>NC_091488.1:19888437-20525043 GCF_947461875.1 Haliaeetus albicilla | reverse complement strand
ATGATTAAGCAGTTATATAATAAGGAAAGAGCAATTTTTCTATCAAATAGTACTTTGATCCATTAATCGTAAATTGCTTATTGGAACTATTTAGAAATATGTTTATTTTCATTTTAAAATTATCAGAAAATATAATGTTAAGCAGAGGAAATATATTGCATAGGAGTTCACAAAGATCTATCCAGTGTCTGGTAAGATTTAGATTTTCATTTCTGAATGAAAAATAGAGAATAAGCTTACTAAATTTACAAATTACTCCAAGATGGAGGGGCTACATGTACACAGGGGGTCAGGATAATAATTCAAAATGTTTTAATTGGAGCTACACCCTGGAATATGGGGAATGCAATTCAAAATACCTTGAACGTATAAGGATTCAAAGTGAGGATGGAGGATGGCTATTCAAATAACTGTTCAAAGAAAAAGGATATTTTTGTATTGTGCAGTATTACAAAACTGCACGTCAGCTGTGTCACACTGTTACAGAAAAGGAGACAAATACTTGCAAAATGTAGTAAAAGCAATCTTGTTTGTAAGACATCAAGTAATTCTTCAGACTTTCTTGGTATCTGCTGCTTCCCAAAGCATTCTGAGTTTGGATGCTGCTTTTCAGGAAGACATGGATCAACTGTAGAGAGTCTAACAATGAGTACTGAGAAACAGCAGAGGTCTGGAAAAATCTGATTGATGAAGACACACCAAAAGCATTGTGGCAGGAGACATCAGCCTGCAAATGTCTATAAATTAGTTATAAGAAGAAGAGAATAAACTCATTTTCTTGTCATGTGTGAGAAGAACAGAGAATAGCCAGCTGAAATGGAGGAAGGGAGATTGAGATTAGTTTCAACAAGGCACAGAATGACTGGAAATGAATGCCAAGGGAAAATATTCAATTTCAATCCTTGCAGCTTCAAAAACAAAACGAAACAAAACAAAACAAAACAAAAGAAAACCCTGATTTGATGTAACAGATCCTGATTCTGAGGGGGAAATGGTCAACATGACATTTTGAGGTACTTACCACACCTGTGATCTGTGATTTCTGTGTTCATAATAATTGGAGAGAACTCCAAATCTGAATTAACTCCACTGAAGTCATCTGGGTCACTAAGGTTTTATATTAATGAACCTTAAAGCAGAAACTGGCCTAAAATGGCTAAAAGCCCCCACAATTTTTTCTTCTTGTTTCCAAATGGATGTTCATCTCTCTTGAGTCCAATGATACCTTTGCTACAAATATGTCCTTCCAGCTGCTCTGTGCTACTGACTCTTGTTTCAAGAAAACAGCAAGAATTTTTAGGCATATGCTGTGTGCTTGGGTAAAAACTTCTTGGGGTTTTACTGTACTATGCACCTGCAAACAGTAGGAGTCGACAGTTTTGATTTCCCAGAGATCTGTAAGTGGATGACAAAGATCAATGACTGTTTCATCTGCAATTTCAGCTTGCTTCCAGGCATCAAATGGTTGGGAACTGAGGCACCTGGAAGCCCAACTTGCCTTTTCACTGGGGGGCAGGGAGCCTAGCCACCATCATCCAAGGGTGCCCAGCGGATTTCTCAATGGAACGCAAAATAAAATGTTCAATGGACAGAGTGACTGTGAAATATTTTCTTAAGGTATTAGTGATGTCTTCTACTTCTTTTAATCTGTTACAGATTGTTTTGGAGAAGGTGTGATAAGCAGTACACCTTTTTTTGTTCTCTCTTCATAACACTCCCCTGTGAATTTCAGGCAAACAGTATTGTTTTCAATAAAAATCTGAAGGAACAAAACCTTAGTAAAATCTTTTCTTGTTCTTTTTGTTCTTATTTGCTTTCCTCAAGAGCTCATGCTTCAGTTATTAAAGTTTTCAGAGGAGAGGGAAAAAAAAACACTTGTGCTGCTAGCTATTTTTATGTGTTTAAAGTAAATTTCAATATATATTTCTAATGGAAAGGTTGAAAATATGTTCTGGTCCCAAGAAAGCACTGTAAAGTCATCTGAGAGCAGCTCAGATATAGAAAATAATTCAGTATATTAACAGAAAATCTACATGCATCCAACTTTTACTGTGTGAATAAATCAGTCACAGGGAAGTGTAGGAGGATCTCACTAAAATGACAGCAATGTCACATAACCTCAGATTTAATTACTTCAGTTCAAAACTCCTTTGGTCCAACTGATGATTGACTTCCTCTAATGATGGCAGAATGGATAATCTTTTTTTTTCATTATGTCTTTGTAGCTTTTTATTTGGTAACTTGAAGAGCAATTTTTAGCAAAGTAATCTTATAAGCTTTTAAAATACCAGTTTTGATAGAACCTCAAGTATACTCCACTCTTGAAAGGCAGCTTGGGATGCTTTGTTATTGTTATGTAGAAAAATGTTGCGTGTCCCAATTGACCTGCTATAGCTAATAAATGCATTTTTAAAAGATCAAATTATTGCCTCTTATCAGCGATATAGTATCATTTTGAAATGTGACAGAAAGAGAAAGGACTGACTGAAGCATATCATATTCTGGGTCCTATTGTTACTATGTAAACAGGACATAACTTTTGTTACTGTTATACTGGCTTTGAAAACTTTTACACTTGGAAATTTAATTAGTAAATTTAAGTCTTTTTCTGAAATGCAGCTAGCTAGACTGACACCTTATTTAACAGTCATGTGTATTCAATTCATAGCTACCTACTATTAACATGCATTCTCAAGCTTTTCCCTTTTTCAGGTAAACTTTTTGAAGGAGGCTGGGAAGAATCATCCATTTTTAATACACACCGACAATAAAAACAACTTTGCTGGCCAAAAGTAAGCAACTTGCTGTGAATATTTGAACCTTCCATTAAATTTTTGTATGTTGGTATTTCCAAAAGTTTGCTTTCTTTATTAAAAATCTTGGGATGATTTCTGAAAGCTGCATTACTGTTATTCCCCATTTAGATGCTTTAGGACAGTTCAGACCTTGTTATTCCCCATATAGATGCCTTAGGACAGTTCAGACCTCATGACCAGCTGCCATATTTGCTTATCTCAGAGGAGAGCTGAGATAGTCTCCTGCTAGAAAGAATTAGATGACTGGAGTATTTTCCATATTTATAATATTTTGTAATGGAAGAGACCCACATAGAAGTCTACTAGCTTGATAGTCCATTTATCTAATTAAAAACTACTAGTTATCCAATGGAAGTGAAAACTTTTTTCATTATTAAAGCAGAACAATATTATTCATTCTTGGACCCATCTTCCCATCACTTGCAACTTCATTAAATTTAAAGTGTCAAGATAAGACTTTCCATATGGGTTATATCTATTAGGCTTGCTTTTATTATCTTTTGTGATGATTTTCAGTCATTTTAGAGAATGAAACCAAGGGAAAATATACTGTTAATCCCTTACTGAAATATTAGGTTTATTTTTTTAATGTGGCTTCTACTATTATACACTGATAAGACTTGAAATTTAGTATGGGACCCTCTCCAAGTCACAGACATTCCTTCAGATATTTTGGGGTAAAATCCACTCCAGATTTGCCTTTGGTAAAGGCAATTTGCACACATTCAGTAGAAAGTACTTACAGTTCATGCTAAATCTCTTGAAGCTCATATGTGAACGTGAGCCAGTTGAGAGCCTTGCATTCCCTTCAGTTGCATGTCTGAGCATCTGTAATTAGGACCATAAACAACTGCTTAAGACTGCAAATTTCAGTAAAAAATGTAGGCTTTATCCATCCCCTGCTTTATGCTTCCCCAAGAATGAGGAGACCCCTCTGAATGTTCTGCACCCCCGCCCTCGTTTAGCTGGTTTTTTTGAAACTATCTCCCTAAATCTACCTCTCAGCATTACTGTTTAGCAGGTGCACTTAACCTTAGAGAAGAGGCCATCACTCCTGTGATCCCAGTGACGTTGCTGGTAGGAGCCACAGGAGTGGGACAAGAAGCTGACTGGCCCATCCATGGAAAAGATAGGTGTTATACCTGTGCATGGGAAAAAGGGAATGGAGACTCCATGAGCTGTTGTGAGCGAAAGGAGAGATTAAATTTGGGGACATGTCTTAGCACCCCAACTTGTTCACGAGATAGGGAGAAGCTGAGATGAGGCTATGAGGTGCACTTGATAAGCAGTTAGAAAAGGGGAATGGAGAAAAGATGGCAGCAATGAGGAACCAGAAGCTGTGAGGAGAAAAGTATGAGTGTCTGGTTAAGGAAACTGGAGCTATCATGAGGCTTCTAAGGAGAGGATAGAAATCACTGAAGTGAGGAGAGTAAGACCGGGAGGAAGACTCAGGGGAGAGAGAAAAGATCATGGACAAGAAAAGAAGAGTTGGGTTTGAAGTTCAGTCCCTAGTACATGCTCACTCCACAACCAGAAACAGAATTCAGAGTCTTGATTTTTTTCTATTTTATTTTCCAACAGTTTCATCCTTTCATGAAGGATCAGAGAGAATTACAGCCTATTGCTTTATTAGCTACTGTATTAGCTCAGGTGACAGAAATTTATGTGGTGGATCAAAAGCCTCAACAGTGATGATGATTCACATGGCTGTCAGTATAATTCAGTTTATGAAAACAAACAAAACAAAACAAAACAAAACTCGAGAAACCAAAACTGAGGAAATTTCACACATGCATGCATACACACATGAAATTTGTATTGAAAGAATATTGTTAAACAGTCAAAATTGAATTCATCACATGTGGGAAGAGCCAGAATCATGACTACACTTATCTCAGCCCCATTTGTACATTAAAACCATATATTTGAGGGACTTTTTCCATTGAGTCCTGGGGAAAAAACCCTGATCATACGAAGGGATCAGGTCTAAGGATGAAACGTGATGTAGGAATGATTAGGCAATGAAGGAGGGTCTTGCCACTGGTCCCCTAGTTCTTTCGCAGCAGGAAGCAGTAAACATATACTGAGGGCTGCTGGTGAAGATCACTCTCATTGTATGTTCCTTATTTTCTGAATGTCTGACTTAAGACATCTGTGGCCTGAGTTGCAAAACTCATGGCTGCACTTGAAGTCAATGTGAACTGTGCTGAAATATGTGAATGCTATGCAATATTAGAGACAGATGAGATAAATCCCAAATGCTTCAAGCTAAACAACTTAAAAGTAATATTTCTTCAGACAATAACCTCTCTGCCTATCAGTCCCCATCTGTTTAGAAAAGATAAAAATAAAGCCTTTTATCATAGTGTTGTCAGAACACAGGCATTACTGTTTATGAACTGCTCATCTGTGAATATGATAAGCCCCAAAGAAAAATTCTTGAGGAAAATTAGTTTGGCCTCTGTGGAGGTAGAGGGTGTTAAGCCAAATGCTACATAGCAATGCTCATTAGAGCAGCATTGTGCATTCTGCATAAAAACTATGCTACATACAAGGGGAAAAACAACAAAAATAAAATGGGATTAGAATGCACAAGCAGAATGGACATAAATGAAGACCACCTCTACTTTGATTCTAGCATTACCTAAGCAATAAGTAATTTAATTTACATTGTATTGGTGTTATTCTAATGTGGATTTATTTTCTATGTACAATCTATATGAAGGTAACGCTATACATCAGAAATGTTCCTTATTTCTGAGGATTAGTTTTAATGGCAGACTACTGTTGCAGGGAACTTATAGTCCATTATCTTATGGCTCTGCAATGCATGAATCCTTCACATATTTATTGAGTTAACATGTCTCAGACTCAGAGAACCAAAGAAACTACTCATTGTTAAATTCACCTAAATTATTGTAGTATTGGATGCTGATTCTTATAATTTTATTGAAATTTAAAAATTTGAATGGGTATTTCTTATTCCAGGTACTTGCATTTTTTCATTAATTTTAAATAATGTCATTGATTTTGCTGAACAATAGAAGTTGAAGCATCTGTTTGCTCTTACTGTCTAAATGAAACAAAATATTTTACAAGAATGATAAAGCTCTGATATACCTCATTCAAGTTGAATAGCTGTGTACCTGTTTCAATGAACTTTCATTCTGATTTTAGGTTTCAAATATTTTCCCTCATATTTATGTGCCATTTCATTAATAAGCCCTGTGTAAAGAAATAGCACAACACAGATTGTCCTGTCTAGCAAGACTGTATTTGCTAGACAATCTTTAGCTCAACAGATTACTGCAATGATTGTTCACCTAAAGAAAGCAAAGTCCATTCTTGGGAGGATGAAAAACAGTTTGACACTCAAACCACATGTCCATAAGAAGGCTGGAAGCCTAGAGAATTTTTCTTCCATTTCTTGTAACTCCATTAATCTTGCTGGATTCATGGAGCTTACTGGACAAGTGGACAAAATATATCCACTCTTTCATACCACAAGGCTTACTATTATCAAAAGTCCTTTCTGAATAAGATTCAGTGATCGTTTTTTAATTGATACAGGTCAGTTCAAAACAAAATCATGCAGAGACGTACTCAGCATTCATGCCAATATACTGTTTTTAACGTCACACTTTTTTAAGTATATGCTCTTTCTCTTTCAGATGCATGTGTTTATTACATCAGAAACCTCCAAGGTCTCTCTCTTGACTATTTCACAAAGAGTGCCCAAAATAATTTTGGTAAAAAATTGGTTTGTTCCTTCTCTTTTTGTGTTCTCTTCTATTTCACAAATATGTTTAGGCAAAAACAGGTTAACAACAACATTCAGCAGTCCCAATGACAAAGATCAGGCACCTGCAAATACACATGCTCTTTATGTTATCACACAGGTTTTAGGTCTCCTGCAAAACGTGTACTACAAAAAACATCTTGGAAGCATTGACAACTAGTGAATACTCAAAAACTTTAAGAAGTCAGAGACACAATATACATTCGTGAAAATGCATCTGTAAATCATGCATATAATCAAACAATATGAGCCCTGCTATCCAGTGCTCTTATCAAAGAAACGCTCCCTGTGAGTCTGCATTATATAATTCCCACAATAGCTTTTCTAGTTAAACAAACGACTTAACACTTTTAACAGAGTACTTACATTGTGCTCTAAATATTATGAGGATAAAAGTTAACCACTGCTTTTTATGATTCTTGTGAGGAGCAGTTATCTGGCAAGTATATGCATAAATTCAGTTTTTACAAATGAGATTCACCAAGTCTTTTTGTTTCAATATTTTAATTACATGGCTGACACTTTTTCTGTGTGTTTTAACCTATCCAGCAGCAGACAGTGGTGGTGGCAATTCCTAACCTTCTAGTTTAAAGTGTTGCAGGGTGCAGTATTGACCCTTTCTTTTGGCTCATTCAAAATTCCTTTTCAGTACCCTAAGATGTGTTGCAAGTAGGCTGAAATGGATTAATAAATCACTGTTCCTCTCACCCTCACTTCTGCCTCTCTTTGTGTCATACTTTTAGACACTGCCACTATTGTATCATCTCAAAATTCAGACGGAAGCTCTTGCAGGCAAAGGTCATGACTTCCTGCAAAATCCAATTCTCTTCTTCCCCTAAAAATAGTAATAAAAAATGTACTAAGGAAAGAGAAAAAAAGGGCTTTGCCATACATTACTTCCAAATGCACCTGCAGTAACCCAGCTTTCAAGAAAATTAGTTTTAATTGGTTAGGATGAACGGGAGACTTACTCTGGACAATAACAAAAATCCTATGAGCTCACAGCAAGGACATAAATGAAAAGTGGAGAAGTGCAGCCAGCAGCTCAGCAATGCCTCGCCTGGAGCTGGAGCTCAGATGTGCAGTTGGTGTGACTAGTGTGCTGCTTGCAGCCATGGTAGTCCTCTCCCCATGGAGAGAAATGGAGACAGATGCCCCGTCCCCATGCCACTCACTGCCGGGCACACTTCTTCCTGGGCATAGCCATGGCATGATGGGTGCTCAGCTCTCCTCTCTGGTGCAGACCAGGGCTGCCTCCACCCCCAGATACAGAGACATCTTAGAAACCAAAACTTAGAGCACAATGCTCTTGCCATGCAAATCAATATGCAATCATAACACAATACTTGCACAATAGTACATTATTACATGGGCAGGTTGCAGGCAAGGGGAGAGATTCCCTTCTTCCCTGACAGCCTTAAAATACTAGCAATGGTCAAGTTCCTGTTTGCTCCAAAATCAAGTTTATATTCCTGCTAGAGGGAGGAAGGAGTAATAGATGGACCCAGCAGTAAACCCATCATTGCTGGTTTCTTATAGCAGTCAGTTGAAGTTCTGCTACTACAGAGCCTGTGATCAATTTTAAATATAATTATCTAGCACAGGAAGGCTTGAGCTCTTAAAAAGTTCAGTTCCAAAATCAGTTAATCTCAAATGTAGAAAAGGTCAACATGAACAAACCAGGAGCAATAAAATAATAAAATCCAATCCTGTTAAGTGAAGAAATTTAATAGAAAAAGTAATCTATACATATGTTTCTTCATACCGTAAAACAAGAAAGCATGCCCTGTACTTTAAAACAATGAAGCATGGCAGGTCAATTTTAAAGCAGCAAAGGTACTAAAGAACACAGCTGCTAAACAAAATTCAGTTTTAATCAAGTGATAAAGACAAAAGCTTCCTGGCTACAACTCACCATGATGATGCTTTTGGTACCATAACCTTAAAATAAATTGAGAGAGATAGGCAGTTTATATTTAGGAAGACATTTAGAGGCAAAGGAGACTCCTGCCACTTCTTCATTTATTGTAAATGTATTAGGAGCTAATTCAATGGGCCAAAATTTCCAACAGTGCTATAGTAATGTACACTATGACAGCAAAATGATTAACAGCATTAGAATCAAAGAAGGTAGGGTGAAATAAATCTGCATCTTCTATTCAATTTTCCTGCTAATAAACTTTTGTCCCTTAAAGCACAATTTCAAGTGTTTAGCTTAGTTTAAATATCCGGAGAGATAGATACTTCATTTATTTTCTTGAGATTGTAATCCACTCCCTTACAAACTGCTGAGAATCTTTCCTTGACATTCAGCCCATATCTCAGAACAGAAGCAATCAAGTCTGTCTTGAGAGGCTTCCCTTCATCTACCCTTAATGCCCTCTGACTGTTTATCCAAATAGCAAAGTCAAGAACCACCTCAGTACAGAGATGTTCCTAAAACAAAGAAAAAGTCTTGATTCTAAGAAAATAAGTTCCCTTATTCTTATTTTACTATTTTGGTTTTCATTGAAATTGTAGCACTTGACTTGGAATACAGTGCTTTGCGGTAAATAGGGCCCCATCAGGCTCTTTCCTTGAAGAGAAATTTAAGAGCCAAAAAAGAATTATTTTGTTGAACTACATAAAACTCAGAGATAGATCTTCATCGGATATAAAACTTTCTGTATGCATTAACTTGAGTGAAGCTCAGCCAAATTATGATGTGAGGATTTGGACCATTAAGTTTAATACAGTCTTTTGTATGGGGCAATCACTATTGATTAAACATTATCATTTGTATTATATAAAAGCCTCTGAATATGACTTGTACTGGATTTTCCTTAGCTACTTCTCTTAATGATTTTGCATTGTGAAAGGAACATTTTTAGATTAAAGTGGCATGACAATGATGAACATGCATTTGTTCGTGCTGGCATAAATATTTTGACAACATTAAGTTTCTGGATAAAGCTCATAAGTATGTGAAGACCACTACAGTCCTTTTTGGATAATGGCCAGTCTCAAGTCCAGACATGAAATTCCCTGCAATATATCAGTCTGAGAATATTCCAGAGAGATCACAAAAGTAACATTTGTAATTTATGACTCCTAGAAAACGTGTGAAGAAGAAATAATTTTCAGCCAGATAGGATTTAAGGCCTGAATAAATAGTTATAGAGGATCAGTAGCTCAGAGTTGAGACTTCTGCATCTCTTGACATCACTTACATCAAGCAATGAAGATCAAGTCTATGAGCAATGGACTCACTCACAATCCTTTTCTATTTTACCTCGCTGAGCTTTCACCTTCCACATAATTTTTCCATTCACATAAGTAAAATCAACACATCACACACCTGGAAATAAACCACCTGGAAAAAAAGAACTCACAGCTGTGTCACATATCTTCCTTACTTGAACATCTCAACAGAAATCAAACACCTCTGGGCATGTGTCTGATGAGGCTTCTGTGACAGAGAACTTTCTGACTGAGCCTATAAATTGGCTATTGCTGTCTGCAACACAGTGTAAGAAATGAGCTAGATATAAGCCTCACAGGAGTCATGTTGCCTTGATAAAACTGTTTGTTTTCCAGAGCTTTTGTCAATATGACATTACGTAATTCTTTATTCTTGTATCTCAAGCCCACCATCTAATACAGAAAATACAATACAGTTTGTGTGGTCCATAAGACGTTGCAATAGCAAAACAAAGCAGTACTATCTGCTTAACCTAATGCCTGATCAGTAGTCCTAGGGATTTTAGAAAGACCATTTGCTATAGGTGAGCATAGCAAAAGCACAAGTCTTTGCAGTATAGAAGACTTATGATGGAAAAATATCTGGTCAATGACTGAAGCTTCTGAGCTCCAACACAATATAACAGTAGCAACAACAACAGCAAGGGATATTAGCGTAACCAGACTTACAGAGAATTTGATTTGTACAATAGTTCTCAATGCATTGATTTTAATTTTCAGACAGCCATTCAATATACTTTGTGAATTGTAACTTATGAGTTGCTTTAGAATGTAATTAATTTTTACAGAGGAAAAGCTTTAAAAAATAAAAGCCTATAAAAAACACTTTAACAAAACTTTGAAATTAAATGACGTTTTGAATCAAGAGATATATTTCATAAAAAAATACAAAGTATTTAGATTTTTCAAAAGGATTTTTTTCTGATGAAAACGTTACTCAGTAATGATTTCTAATATCAACATGGAATTAAAAGATGACTGAAATATAGTAAAAATTAAGAAAATATTAGAATTTTAAAAAGCAAAAACATTGAACTCTTTTTAGAAATTTCAGTGAAAGGATGATGTTCCTTACTCATGGAACAGCCTTGGGACTGTGTACTAATTATCTTGGTGTATATTGTATACAAACATCTACATTAATATATAAATATATGAAGAAAATGGATATTGCATCCCTAGTTACAGAAGGGTCAACAGAATATTTAAGGATAATTGGCAGTTCTCCAATCCAAAGACTTTTTCTGTGATCAAAAGTGAGTACATTCAGGCAGAAACCCACCTCCAATAGTGGCAAAGTACATCCAGTGGATGACCAAAGAAGTGAATGAATGAACTTCCTTTGGACAGAAACTCATAAAGGAATGTAGAGGCAGAAGAGGGGACAAAAACAACGGGCCCATTTTATGGTTTTGGAAACTATACTTGAAGTAAGAACAAGCAGTGAAGGTACTATTGTAATGACTTGTAATTATATGACCTATGTATTTTTAACAGTAGAAATCTGAAAGGCTTGCCATTTTCAGAAACTCAACATCAGTCAGTGTGTACAGTGTGCACATCATGCATACAGCTGTTTAAAGCTGCTTAAAAGCATAGTAAAATCTCAGTAATGTCAGAAGGTCAAGATACCTTTGGTCTTCTAGGGTAGATCACTTGCCCTGTGTTTAACAAAGCAGTAATTATAGTAACTTCTACAGTGTGAAGTACAGAAAATAGCGTAAAGGTTCTTGAAAGATGTTTATAATAGGCATGCATTTTTATAGCCTATCATTTAAGATATGCATATGAGTTATTGATGTTATGGTTTTATAGTCAGATGGAAATTACCAGAAGATCTGGTTTGTGAATCTCTAACAGTAAAATCCACACAATGCCTGAACTTTAAATTTGACTTTGTAATATTAATGTCACCTGGAGAAGTCCTACTTTTTAGCAAAGCTAATGGAGATGTGAAAAGCTATTTTTTCATAGGTATGATGAGAAAAAAATACCAAACTTATTTCTTTAGAAAAGCCATGAACCTTAATTTCCAGTTACTCTAAGGACTACTCATCATGGCTCAGTTAAACCATTCCAAGTCCAATTTTCATGATTAGTGGGATATAACAAGCTTCACTGTTGTCCTGGTTTCAGCTGGGATAGAGTTAATTGTCTTCCTAGTAGCTGGTACAGTGCTATGTTTTGAGTTCAGTATGTGAAGAATGTTGATAACACTGATGTTTTCAGTTGTTGCTCAGTAGTGTTTAGACTATAGTCAAGGATTTTTCAGCTTCTCATGCCCAGCCAGGACACCTGACCCAAACTGGCCAACAGTGTATTCCATACCATGTGACGTCCCATCTAGTATAGGAACTGGGAAGTGGGGGCGGGGAATCGCCGCTCGGACACTGGCTGGGTGTTGGTCGGCTGGTGGTGAGCAATTGCCCTGCGCATCATTTGTACATTCCAATCCTTTTATTATTGCTGTTGTCATTTTATTAGTGTTATCATTATTAGTTTCTCCTTTTCTGTTCTATTAAACCATTCTTATCTCAACCCATGGGTTTTGCTTCTTTTCCCAATTTTCTCCCCCATCCCACTGGGTGGAGGGAGAGTGAGTGAGCAGCTGCGTGGTGCTTAGCTCCTGGCTGGGGTTAAACCACGACAACTGTGAAAAAAATAAACGACAAATTAATGATCGTTATCACCCTCAATATAATGCATGATTTCTCTTATTATTAGAGAAGGGCAGCTTTTCAAAGCTTTCAATATATTGATAATCTCCTAATAGGCCAGATGACATTTGACATGACTCCTAATTTACCATGTCGACAATGTAAGATTAATTAGTATTTGATCTATGGAGTCTGTGAGTTATAGTCTAGCTGAAATGTTACTTTTGAACATATGATTATTATGAATACCACCACTACCTTTTTTCTGCTCATCAACTCTCCCTTACATGCCAAAAATCTCCAGCCATCTTTCTCTTAAAACTTTAACCAGTAAATGATTTGTTGGCTCAAACACATACCAAAATGCTACACTCTAGTTCAAGTAGCCTTGATGAATTTAGATTAAAATTATACCTGTCATCATGATACTTAAGGTACTTATTTACTGAAAAATGAACTCATCCATCTCACACTGTTAGCTGTGGCTCCTTTGTCCTGTGATGTGGTCAGAGCTGGACATCAGTCACCACTGCCTACACCTCTGAATACAATACATGCCTCCAAAAGTATGCATGCATATCATATCTAAGTACTCCACTAGTTCTAATAATAGGGCTGCTTTCAGTGCCTAGTGTGTACTTTTGTAAATAGCAAAGCATTAGGAAATGATACTTTTGAAAAATAAAAGTGAACTTGTTTATTTTCTTCTCCTTCAGCAGCGATGGTGCAGTTCATACGCATATTGCACTAGAACTTAAGGGCAACTAAAGCAGTTTACTGATGATTATAGTAACAAATTTTATGACCAAAGGGTCAGTTATGCTATAAAATCAGCTTGTAATTTTCATGTACTTATAATTTGCCTTGATAACCAGAAATCTTTAATCTCCCTAAATTTTACATTTGGTCCTACATGCCAATAAATGTGATTTTCCAGCTCCTTGCAAAGCTGTATTTCAATCAAATGTCAGCATCTATTAGATTAACCAACACGGCATTAGAGATAAGGAGGTCAAATAATCCACCCAGCTGTAACGTGACTTGGTAAGTACGCAGTGGCTAAGGAATCACAGAAAAAAAAATTGCATGACTTCAACCTGTCCTAATGTGTAATGGAGCAAAAATTATATTTTTTGCTGATTGTACTGATCAGAGTTCTGGGTCAATGGACATTTCACGATAGTTCTGAAAATATCACAGCAGGAGTTTAGTCTAAATATAGTCTTAACCTTAATATGTCCCTTCTTCAGCTGATGCTAATATTAATTGGCAATCAACATCAAGATGCAGTTGAAGGAGGAAAAAAGACAAAAAGTCAGAAGCAGAGCAGTGTCTGAAAACTTTAAAGTTTCAATAAATAATTGAGGAAAACAGAACTACTTGCCTTAAAGTAAATAGGTAATGAGACTCCAAGGTAAGTTAAGCCTAACCATCCACTTTTCTTAAACAACCAGTGTATTTCCTATTTTGTTTTAACATTCCTGACACCTAAGCACACTTTGTTGTCCTATCAAACTGACCCTATTAACTTACTGAGGTGACAATCAGGACAGAAATCACATAGCTTAATGAAGAAATTTGGTTCTCTTTCAAAAAAAGATATTTGATAAGGAAGCTGCATTGAATGCACTGTGCAGCACAGAAGGACTGTGAGACTGCAGTCTGTCCGGTTGTGCTGATCAGGCACTTAGATTTTCATCCTACTGTTTCCTCCCCAGGGAAAACATAAATATGTGCCATGAGATTTTACCTGTTTTGCAAAGGGCAGAAAGTTCCACATAACAGAGTATGACTTTCACATGAAATCTATTTAATTTAAGAACAATCACGAGTTTTGGATGTGGTACCCAGTCTGCCAGAGCAACTTTATGCTCATTAGAGTACATGTTTTCTTACCCTGGTGCCTAAATCAATATTTAGAATGAGACTTCAGGCAAACGTAGATAGAAATAGGGACTACCATTACCTTTCATTTGCTGTGTCTGTTTCAAATTCATTGTCTATTTTTAAAATTAAAACTGCCTATTATTATAGAGTAAATATTCAAATAATATTTTTGACCATAAATTCTTCAGGTTAACACTGATGATACTAACCTTCACTATAACATATAAGCTTTCACCCTGGAGGTAGTGATATATATGCTTAATTTCAAGCATATGAACAGTAAAATTATTAGCTACTAGGATACATAAAAGGAGCACTTGTATATGGTTCATTCAGTCAACAGGACCATTCAAGTATTTTTAAGAAAAAAATAAAGATACATCCTAGTTATACCAAAAAATACAGAGTGTTGCATTTGTACCCATTAAAATGTATAAGATCTCATGATATATGGGTGAGTTTGACATCGCTTTAACTCAGCAACTTGTTGGTCCAATCTTGTTTCCTATAGTAAGTCATTTCCCTTTCAGGCTCATCTTTATTCTTCCAAGCTTGTATTTTCTCAGTAGAAATTCACGAGAAAATTCATATCATTTTAGTATGTTTAGCAGCTCAGATAATTCTTTTTTAAAATAGTATACACTATGTATGTGGTTAATGCTTCAGTGTTTTACTTACAGCTGAACCTGAAATAATTTAATATCAGCCACAGAAGAAGGTATGGAACATTTAAGCTGAACTTTATTATGGTTAGTGGACCATGTTATTAAATATATATTGTTAAAGAGACATACTTTTCAAATTCTGTTGCCTGTTAGGTTGCAAGGAACACTATGAATATTGATTTAATTGCATACCATGGGTTTGACCTAGACTTAAAATCGTTAACTGGAGTAACTAAATGTACAACTTTAGCACAAATATCATATACGTTACTTCAAAATAGCAGAAAAAGAATGAACAAAATGGTGGAACTTCTTTTTCTGAGCAGCAATACCCCGTCCCCTGCCCACCAGTTGCAGAAAGGCCTACCTTCGACTGCATTCCTATACCTGATATCTGCTTCCTGCTCAGTTAGGCAGTCAGCTGAGGACAGTGATTTGAGGTAGAGCACCTTCCCTTGCCCTTCTGACAGCTGGATGAAAGACTGCTTTGAAATTAATGTGAATAATCTCATCTTTGGGAAACTTGGGAGCATCAGGTAACTAATTTTATGTTAAATACATGGTCTGAATTTTTAGCTTTGTCTGAAGAAAACTCAAGTATTCTTTCTAGGGAAAGTGAAAGATGAAGTAGCTGCAGTTTGCCTTAGCTTTTACTAGTTTCTAAGGAACTTCATACAAAGGAAAATTTGCATTATATGGCTCTGCACTGACATATTCCTGCTATGCATAATTTTCCTTCTCTTTCCCCAGAAGATGGGTATAAAAGGTTATCTAGGTGAAAGTTTCTCCTTAAAACTCTTTGGTGCCTATGGAAAAAGTCAATCCATATACTGACCCGCTGAGAAGAACATGAAATGCATTCTTGCATGAGTAAGAATGAAATATTAAGAGGTCATACATTCTGTATGTTGTTATCTTCACTTTGATTTGAAAATGGGCCACAATCACGTCACTAACAGTACAACAGTACTATACCATCTTATCTTTCAGACCAATTTCTTTGAAAATTTGTCACAACTAGTATTTGTTCTAGATTGGATCTGCTGACAGATTAAGTTATCCTACAAAATCAGTCAGCCAACTGAGATGTTAACCATTCCTTATTATTTCTATGGAACTCCTACAAACATATCTTCAGGATGCATTTAACTGAGAAATATACCTATTTATTTATTTCATCATTATTTTTTGCACATTTTAATTATGGAGTAAACAAAGATCAGTTCAGGAAATCACATGAATTAGCATGAGAAATTTTTTCTAGAAATAATCACAATCTGATTAGCTTTACTGATGCTATAGAAACAGTAACTACTGACCAGCCACACTTTGTATAATTATGTAAAAGCTGCTTTGTGGATTCAAAGTAAGTGAAAGATTTCAATTTTTAACACATTATTAAATTATTTTTTTTGTCTCCATTACCTTTATTTTCTTCATCTTTGTGCCGAATATCGTGGGGAAAATGCTTGAAAATTTTGATTGTAACTTTTTCAACATTTACTTAAAATAGAATAACTGTGAAACTGGAGCAAAACAGAGCAAGAATATATGTTAAGATGCAGTTTGCATTTCCCAGACTGCAAAACAAACTCAGATACCACAGTAGAGACCCTTGATACTAAGGAAGTTTTTTAGGGACAGAATATGATAAAGTTACTCAAATAGAAATAAAATTATGACATTAATAATACTCTACAATACCTTTTTGTTATGATCATGATAAAATTCTTTTGTTTCTTTAAGGAAATAATGTCTTAAGGTCTAAGCTTACAAATCCGGTTTAGATAACTCTGATTCATTGTGAAATCTGTAAAAATCTAAAAACCAGATGACTCTTCAAGTCCTTTACTAAAAGTATGGAATTCCAATATCATAAGACAAGAATCCTGATTTTTACTTATCTATTTGAAGAACACATCATGTTTTATGAACACAACACCTATTTTCCATCCTATTTCCTAGGATGGAAAAAAAGACAAATATTTGCCTAAGATGTGGCAGATTTCTTCTGAAAGAGAAGGGAAACAAAGATTTCTGCCTCTCAGTGAGTACTACCATTGCCACATCTATTCATAATGATCTTCCCTGTGGAAAAAAAACAAACAAACAAACAAAAAAACCCACCCCCCCAAAACAACAACAACAACAACAAAAAAAAACCTTATCCTATATAGCCTTATTTTTATTTTCAAGATTTCTGAAAAAAATCAGTAACCATCATCCGATGCTTATATTCAGTGCCTTTACATATTTTTCTCATGCATTGTTCTGTACCAGAATATATCTGGGCTGTTTTCCATATCACTTTAAATTTAAAGAAAAATCTTTAAACTGCCATAAAAACCCCAGAGAATTTGACAAAGAAAGAGCAATAATATATTACATGAGATTCTGCCACTGCATAAATCATGACATATATTTTATCAGAAGACTTGTTGTTCCAATCTTTTGTTGTGGTAAATACCAGAGTTTTTACCTGGAACTCTGAATACCTGTGTCATTTGCTCCCATAATGCAGAGAAATGTAAACAATATAGGTGAAATCCTCATACCACTGTAGATATGGGAAAAAACAATATTGGCTTCAAAGAGTCCAAGACTTTAAAACTGAAGGACAGGAGTACATAGGTATATTAGAAGGAGGGTAAAGGATTATAAGCTGGGTCATTATGAAACCCTCCAGCCTCACATCTTTTTTATATTCCTGTAAATAGAGCAATTTTGAGCTCTGAATTTATCATTTATTTCTTGACTT
Organism: Haliaeetus albicilla; assembly: GCF_947461875.1. Lineage (NCBI taxonomy): Eukaryota > Metazoa > Chordata > Aves > Accipitriformes > Accipitridae > Haliaeetus > Haliaeetus albicilla. Next base: position 20,507,221 of record NC_091488.1, on the reverse strand, counting down.
CTCTGAATTTCAACACAATGAGAAATGGCTGATGTTCTCCTATTAAGCACATGATTAACTTCTAAAAGGAGAGATTCATAACCAACCAACCTTATTGAGTTGAAGGGCACAGTAATTGAAAATCATCTAATGGTGTCTTTTTCCAGAAGAAAGCAAACAAAAATTCAGCAGCAGAGTAATGAATTTTGGAGTGACCATGAGCTGCTAAATGATCACAGGTGGCTGTTTCCACAAGAAAGCTATTTGTAATAGACTTTAAATTAGCAGGAGGGAGATATAAGCTTTAAATACTTTTGAAATCTCACAAGTGTGAACGACTTCATATATCATAACTGAAATAAAGGAAGGTGATTAATAATTGTCCTTTACCTAAATGAGTTGCCAGATGCACTGACTCTCAAGGGTAAAAAAAAAAAAAAAAAAAGCTAAAAAAAAGTAATCTGGAAAAACATATTTGTGATGCAAAATTGCTCACAATTCTTCCTGTTAACCCTAGCAAGTTAAAAGTGAGCAATTCTTCAAAGACTGCTTTCTATTAAGAGCTCCAGCAGGGAGTCATACACCTCCTTATGGAATTTTAGGTTTCAAAGATAGCTGCGTTCACTGGTCTGTCTGGTTCAGCTTCTCCTGTTTAACATTCATGCAGTCATGCATAATAACAACACAGAAGTAATAGTATTCACGTGAGTTCACTTCTCTCATATACTTAAATAATTTGCTGAATTCAGGTGTTAAATTTACATTTATTATCTTACTACAAAGGCAAACATTACTGTCTTACTGTTTTTATTTTTGTGGAAGAAGATTGGAGATTGGAGAAATTAAGTCTTCTAGTTAACAAATAGAAGCAGAAGACAAACACAACCCATCAGTTTCAAGGCAAGGCTGGGCAATGACTAACAGCAAATAGGGATTCTTTAGTTACAGGAATCATGGCAGGAAAAGAGTGGTGTTACAAGAGAAGGATTGTGGAATTAATATAAATTTGAAGACATGAAAAAAAAATGGGTAGCACCCTTGCTCCTTAAAGCTCCACTTTGTGACTGTGGTCATGATCATTTTCCACATCACTGCTCCACTGGAAAAGTCTAGTTCAAAGGTGTGGACAGGAGATCAATATCTATAATTGTGCCAGACTACTATGGTAGTTTTCTTACAGCCAGGCACACAGAGAAAAATCCTTGGCTCAGTTCTTGCTTCCAAAATTTCTCTTCTATAAAAAACAAACATTGAAAGATAGCCTGTATCTAATTTTTCTTTTCTTGGGGACACTCTAACTGTAGTTTTAGATATGGAAGTAGTTTTAAATATGGAAGTAGTTTCTTGCACTTTCACAGCCAGAAATGTTATGATACACATATGTGACCCACCACTTTATATCTCCTACTCATTCAGATATTGTTTATTTTGTTATTAATGAAGTATCAGATTGCTCAAAAAATGAAAAATTAATTTGGCATTTTGTTGATATTTTAAACACAAACATACATAAATGTACATTACTTGCCTTTTCTATCTCCCCTAGTAATGAAACTTTATACTTCGTACTGATGTGTGCATTAATTACACAAAATGTCATCAGTTAAGTAAAACGCATTGCTTCACTGTGGGCTTAACATGTATCACTTTTTCGTTTGTTTTCAGGTTTTATGATATCCATATTTCTTCAGCTGTGATCTTATTTGGCAGGTATTATCCTATGCATCCTAAGTGAGTGATATTGCTTAAACAAAGAAAATTGTTGTCAAGTAAAAACTTCCACCTGCTAGCTATATTTTTAGCTTGTCTCCTTAACAGGCCTTTAAACACTTTAAGCTAGACTCTATGTAAACAGTATGTGGGAAAAATAATGCTCATATTTTACAAAACCTTTAATACTAAAAATATCTATTAGCAACAATAAATTTCATGGCAGTTTTCAAACTTATATATATGCCTCCTCAAACACAGACTGTGTCAAGGTGTTTGTTGGGATTAGTAAATACGTTCAACTGAGCTTGAAATTTGCAATGGAATAAACAAAACACTGATTTTTTTACATTAATAAGAACTGCCAAGGACTTCCATCTTAATTTAATTAAATACACCTCTTATTATCTGTCTCTACAGTTTGATCTTCTGATAATACTAGTGTTAGCGTGCGGCTGGACCGAATGCTAGTGTGATACAGCGTAGATCCTTTTTTCTGAGTTATCCATTGCTATAAATTAATATAATTTTGTAGAAAGGACTGAAGCTCTCTGCTAAGTGCTGAGAAGTGCTACTGCATTCTGTGATGATGTCTAGTGCTGATGTGCTCTGACGGCTTTTTCTTGTAAGATTTCAACATAAGAGTTTTCAAATCAACACCCCTTATCGGTTTTGTACATATCTTCCAATTCAGCTTTTTAAGGAGAATGTATCAGACTTCATGCAAATCTGATTTTGAAAAATTACCTATTCCTCCTATATGCAATTCAAACAGGGGCTGTCTAACCTGGCTGTGGTCCACCAAACTCAAGAACTGGCCTCAGGGCTTGCTGCAGACAAAATGGTTCCCAAATGGCCTTTCAAGAATTTATGTATAGGTCTACTACTGCAGTCCTAAAATATTATTAAAAATGTTTCCTGACAAGTTCTTACAAGAGTTTATTAGACAGGGACACTACTTACTGCTCCTGCTTGACCAGCCTGATCTCCTTCTATGACCAGGTGATCCACCTAGTGGATCAGGGAAAGGCTGTGGATGTTGTCTACATGGACTTTAGTAAGGCCTTTGACACTGTCTCTCATGGCATACTCCTTGAGAAACTGGTGGCTCATGGCTTAGACAAGTGTACTCTTCACTGGGTGAAAAACTGGCTGGATGGACGAGCCCAGAGGGTTGTGGTGAATGGAGTTAGATCCAGTTGGTGGCTGGTCACAAGTGGTGTTCCTCAGGAGTCAGTTTTAGGGCCAGCTCTGTTTAATATCTTTATTAATCATCTGGACGAGGGGATTCAGTGCACCCTCAGTAATTTTGCGGATGACACCAAGGTGGGAGGGAGGGTTGATCTGCTTGAGGGTAGGGAGGCTTTACGGAGGGATGTGGACTGGCTGGATCGATGGGCCGAGGCTAACTGTATGAAGTTCATCAAGGCCAAGTGCCGGGTCCTGCACTTGGGTCACAACAACCCCATGCAGCGCTACAGGCTTGGGGAAGAGTGGCTGGAAAGCTGCCCGGCAGAAAACGACCTGGGGGTGCTGGTTGACAGCCACCTGAATATGAGCCAGCAGTGTGCCCAGGTGGCCAAGAAGGCCAACAGCATCCTGGCCTGCATCAGAAATAGTGTGGCAAGCAGGACCGGGGAAGTGATCATCCCCCTGTGCTTGACACTGGTGACGCTGCACCTTGAGTACTGTGTTCAGTTTTGGGCCCCTCACTACAGGAAAGACATTGAGGTGCTGGAGCATTGTAGCGTTCGCCGCATATCAAGGTGCCGCGATTAGATCACTGGTCGGCCCGGACCAGGGAAAGAGACAGATAACACACACAGTGTGAGCGCCAACTTCCGCCTTTTATTGCGCAGTCAATTCCTTTTATACTAACAAGGATAGGCGGGATTACAGACACATCATAAGGCTGCGACTAACCCTCTAACTTTCCGTGACATCGCGAGATCTTCCAAACGCCGAACCCTACAGAGCATGTCCAGAGAAGGGCAACCGAGTTGGTGAGGGGCCTGCAGCATAAGTCTTACGAGGAGAGGCTGAGGGAACTGAGGTTGTTGAGTCTGGAGAAAAGAAGGCTGAGAGGAGACCTTATAGCTCTCTACAACTACCTGAAAGGAGGTTGTAGTGAGGTGGGTGCTGGTGTCTTCTGTCAGGTGGCTGGAGATAGGGCAAGAGGAAATGGCCTCAAGCTGCAGCAGGGGAGGTTTAGATGGGATATTAGGAAAAATTTCTTTACTGAAAGGGTTGCCAGGCATTGGAACAGGCTTCCCAGGGAAGTGGTTGAGTCACCATCCCTGGAGGTGTTCAAAAAACATGTAGACGAGGCACTTCAGCACATGGTCTAGTGGGCATGGTGGAGTTGGGTTGACAGTTGGACTCGATCTTAAAAGTTTTTTCCAACCTAGACGATTCTATGATTCTATACTTCTAGAAAAAGAGTAATTTAAAATAATTTTGACTTCTTTAATTCACTGCTGTTATGCAAACTTGTAATTACTAAAAGATCATTTCCATTCTCCCACCCACCTCCTTTAAGCCTTCTCAGAAGACTGTTTCTCTTAAAACAGAAAAGATTTTAATTCTGAAAAGACTTTAATTTTAGATTCATGTCAGCCTGTCTCAGAAACAACTGTGGGTAAAAAACAGTAAAGCAGTTTCCTCCTCCATCTGTTGGGATGGTAGTTGGTTTTGGGATGTACCCTGGTGAGAAAGAACTGTCAGTGGTAATGATATATTGACTTACTTCACTACTGTTGGTTTGGTTTATTATTGGTTGTTCTGGTTACTTCCTCGTTTAGTGCTTGCCAGACATTTGTGGCTGCATAACTATTGTGAGAGACTAAAGAAGTTAATGTCTCAAACATTGTGGTGGGCCAAGTTCTGCTTAACGACTAACTCTGCTTAATAACGAACTCTGCCTAGCAAGGAACCCCAGGTGAAGAGGACCCCATCAGCACCCATCAGCAACAAGAGGGGGAGGGTGTGCTGGAGGGTGCACAGCTCCCTGTTCTGATGTGCTGTTCTGATACGCTGAGCAGGGCAGTTCACCATGTATGGTGAAAGATCACATCTGCAGGGAAGGGGAAGTTACTCCCCAAATGACCCCCCAAGCCCACGGCCCAAAGGCTACCTAATTAGCCTAATGAATTTGAGTGCCCACACAAAGGAGGTGCAAGGATGGTAAAAGGACACAAACTGAAGCCCCACATGTGCAAGCCCACTGGAACTGGACCCCTTGGCTGACTGGAGCAACGCTGGACCCAGGACTGGTGAAATCTTTCTCTTCTCTCTCTCTCTTTCCCTTTTCCTTTTCCATAATACCTACACCTCATCCCTTTAGACATAAACCATTGACCAAGTCTGGGAGTAGGAGTGGATTCAGCCGCCCCTGGGCTCCTCACTGAGAAGGAGTCTAGAAAGCAAGGGGGTCTGCTCTGAACTTTGTGACTCAACAGGAGGGCTCTCCTTATCGTCTTCCCTGAACTGACCCCCAAATAAGCAAGGCCTGTAGTGTATGTTTGGTGATGTATGGTTAGCACGTTACGGAGTTTACTCACATAGTTTCATGCCAATTTTTGTTGTGAGCATACCAATTTTAGTGGTGAGCATGCCAATTCTTGTTGTGAGCAAAGAAAAATTGAGTTTTGTGAGTTAAAGGATCCCTGGTGTCGTTTCTCCTTAATCCTGACCTGGGAATCAGCAAACCTGAGTCATCGTCCTGAGAAATCGGGATGTGGCAACTACACAGTCAGAAACAGACTGAGAGTTGTTCCAGTCTACATCTACACAATATGGTCCAATAGGTATGAATCCATGCTGAGGACCCAACATCCGTACCATACACACTTTGGGGATGAGGGGCATGTTACTTTGCACTAGCTGTAGCCTGAATTTACAGACTAAAGACCCATCCTCTGGTTTAATTCCATTCCAGAGATGCACTGCAGTGTAAACGAAAGCACAGTAAGGAGGAGTGATTAGGAAACTTCTATAAAGAACAACCCTGATCTCAGCTAACATATTCAGTCAGATGTGAACATATTTCAAGAGGATAAGAATTAAAAAAGAGGTCTAGGAAAAAAAGTTTTCTTCTTCTGATTTCTAAGGTATATTTTGCCTCCATAACAAAATGGCTATGTCTTGTTCTCATACATCTCTATGCACCTCATGGACCAAAAGGACATCCCTGAATTTTATGTTAAGAAGAGGGAAAAAAAATCACTGAGCAACAAACAAAAGTACATTTCAACATTACAGAGTTGGAGTACTTGAAGGATTAAGATGAGTTCTTAACCTTAGGCTAGGCTTCTGTAGTTCTTTTCCTCAAGGCACCTTTAAAACATATTTTACTTTACTGTCAGTGTTATATTGACATGAGCAGTTAGTTCCAACTTTTGATGATTTGGAAAAGGTATTTGCTATTTTAGAATTGAGTATCTAAGAATGGAGCTCCAGAATATGTGACTTGATTTTCAGAAGTGACAAGTCAGTAAAATCTGACTTTTGTGAATGAGAATGTTTATTCTGGTAACTTCATGAGGACTGGACTATCTAACTTTTAGTACCCTGTCGGGGGATGCAACAGGTCTGCAGAATGCCTGACAATGCGAGAACAGCATGACCTTGAGCACCTTGTAGTGTATCCTTGAAAGTCTGGAAAGTCCCGAGAAGAGCGGTGCAAAAACAAGACAATGATAAGAGGAACCGCCCTGATGACTCACCAATCATGAACTGTTAGTTACTAACTAAACCAATCATATATGAACACATACTCTGAAGAAGGGGATAAAAAGGTGTGTTAGAACAATAAAGTAGCCATTTTGCATGATCTAATACTTGTTGTGTCCGTCTCTACTGCGACAGTACCCTGTTGTAAAATCCACAGTAAGTCACACATCAAAAAATAATTGCCAAATTAATCATAAATATAAAAATTAATGGCTTATTAATATCAAACCTAGCAGGGAGGAGTAAAAAATTTCTGAACAGATCAGTGAACAAAATTATAATAGCAACTAATAATACAATTGAGTCTGACCATTGGGGAAAAAAGCTTAGTGTCATGGAAAGAGTCAGTATGGCAGATGGATTTCTAAAATTGACAATGCAAAGCAAATTAGGGACAAAAATCTAATATAACTAAGTTTAATTTACTAGGAAGCTTAAGTGATCTTATCTCTATTACCACTGATTAACAGGATCTGCTGACATTATACAACAAATTTGTGCTGAAGGCAGTCATGAATGTTTCTATTTCTAATTCAGGAAAGAATAGTCATGAGATAAATAACAGTCACTTGGAAATTTAAAGCATAAGTGCCAGTTTTGAATACATGGGTAGTGTTGAATTTGGGGGTTTTTTTCCCCCTTTTTTATATTTCTAAAACTACTGTGTTGGTTTGTCTAGATGTTAGCTACATGATGTATGCAAGCATCACAGCTAGTTAGCTACCGTCTTCAAGGAAAGCTTTCATGAGTATAGAAGACTGGTTTCTGTTTTACAGGATTTTTGTTTGGTTTTAATGTTTAAAGATCATACACTTAAACTCAGGTTTAAGCATTTCTATTCTGGCAAAAAAGCCTAGATAAAAAATAATTGCTAATATTAAGAAGCAGACAGGTACTTTTAATCATTTCGGAAAACAATTTAAGATCTTTTATAACCTAGATTACTCATCTAGCCAGTTCAAGACATTTAGTTGGAAAGATGTGGTTTGAATATGTGAGTGTTTGTTTTGTCAAAGTAGGTTTGCCCTTGGTATCACTTTATTTTGTTCAGAGTAATAGCAGTATTCAATTAATTCTTTACTGGGATGTTGATATTACTGGTCATCAGGTTATTGACTTGTTCACAGTAATTGAATGATTTGTATTAGAACTTGCCTACCATGCATTTAGGTGGATTATTATGAAAAAGGCATAAATCACTCTTTATCCCAAATAAGAGTGTTAATTCATTGAGTCATCACAAAACCACCCTATTTTACATTCACTCTTTATCTTAATCCAAATTCAGCCTCAGGTGTTGACAAACAATTCAAAACATTCTTGATGTGTGTTGTCATTCTGCAAATAATATGTGCTTTTTGTGTGTTTATTGGAGCCAAATACCTCCATATGCTTTAATATATTAATGAGAAAGATAATCACTTTCTATATGGTCTATGCATTTCATCAAGAAACGAAATAATAGACCAGAATGAAAATACAAACACGAAAAATGCAGAAATCCATTTCTTTCACATGCAAAACATGCTCCCACTTAGAGCACACATATTAATCAAAATCATCTTTAGAACTTCACATTTCCAGTTGTAGAAACATCAAAAATTCAAGTTCTGATTAGCAGAGACATATCTTCAGATGCTTCAGTAGCAGCTGAGACCCAGTCTTCATTATATGAGAATTGTATTGGGAAAGTGAGTAGATAGTATGAGAGAAGGTGACAACAGGAGAGCATTGAGGTGACTTTCAGATTCCTCCAGATGGCAATTTCAGAGTAGGAAACAAGCTGAACTGATGATTAGAAAGACAAAACAAGAACAGCAAGACTATTGATGCTTTTTCAGTTAATTAGAACATATGACCAGAGTCATAGAACTGTTTTGTTAAAAATTATATTGCCTATATACTGAAAATTTTGAAGGCTTCAATCTCCTCAAGTTTAGTTAGTTAGTTAGTTAGTTAGCTAGTTACTGAGTTCACCTTGGGAGGTGGGGGGATGGGGAGGGGGACGGCAGCAAGAATACTAACATTTTCTTCTCTCCAAACTGATTTGGGGAAAAAGAAAAAAAACAAAACAAAACAAAACAAACACAACGAAAAAAAAACCCTACAAAACAACCAAGTCTTTGTCACTGCTTCTATGGGGTTTTAAAAAAAAGAAATAAAAAAGATGATTCACTGAAACTATGTGGGTGTTTAACCCACATCTTGTTTCTTACAAACTTACTTGATTCTTTTCTTTACCTAACTGAAATAAAACCTTGGCATTTAAGGCCAAAGCTGCTTTCCTATGCCCGTCCAGATTTTTACTGAAGTCTGTGTAACCTTATACGATTCACAAGACTGACGTAAATGATCAAAAAAATTGATTGAATTTATAGGAGAAAAACAATAATGTAAGAAAATTAGTCCTGGCCTCAACTGCTAGCTGAGGAACAAATTTCTCTCTCATACTTGACTTCATCATTTATTCATGAGAATCCCCAGTTAAGCCAAGAAAAATGTAATGACAGAAGCAACATGGGATATTCCTCTATGACATGGGAACACAGAGATAAGACCTCAAGAATTACAATCAGTGCTACAATCTGTGATCCTCTTTCCCCTGGGGAAAAAAGGCAGATGTGAGGAAGACACTAATAATTTAGGTAATAAGCATATGCTTGTGTCTGACTTTTGTTATTGTCAATTATCTGCTTATCTGCTATCATTAAATACTAACTGCTTATCAATGGGGTGTCACATACAAAATGGGAGGGCAGAGACAAAAGCTTGGAACTAAAATGAAATATATAGAAGACAGATGAGTGAGTTGTTGGCAGTAACTATGCTACCAGTTTCATGTACAAAGTAGTCTTTAAGAAAACTCAGGAGATCAGTAGGCATTATCAGGCTTTTTCATCTTACTTTTCTCTAAACACGGAAATTTAACCTGTACTGAAAATTATTGAATTATTCATTTAATTTAAAAAACACTTCCTTTTTCTCTTCTTTGACCCTCATAGTCTTACAGACAAACATATCCTTAGTTTAACTGAAAATTGTTGTTCCTGTCAGATGATTAACACCTACTCTAAAAGTCACCATTTCCGATATTTGATCAATTCAGAAAAAATTTAAAAAATGTTCTGTGTGAAAACCCAAACTTGACTTCTCTTTTATTTCCTTCCTTGGTGCTTCTCTGTTTCATCCTAGCTATTTTACCACAGGCAACAGTCACATACATTCAGCTGGAGTCCAGCTATCCCAGTGGCAGTATGCCATCAGCTAGACTGGTGTAGGTAACACAGAATCCTTCCCAGTCTTCTGTAATTAAAATTAACTCTCCTACAGATTTTCCTTGTCAACAGGCCCTGCAAATACTCATTTCATGCAGTGAGGAAAAGTGAGATGTTCTGATCAGTCTTTCTTCCTCAAGAGATCATGGGGCGGGGGGGGGGGGGGGGGGGGGGGCAGGGCTTGGCACATCTGGGAAAGCATGAGAAAGGGCAAAATGTTGCCCAGGAGTGAGGAAAAAAGTGTGAGAAACAGCCCTGTGACCACAAAGGTGAAAGAAGGAGGAGGGGGAGGAGGTGCTGCACGTGCTGGAGCAGAGATTCCCCTGCAGGCCCTAGAAAGACCATGGTGGAGCAGGTATTTCCCTGCTGCCGTGGAGAGGACCACACCTGAGCAGATATCCACACTGCACCACCACAATCTCAAAAACACATAGTTTTCATTGTCTGGTGATAGTCAGAAAGTGTACTATTTCAGGAATATTCAGATGTCAGTCTATATTGTGTCTTCACTACTGCATAATTTATTTATGCTGTTTACAAAGCTTGTTCGATAATGCTTCATAAAAAAACTGACCTCTAAAGATGAGGCACTACAGATCACGATTTTCTGAAAGAACTTAACTAAAAAATGAATGCATATAGAGGTAAATATTTCAGTAGTTCATTCAGTCTTCACATTTTAATGCATGTTGTTCTCTTGCTATTTAGATTCTTTCATGAAATTTCTTCCTCGTTTCTAATACTGCATACTCATCCAATACATTGATAGATGTGTGCATAGAGAAACAGCTAACTTGAGGTGTTCAATAAAAACTGTTTCCTGTCTCTGTCATACAGAAACACACACTAAATGTGAGCCTTACAGTGTGAGGCTTCTTAGGTACCTGGAATATCTAGTTTCTGAAGAAACTGAATCATGAGGTCTAGTGTTCACAGGTTGTATTGGGTTTGTGTGGCAAGGTTTTGGTAGCAGGGGGGTTGCAGGGGTGGCTTCTGTGAGAAGTTGCTAGAAGTTTCCCCTATGTCCAACAGAGCCAGTGCCAGCCAGCTCTAAGAGGGACCCGCCACCGGCCAAGGCCAAGCCCATCAGCAACGGTGGTAGTGCCTCTGTGATAACATATTTAAGAAGGGGGAAAAGTTGCTGTGGCACAAAAACTGCAGCCAGAGGGAGAAATGAGAACATGTGAGAGAAACAGCCCTGCAGACCCCAAGGTCACTGAAGAAGGAGGGGGAGGAGATGCTCCAGGCACCAGAGCAGAGATTCCCTTGCAGCAGCCTGTGGGGAAGACCCTGGTGAGGCAGGCTGTCCCCCTGCAGCCCATGGAGGTCCACGGTGGAGCAGATATCCACCTGCAGCCTGTGGAGGACCCCACGCCGGAGCAGGTGGGTGCCTGAAGGAGGCTGTGACCCCATGGGAAGCCCACACTGGAGCAGGATCCTGGCAGGACCTGTGGACCTGTGGAGAGAGGAGCCCATGCTGGAGCAGGTTTTCTGGCAGGACTTGTGACCCCGTGGGGGACCCACACTGGAGCAGTGTGCTCCTGAAGGACTGCAGCCCATGGAAGGGACCCATGCTGGAGCAGTTCATGGAGGACTGTCTCCCATGGGAGGGACCCCACGCTGGAGCAGGGGAAGAGTGTGAGGAGTCCTCCCCCTGAGGAGGATGAAGCAGCAGAGACAATGTGTGATGAACTGATCATAACCCCCATTCCCCATCCCCCTGCACCACTGGTGGGGAAGAGGTAGAGAAAATTGGGAGTGAAGTTGAGCCCGGGAAGAAGGGAGGGGTGGAGGGAAGGTGTTTTGAGACTTGGTTTTATTTCTCATTACCCTACTCTGGTTGGTTGGTAATAAATTAAATTAATTTTCCCCAAGTTGAGTCTGTTTTGCCTGTGACGGTAATTAGTTGAGTGATCTCTCCTGTCCTTATCTCAACTCACAAGCCCTTTGTTATATTTTCTCTCCCCTGTCCAGCTGAGGCGGGGAGTGATAGAGCGGCTTTGGTGGACACCTGGCATCCAGCCAGGGTCAACCCACCACACAGGTGCATAAATTAATTTATTCTGTGACTTCCAGGGAAAATGGTATAAAATCTTAACATATAAATGTTGTGTGGGTCTCCCTATCATATTGAAGGAGACATAAAGGTTACCAATTTTCACTGATCTCCATCTGTATTACTTAATAGTTACTAAAAAACATAATTTCAGGTTTTTGATGACACGTGGCAGCTGTCAGGCAGCTAAGACTGTTACTGTACCCCTTGATATCCATCCTGTTCTTATGACAGGTGTTCCTGCCACAAAATAGATCTGATGAGGTCTTGAATTCCTTCCTAAATTGCCAAACTTCTCAGATGTCCATTGGAGTGGAGACTGAATAGGAGTTTCAGTAGCAAATTTTCCAGTTTTGAACTGCCTCCACATGCCTGTGAGATTGCTGCGCTCTTATGTTATATACATATATTCTTACATGGAGGATTTAACTGCAGTATCTTGGACACTGTGATGTGAAAATCTCATGTAAACTCTTGCTGTTGATCATTTGTCAGCGTGCACAATAATTTTTAATGGTCTGACCCTGGAAGACATTCAACATGTTCGCCTCCTTCTAAATCTAATTCTCAGTACCTTCCTGATCCTGTTTTCTAAGCAACCATCCACCAAACATCTGACAGAATCATAGTGAAGAAAGTGATGATGATGCAACCAGCTTCTCTCTTGGAGATGTTATAACAGCATCTGGCCTGACATTCACTGGATCACCTCATTACTCAGACTCTGCCAAATTTCCTATAGCGTAAGATCACAGACACATCTTGATGATGTGAATACTCAGTGGATACTGATTTTTGGCTCTGCAGTGTTCTGAAAAGTCAAGACAACAAGTAGGGGAGTTTTCACTTTGTTTTGGTCAGCAAACAGAGGCAAATTTGCCCCTGAGGTACAGGTGACTGGAATAACTTTGCCATTACCTTGTAAGGTCTTGGTCACCACTTTTGTTCCAGGACCAGTGTTCAGTAAGAGTATGTGGGGATTCGGTGTCACTGATTACTCCTTTCCCAAAAAAATGACCAATAAATACTTAGAAACTTCCTTGCAGAGAGGAAATATGTTAAAACTTCATACACCAGCCACTGACAGAACATTGCAGGGGCCTTATAATAGTGCTGAGAATTTGTAAGCAGGGTTCAAGTCATGATATTCTTGTGTTCCAGAAATCATGCAGCATGCTGTGAGTTAATCTTTAAAACACCCCAGTTTGGATTGTGTGAATCCAGACCATTACAAAGTGCCAAGTATGCCAACTTCAGTAAGAGGCTTGGCATCTGTCAAATTAACAGACTCTTTATGTGCCAGATCTCCCCTACAAACATAGCAACAAGGAAATACAATATTAAATAATCATTCAGATTCTGGTTCTTATCCCATCATTGTAGCACAGCCCTTCCTTGGCCATCAAGGATGCATTACATCCACTCAATGGCTGGTTTAGGGTTCAAAATATCAATGTTTTCCTTTTTACTTAGGAAAAATTAGTGCAATCCACGCCACTTCAACTCACAGAAGACAAAAGGACCAGGAAGAATGTCAGCACTGACAACTGTAGGTACAAAGAGTCAGTGTTCTAGTTGACAGTGTCTAATTACTGAAAACACCTACAGTTGTTATATATTTATTAGGTCTGCTTCCATCTTTGGCATAGCTAAAAGCATGATCTGAATCATCTTTGGTGAGGGCAAAATTTAGCCTAATATTTTTTCTCAAAGCAAAAATCTCAAAAAAAAATTATATCTGTTTTTTTATTGAAGAAATAAATTAAAACCTACAAAAGGTGAAAGTATTACATTTATAAACATCCCCAGTATATATTTTTTCTGTAGAAATTGCCCTCTAGATTTTGGTATTTCATCAGTACAGAACAGAGACATATTTACAGATTTTCTGTTTGTCTATTGCAGTAACAGGAAATTCAATTAAAAAAATTGCAGCTAATAAAAGTGCAGTGAAGAGAGGAACAGTAGCCATAAAGTTACTGTTAATGTTTGATCAGATGATAGATCAGAAAAAAAAAAAAGTCTTAAGTAATATTCAAATAAAGTTAATTTTTATAAATTTATCTAATTTCACCAGAGTGACACATTATCTGTTTCACGTTATTTTTCACATAGCTCTGGGAACAACTTGTACCTAGCCTTTACTGACACACAGCTTTGCATTATTATAATTCCATTTGCATGCAATTAGGCAGAAAGTAACCCTGTTGTTTTAGGGTGGTTTCGAGGATTTCCGAGAAGGTGAACACACACACACTGACTATAGGGGGGAAAAGCAAGCATTTAATAACTACAGATGTGTGTTATGCTAAGGGTATCTTGTAAAGCAAGTTAATGTACCGACCCGAGGACTGTGAGGAAGATGGACCATCCGTACATTCTTGTGCTGTCTTGCGCCATGAGCTCAGCCCAGCAATCGGTAGGTGCCAGCTTTACATGGGCGTCCCCACGGAGGCAATGGTGGCCTCGCCATACACCAGCCCGATGCTTTTTGGGAAATCCTGGTATTTATACATTTGCAGAGGAACGGGTTTCGGCACACGTGGCCTGCGGGTGCCAAAACATGCCTCGATTGTAACATAAGGAGCCTATGACGCATGCACTCGCTGGCCAGGCGCGCTGCATGAGCCATAGCCACCCTGTCTATTGGTTCATGGGCTTTGTACACGCGGCATATTGTCATCATCCAGCAGTCACGCGCCAATCATGCACACAGCTGTGCTGTGCAACAGCCTGCTGCCCATCCTCCCCCAGTATTGCTCAGCTCTCTTATCTTTGTGCTCAGCATTCCAAGCAACAGGCAACAAACCATCCATTTTCTGTGCTGACTGCGTTTTCCTCGGCTATCTACTTCTCCCCCAGTGTTCATCCACAGACCAAAATCCCATCTTTTAACCCATCCGTATACACCTGTGTATATGTTGTTGGCTGGAAGATGCAGAATGAGAGGCAAAGAATATTTTTTTTGTGAAAACTTCATATATCATATGCTCACAAATATAATATGCTTTTGCCTTTCTTAAACTGTAGCAAGAAAAAGAGAATTAAGCCAAAGTCAAATGTCCAGCCATCTGGGTCAATATCCTTTGCAGATACTTAAAGACCTGTATTTTTTTTATTAGCCTTCAACAGTGAACACTTGCATAGCCTTTTGATAGTCTAGTGCCCTAATCAGCAAGGCACTACCCTTTGTTTTAGTTATCACAACAGTTTCACTGAAGCTTATATGTTAATTTTTTTGTAGCACCAAGATTTTAGTTTGTGAGGTAATCAGTTTCTTGCCAAGCAAATTCAATTCTTAATAGCTGGTACTCCAGAACATGTCACTGTATTGGGTAGAGTAATAATGGGGTTTACTTCACTGGAATCTTCAAAGATGAGTTGTGCATTAAGTGAACCCACACAAATGCTTTCTAGCCATAGGTAGAAACAAACTTAGCTTTAAGGATGTAAGTGGCCCTCTTGACTTCAGTGACAAGGTGTATGTAAAATAGTCAAGTATATCTCGGGATTTCCTGGATCAGGTACAACAGCTTTAAATATCACAAGGAGAGAAAGCACAGAAAGCCATAAATAATAATAAAAGGCAAATAGATTAAAAGTGGGTATTTACGATGAGTGGAAATATACTTTTTCCCTTGCACAGGACAATACGGATTTTTTTTTTCCTGTGGAATATCTCACAGTGACAGATTATACTAAACAAGTGTATCATCCAATTGTACGCTTCACTCCACAAGCCAAATGTACATATAGAAATGAACTCTGCTACCAAAAACTGCTATAATGTGAAAAAGCAGGTACACTCTTAACAGGAAATTGTCAGGAAGATGGGACTGGGGATGTAGAAATAATAAAAGACCATATATTAATTATTTGCAAATCTTTTTACCTTGTAAAAAGCATATAAATATGTAAAAGAACGTTTATCAGATTTCATCATTGCAAGTCATATGTCGTCTCTGAATCCATGCTAAATGCATACGGAGTTCTTCAGTATGATACCTGTCATTTTGCATGCAAAGAAAATGCTGAGCTTGTTGCCATTCTAATGCAAGGGCCAGTCTCCACAATTGCCTAAATATAATCCACTCACTTCTAAGATTCTATAATTTTAAAAAGAAAAAAAAAAGGGCACAATCTTCATCCTTCCAGGTAGGGACCTAAAACTTTTACTGTTTTGTGTATACGCAAAATACATCAATGGCTTCCTCTCAGGCAAAGTACAATATTTTGTTTTCTGATGGACTTTACTATTACTGCACTGATGGTCTGTTGGATTTTTATATTACTATTACATTATTTTGTTATTTGACCACACTGTGCTGTTGCTTTTAGTTAGTATTTTTTTTTTCCCAAAAGCTTCTTAAAAGCCAAGTAGTATAAATACTGTAAAAATAAAGTACTGTTATTGAGATATGTTTTGTAGCAGGCAGATATCACACATGTAAAGGCAGATGTGTATCATTACAATGATATCCTGTGCTAGTTATTAAGGGACGATTTGTATTGAACAATAAAGAAGGCAATCACCATTTTTCTTAAAAAACCCTTGTAAGTTGTATAAATTGTATACTAAACAAGAAGCTGCACTGACCTAGAAATTATGTTAAAAGTACACAGAAATTCTACAGGGATTGGGCATAATCACAGCTTTAAAGAGTAAGCAAAGTTGCATACACAAGTGCTCAGATCCTTCAAGCCTGTCCTGGCTGACAGAATACTTGGCTCCCTCAATTTTTTTCAAACTTCTTTCAAGATAGAAAATCAGCTAACTTGCAAGCAGAAAAGTATTCTACACTATATTATTTTTTGCACTTGCTTGACCTTTTATCTAGTCCCAGTTCCAAACTATCACACAGTTCCCAGTTGTTTCTTTATTTGAACTTAGCCATATAATCACAGCTGTTAACCTTTCATAGAAGACTTTGCCTGCAAGTTCAGTCACCAGGTTGCAAGAACCAAGTTACAGAATTTGTTACCTTCACTCTACATCAACATTCCTTCTCTCATTACCTTCAGAATTTCCCTTACCCTTTTTTTTTAAATATTCACGTTCTGCTCTTACTGCCTTGATGGGCACTGCAGCTTTCTCACGTTCCTGGATTCTAGGAAGCACTGATCTAAGTGTGTGCACACACACATGGGGTAATAGAGAGACAAGTTCACCCTCAGGAAGCTCCAGAAGGAAAACATACTATGATTAAACAATAGCAACTGTTGCTCCGGAAAACTATTCCTAACAAAAGCTTCATTGCTGTGTTCCTTGTTGAAAAATTCTGAGATGGGACATAAACTAGTTGTTTGTACTTTTTTGGTAAACAGGGGTCACCGAAATCTGCCTGTTGAAACTGGAGACTAAAACATGCCTTTTATTAATTCTAGGGGAGGAAGGAAGGAGGAAGGTCTTTAACCATCACACAAGAATAGACATGTTGAAAGGAAGTTTTATAATTGGCCTCAGGGTTGAGGTTCATACATCAGGGAATAATTAAATTTTCATTGTTAAAATACGTAACAGGCCCCAAGCTATTAAATTAATTAACCTTAGGAACATTATTGAGCTAGAATTTATAATCAAATAGACAGATGGCATTTTAGAAGCCTCTTTAGGCACTATGAAGTTTGGTAATATTTATGAGGAATTTGATGATTTAATGATTGGCCAGCATTTATAACTAGCTTGTTGATGTTCTGACACTACTGACTCATTCTTCATTTAGTTAAATATTAACCACAGCTCAGCTCTGAGGATATATTTTCTTGATATTTTTTAGCTTATTTAATAGGTTTCAACATACTGTGAAAAATGACAACACAAGTATTTCACAGCACAGGATTTTTACAAAATTGCAAGGATCTGGGACGATACAGGCAGATGACTCAAGAGAACTAGACTTTTGCAGTTCTTTTTGTAAGTTGATTAATAAATAAGGTATTAGGCTAGGTTTTAGAAAATGGTTGACAATGTAAGGAGAATCAAGGAAAATTGTCATGGCCAAAAGTAGGGAGAAGGAATTAACATTTTACTTGTTCTGTTATGACTAGCCAAGAAATATGATCAGACAAGTTTGAGCAACTATAGAAAGAAAACTTAGGTAAAGTTTTGATCTACTTTGTTTAAATAGAGATGTCATATCCTCTTACTGTTGTGGATCAATGGTAGCAATTAGATACTAAAAGTGGCTGTTCTAGAGCATCTCATCCCTTAACCTAAATGTTTCTTCTTATGGGTATCAACCATTCCAGGTGTGCCATTTTTAAACAACCATATCTTATTCTACTCTGCAAGTACCTCACTAATTTCAATGCATTATGAATAAAAATGGTACTTGGTCTTTAAGCATCAGAAAACATATTCTATTTGTTCTTTCACTTTGACATATATTGCTTTTGCTTTATATATGCCATTATGAATCCCATTTTTTGCAAGCATCTTTTCAGTTTTTACTTATGCAAAATATTTATATATAAATCTGCCCAGCTGAAACACTAAAAACTCTTGTAAAGCATATAACTAATGAACAACTCTTGGTCCTTTCATAAACATGGAGTTCTGTGAAATATGCAATAGAGAAAAAAGGAAAGCATTAAAATATTAGGGAGGAAGAATACGAATTTTCACTTCCTTAAAATAGTAATTTCCATTTATAGATTATTGTAAAATTCCTTAGTTTCCTAACATTCTGCAATGGACTAAAATATCAAAATTGAGGTGCTTGTTCACTTTTCTCTCATTGCTACAGCTTTTGATAATGAGCTCATAAAGTTCTAAATAATTTATAGAACCACACTGTTCTAAGTACCTTCTGAACAGAGAAAAGAAGTCTTCATTGAATGACCTTTAATGCACAAAGCATTTTTGCACATATATGAGGAAAGCTTTACATTTATAATGGTATTGTTAAACATAGGTTTAGTGATAGATGGAGCTGCCAATTAGACCACTGTGAAACCATCATATCTCAGAAGGCTGAATTTTAATATTCATTTTTTATAGCTGAGAGAAGCTTCAGTTTCATTTTGGGTTGTAAACTATTAGAATGTAAAGTGAAATAAGCCAAGCCATGTGAGTACTGAGAAGTCTGAAGTCTGAAATTTCTAGAGTTCCTGAAAAGGATTGATTTTGCCATTATTTTCAGTATAAGCACTTCTGTTGGTATTGCAAGAAGAGGACAACAATAATAATCTTTTTCACACAAAGGATCAAATGATGGTTTATTCTTCCCCTCTGGTATTTCTGCTAAATAAGTGGCAAAAAAGCCCACATTTTGTAAGTACAGAGAAATTTATGAGATGTTTTGGGGTTTTGGTTTGGTTTTTTTTTTCAATTTGCTTATATTCACATTAACAACCTCAAGAACAGAACTCAAGTTCTTCAAACAGTCAAGGTAGGGAACATCTAACAATGGTCATATTAATGCACGTTTAACTGCTGATGATCACAGTAAGAACTCTATCTTTTAAAATAGCTGAGTGGTAAGATACATGCATACTGTCAATAGAAAAAAAAACAACACATAAAGAAAAGCAAAGGAATATTTATCCCCCCAAAAATGAAATCAGATTTCAGTGAGTTCATACTAATTACTTAGGTGAACATGCAATCCTCATCATGCAAAAGCTGGATACGAATATTTCATGAAATAAAAAACATTTCCATTTTTAGCAAGAGTATTGTCCATCATTCTTTCTTAATTTCACTTACATATTGTGTATCTTCAGTAACTTACACAAATATTTAGAATAAAGACTGTTTCTTACCACGTATGCAGAAAAATTCAAATCACAGAGGCAAGCCCCAAGGAATCACTGATATGGAAATAATAAAAAATGTTACTTTTACTGTGCTAGAGGGAAAAAAGTGCTTAGCCAAAGGCACTGATATTTCAGCTTCAACTTAATTGCAAAGAGAAGCTTGGAGGAAGCAGAATCAACCTGTTGAAAATTCTATTACTTTTCCATTATTTTCAGAAGAAGAATGCACAACATCTGATTTCTTTTATTCCAAATGATAATAATAATAATAAAAATTATACTTAGCATAATATGAGGTGACACATTATAAGATGAGTATTTTCTGCATTATCTGAGCAGAAGATTCTATACTGACAGATTTTAAAAGAGACAAAACAGGTATGCCTTACACATTAATGTTTGGGTGCATATGTGCAAATAAACATAAAAAACAGAGTTCTTGGACTAAGCTGTTAAATGCTGGTAAGCATCTGTACTGAAGAGAAGATACAAGCACTTAAAATAATTCTGATGTAGTCTAACATCTCTAAGTATGTTTTTAAACCCTCTGAAATGATAATGTTTAGATGGGAAGGGAACTTGGTTCAGGTTTGAAAGCTGAATGAAATCATTCTCACTGTAAACCCATGCTGGGGATAGGGGTACATATCCTACAAAATTCCTACTTAAACTTAATGATGATCATTGCTCCAGAGGAAAACGAAAAAAAATCTCACACTGCTACATCCAAAGTATGATCACATTTTTTAATAAGAAATGAAATAGCAGGAAATTAATAGCAATTCAGTAAGGATTTAGGGAGTCAGTTTGATTTGGCTTTATAAGATAGATTTTCCTTTTGACTAAACAAGGCAAAAGTATTTTTTTTTCATTAAATACAAAGAATTTGTCTAATGTTCTCATAAAAAAAACTAAAGCCAAATTCAGCACAAGAGAACATCTTTTGGTTTAACAATATTTCTCACATACTTAAAACTATCTTATTGATAAGCTAATTAGTTTGGGGTTGCAATTGAATTGTGCACATAGTAGGAAATTCTTTGCTTTTTACAGGCTTCAAGAAATGAAGTCATTTTTCTGTTTCTCATATGCAAAACAGGGGTAACTGTACTGAAATCAGCACATTAAAATCCCCACATTCAAAAACTAATGCAAGTAACAAAAGAAGAAAGATATTACAGTCAGGCAAAATATAGGCTGAAGAGCCTGAATTAAAAAGCAGTATATTTTTCCAATCATGGGAGCTAACAGAGACACTAAAATAAAAGTCACATTCAGAAAGAAAATATAGATCCTGGTTATTGAATTGAAATGCTTTTTGGTTTGGACAAAAAAAGCCAAAAACAAAACAACCCCCCCAACCCCGCCCCAAAAAATGGCAATGAAAGTATGGAATAGTGTCTATGTCAGTCAGGAAAAAGGAAAGAGCTTAGACAGCCAAGAGTGAACTAGTATGCCAAGCCATTAAGCAGCAACTTTTATCTCATTCCTCCCAAAACACATACACACACAAAGCATTTCAGAAATGGATTTGAAAACTGACTCAGGTTCAAAGTAGCTCCTCCCAAGCACCTCACTCCTTTAAAGTACTGATGTGGAAGAAAGAAGATTTTATAAAGCATTTGCAATGTCCTAGAGAACAAGAAAGAGAAGTATGGAAAAAGGACTGTAGAAGACCTTGAAAAGCATATGTTTAAAAAAAAAAAGACTTCCAGTGTGTAGGAGAAAAAATTTGCACAGGCGATAAGTATGATACAAAAGGGAAAGAAAGATCATTTTATCATTCTAAATAGCTGGTATTCCACTTTATATTAGTCCATATCTGTGGATGGTGCAATAAGAAGGGCATGACCATGTTATTCATTCCTCATATTACCTCACCAGGTAATACCTCAGCTGTATTGAAAGCAAGCCACTTGAACAATTGAATGGTTCTCTCCCAGTCAACATCTAGCTATAAAGTTTACTAACTGCACAATAAGTTGGAAGTTGCCTTTCTATGGAGAAGAATCTGCTCTTCCCAAGGTTTCTTCATTGCCACTGAACTACTGGTGTTCAGGAAAGAAAAATCTAGGTTGTTTTTTCAGTATCTTTGACAACACTTTTGGATTACATGTAAGCTCAGTTTTAAACATTTTTTTCAAATTTAAACTTCTTTCTTTTCTCCACCTTTCTGTGGTCTGCAGGAGGCACAGTGGCAGGTATGAAATAAAGAAAATAAGTGTTAGATCAAACAGAATTTTCAGAGATACTGTGGCAATCATCAAAAATAAAATTTTGTTGCAGGTGAATTTGTAATGCCACTTTTCATTTCAGTACAAATGAATTTTTTTAAACCTACCAAATCAAAATATTTCATTCATTTTTTATTATCTAATCTTTTTCTTTCAAAAAAACCTAACACTACCACCCACAGGTTAATTTCAAACCATTATATCGCTTTGAAATAAAGTGTTCTGACTTTCCAGAAACCATAATCTAGAAAATGGCAAATGCAACATTGTAAGTTCTCCCCAGTGATCATTTTTTTAATTTGGAATTACTTTTCAAATCCAACACAGCATTGAAAATAATTTTTAATTTTTTAATGTTGTATCTTTGGTGAATCGATTGTTCTCTTTCCCTTGTTCCACTCCCCTAAATAATCAAACTACCATTGTGATTTATGATCAATGATCAATATTTTTGAGGGAAAGTTTTGTAGCTTCATTGTCAAGCATTAGCTAACAATAGCCAAGCAAACATGTGGGACATCCCTAAAGGACAACAAAAGTGCATCACAGAAATTACTGAGTCAGCTTGGCTGATCTGGTAAACCCATATGCCACAGAGCACACTAAGCAGACAGGCCAGCTAAACACCATAAGCACTAGTCCACTATAGCTACGTTTGCACAGTGCTGGGTCTGAGCTGACGTAAGCCCTTCCCCTGAACCAGTCTGAGTGTCTACTGTGTAGACTGCCACTAGATACTGGGATCTGGGTGGGTTTAAGACATCATTGACAGATCAGTATAGCTCTGAAATTCTTATGGCAAACAATTTATTAATCTGAGATTTATCTCTGCACAAGAAACATTACAGTTTTCTAGAAATGACTCGATATTACTTATTCTTCATAAGTATTTTGCTAAGAGTTTTCTATTCATTCTAGAAAATACATACTACTACTTCTTTATTCTGTGTTCGTTATCATCACACCTAAACTTTTTAATGGGCCTAGTCATATTTCGAAGTGTAAATTTCTCTTTCTTGAATATTACTTAAAATCTATCAAAAGTAGGTAATTATTTATGCAAAAATCTCTTCTAATAACTTTGTTAGTTGGATTACCACCATGCATGCATACAAAAAAAAGAGGAAAATGTAACTGAGATAAAAACCTGTTTTTTCCTCTGAGAGGATATAGCTTGCTAGTTTTTCAAACATTTTCTTAATCTCAGTTCTATTTTTTTTTTCTTTCTTGTGAAATATACAAAGGGCATATTTTTCAAAAGTGTTTAAGGACCTTTTTTTAATTGTGGTCATATTTTAAAGTAACTCAAAAAATTACTTTTCCAGTCACTTTTCATTAGAAAATAAAAACAAAAGCAAGGCAAACTTGCTTCCAAGGTAGCCCCGTGGTATTGGGCTTTAAATCCTCATGAAACCCAATTTTCAAAAAGTGAAATATTCTCTCTGAAAATCTATTCATTTTAAAACTTCCTAAGATTAAATGCCTACAATCACCTGTCAGTACAGACTTCCATTGTTCAAATATTAGTTTAAAACAGTGTCTCATCCTGTACCCAGGGACAGAATTTTTTTTCAATAACTTAATCATTTCAACTCATCTGCCAAGGTCTAAGCTGATTTTTGCTGCCTGCAATTACGGATCTTCATGATGCCCTCATAACCAAAAATTTGTTCTACCATCAGAAGTCAGACCTCACAGAGGTCTGCTGAAGTAAACTGAAGAAATGTCATAAATTATTCATAGTGACCATCTACTTTGTTTGGTCTCGTTTGAGTTGCCTTAAATCATTGCACGCAGGCAGCTCAGTGGTCTCAGGCTGCCATGTAAAACACAGAAAAATGGAGTCTAAAGAATGATTTGATAAAAAGGGGGAAACCACCCCCCTCCTCGAGTAACAAACCTGTCATAAAAGCAGCATGGCTAATGGATTTCTAAAGTAGGTGGAAGGTTTTAGTCAAATTGAGAAAAAGGTGTGATTGACAAGAACAATTGTACCTTTCAGTGATATTCTTGGAGCTGAAGGGATATGATGGAAACAGTTATTTCACTAGTCCGGCCTCCTATTGTCTGCCTCTTTTCATCATTCTGCAGTAAAGGCTATATTTATCTAGATGGCTAATTCGTATTTACTAGTGTTTCAGTACTTTGCACATGTTTTGACAACTATGGAATGTTCCAGAAACTCATTTTGCTGCAAGAATGCTGGAGCTGAAGGATGAAGTGTAAAAGTAGCCACTCACTTCTTCAGCTGCCATTCAAGTTCAGCAAGAGCAGAAGTGGGGTATGTCAGTTGTGATGACTTAAGCATGGTTCTCAGAGATAACATGTACATATCGCAGAAATGTCTTTCTGCACAAGTGGTTACAAAGATATTTGCTCTTGTAAAGAAATAACTCCAATAGGATAGCACAGTGTGACAAGATAATGACGTCCCTCCTGTAACATAAATGCTGGATCAGACCAAGGAGTTTATGGAAGAGGAAGGCTATTATTTACCAAGTGGGAGGTGAATATCTAGTCTGACAACAGAAAATATAATAAATCAAATAAACTTTACACTTAACATCAGCACAGACTCACTATAACCTGATATGTTAATCCTAAATTTTGCTTACAGGGAGGAAGCTGGACTAACTTTACTGATTTTAAAATAAAGTGCTGTGAGAATATCCATGTATGTTTCAAGATAGCTGAAAGCCCATTGAAGGCAAAGAGAAAGCTAAGGTGCTTGAAGTTCAACATGTTTAAATGCTTTCCTGAACAATATTGAAGCTGGCAATACTTCCCCATTAGAGTTAATAGGATCAAAAGGTATGTAAGCATTTCATTGAACTGAGATGTGTTAAAGATCCCTAATGAAGACACACTTTTACCTTACTCTGGATGCTCAACACTGTAACAGTCATGTTATCTTAGAATATAGTCATCTAAAATTAAGCTCATACTGCTTCTTTGTATCTTAGTTAGGAAAGAAAGTTGATTTTACCTAGGATTTTGTTGTTAAGCCCAACTTAGTATCAGTCATGCCTATGGTCTGTTTAACTCCTCTATTTTAAGCTTTTCCAAAGTACCCTGTACGTGTTCAAAAAATGTAAGTGAGTCTCTAATTCTAAGCAGGTGTGTGAA
Source organism: Haliaeetus albicilla (assembly GCF_947461875.1). Taxonomy (NCBI): domain Eukaryota; kingdom Metazoa; phylum Chordata; class Aves; order Accipitriformes; family Accipitridae; genus Haliaeetus; species Haliaeetus albicilla. The sequence goes on along the minus strand of NC_091488.1, from coordinate 20,482,352 downwards.
ATGCTAATTTCCTACTGGAAGATGAAATCTCATTCACGAGATGAAATACTAATTTCTTACTGGAATTTCCTAAAGGAAGCTTCACTAGACAGGTTCAGTTCTCACAGGCTGACCAACATTTTGCAGCTAAGCAGGGGTGGTTTTGTTATGTATTGGAGTTCAAGACACCATAAACTGTAACTAAATTGTCATTACAGGAAGGAAACAGACTGCCTCCCTTTACCATGTTCCCACAATTAGAGTTGGTCAGTCTTTTAAATTTTCCAGGTTACAAGGATATCCATCTCTATCCCAGTTATTTTCTGTTAGATGTTACATAAAAAAAGGTAAGTAAGTACAACCTCTCTCTGTGCTTGCTGGTTCTCCCAAGGCAGACCCACTGGCAGCAGCACACCATGCCCTTCACTTCCTCACACACTCATGCTTGCTACTGGCAAGCACAGCTTAGTGTTCAGAGCCTCCACCAGTCAAGATGGTTTTGTGCAATACAATTGCAATCATTGTGGGCTGGAATAGGTAAGAACAGAATTCCGGTACCAGTACCTGTGGCAGTGCACCACCCCCCACTCCCCACCCCATCCCGCCAGCAAGAAAACTTCTCCAGGAAGGGAGAAGGGGAAGGAAACCCTGGAGACCACAGGTTAAAATTTGAACTGGCCAATCGAGACGCGCCAGGTACACTGAGGTGACCCTCCTGGCCAATAGGGATTAAATGACCACAGGTCAGATTCGACAAGGGTATAAACGCAGTCCCGCCGGAGGACATGTTGGAATCAGTCCTCCTTGGAGCAGCGGATCTGCAGTTGGGGACTCCCCCTTGGGTTGGGGCACTGCCCGAGGTAACTCCTCCAGGGAGAGAGCCCTCAGCTTTTAGGGGAGTGATATGCGCATTTTGGAGCCATCACTTTAAATCTTGGGGATTCTTAAGTCAGCCGTGTAGTATTAATTCTCTTTATCATTGAGCCTGTGGTTTTATAAAATATTACCGGACTTCTAACTAACTTTTGCTGAAGAATAAATCTGAGTTTTAACACCTGTTGGATTTGGTTAGTCGTGCATCCGTAACAGTACCCTAGAGACATTTTATCAAGTTAACAATGCACTAAGTGTGTGTTATCAACAAAACAATAAAAACCATTGTATGTTTATTCATCAGTAATTTACTAATAAAATGCATTGAATCCTGCTAATTAAATAGCAAGCTGTTAATTATAAAGTGACAGCAGTTGAGCTACTGCAAGTGTAATATTAAGATGGTTTATTTTAGAAAATTCTTCACTCCATGTAGAATGAACAATCTCATTATATAAAACAAAATGGGTTTTTTCTTTTTTTTTGAGGAGTGATGATTTTTAAAAATATTAAACTTGTTATAACAATCTCTGCTGATTCCACAAGTGGCAGCTCAGAAAGACAGCATCTGTCACTCCAGTAGAGTAAAGGAAGCATCTAAATCTTACTAGCAATATCAAATAATACCCATTTTATCTCCATATCTGGGAACTGACTCTACAGTTTGTGATTTAAATATATATATCAAGAGCAATAACCTTATGAGCCTCATTAGTGTTCTCCACCTTGGGTTTCTTTATGTTCTCAGTTTAAGTATTATATAAAGAAAGAGAAATTACAAATATAATTTTCCTCTATCATCAATGAGGAGACAAATGGGAGGGTAAAAAAGAAGGCAATTTAGAGTATCTGCTATAGACATGTAAAATATACATTGCAAATACCTTCCTCCCAGGATACTGGCCCATACAAGTGAGTATCCACAATTTTTATTCTTTTTGGAAGGAATCATATGAGTACAAAAGATGACTAGTACATTAACACATAAGTAATGTCATTTAAAAAATTATTGTATCAATGTCAAATTTTAGTGTCAAATTCTTAAATTTCCCTTTAGGTTCTATGTCCAATTCTGCTATCTTGTGCATACAGTGTGGCATATGTTCCTTAACTGTATGATGATATATTTTTAACAAGACGTTAAGATCACACACCACACACCAAAATGTGCATGGATTTCTAATAACAAGTTTTTGCTTTTCCTTTTCTCACGAATCTCTTATCTAATGTTTCAAGAGTAGCATTTCTTCCAAAAAAAAAATCAAGAGGGATCAGTGTTAATACTGGAACTTGGGGAAACTCATAGCAGTTCATACGGTCAAAAATCCTGGATGGAGAGAAGATTTTGCAACATCAACAAGGACAGTGACTATGCTGTCATAGGGAGGGAGGGGAAAGAGAAGGTTTCATGGGGATGTCCAGTTTGCCGAGATGTTGAGAAGATCCCATCTGAAATGACCAGCATTCTCAGGAGGTACGAAAACATTCAGACAAGGATATAGCTAAAGGTTTCTTCTCTCTCTCTCTCTCTCTGTGGTTTTTGTTTTTTGTTTTTTTTTTTAACCTCTATCTCTCTTGTTTCAGCTGAAGAATTGAATTATGGTTTTGGAGTTTTATTCTACAAGGTCTGTGCAGTCATTTGCTATGGCTATCAAACATCTCTGACTAGTGATAGAAAGCCATAGTGTCCACAAAGTGAGACTGGACAGTCTAATTTACATCTGTAAGTTAATGAGCTGAGAATTAGTCCTTGGTTCTTAAAGCAGAAAGGTCCCATTTCAGTTAAGCATCAGCATTCAAATCCTGAATGCTGAAGGTCTGCCAAGATAAGTTCAGTCAGCCCCAAAGAAAGTCAAATGTACCTGTATTTCACATGTTGGAGAGCAACACAGCTGCATATACTAGATGTGACATAGCAACTTGTGGCTGTGTAACAGACAGTCTGGGTTCTCCAGCTGATGCTGATGCTTATTACTTGTACCATTGTCTAACATTAGAGCCATGAGGCACTAATAATTCTTTTTCTATAGTTTGCAGTACAACAAATAATTTAGTATATCATATCTATATTGAAATGTATTCATCATATTTGAATACAGATATAACGCAAATGTTCTTGACAATAAAATGTAGTTATGGAAACTAATAAAGAATTTCTTTGTATGTACTAGAGAAGCACATTAGATCATTCAATTCCTACAACTGCTCCAAAAATTAAATAAGGAATTTTTTAATTATTAAAATACACTGTAGACTATATTAGTATGATTTGTGTGTCCATTTTCTTTAATTACTGTACAGGAAAAAAAGCCTTGGGAATTAAGCATAAGAATTAGTCTTCACTGTTATATATTTTCAAAGAAAGTAGAGTGTTTTCTTCAAATCAGAGAAAAAGTAAACTATTTGTAATCACCTGTAGCAGTGATTTAACTGTACTGAATTTCCAAAAACTTATTTTATCACGCAAATGAAGAAAACTGAGGCACCTCACTCAGAGGGTGGCCGATAGATTCCATTTTTCCAAGATGGCTGTAGAGAGTCAGTACTCTTCAGAAAAGCTAAATATGGTAGAGGAGAAATCTTACCAGACTATACAGGGGGAAGTACAGTGCCCAGCCTTGGCCTGACCTCCTTAAATCCAGAGATAATGCTTCTATTTCCAAGTGACAGGGCTAGCTGCATTTCTGATATCCTCTCTGGACTGAGTACATCCGAGCCTGCCACGGACCCTGACGCTTTTCCCTCTGCTTGAGCAGAGTCACACAGCTCTACTCTTAGTCAGGGGCACTAATTTCCAGCAGCAGCATAAGCCTACCCAGGAAGATCCTATCAGACATTTTTGCCTGCAGTTCTTATCTTGTATGCCATAAGTGAAAGTGAATCTCAGGACTTCAGACAGTATTAAAACAAGCATTTTTCTTCACAGTAGAAAACCTTGTTATTAATGCAGAAGAGGGACATTCCTTTTGTATTGGGTTTATGTGGCGGTGTTTTGGTAGCAGGGGAGGGGCCGCAGCGGTGGCTCCTGTGAGAAGCTCCTAGAAGATTCCCCAGCTCCAAGTCAGACCTGCCTCTGGCCAAGCCCAACCCCATCAGTGACAGTGGTAGTGCCTCTGGGAGAACAGATTTAAGAGGGGGAAACCTGAATCAGGGGAGGAGATTGGAATGTGAGAGGAACATCTATGCAGACACCAAGGTCAGTGAGGAAGGAAGGGGAGGAGGTATGCTGGAGGAGGCGATGCCTCTGCAGCCCATGGTGAGATGGCAGGCTGTCCCTCCGCAGCCCATGGAGGTGAGCAGGGGAGCGGAGGCCCCCAAAGATGGCCGTGACTCCATGAGAAAGCCTGCGCTGGAGCAGCCTGCGACTGAAGGACTGCAGCCCATGGAAGGGACGCACACTGGAGCAGTTTATAAAGAACTGCAGCCCATGGAAAGGACTCATGTTGGAGAATTTCATGGAGGACTGTCTCCCGTGGGAGAGACCCCACACTGGAGCAGGGGAAGAGTGAGTAGTCCTCCCCCTGAGGAGGAAGGAGCAGCAGAGACAAGGTGTGATAAACTGACCCCAACCCCCATTCCCCATCCCCCTGTGCTGCTGGTGGGGAGGAGGTAGAGAAAATCAAGTGGAGTTGAGCCCAGGAAGGAGGAAGGGGTGGGGGAAGGTGTTTTAAGATTTGGTTTTACTTCCCATTATCCTTGTTTTGATTTGATTGGTAGTAAATTAAATAGATTTTGGTTTTCGCTAAGTTGAGTCTGTTTTGCCCATGACCATAAGTGGAGAGTGATCTCTTCCTGTCCTTTTCTTGACCCACGAGCCTTTTATTATATTTTCTCCTCCACACCCTACCAGAGGAAGAAGAGTGAGCAAGCAGCCTCGTGGTGCTTTGGTGCCAGCTGGGCTTAAACCACGACACCTTTTGATCAATGATTTCCACAAGGCTCCAGGGTTGGGAAACCACAAAGGCAGTTCTGCATGTGCACTCAGGGAGTCTGGTACAACCTTTGCACCTCCTGCACAGAGGGAGGAGATGCCTGGCTAACTCTGCAAGAACAGGTAGATATTAAAGTATATAAATGAATTTCTGGATTCACACATTAAAGGATATCAAATAAAAATTAATGTGACTTAACCCTATACAGGATTTAATGACTGTAGAGAGCCACAGAGGAGAGTTGCATGGCCACAGGAAACAAATATAAAATCTTAGGAGAATTTAGGTAGAATTTGTTGACATAATGTGTTTACATGAGCAACTGAAAAAAAAAAAAGGAAAAACACAACCAATTAAAATTAACATTTTAAAAACCAGTGAATGAAATATTTAATGAAAAAGACAAGTCTGGGGAGTAGTGACTTGACCCAAATAAAAAAAACAAACAGTCTTGAAGGTTCATACACCTCCCATTTGATGTGAAAAAGATTAGCATTTGGTTGTCCATGATTTTCTCCTATCTGATGATATGTGGTAATAGTCTGTCGTTGCTAAGGGATGTTGCTAAGCAAGACAAGGCATAGAGGAGGTCAGCCACCACTTCACTGAAAACTTCTAGCATCAATTATTTTTGTGAACTACAGATTTCATTTTTTCTGAATGTTCTGCATATTTTTTTGAGATAAAAGAAGCTTTATCACTATAGTACAATCCAAACATATAAAGACTGAAATCTTCTGCTGGAGTTATCACTTTTTCATTAAAACCTGATTTCTGTTCCTCAGCATTTCTCTGCACTCATCAGAAGGTTATAACCATAGTCTGACCTAGTTTTGTTCAGTTCTGAACAAATTATATGAGTAACTTAGGTATTCTTGGTAAAGAAACTTTTTTATGTTGTTTTAAATTATTTTACCAGCCACTATTTTCTTTATTTAAAGGATGATAGTTAATTTTAATTGGAAAAAGTAACAGAAAAAAAGTATTGCCTTTTAACAAAGCAGAACATCAAAAGCCATTAAAAAGATATAATAGGAAAACTTATGTAAAATAACCTTATACCGAAAGACTAAATAGTTTCTTAAACTACATTTATTCTAAAACTGTTACTTATTGGATTCCACGTTCAAAAAGGAAGCTTTTATGTTATATTCTTTTGAATTAGTATCTTAGCTTACAAATAAGTCAATATAGAACTGAAATGAGTTAGTACTGTTTCTAAACTCATATCATTAATATAGAGTTTTGTTCTTCTGTAAGATTTTTAATGGTGAGTGGAATGTTTTACGCTGCCAAGTCCCATTTCATGAGTGAAAGTCAAAAGGATATAGGGTCCCAAATAATTTAAAATGAAAACAAACAAACAAACAAAAAAAAACCCAACATTAAATAATTCTCCTTGGGTTTTTTGTTGATTGCTATGAGTCATTTGAAGCCTGATATGAAGGGGTTAGGGTCACTGCATTATCATCAAAGTGTTTTCAAGCTGTCCCCTCAACTATCACTTCACTACACCATTATGAACATTACTGTTCTGTGAAAGGTAGACAAGTTTAATGCATGCCAGTCACCATCAAGTATTAAAACTTGGTTTTTCTCTCTTTTACTTTTTAACAGAACTATGTGAATAACAAGGTCCTAAGCTTTGTTTTCTCCAAACCACAATGTATCTGGCTTTTTCAAATTGTTCTTGGTAATTTCTCTTGTGGTCTAAAGCAGAAATGCTAGTTTGGGCCAACTTGCACTGAAGACACCTTCAAAGAGACCCATGAGAATTTTGCCTTGTAGGGTATAGAGAAATATTAGAAAGGAAATAACACATTTTTGTTTTTCAGTGGTTTAAAGAAATATGTCCAGAAAAATCTTTATTTCCATGGGATGTAATTAGGCAAAATGACTTGAAATGGATCTTTAGTTTGCTAAGTGGTTCAGGTCAACAGTTAGGTGTTTGCAGCTCAAAATTCTCAATACACTTAATCCTTGAGGACAGCAAGTGAGACGATTCCTGTGTCTCCTGTTCTTGTGACAGGATTTTTTAGCTGAATTTTCTGAAATACTGTAAATAGAATTTCTTTTCTGTCACCTTTTTAACTCTCCATTCTTCATACATGGACACACGCGTGATCCTAAGACTTCTGTTAGTACTACTACTATTACATTCATATTCATATTAGTATTAACTTTCCTACCAATGAATAACAACACTAATTGGTTTTGATCAGGTGGAACATGTTATAGGAATCCTTAACAGTACTGCATGAACATTGAAGAATTGAACTGCAGTACACCCTGCCACAGAGATCATTGGTTAATCAGCTTCATCCAATTATAATGATGGTTACCTATGGAGGTGATGATCTACATGTCTTTAAAAGGTTCCAAGCTTTTAGAGAGTTTTAGAATTCTTAAATTAATTTGAACTTTCACATAGAATGAATTGCACGTCTCCAGAGAGGACCAGATCAACACATATGTACCGTTTAGGACTTACCCTTTTCTGATGGCTTAAATGGGACTTTATTGCTTGTTTTTACTCTGTGCAGATGTGTGTTTGTACTGAATTTCCTAGATCACAGTTGAGGAACCTCTTTATTTTTGACAGCTAATTAGATTTTTAAACAACAGTGGTAGAGTGCGTATTAATAGCCTGCAGTGCTATGGAAAAAAATCATACAGTCATAATCTGTATGCAGTGAAGTTATAAATCCAATCCACATTATAAGCAACAGGTTCTCCATCTCTTCCTAAAAAAATATCTTAATATATTATTTGCAAAAACTTTACTGGAGACAAGAGCTGGGTGGGCGAAATATATTTTTCCTTTGGAAAAGAAATATATTTTCCTTAATCTTGCACAAACTAACAAAGTTCCAAAAGGATTCCTACTATACTGTTTCCTTTGCTTTCACAAGTATGGTCGTTTCAGAGAAAAATCAAGATGCAAGGAAATAATGGCAAGCAAACTACAGCAGAATGTGTTGCAAGCAAAAGAAACATGTTAAGACATTTCTACAGCAATCCCTCACACCACTGTTCTTCACAGAAAAACAAAACAAGGTAAATCAGATTTCAGTCTTTGTGACAGACTACTTGGGAAGAGAACCCACTGTCCACTGAGGAAAGGAATAAAACCCTAAGTGAACAGAGAAATAAAGTGCCCCCCTAAGAATTGACTGATACTCTGTGATCTGTATGATATATGTTTGGACATCTAATTAAAAGGGTAGGGCAGCACTACTTCATCCAAAGAAGAGATCTGCTGAGAAAGCTGGGACAACAGTCCCCTCTGTAATAATCATCAGAAGTATTTTATGTAACCAAGTTGAAAGAAAAGTAAGTTTATACTGAATATATTTTTTTCTAAAACTAGATTTCATTGGAAAAATATTTTTTTTTGCTGAACACTCTCAAAAAAACCCAGTTAAAATCTAAAATACAAATGAACATGCTACTTTTCTGTTATGTCTAGTCCCCATTTCCTTCTCTAGTCTGGAGCCTTCCTCCAAACTACATCTCACCTAGTGCACTACAGCCAGGAAAAAAACCACAATATATTGCCCTTCTGAAAGGTGTGAGAAACATATTCTAACCAATAGTCTCACTTGTAAGAACAGACATTTGAGGAATCCATATTTAATTCCCCAAATACAGTGAGAGTGTTTCAGAAGCTAAATGTTCACCTATCTTATGTCTTGTCCATTTAATGCAATCTTCTGGAGAGGCTTTATTTTCGCTATTTAAGAAAAAGCATCCCCTTTCAGTAGCCAGGCTCTTACCTGCTTTTTTTTTTTTTCCCATGACTCTCACTCTTGCACTGCATTGTTTTCATGGAAATGGTGTTTTTTATTGTTCAGTTCCTGAAGTAGGAGATGCTGCTTTTCTACCACATTTGAGAGACTATACAGTATGATAAAGCTATAATAAAGCCATATGCATTAATATTTTTTACTCTAAAATAATAATAATGTTACTAATGGAGAAGAGAAGGGAAAGGATTGCAATTGTCATCTTGTACTACTCGCTGTGAGTAGGGCTCACTCTGTGAAGAGCAGAGGGCTGTAGTTACTTGCGGAAGCTGACACACTGGAAGAAAATTGCAAATACAGTAGTGACATTTCTGACATTTCTGTGAAGAAAGGGAACTGTCTGTGCTTAACATAGACAAAAAAATGTGGCACAAGAGGCAGTAGGAAAAAAGTAGAAAACTCTACACATGCATACGCACCCCCCCAAAAAAATGGAGTAAAGTATGGAAAAGGGAAAAACTGCCTTTTCCAAAAAGAACAACTAAAATACAAAAACGTGAAGCATTTGATAGTCTTCCTTCTTTTTGGTTTGTTTTTAAAACCTTTTCATTTGTGCCACAAACATCCCCTAGAACAGGCTTCCAGACAGGCAGCCCACATAGACATCTCCCTTAAAACAACTGACTTAGTCGTTCCTAACAAAAGGTTTATGCTATGAGATAATTACACATAGGGATATGACTGTTCAAAATCTCATCTTAGGGGTTTAGTTGCTAGTTTACATTTTGAAAGAAATAATGGTAATTCCTAAGACTGTTCTCTCATTTAAGCTTTCCACTTACCTAATTAAATCGTTTAGACATAATATCATGATTTATAAATGTTGGCTGTTTGATTATCAGATTTCCACTAAGCTATGGAAAACATACTGGTATGTTCTTTTAAGAAATCATTATACTTGTAATGGGCCTAAAATACCTATTACTTGTCTTCACCTGATTTTTCTTTAAGTCTTTCTGTATTGTCAGTGTTCTTCCTCAAATTCCAACCAGATATAGAAAAAAAGTTTGGATGAGGTTATTGGGTGTTCCATCAAAGCCCAGCACTTATTTACAATTATTCCTTCCCTGCCAGTTCAGCCAGAAATCTGAGAAAAGAATGTCTTTGCAGCACAATCTCTGCCTTGACAGCATAATCCCAGGACAAGTCAGTTTGCTGTACAGCAAATGTCCGTGACCTTCTGGGGCTGGCACAGATATTTCTGCCTGCACTGCTGTATTGGGTTTATGTGGTAAATTTTGGGTACCAGAGGAGGACTGCAGTGGTGCCTTCTGTGAGAAGACACCAGGAACTGCCCCTGTGTCTGGCAGAGCCAATTCCAGCCAGAGGTGTTGGTAGCACCTCTGTGATAACGTATTTAAGAAAGGGTAAAAAAACGCTGTGCAACAGCAGCTGGAGAGAGAGAAACAATCCTGCAGACACGCAGGTCAGTGAAGCAGCAGGTGGACGAGGTGCTCCAGGCACCAGAGCACAGATTCCCCTGCAGCCCATGGGGAAGACCATGGTGAGACAGGCTGTCCCCCTGCAGCCCGTGGAAGACCCCACACTGGAGCAGGTGGATGCCCGAAGGAGGCTGTGACCCCATGGGAAGCCCACGCTGGAGCAGGCTCCTGGCAGGACCTGTGGACCCGTAGAGAGAGGAGCCCAGGCTGGAGCAGGTTTTCTGGAAGGACTTGTGACCCCACAGGGGACCCACGCTGGAGCAGTCTGTGCCTGAAGGACTGCACGCCGTGGAAGGGACCCACGCTGGAGCAGTTCGTGAAGAACTGCAGGCCGAGGGAAAGATGCATGGTGGAGAAGTTTGTGAAGGACTGTATCCCATGGGAGGGACCCCACACTGGAGTAGGGCAGAAGCATGAGGGGGAAATAGTGGCAGAGATGAAGTGCTATGAACTGATAGCAACCTCCATACCCTATCCCCCTACACCCCTCGGGCTGGGGGTTGAAGGTGAACCTGGGAAGAAAGGAGGGGTGGAGGGAAGATGTTTTTAGTTTTGTTTTTATTTCTCACTATTCTACTCCATTATTGACAATAAATTAAACTAATTTCCCCAACTTGAGTCTGTTTTGCTGATGACAGTAATTGGTAAGTGATCTCCCTGTACTTATCTTGACCCATGAGGTTTTTGTTGTATTTTCTTCCCCTATTCTGTTGAGGAGAGGGAGTGAGAGAGCAGCTTGGTGGGCACCTGATGGCCAGCCAAGGTCAACCCACCACAACTGTTGTTTATATTTTGTTGAATGATGAAAATACACTTTCTAAAGCACTAGCACTAGGATGTGATTCCTGTCCCAAAGAATTTGTAATACAAAGCACGAAACAATTACATAGACCACTTTAGAAGACAATGCAAAGATGAATAAAGAGTGTAAAAAAAAACCAACACCTTTTTTTTTTTTTCATCCTACAGGAGGCCACGCTAGCGCCAAATACAATACAGACAAAATGTGTAGCTATTGACAGTGTTTAAGGCAGTGATCCAAAGTCTGGAGATAAAACTTTACTATACAGTAATTTGAAACAGTGAATTAACCTGCCTCCTACACAGAAAGGAACAGAATAGCTGTCCGGTCATTCCAGAATTGGACATCTCCCAGGGCCAGGAGGAGCTTCACCACCCAGCAGAGAGGTGTGGGTTGGTAGCACCTCTGTGATAACGTATTTAAGAAAGGGTAAAAAAACGCTGTGCAACAGCAGCTGGAGAGAGAGAAACAATCCTGCAGACACGCAGGTCAGTGAAGCAGCAGGTGGACGAGGTGCTCACCCACGAGGTTCACCACCCACACCACTGCCTGAGTGCTGTCCAGCTTGCAGACTGCGGTAGGAAGAGCAGGTAACCCCCCCACTCTACTAAGACATCAAGTGGTAAAGCAAAGGCATCCCCTGTGGCATCATGGTAACAAAAACCAGTAATATGGTCTCTATGAGTCAGTGACCAGCTGGAACAGGCTCACCTGGTGCAGCATCTCCAAATGTCACAAAGTGTTGCTGGTCCATGTGGCTAGGGCACAATTTCCTTGTGAAACTAGACCCAGCCAACCTTCATGGAAGTCCTGCACTAACACCAGTTGGCACATTGTAAGAGACTGTGCTAGACTGTGTTTGTCTCGACATTGCTGCTGCACCACTACCACTTCTTGACCTCAACATCCTGTCCCCGAAGGAGCCACCATGGACACTTGAGCACGTGCACCTAGAGGGACACAGACAGCACGTACGACACGGACAACATGTATGACCATGAGCTTCACGGAAATGGGCAGACTCTTCGAAAAAATCACAGGGACTGGGACAATAAAAGGACTGCGACTCTCTCTCGCTCTTTCTTTCTTCCAGACCCTTCTTCACCAAGACTGAACCACCTGAACGTTGCTGGATTCATGGTGGTGGTAGCTAATCTTGCAAAATCTCTTCCGTTTGCTTGCTTAGGTATTCTGACTTTCTCTTCCTTCTTCTATCTGTCCTATCGCCATTACACCTTGTGATGGAAAGAAAGCTTTCAGGGTTGTACAGCATCTGACCTCGTTTGTGTCTTAATCTCTCTCTTGGGATCGTATTGAAACCTCCCCCAACATTGGATTGGGACATTTTATTGGTGTCACGGACAGGATCCCTAGAGATGAGAGTGCTGTACTATTTTGTTGTGGAACTTTTGTGTTAGTTTACGGTCTGGCTCCTGGGAGCAAATAGGGGGAACTTGATACTAAGATGTGACCCTCTCAGGACGCAGCCCCCTTTGAGTTACAGTGTAACTTTAATGTGTGTCCTCCTGAGAGCGAAAAGGGGGAATTTGTTGTTAAGGTGTGACCCTCTCAGGTCACAGCCCCCTTTGGGTTAAGGAAGATGGATGTTCAGAAAACAGCCGATGTTTGTGATTTTGTGCCCTCACGGGTTGATGGAATAGATAAACTATATGATCTTTCAGAGGCACACCGATCTCACCCCTCACTCCAGGGACAAGATTGGGCAAAAAAAACACTGGTTTCAGCCACAGAGTGTGGTGGACAGGATAAGAGTATTGCAGAAGGAAGCTAAGATTAAGAGGGGGAAAGGAAAAGCTATAATTTGTGCAGTGTTGGGAGAGACCTTGACAGCTGAGGTGGAAGAAAGAAATCAGAAGTCTTGTCAAGCTGATGTTGTAATAGACTCCCTGCAGATGGTAATAAAAAGTTTGCAGGAACAGTTGAAAGAATGTAAACAATTGTTGGAGGAGGAAAGGAACCAAAATGTGATATTAAAGAAAGAATTGATTAATCAACTTTTGAGGGATGCAGATACGCTGTTGGAGGTAGAAGTGACACTTGCAGAGAAAGGGATATGACAGGTTTATCCCCAGGGAGATTTTCAGAGCGCAAAAGAAGTCATAGAAAGCCCCCCCCACATATGTATCTGCTGATTAAAACAGCATATGTGTATGAGGACAATAGCAATGACATCCTCAGGTTATCACCAAAGAAGTCCCATTTACAGCAACCGAATTAGCAAAGCTGAGAAAGGATTTTGCAAGGACTGCAAAGGAATCAGAGACAGAGTATGTGTGGAGAGTGTCTTTGTCAGGAAGGGATGGAATTTTGTTGTCAGAGAAAGAAGCAGAAGGATATTGGGGTCCAGGTGTGTTTCTAACTACTGGCAATCGCCAAGCCCAATGGTCATTGACTCAGAGAGCTGTGTATTGGGCCGGAAGGCTGAAACCCTTGGAGAAAGGAGATCCCATTGCCATAACAGGTACAGTGGATCAGTTAGTGGAAAGTGTGCAAAAGGCGGGCTGTCTCCAGATGATGTATGATCAGGAGCTCAAGCCCAACCAGGGCTCACAAATGATGATACCTGTGGACCCAGAGAGGATGACTCCTCTGATACGGGGACTTCCTGACTCTTTGAAACCCATTGGGATTCAATTACAAGGGAGGATTCAAAACACTCCCAATGGAGAAAGAATTATGGCTGCTCTGGAGGGGAAAGTGACCCCTGACCATCAGCAGCTAGGGAGAAAAGTATGGACATGGGGAGACATAGCCCAGGAGTTGATTAATTTTGGGAGAAAATATGGCCCTGTTGGTGGATTGTCCCATAGAACTGAAACCAAGGTCATATGAGCTGTAGAACGAGTTAGTGGGTGGCAATCACCCCTTGGGAAGGGCCAAGATTTGGAGTCACTCCATGATCCGGGAGAGAGAGGCCCCTAACTTGACAGGGACTGTGGCAGCTATGGCTTCAGAAAGGCGTTCCCCGGGACTTGATGGATAGACTCCCGACCCAAAAATTAGAACAACTCATGCAGAAATGGTAAGGGCAAAGAGCCACTTTCAGACCAACCCCTAATGCCCCACCCTTGATAGACCTTGAGGAGGAGCCGACTGGGGAGAAGAAGGTGGTGGGAAACTAAACCCTCCGCCCCCCGAAGGTGAGGGGGGAGGCAGAGGATGGATGTTTGTAAAACAACTCACCTGCTATACAAAAGGGGATTTACTGATTACAGTTGCTGTAGGACCAAGGAAAAGACCAGTAACCTTTTTAATTGATACTGGGGCACAAATTACTGTGCTAATGCGGACTGAAGCAGAACAATGTGGAATTTTGATTCCATCTAGAAATCTAATTGTTTTAAATGCCTTGGGAAAAACACAGTCAGTGCCTATGACTTCAGTGACACTATGGTTACCAGGAGAGGAAGACCCTGCCAATATCACGGTGGCCATAGGATCTTTCCAAATGAAACTTCTAGGCATGGATGTTTTGAAGGGTAGGCAGTGAGTGATACCCAGGGAAACTCATGGTCTTTTGGTGTCCCTCAGATTAGGCAGTTGGCCGAAACATCTGGCATGGAGGTGCATCTATTGCAAGCGGCACCTACCTCCTCCTTCCTTCCAAAGTGACAAATGTGAAACCCTACCTGTTGCCTTTGGGAACAAGAGAAGGAATTACACCAGTTCTGGAGGATTTAAAGAAACAAGGGGTTGTAGTTCCCACTCACTCCCCCTTCAACTCTCCAACATGGCCAGTCCGAAAACCAAACAGCAAATGGAGATTGACAGTAGATTACAGGAGGCTCAAAGCCAACACAGGTCCACTAACAGCTGCTGTACCAAACATTGCTGAATTGATAGCTGCCATTCAGGAACAATCCCACCCTGTCATGGCAACGATTGATGTCAAGGATATGGGTTTTATGGTCCCTTTACAACCTGAGGACCACGATCGCTTTGCCTTCACCTGGGAAGGACAACAGTACAGCTTTACACGACTCCCTCAAGGATACAAGCACTCCCCCACACTGGCCCACCACGCTCTAACGCAAGAGTTGGAAACAATCCCCATACGAGCAGAGGTGAAAATCTATCAATATATAGATGATGTGCTCATAGGAGGGAGTCAGGTAGAAGAAGTTAGAGAAACCCAGAAGGACATCATCACCCATTTAGAAAGTATAGGGTTGACAATTCCACCTGAGAAAATACAAACCCCTTCAAGTGAGGTAAAATTTTTAGGAATCTGGTGGAAGGGAGGCATGACATGTATCCCACCGGATACCCTTTCTTCTCTTGATCAGATCAAGGTGCCAGAGACAAAGAAAGACTTACAGCATGCACTAGGGTTGCTTGTGTTTTGGAGGAAACATATTCCTGACTTTTCAATTATTGCTAGACCCCTGTATGACTTGTTGAGAAAGAGAGCTCAGTGGGAATGGACTCAGGTCCATGACAAGGCTTTACAGCTGTTGGTGTTTGAAGCAAATGCCTATCAGGCCCTTGGTCCCATCCACCCAACAGATCCGGTTCAAATTGAATGGGAGTTTGCCAAGACTGGACTTTCAATCCATTTGTGGCAAAAGGGTCCCAAGGGACCTATTCGGCCCATTGGTTTTTATTCTTCTAGCTTTAAAGATGCTGAAAAAAAAAATACAACTTGGTAAAAAGGTCTATTTGTAGCTAGTCTAGCTCTGAGAGAAGCCGAACGGACCATCCAGCAACAACATATAGTGCTCAGAGGTCCATTTAAAGTGACCAAAGCATTTTTGGCAGGAACTCTACCCCCTGACAGGGTGGCCCAGAGAGCCTCTGTGCAAAAAATGGTATGCACAAATAGAACACTATTGTGAAATTATTTCTGTATCTGAAGGAGCCATGAAAGTGTTAAATATACAAAATGGGGTAAACCTGGATAGAGAAACACCTGAGCTTTCACCTGTAATGCAAGTAGCTCCTCCGTTTTCTGGACAATTGCAAAATATCTGGTTCACAGATGCCTTGTCAAAGCGAGAGGGAAAAATTTGGAAATATCGAGCTGTGGCACTTCGAGTAGATACCAAGGAACAGATCATTACTGAAGGGGAAGGTAGTGCTCAAGTAGGAGAACTAATTGCTGTGTGCAGCGTTTTCCAACACGAGGCTCAATCTGCTTCTTCTGTCTATATCTGTACTGACTCTTATTCTGTGTTTAAAGTTGCATCGAGTGGCTTCCATTCTGGGAACAAAACGGATGGGAGGTCAATAGAATACCTGTATGGCAAAAGGAAAAATGGCAGGATATTCTTACCATTGCCAGACAAGGGAAATTTGCAGTAGCATGGATAGCATTTCATCAACAAGATGACGCCCCAGTGAGCCGATGGAATGCCAAAGTGGATGAGATAACCCGGCTAGCTCCCCTGCAAAGCACCCAGATAGCAGAAAATTGGGAACGTCTGTTAGAATGGCTACATGTAAAATGGAAACATTCAGGAGTTAAGGACCTTTATTGTGAGGCACAAGCCCAAGGGTGGCCGGTTACCAGGGAAGAATGTAAAACTTACGTATCTTCCTGCAAACAACGCCACGTCCATTTGGACAGACACCCTCCATTTAAGAGAGGGAAAAGGCCTACGGGAGGCCTGGCAGATTGATTACATTGGTCCCTTTCAAAGGTCACAGGGAAAGTACTATGTACTGGTAGGTGTGGAGGTAGTATCTGGACTAGTGAAAGCTAAAGCATGTGCTAAGGCGACAGGAGAAAACACAATAAAGGCTCTGAAAGAATGGTTTGGAATTTTCCCCAAACCAGTCAATCCAATCAGATAATGGCTCACATTTCACAGCCAAAGTGGTCCAGGAATGGGCAGCCCAGGAGGGAATTTCGTGGATGTTTCATACTCCGTATTACCCACAAGCAAATGGAATTGTGGAAAGAACCAATGGTCTGTTAAAACATTTCCTCAAACCGCATAAGCCAGGATGGGCTGAAAGAGTGTGGGATGCAGTGACCAGTGTTAATAGTCACTGGGGAGTAAATGGATGTCCAAAGATCACAGCCTTCTGTCCAAAAGCTCCAACAATCATGCCAGCCCCACATGGCCCTGATCACCCCAGCAACCCATCTCATTTCCCAGGACAACCTGTCTTGGTTGAACTTCCCACAGTGGGCACAGTGCCACTGGTGTTGGACACACCCCTTAACAAATATACCTGGAAGGCAAAAGATGCCTGTGGAAAAATTCATAAGATTCATACTAGATGGATTGTTCCCTCTTTCTAACCCGAGAAGCGAATATGGTTTTGTTTCATTTTCAGGAAGAAGCAAGCGACCCAGATGTACCCATGGAAGAAGAAGAGCAGATGATGTTATTTTTAATTATGTTATGTTGGGGATTTACCTATGAGGGTGAAGGAAAGCCAATTCCCCCACCTCCCCCCAACCCATATGATCCCTTTAAGGATAATGATTTTGTTTTGTTAGCAAAAGCTGTAAGCCAAACTTTTAATCTGAGTCATTGTTGGGTTTGTGGAGGACCTCTAGGGTTGTCAAGCTGGCCGTGGATCTCTACATCCCTCACTCCAGCACAAATCGTAAGCAATTATAGCGGAACTGATAACACCACCTGGGATGATAGTGAAACATGGCCAATTCAATTTCCTACTGTGGGAAAGTATTGCTTAAATTGCACCCAGAAGGGAGGGATCAATGTCGGGGAAAGCAGCTGTTAATGGACACTCACATATAAGTTGGTTAATGAAAATAGAGGTGTTCACATATGGTTGTGGCTTGATGAAACCGGATGTAACAAAGGGTTTATACTGTTTTGGTTGAACAAAAATGAAACTTTAGTTCTCCGATGGCCTGGAAACCGAATTTACAGCCAAATCTGTGAGTGGAAGAACAACACTGGTGCCTGGTGTTGTACCAGCCAGCCAAACAACAACCCGAGCACCTTTTTCAGCCCTTTGGGAAATGATGATACAACTTATTTCCAATTCCCAAAGGTTGCAGCTGGACCATTTGCTAATGGTGCCAAAGCCAAAAAAGGCCATTAATGGATTTGTGGACATACTGCCTACAAAGAACTACCAGCAAATTGGTCAGGGATTTGTTATGTAGGGATTATCTGACCTCTGTTTTTCCTTCTTCCAGAAGCACGTGGTCCTCGATTGGGAATAAGAATATATGATGATTTGAGGAAAGACAGATTGCCCGCAACAAGCGATCTGTTGAGTTTAAAATAGGTGGAACCCAAAAACGGTGGGAAAATGAGTGGCCTCCTGAAAGAATAATTGAGCATTACAGACCTGCCACTTGGAATCCCAGTGAACCAACAGCAGGGGCAAGAGAACCGATTTACAATTTGAACCGCATAATTCGATTACAAGCAGTCTTAGAAATTATTACTAATAAAACTGCTAATGCTATAGACCTTTTAACTCAACAATCTCAACAGATGCACACTGCAATCCTTCAACATAGCATGGTTTTGGATTACTTACTAGCTGAAGAGGGAGGAGTATGTGGGAAACTAAATGTCTCTTAATTGTTGTTTGGAAATAGACGATGTAGGTGAAGTAGTTCCTCAACTGACCACAGACATTAGGAGACTAGCCCATGTCCCTGTTCAAACATGGGATGACTGGAACGGTGATTTATGGTCTTGGTTACCCGGAGCACCATGGGTAAAACAGCTTCTGTTTTATCTGTTATGTGCATTTGTTGCTTTGATGTTTTTGCCATGTATTATTCCTTGTTTTATTCAATTAATCCAATGTGTTGTATCTAACATGCAATTTGTATCTACAGCCTCACCTGATGGTGTAAAACAGATTTGTGTTGTTTGTCAATCAAAACATGCAACTGTACCAATTAATTAGACACATGTGTTTACTCAGATTAGTAATTTTGTGGCAATTGCTTTGTTAGCTCTCGCTGTATTTTCTCTTGTGTTATGTATGCGTTTGTCTTGTATGTGTTTATATATTGGTTAAATATGTTAGGTTAAAGTATTGTTAATCACTGTTATATAGTGTTGTTGTTCATTCACCTCTGTTTGGACCTGGGATAGAAGTTTCTAGGTCCAGACGACGCATGCACCCTAGGATAAGGGGGTGCGGAAAGTGGTTTTCCCGCCGCGCATGCGGACCCCAACACCAGCAGACCAGGGCAGCCGACCGCATGGACTGTTACGGCTATGACCACTTTGCGGTACATTGCCAAAAAAATGACGGAGTATGAATTCCAATTTACTATATAGCCTTTGCTTTGATAACGGTTATCTTGATAGTTATTCTAATACTTCTTTTTTGTCCTTGTAAATGTTCACCATGTAAACTGCCGTCATGTTTTTCTACTGATTCTTCGCAACCTTGAAATCAATTTATAGTATGTTTTGATATTGTAGAGTTAGTTAAATTTATAATGGTTAGTTGATGTTAAGTAGATGTTGTTAGTTATTAGATGTTGTTGTTTAACTTACTTAGAAATTATAATTAGGATAATTGGTATGATATTGTTGTTGGTTCATGCTGTTGTTTAATGGAGAAATATTGTATTAACGTAAGAATAAGCCTTGGAAAGCCAAATCATCTTATTTTAACCTTTGGTTTTTCTTTTGCCATGTTATGTTAAGTCATTTTGATAGAAAGTTGTTAACTTGATTATATCGTTGTAGTATGTGCTTTTTTTCCCTCTTTCTCTTTCTATACCCTTATCTTTCACGCCACCATGAGGACAGCAATGTTGAGCCACGGGGTGGTGTAAGAGACTGTAAGAGACTGTGTTGGACTATATTTGTCTTGACTTTGCTGACCATTTGCTAGCCTCAGCATCCTGTTGCTGTGGGGGAGTACGTGCTGAAGGCCCTGAAGAAATCACCATATCCGCCTGAAGCTAGCAGTCTCTGTGGAAATGGGTGAACTCTTCGGAAAAACTGCATACTCCTCCCTCAAAAAAGGAAATGCAAGGGACTGGAAAAAGGAACAGAAAGGAACTGCAAGGGATTGATAATCAGCGCTTGAAACTGGGACTTTGCCATCGTCTGTCTGCTGCAACCTGGAACTTGGACCTCCATCACCTGCACCGAGACCGAGCCAATGGGACGTTGCTGGCTTCGTGGTGGTGGTAACTAGTCTTGCTGCATCTCTCCCGTTTTCTTGCTTAGGCCTGCCTCTTTTTCCTTTCTTCTTCCCTCTGTCCTGTCGCTATTATCAGTTGTTATAGGAAATAAAACTTGTAAGGTTGTATGGCATCTGACCTTGTTTGTGTCTTAATCTCGCTCTTGGGATCATTTAAGAACCCTCCCCGATATTGGATCGGGACAGCACTCTAAGGCCAAAAAAGTAGAATATTTCTGAAGCTCAGTGACATTTTATTTCATCTCAAACAGTCAGGCCTTTCCATTTTTCGGAAGACCTCTTCTTAATTGCATAGATAGTAAAATTGCTTGATTTTTTTGGAGGAAGGGGGGCTACCTCACTGAAGCAGGAAGGACAGAAAATCTGTTCCTGCTGAAAGCAGTGATAATTCTATGTTCACTATAAAGGAAGCAGGGTGGAAGATTTGAAACATGGTAATCTTGGCCCTATGTTGTTCAAGTACAATGAAATCTTTGCCAGAAAAAACATTTCTTTTTCTTTTTTTTTCTCCTACACACTCTTGAACAAAGAACTGAACAGCTCTGGAGATGCCCTTCAGATATAAAGCCCTTTAGCAAGTGTCTCTCTCTTCTTTTCTCCATCAACTATGGAAGGAGCTTGTGGAAATTAGTGAGCAGGACAACGTTCATAAAGTTGGAGAATATTCTTCTTCCCTCACTAACCCAAGAACAAAACTGAAATACAGGAGAACAAAAAGAAAAAATATTGGAAATAGCTGAAATTTCCTCACTAAGCTGCACACCCAGGGATGCTCTTTTCACAGCTATAGAAATTGTCGAAATCATTGAGTGACAATGCATGTAATACATCTCATTTCCCTTCTGTGTTTTATGACATAGTTATGCATTGGCTTGATTTACTCAGGACCGTATTTTAGAGTCTGCCTGAGGAGGATAAGACCTTTACTTCTTTTGAGGCCCTTTAATGCTCCTGCAACACAAAATGTCCTAAATGAACCTTTATCATCTATTTCAGAGTTTTCCATGCAGATATGGAAATCTCCAGATGCTATCAAATCTACAGCTTTAGTGCCAGCACTCTGCCTATTTTCAGTAGTTTGCCAACCATACAGAAATGGTCCATGGTCTGAGATGAGTGATGAACATAGCTGGTCAACAGGTGAATGTTTCTACAAGATTTTTCCAGTAGCATGTTTTAACGATACAGATGATGAACATGATGATCTTCCATCATTACATTTACGTAGGACACCTTATAAAAAACAGCAATTCAGCTTCACAGTTTCAATACATTCACATGTTGTGAGAGCCCTAACTCTCCTGAAATGAGTAATGACATTCAGTGTTCAATGAGCATATTTTATTTCACGTTTACAGTATCTCAGATCTTTGAAAAGCACATTGTATAAAGTGTCACACTGCAGACAGCTGAGGGGAAGGGAAAAATGAAAGAACAAATAATGTCATTCATTTTTAGGCTCTGTGACAATACCTTCTGTGCACATTTTCAAAATGTTCACCTCTCCAGTGCATTTACACTGTTGCTACAGCTATATCACTCATTCAGAGATATTTTGGCAGTAACTGATTTACAGCTAACAGAACCGGGCAGTACTTTACAAGGCTTTTCCAAATATTAATATGAAATGTATTTTGCTTACTACTGCAGTTTTCCTTCTAGGCAGGTTAGCACAAAGCTTAGCCAAAGCTAATTTAGTTTCAGGAACTCAGTCTAGAGGCACTGGGAGGTGATCCTGGTGTGGATGTATGACAACATGTTAAGAAAGGGTAAACTGATTGTGAACATAAAGCAGATTTCAATGACAAGCAGCCAAGCTGTCTTGGGAACAAAAATTTTAAGGCCACATTTTATCGCCTTAGCTTATTTTGTTTTATCCTTGTCTGAAATCCAGTTAAAACCAACATACACTAAAGAAACATTAAGCACTTTCTATGTCAGCAGAAAGTCTGTGTTAACAGGAAGTAGTTTCCAGTTCTGGGCTCCCCAGTGTGAGAGACATGGGCATACTGGATAGAGTACAACAGAGGGCCACAAAAATGACTGAGGGACTGGAGCATCTCTCCAGGGTCTCCCAGAGGAAAGGCTGGGACTGTTCAGCCTGGAGAAGAGAAGGCTTCGGGGGGAACTAATAATATATATAAATATCTGTAAGGAGAGTCTAAAGACTGAGCCAGGCTCTTCTCAGTGGTGCCCGGTGACAGGACAAGACACACTGGGCACAAACTGAAACACAAGAGGCTCCATCTGAACAGAAAGAAACTTCTTTTTTACTGTGAGAGGTTGCCCAGGGAGGTTATGGAATCTCCATCATTGGAGATATTCAAAAGCCATCTGGATGTGGGTTTGGGCAACTCCAGACACTAGGTGGCCCTGCTTGAGCAGGGTGCTTGGACCAGAGGACCTCCAGAGGTCCCTACCAGCCTCAACCATTTTTTGATTCTGTGATTCTGTGAAATACTATGGAATGGAACTAGATTTTGCTAATTCCTGGTAATGCCTTTTTTTCTCTGTTTTAAAAAACTTAGAAGTGAAACATCGCTCTTTGAGTGGAAAGTTGTCATTTTTGCCAACTGCTCAAAATTCCTTCTTCACTTTCAAAGAAAACAATTACAAAAGAGGAAAATCGTGCATGTGGCCCTAATGACGTATAAGCTTGGCATTACAAACTTTTGACTTTCTCTGTAGTCCTAAAGAAACAAAGGTATTTTATGGTACCAATCTCACTGTGAAGTTACCAGAAACTTATATTTGATAATATTCAAACCATTGGCCAATAAAGACTAGTGAAAATTTCTCATGTGTTAATTTAAGAGGCATAAGGCATTAGATTTCTCATAGCAGAGGATGGCAATACACATGCACACAAAAAAATTTTGTTTAAAAATATTATGTTGTCCGTAGAACTCAGATGGAATCAGTTCTTGGATAACAAACCCTGGCTCATTTTGTATGATGAGGCTTCTCAAAGGCCACCTACCTGAAGCTCCTAAGTATAGGTACCCAAGGCTTGACTTGAGATAGGCAATCCAGCAGAAAACTGGTGGGAAAGAGGGAGAGTTTTTAAGCTTCCCTGGCAGGGTTTATACTGTCAGATCCCTATCAGTTTAAACAATAACTTCCGTGCAAAGCTTTTGCTTGTGCATTTTTAAATTAAAAAAAAAAACAAACAACTGTCAAATCAAAAAATGTTTGAACAGCTTTGTTTCCCTCTTTTCATACCTGGAAATTACAAAACAGTGAATGCTCCTAACTCAAGCAAAATTAAGTAAATTAACTCTCAGAAAAACATACGGCTTTGCAAACAAATGTCTTCAAATATTTTAAGATATAGGCTGCAAAGAATTGGAAAGACCCGCATGTAGTTTATAGTTTATGCCTCCAGTTCCATAGCACCATTAGTATAAAATCTGAGCTAGTATTTTAAATCAGCATTTGTGTCAAAGTCTAGAAATAACAGTTTAGATCCCATGTGCATTCATTGTACATTTAACTGGTTACAAACAACATCAGCACATTTCCAAAAGCATTGAAGAAGTATTATCTCATGCTATTTTTTTTCTTTGCATTTTAATGATTTGAATATAAAATTTCAATGGCTTTATCTCCTGTTTGAAATGTAATGTTTGAGATGTGACAGCAAACAACTATGAGTATTTTCATGTAGTAAAATCCTTCTGTAACTTTATAAAGCTACATTAAACATTATAGTAAATTCTTTTATTTACACTTCATATGCTTTTTCATCTTTTTTTAATTTTTAATTCCTTTCCAGTGTTGGCCATTTTTACCTGCAATTTTTTTATATACTACTAATTCATGCTAAAATAAAAGATTCATAATTCACTGAAACAAGCTAAACTGCTATGTTCTTGATCTTATTTATATTCCAAAATTTCTTCTCTGTTATTCTGCTGATGCCTTGCTCTTCACAGTCGTCATGTTAGCATTCATTTCTTTCTTTTACACATAATCATACAAAAAGTTAGTATTTTAAGGAATTAAATACCTGTGTTTACAATTTGTGAAGGACTCTTGGGTGTTGGTTTGGGTTTTTTTGTGGGGGTATACTTAACTTGTATATGAGAAAAATACATGAATGAACCTGCAGTTCATTCTCTCCATGTTCACATAATTTAGGTTAAGATTTCCACCTAATGAGTTTCAGTCTGGCATTCTTTTATCAGCTGTTTAACATTGCCTGTAAGTTACAATGTACTCTTGCATCAAGAAAAGAAAGAAATACAAAGCAACTTACAGCATAAGAACTTCACGTTACAATTGATTGGATCTTAAAACTTCCAAAAAGACTCAAGAAGCAGTTCATATTAAAAGATCTTACATGTTAATTGATATTATCCCTAAAGCTTTACATTGGGCACCTACAGTTTAAACACGACATGAACAGCTTTTCAAAGCATGCTTAGGTCATATGTTTTCCATCAGTCTCCCCAAATATCTGTCTTTCAATGTCCTTTTAGAAGCCCCTTCTTCCCTCTCCCCTCCTATAACACATAAGATATGGTAGAAATAGTTCAACAAGCTGTGGAATTACCCAATAGAGCCAGCAGTACAGTAGATCAGGAATCTCAGTGATTTAAATCAGAGGACAGGAAGATTTTACAGTGAGGCAAATAATAAAACCACCCTTTCCTTTGGCAGTTGCACTAGCAGACCTTGACATTCTTAAGGAGCAAATGAGGAACACGTAAGTGAAAACTGTTCTATTACATCTCAGAGGGGTTTTTTAGAATCAGGTTAGTCTGCCTTTTTTGAAGAACTGCTCTCCTCGCAGTTGTACTCCTCTAAGTACTGGTTGTGCACTGTATGTTTAGCTCACACAGCTTCATCCAATACTTTTTCGGCCTTCTGCAGTTTTTGAAGTTTGAAATACCCTTTAAATATATGCTATAATTTCAAGCACATTTTCTTAAAAGTATGGATTGAAGAAAATCTTCATAAACACAAAACTCCTGAATGAACTTTGCTACTTTCTAGTGTCTTTTTCAAGCAAAAGGTTCTTGCTTCATTAAGATTCCTTCCATGGGTTTTGAAATGCACTCTAAGATTCATGGTATGCCTAGAGTAGACATAGTTC
Source organism: Haliaeetus albicilla (assembly GCF_947461875.1). Classification (NCBI taxonomy): domain Eukaryota; kingdom Metazoa; phylum Chordata; class Aves; order Accipitriformes; family Accipitridae; genus Haliaeetus; species Haliaeetus albicilla. The sequence goes on along the minus strand of NC_091488.1, from coordinate 20,457,291 downwards.
CCTTCAGCATCTGAAAAAAAGTTACTTAAAAGTAGCAGCAGGTGACAGAACTTTTGTGGAAGTGGTAAGCATAGGCTGGTTAACAATGATTTCACCACAGCCTTTTCATTAGTTAATGTTGACTTCTGAAAATCAAAATTTCCTCTCAGGCATATACGGACTTCAAAGAGAGCAGAGGCTTTATCTGGTCTTTGATGCCCTTTTCTTGGACTAACAAGAAAAGAAGAATTCCTAAGAATCACCACTAAACAGATGATTAAAAGATAAAGAGCTGTGTTCAAGTCCCTGTATTTCACAGGTTAGAAAAACAGCTTAAGCCTGTATACCCTATGAGATATGGGAGGACTCCTCTACCAGGGAAACAGCTGATTTTTCTAAAGGGAAGACGTGTTCATCTTGGCTTCTAGCTTCTTTCTCTTGCTATGGAGTGCCTTGTATTCATCACAACCCAAAGCATATTCCAGAAGTCTCAAGAATGTGTTTCTGCAATGGGAGAACTACTTCTATACAGCTGTTGTAACTGATAGCATATTTCCATACGTTCTGTATGGTATGTCTAAATATTCTGATGGTTTTAATATTTTGTGCCAACCATGGAAACTGATTTGCTGCTAGGTGACTGTAAAAGTGAGATTTGGTGAATAATTATTAGAAATCTTGTACTATGATTGAAACAATAGACAAAAGTATAGCCAAGCAATTAACTAGTAGAGGTACTTACTCATAAGTTTTGCAGGTCTTTGCTCTTATGACTAGATGTTCCTGTACACTAGATGAGAACAATGTTGAAACTGACCACATGTGATTGAAGCTGCGTTAAGCTTCAAGATCAAAGAACAAGGACAAGAACAAAGACTCCAAGGACAGCCAACAGAATCTCAAATGGGTCGGTGGTCGTAAAAGCAGCCCTTCGATTCAAATGAATTCTTCATTGTGCATGATCGGATATAGGCAGTACTATGATAATCAGTAACAATAATTTTTATGTCTATGTATACTAATCTGATTAATATGCAATTAGTTATTCTATATAACCTGTTAGTGCTAAAGCTGTGGCATGCATGCTAGGTGGAATTATCCCCTGCGCATCCAGCGCTGCAATAAAGAACGCCTGCTTTCTAAAACTCCAAAATGAGTCTTAAGAGAGTTTCTTCAACTGGCTTTTTGGTATCATAACTAGTGCAAAAAGAAGATTGTATCCATAGAGAGATGTTTCAGCAGGTGAGGGAACAGTGTCAGTAGCATGCCACAACTGTAAGCATGTAGAAACAAGTGTTTCCTAAAACAGGCAGTAATAGTTGTGCTATTTCAACAAGAAAATTTTAGATTTTTTTTTGAGTTTGTGATTTGCACTGCAACATTGGATCATGGAAGAAAAGTCTTCAAATCATTAAAAAAATGGTTTATAAGAGCATGATTATTTATGCTGCCTTAATTTTTTTCAAATTGCTAACTCTAGAATGACTTCATCAATATTTACAGTCACACTTCCTCACACCTATCCAGGAGACACGTGATGCAACGAACATGGTTTTAGGAATATATTATAAGCCTTAAATAGAAGAAAGGGGCATCAGGTTGATGCAATCACATGCACTTACCACCTGCCACAAAAACAAAGTGTGCAAAGATATAAATAGTGCTATTTAGGATACAAACATATAGGTAGCTGTGTTTGTAAATAAAATGTGTTAAAAAGAGAAAATAGAGCCTCTTGAGAAACATTCATGGAAGGAGTACTTTTCTAATAATACTGTTATGGAAACAAATTAAACAGATGGAATGCAGGTAAGTGTTAGACCCAGCAGAACTTACCACACAGAAAGCAGTACAGTATATTAATAAAATATGCAGTAAGCTCATAAGATATGTAGTATATTTACCTCTACTTCTTTAATATCCCCAGTGATATTAAAAGTACAGCAGGATATGTGGCTATTGTCGAGATTAACTCATGAATTTACAGTAGGAGACAATTTATTTCCCTTCTTGTTCAGCCATAACCTGGAAAACAATTGAGCTATCAAGAAAGCAAGATGGAAAAAAAAAAAAGAAAAAAGAAAAAAAGGTTTATAATGTGTTATCTCCGAGGTTCTTTCATAGGGATATACGAAGAGCCATATTGAGATCTGATGTGAAGTATCATTTCAAAGATAAAAAGGGTATCTGATTAAATGTTAAAAATATTCTTGCTCCTTGCCTCTAAAAAATTCCTATAAGTAAATCTCCAGGCATTCCCAAACAGGCATAAACACATACAGCTCACTATTCATTCTTTCGCAGATTAATTTTTAAAAAGTGGAGACTTGTTTCACTCCTTCCTTGGCATAACTGTTATGTGCAATGGCCCCAGGGCTGCACAGTGATGTCTGCACCAAACAGATGCATGAGAATCTCATCACCAGCACCGGGCCTTGGTACAGTGTGGCAATGGAAGCAACAGGACATCAAGGAATCATGTCATGATTATTTGATGTTACCAGTAGCTTCATCCACTGATGTGTGCATTGGTGTGCATAGAAATTCCTTCAGCTGATGTCCAAAAGCCTTTGGAGAAACTCCTGTACTTTATTCCACTAAAGCTATCAAATTCAACTCATTCTCTTCCAAATCAATTAAGGGACAGATGTACTTGCAGAAATACAGGACTGTATTTTTGTTGTTGCTGGTTTTAACATATGTCTAGCATTCTGTTTTCTGAAATATGGAAGATTTCCAACAACTGTAGCTAAATTTTGGATATAAATTTTTTTGAAGTTGGTCAGTGGTCACTGTGTGGTATTACATCATAAAAAAAAAATAAAAATTACTAAATCAGGTGTGGTTAGAAACATGCCAATCACCTGCTGACACTGATTTGTTAATGTCAAACAACTTTATACAGGAAAAGGCTAGGTTGGGAGCTATTCCTACTCAGTACATTTAGTTGTACATAACAGACTCTGTTGATCATAGCTAATAATCTCAGTACACTGATAGCCAATGAGAAGAAAACTGCTGGCAGATGAAAGACACGAGCAAACAGATGGTGAACCATAGGTCAGTAGTTTTGCCATAAAATGATTGCAGTGAATTTTCCCCCGTCCCTGAAAGATGATACTCAGTAGACTTCTTTCTAGCTTTCCTGTGGCCAAGTATTCTCTGTTATTTTTTTACATGTAGAGAAAAAAGGATACATAATTTCATCTCTCTCACCTTATTCATCTCTCTTCCTTTGATTTTGGTGGTTGGCTACAATCGTCAAAAGTTTCCACGTCCCTGCAGCATTTGTTTTGCTTCCAAATTTCATTTTTTTATTGACTCTTCATTTTAAAATGCTCATTGGCTTATCACTGTGTTTCCCAGACTGTAAACAGTGTCATGAAAAATAATGCTATCCTACTTTCACAGTAAAGAGGAAAATACACCTTCATTTATTTTCTGTATCTAAAATATCAGTACTAAAAAAAAAGGAGATCACAGACTTATTTAAGGATGTCCAATTAACAATCTAATGTGATTAATCCTCTTTCACTGTTCTGAACTTCAATAATAGAAATCCTTTTGAAATTTTCCATACGACTAGCATGATAATGGTATATTTGCATATGGATTACATGTGAATTAAATACAAGATTTACACACAGGTAAAGCTTACTGAACATTACAGAGGAAAATTTTCAGGGCCTTAATGTTGTTCCACACTTAGCATTAGAAGTGCAAATGTACGAAGTCAAACCCCAATATAAATAAGTGAAGTGAACGTGCTGATATTGCTAAACCTTCAGCGGCAAAATATCATTAAAACTATCTGCTAACTTTCAAATGGTAAACAAATATGCTTAATCACTCTTTGAATTACTGTAGTGTATATCTTGACTAACATTTGTTAATGGCTCAGAAAAGTGCTCATTTACCTGCGCAAAAGATAAACTATATTAAGCACCACAAGGCCTTATTTTTACACTGCTCACACTGCTGTAAATTGGTAATCATAATAAATCAGAGAAATAATGCTGATGCAGATCCAATGTTGGTAACAACTATAAGGTGAACAAGTTTAACAAGGCTTTCTAAATATGAAATTGTTCTTCATTATTTCAGTACAAGCAGAGATCAGGAAAGACAAATGAAGAGCAGAACTAGATTGTCTGTTGTGCGAGATGATGAAATCATCTACGTTTTGGCTGAAAGATCAGGGACCTCAGTTTTACCACTGAGGTTCATCTGAGGTTTGGATGAGGACATATCCTCTGCACTTATCACGTTTTAAAACTATTAACTAAAGACTTTTATTGTATACGTATATGTTGCAATGGAAATAATAGTAGTAAATAACAGCCTACAAAATAATTTTTTGATTCATCTTCACCTGATCTATGCAATTCCACAAAAATCCAACCACAGAACAATATCTAATTCAATGTTATCTAGCACTGAGATCTAGCCACAAACTGGATGATAGTTGAGCAGTGTTCCTTTGCTCCTCTTTCCTTACTAAAAGTGCTTGACACAGGCTGCTGATCTTCTCCCTCCCCTCATTTCAAGCTATGGAAATTAACAAAAAATAAGGTTGGAATGGACCCACAAGTGCCATCTTATCCATCCCCATGCTGCAGAGAGGTCACAAATATATTTTGTTAATACTGAAATGCTTACCTATCACCTCATGAGAGTGAGGCTGACTTTGCATCTTCCTTCTGTTCCAGTATTTATCTAATTATCATTAGAAAGATTTTCATCAAGTCCTCTCTAAATCTTTCTTGTTGATTTTCAAAGCTACTACTTCTTGTCTTATCCTCTGCTGGCATAGAAAACAAACTGTTTTGCTTTTACAGCAGTCTTTTTAGGTATTTCAAGATGACTGTGACAGAACAGCTCTCTCCTTTCTCTTTTAAACTTCTCCTCCTTCATTGGCCATATTTTCTGTAACTTTGATCATTCTTGCTCTTCTTCTCTGGATATTCTTCAATTTGTCCATATATCTTTCTTGAAGTGATGAGCTCAAAGCCAAACAGTGTTCTGGGCCTCCAGATGGAAGGGTTACTTTGTATCTACACAAACTACATTCCTTTTCATATATCCCAGAAGATCTGCCTTTTTTGAACATCATCAAACAGTTAACTCAAATTCAGTTTATGATTCTCTATCATATTGCATTTACCCGTATTTATTTTCTCCCTGTCATTTCCATAACTTGTCAAGGTTATTTCTAATTCTGTGTCCTTTAGAGTATTTTCAATTCCTCCTGACTTTGAGTCATTTGCAGACTTGATAAGCATATTCCATCATCTAAGTGGCTACTGAAAATACTGAGCAGAATCAGCCCCAGGATGGACCTCTGAAAAACTCCAGTTAGTGCTCTTTTCTAGAATAAGCCATTGATAACTGCTTTCTAAAGTAAGATTTTCTTATTAGTTTTGCCATGATAGTTTCACCTATTTCTGTTCCTCAGTTATGAAGATATCATTTCAAACAGTAAATAAATGATAATAATTTAAAAAATCCTTACTAGTGCAAAGTTACATGACAGCTGCTGTTTCTCTCCTAAATAGACTGGTCATTATTCTGTCAGGCAGGAAACTTGGATTTATCTAGAGCCTTCTATATATTTGTTTAAAATCTTCTCATCACCTTTCAAGTCCTTACAATTATTCAGTTCCAAGAATCTTTAGCGGGGGATAAAGGGACAGAATTTCTCCAATAATTGAAAGGCAAGCTAAGATGTCTCATTTCCTCCACATTGCCCATCCCCTTTTTAAAGATACACATTATGTTCTCCCTTTTCTATTTTTCTTCTCTCTCTGTCTGCAGCGTCAAATTACTAGCAGTTCCAGATTGCTTCAATAGGTTTTTTAAGTACCTTAGGATGAAGTTTTCTAGACCAAATCAAACTGAAAGATTTACTTTCCTTAAACCTCTCACCTGATCTTCTCCTGTATCAGGCTGAGCATGACCCATTACTGCAAAAATGCACAGATCTTTTTTTACAAGGCCTGATACAAAAGGTATTAGACATTTCAGAGTTGTCAGCATCAGCTTTCACTTACTGCTCAGCAGCAGACCAACTCCTTGGTTCTCATCTTGGTACTAACATAAATATTTCTTGACACGCTTGATATCTTGTATTAGTTGCATCTCAGTTTGAGCTTTTGTATTTTGTTCCCACTTTTTTTTTCTTTACTTCTTTATAGTCATCCTTTGTAACCTGACCTCATTTCTGTTTTACTGAAATTATCTCCTTACATGGGAGCTTGATACAGAGCTCTTGGTTTCCTTAAATAGATTTCTTAATGCATATTCTCCCCTTCTTCTGCATTAAAATAATTTGTGATTATGTTCTCACTATCATTTCTCTGAGGAACTCTCAGATTTATATAATTATTCTTCTCCTTAGATGAGCTGCTTTCCCTTCTTTCTTTACTCGAATGATATAGGTCTTAATCCTTTTCACAGTTATAAGCTAAGCAGAGAACAAAATCTATATTCCTACCACACCAGAAAAACTTGCTTCATCATGATTAAACTCAGATTCAACTCACAGAGTCAGCATCTCCCACATTTCAAAAATAAGCTCGTTTTCTATTATCACAGTGCCTTTCACAATCATACAATGAGCTCTTTAAATTCTGCAGTATTTTGTCGCAGGGTAGATGCTCTATTGTGAAACACAGTTCCTATTTCCTTCCCTTCAGAACATAGAATGTATTTTCTTAGATTCAATTTAGAGTACTTCAACTTTTGATAAATATTCTTTGTTCTGGAAAGCTCTATTCTTTTATTATCAGTAATTTTTGTGACTTAAGGGAAAACACTTCCCATTCAGATCCACTTTCTTTCTTTATGCCAAACCAGGAAAGAAAAAAACTGTGACTAATGTCATTTTAAGCTAAATAAACTTCAACTGATTTGAAGGGAACCCCATTAGTTAACTGTCGCTGACAGCTGAGCCAATTTCTATTCACTCACAACTTCAGAATATATTTGCTGCTTCAATTTAAAATGTGGTATACTTCCTTTAAACACATTTTATGAAAATTTACTGGAAATAAGTTTTGCTGTCATTCAAGCATAATACCAAGGAAATTAAAACTTTATTATTGTTTATTATGTAAACAGTACAGAGGAAATGACATGGCTTGTAGGTTACTTTTGATATTCAAGTATTATGGTCATCAAGAACAAATAATTTTAAAAGAAGATAATTTACTATTGCTGCAAATAGAATACTACCTCCAAATGCATTCATTTTATCTCCGCTTTTGAACCATTTCTTATATTTCTTTGTTCTTATTATAAGTCCAGATCCAAAAGAGCACTTGAGTCATGTACAATGGACTTCAGCATGCATGTGCTTAAATGCCCTTTCTTAAATGCAAATAATTTCCTGAACCGAAATCGCAGTGAATGCTGAAAATCCTGATATAATTCAGTTAAAATGTCTAGAAATATTTGATGGGGTTTTTTAGGCTCACTGAGAAAATTATCCTTTAAAGTAAGCAATAAAATAGTAATTGGCAGAAAGTCTGAAGGCTACAAAAAATATCAAGTAAATAGGACTGCTGGTGAAGAAAATGTTTCCCACAGTATTAGTGTCCCCCCTTAAAGGTCACCAATAACTCAAGAAAATAAATAACATCCACGCACATCCAACCAATTTGCTATCCTTTGTACATTATGTGGCTGCTGATCTCTATGATGACATTTATCTTCACTCCTGAGGAAAGATAGAATAACTCATGAGCATTGTTGACACAAGAGAGTTATTTCTCTGTTCCTCTCCAGCACAGGTAAATGTCATCACAGAGATCAGCTACTGTTTATACTCACAGAACCATGGAAACAGACTTTTGGCTATTTGCACCTTGCACTTTAGAGAGCTGTCACTTAAATAAAATCTTAATATGCATGTAGTTCATAATGTTCCCTTTGCCTGTGGGTTGGCAGGTCTTCAAAGGCACTTTGCACACTAGAACAAGAACAGTCACTTGCTCAGTAAGGAGATAGACATGATCCTTCGAGCCATCTAGCAGCCTGCCTTTCTGTGAGTCCTGTACAGGCACCTGATTCTGCTGGTTTGAGAAGCAGCAGGCATCACCTCTGGAGAGTTTGAGATCAGTTTGCTTTGTTTTGGTCCATCTTCTTACCCATACAGTAAGCCAAGCACTACAGTCCAACAGCAGATTTCCCTACTGGACAAAACATGCTGTCAATGTCATTTTGCCTACTTGACAAAAAATACAGAAGTCCCATTTCCATGATTTTTTTCCAGAACAAAAGCAGAAACAACTTTGTTGTTGTGTTTTAAAACATCCAGACAATACTCTAAGAGGCCCAGGTGAACTGTAAAACAATCTGTTTTCTCAGGAGCCTGCAGAAGAGCCTAGCCCAGCTCTCTGAGGCTGCGAGAAGAGATTCCCAGGTGCTACCACAGCCAGGAGGCTGCCTCAGGCTGTGTTGGCCCATAAAACTAGGACAAGAGAAATGATTTTTCTGCTGCCTTTTCCCATGATCTGGCTGTTCCTGTTTTTCTGCTACACACACTATGTTAGGAAATGAAACACCATTTCCTGTCATTAGGCTACCAAGGAGGCAGTTATTACAACTCAGACTGCTCACCAGATACAGGAGTGTTTTCTAGTGACGACTCAGTTTCAGCTGTCTCATGAATCACCTGACCACATTTTTTTAATTATGGTCATTAACAATTATGAATTAACAATTGTTATTATATCCTTCCACTTTAACACCGTTCACACAGCTCTAACATAACGCTGTCAGCTGGTTCTGCAGTTTAAAAACAAGCACAGTGAGAGGCTGTATCGTCAGCCAACATTTTTATAGGAAAGATTTTATTGAAATATTGACAGGCGAACCACACCGCTGTAAATAGCTCATCAACTTATCTGTGGGGAAATGTCAGAGCTACCTCTCTGCATACTGTATCTTCTACACTTCTCATTTCTGACAGCTCAAAAAAACCCCAACAAACCAAACCACACTACATTCTTGACCTTACTTCAGCTGTTTTGCACTGTTCTGAAGATAAATAAAGAGCAAAATGCTGACCGTGGTGAGATATGATTTCACTAAGGAATAGAGAGTGTGTGAAAGAGGCCAAATCATAAAAGAGCCTAAAGAACTGAGGAACAGAGTGATGGTGAAATCCTGAGGAATGCTATAGAAAGACACAGGTTAAAGCAAGTATTTGGATTGTGTAAGGGGTAAGCCCACAAAGAGAAAAAAAGAAGTAGTGATTATTTAAAGATATATGTCTTGCTTTTAAGTCCCACACCTCAACAAAGCTTCAAGGTCAACCACCACATTACCTGACGTTGAGGATCAGTAACATGCTTAAGAATCATTAAGACACAAAGCCAAAAAGCCATGTTTTGAAAGTATTATTGCAAAGGGGTTAAAGCATGCTATCTTTCGTGAGCACTACAATTTCACTGAAACCAGTGAAGTTACATGAGGGATGAGTTATAGAGATAATTTGCAATTCAGTGTACCATGTAATTCATAATTTTTGAGCTGGATTTAGTGAGTTCATGTAATCCGGCTAAGGATTCCACAGTATCTGAAATGTCTCATTATTCTCTTGAATTCTAAAAATAAGCCCAAACAGTGTACAGCTGTATCCAATTAAGTACTGGGCCATTCTTCTTCCATAAGTAGAGATCAATCCCCAATGCCAATTGCACAATGATTAGTGCAACTATTAAAAAGAATGAAGACTTGCTTATCTCCCGGGGGTTCTTTTTTAAATTTACAGAATAACTTAGACAAATCTTTAAACCCTTCAAAAGCATAGTGAGCCTTTTAACTCTACTTTTTCCCTAGAAAATATTAGTTTCAGGCTATGACCAGATTTCCTAGCAGGGGTAAGTTGAAAGGTGCAGGCATGACACAAGATTCTTAAACTTCATTGCTCTTAAATCCCCTTGCAGTCCTGTACAACCTTTTGAAAAACCTCCACTGGGAGTCAGGTCTTCATTCTTTGAGGTCTACATATTCCACACCACATAATTTGTCCTAAGTGAAAGGTAATCCAGAGAGATGAAGAGAAATACAATAGGTATCTGCTATGGGAATTTCCTCTGCATTTTTCAATAGGAACAGAACTTGCTCCTCTTACAAGCAAAGGTTTGCTTAGTACAACTCATCTATAGCTTTCTTGATATTTACCAAATGCAAAATGAGCAACAACTGTAGGTACAGTTAATTAATGTTATTTGGCTGAAGACAATAGAGGTACAAGGCGGTACTCCACTTAAAACCCAGACTGTGATGAGTTGTCTCTTGGTTCTGAACATGAAGTGATTAAAAATCTGCTTCCCAAAAGCATAGTAGGCTGACATAAACTCAGACTGTCATGACAATTTTTTGTTTCACCATTTTTTCTCTGATCTAGAAGCAGCAATACATTGCAATTTTAAACTAACTTCTGTGTGTGTCATTTAATTTCTGATAGGACTCCAAGAAGCCCCTGGGGACTGCCCTCCTTCTTTTCAATTGATTCATGATCTGGCTGGTTTAGGGACTACAAAAACAAGGGTCCAAATATTCATATATAATTCCTCCTTCACATAAAGGCATAAAAAAATGTGCATCTTCAGTTTTTGTGTAAAGCAAACTAATGTTGAACAAGTACAATCTATGTGGTAGTTTTTCACAGCCAAAACTACTCATAAGTGTTATTGCAAATAACACACATGTCATGGTTTAACCCCAGCTGGTAACTAAGTACCACGCAGCTGCTCACTCACAGCCCCCCCAGTGGGACGGGGGAGAGAATTGGGAAAAAAAAAAAGGTAAAACTCATGGGCTGAGATAAGAACAGTTTAACGGAGCAGAAAAGAAGAAACTAGTAATGATAATAACAACAATAATATATGACAAAAATAATAATAAAAAACTTGGAATATACAAAAGAAGTGATGCACAATGCAATTGCTTACCACTCACCAAATGATGCCCAGTTAGTTCCCGAGCAGCAATCCCCTCCCCAGGCCAGCTGCCCCCAGTTCCTATACTAGATGGGATGTCCCATGGTATGGAATACCCCTTTGGCCACTTTAGGTCAGCTGTCCTGGCTGTGTCCCCTCCCAGATTCTTGTGCCCCTCCAGCCTTCTTGCTGGCTGGGCATGAGAAGCTGGAAAATCCTTGACTTTAGACTAAACATTACTTAGCAACAACTGAAAATATCAGTGCTATCAACATTCTTCTCATACTGAACCCAAAACATAACACTATAGCAGCTACTAGAAAGAAAATTAACTCTATCCCAGCTGAAACCAGGACAAAAAGTGATAATTTTTTTTTTTTTTTAAGGATTTAACATTTACCTCAACTGGGTACAGATGATTATATGGAATTCCAGGTGGTACAGGCTACATAAGGCTGATAGAGCATAATGCAAGAAAAAATGCTTTAAGGTGGACTTTGAGTGAAGAAACATGCAATAATAATGCAGGGAGAAATGCAAAAGGGATGCTTCTGCACATAAACATTTTAAAGCTGGATGGCAACAGGTATCACAACTAATGTTAAATTAGACATAATATCAGCACAAGTGAAATACATGAATGAAATAGAATATTATGTCACAATAACTATAATTAAATGTAAAAGTGGAATTTAACTAAAATATCTACAATGTAGAAGGGAAAGGGTCTTTTTGCAAAAGCATTAAAGAAGCCCTTGTTTAATGGTGCATGAGGCCAGCTAGCACTTGAAAGCAGCACACAGGCGATTTTAGTAGTAGCGTCAGGTCACTTATTTCTGCTGAACATCTCTTTTTGTTGTTTCAAGCATGTCTCTTCCTTTCCATTGCCTAAACAGTTGATAGTACTGGGATTTCTTTATTCTTGAACTGAATGGCAAACTCACATGGAAAGTGATGAAAAAGCTCTACGTTTTTAAAAAGGCGTCATCATAGGTCATGTTTTCTGCTTTTGCTTTGAGATATCTAAGACAGAGCAATCATATTAAAAATAAAGAAAAAACATTTCACTGAGAACAGCAAAAAACAATGGCCAAACAAAAACAACTCCTACACATATCACATACCCCCAAGTATGCTGTGCTCATTATACTTTTAGAAAACAGAGAGTCAATCATACAAGCAAAAAAAAGAAAAACTCTGCTCTCAACCTCAGATGTCCCAAGTCTCCAGCACCATCCACAGAAATAGTGCAGATTTTCCAGGTGACGAGACATGGAGGTGATGCACTGGCTCACTTTGTGGGAGGGGGCTAGTTGGGATCTTTGAAGCAGAGATGTCTGTAGAAAACATCTCCTGGCTGAAGAGCCATGGTCTCTCTCACACCATGATTTTCTCTCACTCAGCTGCTCACCCTATCTAGGACCAGCTGAGTCTATCAAGGAGCAGAAAAGATGTGTGTGACGAATAGCCTGGGTTATGGAAAGGGTGAATGAATAGGTAATTAAACATATCTGTAACATCAGTCCCAATGAAATCAGGGATCCTACGGGGTGACTTAATGTACAGACCTGAAGCTTATGACATTTTCATAAGCTTTGGGTCAGAGTATTTCCCAAGTGGGAAAAGTCCTTGGCTGATAAATAATATATTTCAACAAACCAGCACTTCTCTTCAAAGCATTAAACAACAGATGTTTCACTATGCTGTGTCAAGAAATCAGAAAAGAAGCTGTAGAAAAAGATGAAGACTACTGCTGTTTAATATTTTAAAAAACAAGATAAAAATCAGTTGCAGTGACCTTATGCTGGGAAAAGATAACTCATGATTTATTTGTACATGACTGGAAGATAAAATATCATAAAAAAAGAAATGAAGCTGTGCAAGTCTAATTCTTAAATATAAAATAGATGACAACAATAAACCTTCTTTCTAGCAGTGGGAATATCAGATGTATAAGTGACGAATTGCAAAGCATGAACAAGAACACATGTTCGATCTTAAGGGCATAACTTGTCCTTGATCTGGAAGTGGAAAGCAACATTAACTCATGCTTCAAAATGATAATGGAAGAAATAATGTGCAGAATCACTGCTACAGATGACAAAAGTTCAGAAAACAAAGCAAACAAATGTTCTTCACAATAATAGGAATAGTTGTTTCCGCAAAGTCTCACTATTTTATGATAAGTGCCTTGAATATTTTCAAAACTATAAATCTATAATTTTCAGGGCCCAAGCAAAAATGTTCAGTCTTAAAAACAAAACATAAATTTTACTCTACAAACTGAATGGTGCATGTTTTTGTCAGCTTTTAAGTTTTTACTCCATTTTGGCTCTAGACAAAGTATGTTGCTTGAAGGTCAGTAAACAATAGGCCTTTTCTTCCCTTGACACTGACCTATAAATATTAGCTTCAGTCCTGGTTCAGTGGCAAGATATGGCCAGCAGAACATTCTTAACAACACTGTGATTTGCTTACATAGTTATAACTTATAGACAGTAGCTTCAGACTTAAATTATTCTTGTGAGAAAATGTCAAACAACAAAACAATATTTCTGTTGTGCAATTGTCCCTTAGAATAAGCTCTTCTAAACATAATTAAAAGGTGTATGCCTACAATGAGCATATATCTTTTCTAACATGAGGTGTCCTAAAATTATTCCAGAACAAATTCCTATTTACTTTGAAAAAAACTGTTCAGTGAAAACCATCTCATAAAGCACTTTCATAAAGCAAGTATTTCCAATTATTGTGAATTTGCCATTCAGCTAACTTGTTGATATCATTCCTGCCATTTCAAGAGCTAGAACCTTTCTGTTCCTGTCATTATTACATAGAGAAATGAGAAACAAAATCATATTAAAATTAAAAAAAAAAAATTAAAAAATCTATCAGACACCTAGGCCCTTTGCAGGCTTGCATATTCTGCCAAGCTCATAGAAAAATCTCACTGAATTAATTCTGATGGGATAATCAATTTCTCCAGCCTATTTCCATTTACAGAAGCCATATGTAAGAAGGTTTTAAAAGGCAAAGTCAATCCTTGTATTACAGGGCTGCCATGTTGGACACAGCACTATTAAGAGGAATCACATCTGAACTAAGTACACTTTGAATTTTGAGAAGAAAAGCTGCAACATAGCTTTATCAGGACTTAAGGAATGAACTAGCTAGTCTTCTGTTGAGCCTACACACAAGAGGAAGAGCTAACAGAGATAGCTTTTGTACCCCGTATCATACCAACTGCATGGCCCATTTATGTAGATGGAAGTTAAATTTGCTTACACATGCATATCATTTTTCAAAGGCCCATCAAGATTTTGTCTTCAATTAACAAGCCACATCCCCATGCCAGTCTACGCATCCTTTAACACAACAGAATACATTTCAAAGACAAACTGAAATAATGAAGTAGTTAATTTTAAATGTCTCCTGTGCAGTGAACATTGGAAAACATTACAGGGAATACAAGATATATCTCATAATTCCACTTCTATGTATACAATATAGTCCCTAAAAAAAAGCATTTTCTGATGACCCCATAAGACTTGGGCTGGCCCCTTCTTTCCACTTCAGGAGTTTTTTGCAGTTTTTCTTCATTTTAAGAATCCCACAGCTCTCACTCTGTAGAGCCCGGCCATCTGTCCTCTCCTTTCTGAGTCGGTGTTTGCTTAGCAGTGTTCTGCGATAGCAGCCTTTTTGCTGGAAAGGTGACTTGTCCCACACAATGGAGCTCTGCTGAGCAATGGGGACTCATCCTGCCTCAGTGCTACCTACTCAGCCTCCTCAGCAGAGACTGACACCTTCTTCCTCATCTGAGAGCAGGAGTCCAGGGGTGTCTCCACCAACAACTTTTGCAGGCCAGCATTGCCAAACATTACCATGCTTGAAGGTGGACTCCACAAGGGTTAAGTCTCTTCTATGTTTCACAGCCAAGGGGACATCTTTTTACTGTATTGTAACTCGGAAACCTAACAAAAGCCTTGTCAGTAAAAATAGGAAGCAACGAAAATTTGTTCAAATGTGAGCTGTGCCTTATGTAAACCACACAACTCATGTAGTTCTCCATAACCTCATGCGTCTGACAGCTTACAAATGCTGAATCCCCATTCTTTGCTCTAGCCATTTAGTCAGAAATGCTGTGCTTTTAACAAAACTGCCTCGGAGTGAGACTCACAGGACAGGCATCCCACTGCATTTGCCTAAGAACAAAGTTTAAAATGAACCTGTGATCAAGAAGGTTTCATCTATGCCATAGGCTCAGCACAAACTTTTCACAGGAAAAATCTTTCAGTACATATTTATTGATTTCTGCAGCAAGGCCTTCTTGTTATTAGATGTCAATTTCATAAACCAAGAATATATTGATTGCCCAGACTTATAACATTTTCAGATGATCTACAATGCTGTAGGCCCTATGAAGCATTACCAGCATGTTGGAACAGCTCCAGTAAAAAGAATATGTGAATATAGACAGACATGTACAAATTTATTTATGTACTTGCATAAGAAATTCAACATAGACCTAGAATTTTAGAAGTACTACTTTCAGTGAGAGTGTGTTCCAAAGTGAAGCAAAAAAATAAACACCCCCCCCAATTCCTTTTGCTCTATTACACCACTTTCATCTTTGTAATTACTCCTAAATCCTAAACAAAAGCTGGCTTTTTTAATATTTTCTTTCAAATTCAATAAAACTCCTAACCATATTTATAAAATCCCTGTATTTTAATTAATACTGAAAGAAATGCACAAAATGTGAAAACATTGCAATATAGGAAAATGTCTGTAAAAGAGCATTTATTATCAATTAAGTTATATAATCATTTTCTACCTCAACACATAGAATATACAGTAGAGAAGAAACAGAGCACAGCTGAGGAAGAGTCAAATTAAGGCAGCGTTTTGTTCCCTCCTCATAAAGATAACATTTTTAATACAGCAGATGATAGCATTTTTTTGTTGAAATGTTTTAAAGCTTTTGACGGGTTTAAAATTCATGAAGCAGAAGAAAATCTCAGTGCGAGATGGAGAACTGTGACAAATTATTTTTACCGTGCACCAGTCTCCTACCGCTAAGAACGGTAATGAAAACACAAGCCTTATGCAAACACAGGAACACATACCCTGGAAGCCTCAGTAACTAATCTTTCCTGTGTCAATGCATTACAACATTTTAAAGTAACCAAATAAAAAAGCCTTCAAAAACAATACTCTGCATGGATTCATTGTAAAAAAAAAAAAAGTTTTCAACAGTTTCTCTGCTTTCATAATCACTTTCTCTCTGTGCTACCCCTCATACAAAGAAGAAATATATAAAGTGCACACCCAGACATGTGGAAGTCAATCAACATCTTACATAAAGTAACCCTGGTGGATAGCCCACAAACTTTTCTTTCTTCTTCAAGCTCTTCTTCAAAATTCACCTTTTACTCCTATTATTCTAACTTTGTTATTGTCATTTTGCATATGCCTATACAGCATGCCAGAAGACACATCTGATTCAATTTGATTGTAAACTCACAGATAGCATCATACTATGATATGACTGCCTCAATGATGTAACTAATGGTCACATTAATAAAAAAAAAAAAAGGCAAGAATACTACATGTATTTTTTGCCAATGTTACTGTCTTTTTCTGAAAATAGTACTGATGGAAATCTGCAGCCTCTTAAACTGAACCCCAAACCAACCCTCTGTATCTGAAACACAGAAGCAGAATACAGTTAATTTTTTTTTTTTTAATTTGCCTATATACACCTAAAAAAACAGCTTAGTGGTAATCCCTGCTTCCAGAAGTAATAGTCTGACAGATGTCCATTAGAAAAAAAGAAAATCCATAGCATAAATTGACTCTCCATAGAGACCAAAGTAGAAATCTCTAACAGCCTCCATAATTTCCTAAAACCTCCTTTGCAACAAAGCTTACCTTATTCAAAACCAACACCACAAGAGACTTACTGTTCAAGGGAAGATTGACTCTTAGATAAAGAAACAACAGGTAGCAGGTAACCTTGTGGCATTTGGCACAACAGAATTTTTGTTGAAGCATGATATCTTAATTCCTCTCAAATGGCAGTAAATACTATCCAGCATCTCAAATAACCAAAACTATTTCATAAAGATGAGAAAAAGGTTTTTGTTATAATTGATAGACTGACTCGATTAAAGCTTAAAATTTAGAAACCACATACAAACCTCCCTTTTAATCTAACAACATCATCAACAAAAACAGGTAAAACTAAGAATAATAATAAAAAAAAAGATGATATGCATTGAAAAAAACTGATTCTTGTCTTTTTTTCTTTTAGATTTTGTATTGCAATATAAAGCAGCTTTTAAAAACAAGTCACTTAGAGAAAAAGGTCAAATGCTTTATTTGGACCTTATTCAATATGATTTTTTACTTTTAAGAGAACCTTTCCCAAAATAGCACTCTTTCTGAACAGCATCAATTTCAATGAAAAAATGTGTTCCAGTTGCAAGAATGGCAGGGAAGGAATCATGTGAAAAGAAAGGTTACTCAATGGTAAATCACCATGAAATCAAATGGAAAATTCTTTCCCTCTGCCTTGTTTTATTATATTTGCTCATTAACACAACACATGCAATAATAGCTTTCTTAGCTTTTATTCTAAGTTGACCTCCATATTGTTTGCATTACTGCAGTAAGCAACCAATAGTGTAAACAGCATTGATATAGTATGTGTGTGCTGACTTAATCTCACAAAACAGGTCATTTTTATTAAGGAAACTGACACTAGATACTCAAGTTAGAAATTCTTAGATCTTCAGTAAAGTGGAAAATAAAACCCTACAGACACCTTTCCCTTTCCAGTCTTTACCAATTCATCCTTTCCTCCAGGTGAAAATTTATATCTTTCATGTATTTTTGTGAAGTTATTGGAGTTCAGCTAATGCAGTTTTTCATCGCAGTCTACATATATTTCATCTACTATAATAAAGGCTCAAACCCTTACAAATTTTTATTATTTTCCACTATACTGAGCTATTCTGCCTTTAGCAGAAAAAAACACCTCATCTAACCAACCCACCAATCTCCCTCCCACAAAATTTCTCATGAAATGCAATTAAGTGCCATCTATACTGAGGGTAAATCACCACTGAAAACAGAACTGTGGGATTAAGTCTGGTCTATTTTCTAGATAACTTGTATTTATGAAACTGCCAATTAACTGTTTTAACTGGACTGCTTATCTACATGCAACTGAAGCTTCAAAATCAGCTGCCAAATTCAAAAGATATCATTCTGCCCTTTGTTAACTTATCTGACGAAGAAAAACAGTCTGGCAGTTAAAATAGTCCAAAATCCAAGGTTTTATTTCATCTGAAACTCTGTAGGATGAGAAATGGAAATTAGGATGATGCTGTGCCATTAATAAAATTAATTTTAATTGTTAAGTTTGCATAGCTAATAACCTGTCTTTGGCCAGTGGATGCAGCAGTTTATTTAAACCTGAGACTTCATTGCTTGAAAAATATCTAATCAAAATGAAATCTAAAAAAATTATCCAAGTCCTGGATTTATTGCTGAAAAACAAGACCATAAAAATTTGTGGGGGTTTGTTTTCCATGCTTAAAGTTTAAAACCTGGTGAAATTTTGAATTAAGAAATTATATTGCTGATGCAATGGTTCTAATTCATTAGTTCTGAACTCAGATACATTCTCTGTGAAAAGACTTACTGCTTACATATTGTTAAGAAATAATTAACAAATACATGAATTTTCAAAAAACTCCATTGTCAACTTTTGTATAGATTCTGTCTGTATTTATTTGAACACCACCATTTGATTTATGATAACTAGGAGTGATATGTACATTTTCCTTTCCTCATGGAATTCCTGAAGCGTGAAGGTATATAAACAATTATATACTTGAGATCTTTCTAAAATAGTGCTGACACACTAAAATAATAAAAAGGGACTCTGAAAGACATGCAATGATGCTATTGCACCTCTAGTATCTCTCAGTGAATTACAGGTCTGCAATTTTGAGACTGCAATTTTAGAATGGTATTATTCTAGCCATGCAAAGTCGCTCTTGCTTGCTTTAATGAATCAAAGGTCTTAAGGAGTACTGCAAGCAGTTTATTAAATTAAACTGTTTTCTCAAAGAAATGTCTCAAGGCAAAAATATGTGATTGATTACAGAATAAAGAGGTTTTAAATCACAGTGTTTGTTTCTGTTATAAGCTATGAAGTAGGAGGAAGACACTGTTGATACAAGGATCAGTACAGGAGCAAAAATCTTTTCCAGGACAAATAATAATGCAAAATATTCCTTCTTTTCATATAATCACATATTCAAAATAGAAGGTCTCTCAGCATACTTTAATCAAGTTATCAAGAATAACTTTAGTGCACCAGGTGGTCTGAAGAACTCCAGCAGTCACTGAATAACAATATGCTTACTTATCTGCCATCATAGTGCCGTATGTCCCTGGTGCTTTGACCATATAGGCTGCAAAACATACTATCTTCTTAGTAAAGAGAATGGAGTTGTACTAAAATTTTCATAACACTTCAAGTAGAAAACAAGACAGACAAACACTGGATGACTGAGAAGCGTCTAAATTATCATTTCATTAATACAAGACATCCTGCTACTCTCACTGCTGACACTGTCTAAATTCTTAAAAATAAGCCAGTGTCATTTTCCCATACCAATACCATTTTCAAAGGCAGCCTTTTATAATCAGCAGCCAAATCAGCTTTCTTATGCATTTTAACTTTGTTTTTGTTCTCTGCAAATGTCTGAAAGCTCAAACTGACATTTTAGTTCTGATGTTAGGTCTTCACTGGTCTACAGCTGATGTTTGAATGGCTGAAGGTTGCAGAAGCAAAATAACCATGGAAGGACAAATTACAAATCAACATATGGCCAGGAGATCCAAATTCCAAAACCTATTTCTTAATCCTTTCTTAAGGCCACATAGGAAGGGCAGTGATTTGTGAGAAGTGATGCACCTACAGAACTACATTTAAATGGAACTTATGGAATGGTAGTGAAATGCAGATGCTGAAGTAGCCTGAAGAGGAACATACTGGTATCACTTGTCCCAAAATCTCCACACAAAAACCCATATAAAGTTGGTGGAAAGGATCAGCCAAAAGAATTATCATAGGCAGGATGATCATCTAGTTGTAACAAGGATATTCCAGCTCCAGCATGATCTTGTTAGGACAAAGACCAACAGGTTTTAATCACAGATTTGTTGCAAGAAGCTTTAAATTAAGCCACCAGACATGCACCTAACATATGAACTAGATATTAGGCTTGGCAGCATCTGAGAAGACTATATCCTTTGGGAATTTGCCACAACGCATAAAATCTCCCTAGGATGTGAAAATAAAGTTGCATGTTTAATGGTAACTGCCTTGTAAACCCGATTAAAATCAGAACATCAGACAGAATCTTTCCTTCTGACTGCATAAAGGAGAAGAAGCACATGCCTGCAAACCTATACAGTCAGACTGGAAAAAACCCACAATATCTTCATGTTCATATATATGGTCTATATGCAGAGCATCCGTACATTACATAAGCTGCATTTTCATTCTCTGCTATCTCTCTCTAATGTTCCCAAATGAGTGGTCATAAAATATGTAATTTCATTAACTCATCATTTCTGGGGTTTATTCTAAAATTATGAAGTCATCATAACACTCAGAAAACACAGTTAGATGATATAGCTACAAATGATCCTCAATACTCAAATCCACAGTAACAGCTTTCTGCAGCACTAAACTGAAACTGTGCCATGTGATTTGTCTGATGTGATTGTTAAACAGGCCATAAGGCATAGAAGGCAACAAGGGTAGAAAAGTGCTAGTCAGTATTGTCTTCCACTTTTGTATCAGAAAAGGTTTTTTCCACATGGATAAAATGTAGGGTTTTTAAGAACACTGATGGTATTTTTTATTTGAAAGCATCAAAATTAAAAATTCTGAATTTTTCTTTGAAAAATACTTGACTTCAACTGCATGTTTATGTAATGGTCATATAATTTGAAAAATTAATTCATTACGATGTTTTCACATACAATACATAACTTTCTGAACTGACTAATTATTTTTCGTTTTATGTGTAACTTCATAAAATAGAAATGAAAGACATTTTGTAGCCAGAGGAGCAAAAATATGCATAGTGGCACCTATGCATTGACACAGGCATAGAAGCACATTAAAATATGGCACTGTCTTACAGAATTACCCATATGATAGACACCATCCTCTCTGTCCTGAAAGCAGATGACCATCTATAGTTCCACTTTGTTTCTTCTGAATTTTGAATGAAAAAAAATAAAAGTAGGAAGGATTTCTTCTTT
Organism: Haliaeetus albicilla; assembly: GCF_947461875.1. Taxonomy (NCBI): domain Eukaryota; kingdom Metazoa; phylum Chordata; class Aves; order Accipitriformes; family Accipitridae; genus Haliaeetus; species Haliaeetus albicilla. Next base: position 20,436,010 of record NC_091488.1, on the reverse strand, counting down.
TCCTTAACAGATAGAAAAATTTGAAACATTTTCCCATACTTATTAATATATTTATGATGCATGGGACAGACAGCACAACGAAAGCCAGTAAAATTTTCCACAGTGGATAATTCTTTCTTTTTTCTTCTGTGATCTGAAAGCCCATCTGTTAAAGAAATGCCTATCAGCTCCTTGTGAAGCTACCACACCCCACTGCTGATTCTTGTTCAGGCCTTCTTACTTGTTGGAGGAGAATCTCACAAAGAGGAAGAAGGAGAGAAACTTTCCCTTTAGGTCCAGCTCTATTACAAACTGATGGCAATAGTGGTTTACAATGTAATATAATGAAAGAAAATTGTTTTTTTTATTTTGGTTAAACTTGGAGAATAATTTTCTCATAGTTCACTGGTCTGTTTTTATTTAAAATGTCATTCATCTTTCATAAACATGCTGACAAAAAAGTATTTTCTAACCTAACAGTGTACATTGGTAGAAAAGAAAAATCTAAATAGTGATAATGAATATTACAAATCCACAAGCTCTCTTTTTAAGTGTAGGGAATTGTCGACTTCAGATGTTGCTGCTCCAAAGTAAGTATTTTGCTGAACCAGTCTAACTGTACAGAACTATTATATGTGCATGTATCATGTAAATTAGATTTTGAAACACCTTTTTTTTTTCTGCACTGAAAATTGGTATTTTACAGGCATTGTGTAAATGAGAAGTGGTGGAAATAGTGATTTTTTGTCTTCCAGAGAAATTTATAAAACTTTGAAAAAGTCAATGAACTCCTGAGTATATAAGTTTCAGCAAATTACAGCAGGAAAATATTTAAGGTACTATCTTTTTTCCTTCCATGTTAGAAAAGAAATATTGTTGTGGTTAATAAACTTTCACATTCACAATAATTTTTGACAAGGCCAAAGGCCAAATCCAGAGTTACAGAGAGCAATTGTGCTTATAATGTAATTTCTTCTTGAATGAATGATAATAAAATTTTCTTAAATGGATGCATGCTTTTATAATCCAAACATTGGTTTATGGACTTGCAGTGCTCCGACTGAAGTCACAATCATTTTAGCTTCTCTGTAATTGCTACCCACACTGACAGGATTAAAGCAAATGGGAAATGCTCACTTCTAACAGTAAATTAAAGATCTGTTGATATACTGAATTATTTATATGTATGACTCTATGCACATAAGTATGATATTAAAAACTGAAATGACTGCTTTTGCAATCCCCATGAGTTCAGAGAATATCTTAAAAAACTACCCTCTGGTATTTCCTATATCCCTCCAATAACTATTGAGAGACAACTTGGACAAGTAGCACATATTAAAATTTGATTGGCTAGAGGTAGGTAAAATAAATGCATGTCTTGGAGAGCATTGTCTGTAGATACCTCTTGAATTCAAACAGAAGCTTTTTTAACAACTACCATGTTCATAACTAAGATAAGCATGATAGATAAGTTCACTAGTCAACAGAAGAACAGAAGAAGCTCTCAAGAGAGGTGTGTGAGGGGGAAATTAAATAAATAAAAATTTCAGTGTCTTGTCTGATTTACTTCAGATTTTGTCTGCCTATGTCTGTTGTGACTTATCAAACAGATCTGTTAGGCTTTGGTGTTTTAGAGTGCAGTTTTATAACACATCTAGTAATTAGAGAATTACGAATGTATAACATGCATTTTGTTCCTTTTCACAGGCTTTTCTTCAAAGAAAATTATCCACAAAAAGATAAAAAGAAATTTTAAGCTAGAATGATTCAACCTCCCAAAGCAGACATTTCTATTTGCAAAAGATGGATTTGTAAGGACAAACAATTTAGAAAGTGAAGTAATCTTAATTTCCACAAGTTTTCCCACCAAAACAAAACATAATTCCTTAAAAGATCCTTAATCAAACACAGACTATTGGGCGTAATACAGGAATGACAGGATGAAAGTCAAAGGCTTGTTTTATACATTTAAAACAAAGTGATCTAATAGCACAAGTTTATTCAGTTGCAATCAGGTTTTCAGAGAGTGCCCTCATGGAACAAGTTGCAGAATACTTTCCTTAATTGAATTACCTTGCTCCAAGTATTCACAGAAAACACATCATCATCCACTTCTACTAAATTTCAGAGAGAAGAGGTATATAGAGATGTACTATGTAATTTATAACTGCTTTTAGCATGTCATTTTCATTGTTTTTAAGTACCTTTGACAAATGTCTACAGACATCCCTATCTAAAACATTGGATTAAATTAAAGTAGGAATTCCTGGATTAATTATCTGGTTTGTTAAGCAACTACTAGAGGAACAGGTTCTTCCCTTCTGGCCTTAATGCATGGACACATATCAAGCAAAGGAGCTTATTGCTGTTAATGGTATAACCCTACTGAGAGGACAACATCTATCACAGTACTGCCAACTACAGTAAGACTGTATGGAATTTTACTTTTATATATAATGGATTGTTTAATAAGTAATCCATTGAGAGGAAAAAAAAAAAACCACAAACCAAAACATTAAGACAGATCATAATCTTCCTTCCCTTAGAAATTCTGACATTTTGAAATTTGGTATGACACCAAGCTGAGGAAAAGTTCAGAACTTCTGAACAGAAATGAAAATGTCATTTAGGAATATAAAAATAATTTTACTGAAATATTTCATGTTCTATAATATCAAAAGAGAGATGAAATAGTATCTCCATTCAAGAACACAGCCATAAAGTTGAAACTAACAGCATCAGAGTAGGTCTAAGTGTTTTTAATTTTTGCTGCTAAAAATCTGTCAGAATCAGCACATCATCAGTGTTTAGATTTCAGGGAAAGGAGCAATTCCACTGGGAAACCATTTTCATGTAGGCTTTCACAGCCTTTCCTATAAGCCATACCACCTGCGGCAATGTTAAAGAAAGCATTACTTTTGGGAAATCAAATCTCTCCAGCTCAGAATCCATTCTAACAACAATTAAAATAAAACAAAAAAGCTTGTAAAATAACCTGTTTCAGTGTCAACTATTACCACTGGAGGTCAAGATGATCCTTGGCATTGCTTATCTTAACCTCTTATACTGTAAAAGAGAAGTTTGATTTAATATAAAACATCAGTTATTGCTACTCTGTTTCAAATCCAGCTTTGTTGAAACCCATCTGCTCTTTATTAAGTTATCAAAGAGCTTATTGTTTTATCTGAGTCTTAACTTGTCTCAAAGAAAAATATTCTGACAGCTTTTAATTTAATTATTGAGAAGACAGTGCTGTTATATCCTTGTACTTAAAAACATGGTAATAATTTAACAGAAAAAGCAGCAGCACATTAATTCTTGGTGTGACTTAGGAACATAAGAACAGCAATTGTACATGCCACCAAGGGTTCATCCAGTCCTGTGTTCTGTTTCCAACAGCAGGCTGGTTTTGGGAAATACCACCAATGGCTAGAGAAGGGTAAGGGCAGGAAGAGCCACAAATGACACCTCTCTTCAGTCCTCTTTTTGCCTCAAAGCTTTTTTGGTTCTGGAGATGCCTTAGTGGAATATGATTTCTACCTGGTAAGTAATTTCCTAGATATTTCTCTTCTATTAGTTTGCCCAGTGTGAAGTTTAATCACATAAAGAAATCACAGAAAATATTTTCACAGTGTTTGCTCATTTCCCAAATTAAAACTTCTTTTTCAAACTTACTGCACATGTAAACCTGTACACATTAGGTTTAGCAATCTTAACTGTATAACTGCAGCTATACCATGGGCCTAAGGATTATGGATCAATGTGTAAACCAGAGTTCAGCTAGCAAAAACCAACCCTACAGCTCCTGGTAGAAATGATATTACAATATACTATTCCAGCCAGATTCTTTTGACAAGTTAAATGCCCTCAATTCTCGCAAACTTTATGATTCCAAGAAACTGCTTGTCATCAGAAATGGGACTCTTTTAACCAAAGAAGTCAGATGTATTTGGGACCTAACACAAAGCCAATTGAAATCAATGGCATTTGTTCCATTGACTTCAGCGTGGTTTGGCTTAAACCCTCAGGTTCTGTTCCAGCTGTCCATTCTTTTCGAAAATTTAAGCATGTGCTTTAGTGATTTAGCTTTCCTGAAGAAAGATGTATTTAAGTATGTGCTTAAATTATGTGTTGAATTGGGATTTTAAAAGCTGAATGGGAGTCCAGGTTTAATTTTCCATGAATTTCCTAATACGCTATAACAAATTCTAAAGGAAGTGTATTTGTGCATGTAAATTTAGACAAGTGATAAAACAATGAGTGAGGATAATGATTCTCTTATGATACACTGAATAATTTGACACATGCTTTTCTCTTTTTAGAATTTAATTTTTTGAGAGCAACGGTATAAAGCTTAATGGTCAGGAACAACACACTGACATTTACAAAATAAAAAAACATGTTATTTTCAAGCAATTAATGCAAGAAGGCAAGCCATTATAATAAAATATCTTTAATTGCAATAGTGGGTGATAGTCCATAGCTAATTAGCTTTAACTATATAAACCCGCTATCATTATTAACTTTAGATGGAAAGCATAAATGTTATAGTGTTTTCATATATCTTTAAAGAACTCAAAGTCCCAAAACAGAAGCATCCGTATGATCATCCAGATGATCCACTTCCATCCAACCACTCCCAGCTGCAAATTCACAGATTTAAAAATAATTTTTGGGGTGTAAGAAGAAAGGCCTGTAGCTGTTATCACATAATTTGAAAGACATACCTGTTAACAAACCTCTGAATTTTTCAAAAAAGCAGTCTGTGAAGTATTGTGTAGCCTTATTTGCAATACGTTTTTAATATTAAAGAGGCAGATGTTTTAATTTGTGGTTTAATCTAACATGTCTAAGCCTGAGCCAGTAAACTGAGTGCTAAATTAATATTGATTTATTATTTTTGTGCTTTGACAATATCTAGCTGTTTCAGGCCTGGATCAAGACTGCAGTGTGCTATAAAACAAAGAAACGGTACCTGTTCTAAATGACTAAATGTTGCAACTTCACTTCTCATTACTGTCCAAGAATGCAATCATTCAGTTTTTAGGAGAACTAAATAAAGGATATACTCAACCCTGGAGAACTACATTTTCTGTCCTTCCTCAAGGATATGTTTTGACCTAATCCCAGTTTACATATGGAGAAAAATGTTGAGTGTATCATTCGTAGTTACATGACTTAGATTTTGAGATTATTTTTAACTGCTCAGTATGACTGCATCTCTGATAAAGTTTATTCTTTCTGGATCTAATTCTGCTCTTGATTACTGTGGTGTTAATGAGTCATTTTCATGTCTTTCAGGCATTCCTCTGAAAGGTGGGCATAAGGTCACAATTTGGCTTTATATTACCTGAAAAATACAATCATGTAGAAATGATCAATAAGATCTTCAAAACTGAGGTATGTGTGATGGAAACTAAAACTCAAGTTCTTGGAATATAGGGGTAAACATGGAACAATTTAATATTTGTTTTTTTACTATTAGTCCATCCAGAGAGAGTTCACAAGTCGAAGTCAAGAATAAGAAAAAAGTAAAAAAAAATCACAACAAAATTTCCAAAATATATTTATTGTAGCTATATTTCCATTAAAATAACTATATTCCACCATTATTTCTTTTTCACGTTACATTTTAGAGCTATCATGTTACTAATAGATTCTGTGGAAATAACATGCATTGGAAGTAGAAAGATTGTTTGAGATGTTTTACTTTTTTTCAGAGAAGCTAGCGATCACTGAGTGTCATGCACTGTTAATCATATTCCAATTGCCCAGCTCACATCTTTCTCCTGGAGAATATCTGGTTACGAAAGACTACATTTATTGGTACCAAAAGACTCACATGGATTTTAATGTTACTAGAACTGTATTTGCTGTAGCAGAAGATTGTCATTGGTGCTGAACATGTGGGGCCCTCTTAAGAAGAGCAGGCACAGTATCATGAGCTCTGTCTTTACTTCTGCTTTATTGCCTCATGCCTTTAGCTGCAAAGAGTTAATATTAAGCATACACGCAAGTTATGTAACCTAACATCATCTGCCTTTTAGGTCTCCTCTAGGTTAATGAAATGTCTGTCTGCACGTGTCATGGACTCTCTTTTCTGCTAACAGAAAGCACAGGAACCTCATAAACCTGCATATTGATGTAGGCTGAGATTTGAAACATTTAAGACACCTTTGCTGAGCAATAGAGCCTCTGGCATTTTCAACCCAGCAATGGAAAAGGCCTACCGAACCCTTCAGCAGCAAGTAAATTATGGGAAACACCAGGACACTGATTGAGATGGTAACCGAATGGATCAAAATGCGATTTTGACTGTCCTGACACCGCCATTGAAAAACAGCACTCAAATGTTAAGTAAAAATCAAAATGATTTTGTAAGTTGGATCTTCAGGGATTTGTTGCCCCTTCAAATCACAGGGCATATTTTTTTGTCTCAACACCCTGATTAAGTATATGCAAAAATGGATGTTGTTATTTAGAAATGTGTTTATTCACTTCAAATGGTTCTATCAGCTCTCTCTGCAAACTTGTTTCAACCTATGGAGATCTGTTGGCTATTGCCTAGAATAACTTTTCAGAGTACACATGGTCCAGGCTGGACTACCAACCCCTGCTTACGAAAAGTTGTCCATCTGCTCAGTTCTTAACCAAAACAAAGTGTTTCTCCATTTCAAAGAAATAACCCTTCTATGCCCATTTCCACAACCAGATCTTGCCTTCATGTATATCCCTCACAATATCTTGTCTTTTTTAATGCTGCCATTTCTCCTAAGACTAGCCCCTGAATACACATGCACACTTAACACTTTCACATACACCACTTTTCTGTCATGCAGCTGGTGAATGTCTTTGCCTTTGCTGCCTGCCAATGACACTGCTCCTTTTTCCAAATTCCTCCTATGAGGTCCCTTCCATGATCACACTGAACACATCTCTCTCTCATCACCACTGGTATTTAAATCTTTATTAAATGTCAACTCCAGCACTATTTTTCCTTGCTCCTCCCACTTCACTACTGTGTTATTCCCACACCTGCCTGATTCAGTTTATGATTTTCTAAACTGTAGTGTGACTCTGAGCAAGTTCAGATATGAGGCTTTACACATCCCCGTGTGACGGAAAAGGACTTAACTGCAAGGTTCAAGCAAATGACTTGAACTTCACTTACAGACTTAACACGCCACTATTGCAGGTTTTACAGATACAATGGAGGAATGCACTATTGCAATTTTTTAAGGCAAGAGTAGTACATTATTACAACCACAAGTGATTCACAGACAACCACAAATGCATTTACAAACTTAAAGCATAAACAATATTAACTTACCCCTCCAGGTAAGGGCTCTCAATCCCAAGGAAGTTACCTTGACCGGCATCTCGATCAAGGCGGGGGAAGGGTTTCCTTCACAAGCCAACTGCATAGTTAGAGAAGTGACTCCCCCCATTTCCAACCTGAGTCTTAGAGTTTTTATCCCCTGACTTGTGGAATGGTGTGTATGACTATGTCTGAGTGGATTATGATATATGCTTAAATGGATTATGTATATCTGAGTGGAGTTTCCCTTATCTTTCCTTCATTGGTCTGTGATTGTTTGAATACACAAGGTTGTCATTTGAAACTGAAGCCGAAACCCTCCAGTTTTGGGGTTTTTTTACCTTGCTTCCTCAGCAACTGAATAGTGGTTGGATTGAGACTCAGGGCATACTATTTGCTAAGGGATTTCAAGGCTCAGTTCAGGTTTTGGTTCTTTGAATGGTGCAGCCACTGCCCTGTTTACTTTAGGGTTTATCAGACAACCCAGGGCTAAGCTGTCTACACAGCTCCCCATGAGTCGCCTCTGCAGAGAGACAGGGCCTCAAGGCAACCCAAGGCTGGGTCATTTTTGTAACCCCCCATGAGTCGCCTGTGTGCACTAGACATGGTGAAACTCGTTTGTGAACTATGAGACGGACAATCCACACACCCCATTTAAGTCCTTCTTGAACACAGACTTTTGCCATGCTGCTTATCAATCCTGCTGACCTGTACAAAAAACTGATGTTTTCCTTCTGCCCTTAGACTTTTGACTCTGAGGTCAGGAACCATTGCTTTGTAAATACATACCTGCCACAAAGTGAATGTCACTGAAAATAAATAGCTGCCAAAAAAGTACAGTTCTTATAGAATTGCTCAAACAGACATCTACCCATAAAAGAAATTTTGCAGATATACTTGTAAAGAACAACAGGTAGCTGTCTGATTCACAGTTACCTAATTGATTGATTTAGCACTAGGGATATTTTATTATCATGTAGAATCACTAATAGTTTCACCAGAGAAACCAGTATCAGCTTTTCTTTTATAGCTACCAAAATTATTCAATTAAGAGTAGGCTAAGTGCTAACTAATTTACTGATCTCAAGGCCCCTCAACTTGCTATCAGAACCTCCGTGAAATAAACAGAACTATTGGTTTTCTCTTATGCTTACACATAAATGTTCTGAACTGGTCACATTAAGGGTTCAGGGGTTTTTGTGTCATCACAAGAAGAAATTAAACTACGTTATGTGTATTGAGGGATGTTTTTTGAATAGGTGCTTCACATTGTCCTTGAACCAACATAAGAAATTAAGCAGTAAAGTAGTTTAGAAAAGCAATTGCTGAATATTAGTTTTCACTTTTCATGAGAGATTTAAAAATCCACATAGACAGTTAAGAGATGATAAACTATAAAGGAGTTCAAAAGCAGTTCATATCTTTCTTTCCGATTTTGTAAACCAACATACTTGGATATCTAAGTTTTGTACTCCATATCACGACCCAGACTGGACAGATCAGGGAGCCGTGTTTAATTCAAAATTCCCTTGGGCTAAATTAAGGTGAAAGGACACCTGTGAGAGATTGAATTGTTACCTTGAGCTGTTTGTCTCAAAGATTGTTAGGTGTGAGAGACTGGACTGTCATCTCAAGCCATTCGTCTCAAGGATTGTTTGACCTGAGAGACAGAATTGTGAACTGCTTATCTCAAGCCCTTTGTCTCTGGGATGGCCTGTATAAGCAGGACACTCCTCTGTCCATAAGGACAATTACCAGGCCACTGAGGCATCCAGGGGAGAAAAAGGGCTGGAGCCCACGAAGCATGCAAGAATGTGGAGACTACCATTCTCATGGAAACAGAAGTCTTTGAGATAAGATACTGCTTTCTGGTGTTGATCACTCAAAGGTTGTGTGATAGATGAAACCTGCAGCGTGTGAACAGTGCATGAACAATAAGTATGTGCATGCATCATCGAACTATGTCCCATAAAAAACCATGGAGACAAGCTGTGGTGTGCACCCACCACTGAAGAATTGAAGACAGGACCAACAGGATATCGCTGGATCAATGGTGGTGACTATCCTTGCAATACTATCTCAACTGCTTGCTTGATTTCTGCCTTTTCTTCCATTCTATCCTATCGCTACTATTTTCTACTTTTGATACTTTTGATAATAAAAGCTCTTTGGGGTATACGGCATTTGACCTCTTTGTGCCTTAATCTTGCTCTTGGGATCATATCAAAACCTTCCCCAACATTGAATCGGGACAGCACCAAATGATCAGTTAAAGATTTTATTCATGACAGAAGCAAACTGAACTGTGGTGGTGTGATAGTAGGTGGCAGGGTTTCTCACAACAGGAATTGGCATAAGACTACTTCTATAAACCATGTAACCCAGGGTAACCATATACATCAATTCAGGGAATAAGGAGATCCCTCCTGTCGAGTCATGAGGTTCAGAGCAGACCCCCTTGCTTTCTAGACTCCTTCTCAGAGAAGGGCCTAGATATGGCTGGATCCACCCTTAGTCTCAGACTTGGACAATGGTTTATGTCTTGAAACTACCTCAGTAAAACAGGTAACCCATGGTAACCATATACATCAATTCAGGGAATAAGGAGATCCCTCCCATTGAGTCACGAGGTTCAGAGCAGACCCCCTTGCTTTGTAGACTCCTCCTCAGAAAAGGGCCCGGGGTGGCTGGATCCACTCTTAGTCTCAGACTTGGTCAACGGTTTATGTCTAAAGGGATGAGGTGTAGGGATTGTGGAAAAGGAAAGAGAGAAGACAAAGAGAGAAAAAGGAAGAGAGAAAGATTTCACCAGTCCTGGGGCCAGTGTTGGTCCAGTCAGCTGAGGGCTCCAGTTCCAGTGGGCTTGTGCACCTGGGGCTTCAGTTTATGTCCTTTTATCATCCTTGTCCCTCCTTCGGGCGGGCACCCGAACTCCTCAGGCTAATGAGCAGCTTGTGAGCCTTTGGGCTTGGGGGTTGTTTGTGGAGTAACTTCTCCTTCCCTGCAGACACGGCCATTGTTTGATCTTTGGATCAGAACAGCACATCAGAACAGGGAGCTGTGCACCCTCCCCCTCCTGTTGCTGATGTCTGAGCTGATGGGCTTTTCACCTTGGTTCCCTGCTGTGCAGGGTTTGTCTTTAAGCAGAACTTGCCCCACCACAATGTTTCAGACATTAACTCTTTCAGTCTCTCACACTCCATCCATAGGACCAGTGAAGATATGGTCAAGGTGTTTTCTTCAATCAGAAAAATTTATCTGTAACAGAGCTTTCAAAATTACAAGGGCTGAATTACACACTAAAATAGAAATAATGGGTGTAATAGCTCACTTGGCCCTTCACTACCTTTCATCAGAAGTAAATAAGCACCTAAGGGACTCTTAATTCCTTCCACCACATACAAAACTTTGCAGTGTGGGTGGTTTTTCAATAACACCAAATGTCTTTCAACAGCCCAACAGTACAAGTGTAACATTAGCATTTGATTCACAGCTTTGCTATGTGAGGAAGTTTTTAGGGCACAGCTTAATGTCATAAGAGACCTCTTCTTGAAGTTGGTGTTCATTCTGTAAATTTCATCTTTTATTGAAATAATGAATACATTCCTGGTGGTTTCAGTCAGAGCATGGTCCTCGCTCGTTTCTCTGTGTTTTTCACACACTCAGCTTTGGTCTTGCTTTTCTGTGGTGGAGAATGACTTCACCGATGTTACTAACTTCCAGGAATACAGTAGAGATAGAGGAACTACTCAAAAGTTAAATGAGACTTCCCTGCCTTGAGAACAGTTGAAAAATATCCTATCATTTAATACAATTTTATTACACCGTGGTTAACAGGTGCTGATCACACTCCTCCCAGCACCTATAACACTGGAACTGAATATTGTCATTTGACATGTTGCCCTTCCTGGGGATTTCTTTTGCTGCAGAAAGGACTTCTAACTGTCCTTGTGAAAACTGCTTGGTCAGTGTTATAGGAAATTATCTGTGCCCCGCACCTCACACTGAAAAAAATACACTTGGGATAAAATCTGTCAAAACCCTATTTTATGCCATGTTTTTAAAGATGTTTTTCCTGTCACAAAAAGGTTCTAGCCACATATGATTTCTCTAAAGCTTAGAAGTAAAGCTTTTCATCAATTTCTGACAAAATTGTCTGCCCATACAGAAAACTGCCAAATTTTCAGATGTAAATAAGGGATGGACTCTTAAATGTCAATTGCCATGAAGTGGAGCATAGTTGTTCCATAAAGATATATAGTCTGTAAAGGAACACATAGTGCCAAGGATTTTCTTGCAACTTCAATGCCCATCAACAGAAATTTGGACAAGGCAATAAATCAATCTGATGGCAACCATCAATTTAATCAGGCACCTACTTAGAAAAGCTCAGAGGTTTTGAAGTCTGTAAAATGGCATTTGTCAACAACACTTCAGTCTGTACTCAAATGTGTAGATAGTGGTATCTTAAAAGTTTGCATTAGTGACAAAATGAAAAGAATAAAAATTAAGAAGAAAAACTAGGTCAATTTTTGTACAGTGGTATTAGGAGGAAACAGGATGGTAAACTGAACAGGAATCGCCATAGCCCACTGGATAATGTAATTGCCTAAAGCTACAGATATACAAAACATTTTGGGTAGGCTTGAAGTAGGATTCACTGTATTCTGATAGTTCCCCTGAGTATTCTTTTAACAGATATTGCAAAGCTTTTTTGTCAACAGTCATTCATGGGAGCTTCACAAATGTCAAGAATGCTTAAGCATCACTGATACTTGGCAATACAAGGTAGAAAAACAATCCTGGTGTGTGAAAGGAATGTAATAAAACTTTTGCCACAGTGAATATAAAAAATATAGGATAGATCAGATATGTGGTCATTCATTTCTGTTAATTAATTGTGACACAACAAAGGCTACTTTGCAGAATTTATTAAAAAAATACAGATCTCTCACAGAAAAGTCCACTTGCATCAAAATCCACAATTTCTTAGGATTGAACTGATCTGAATGAAATTTTCAACAGAAATAATTTAAAGTATTTGAAACTATTTTTTTGGGGGTCTGATGTAATGTTCATTTTGTCTTTTAGTGTTTTCTTTCTTTTTATCTGTTTCTTATTTAACTAAATTATAATTTTGATATCATCTAGACACACTATTGTTTTTAAATAAAATATTACAGATATTTTGTTTTGCAAAATACTGATATCTTGCTAAAGTACAAGAAGAAAATAAAATTTTGCAAAGCTGTAATACTCCAAACAGAACCCTGACCTCCATTTCATATTGGCATCTGTGTACATTTATAAGAAAATTAATTTCTGAAATGACCATTCCCCTCCCCATTTTATCTGAAGGTGTTGAAGCAACCTCACTAACCACTTTAAAGTGCAATTAATTGTGAGAGACTGAATTGTTACCTTGAGCTGTTTGTCTCAAAGATTGTTAGGTGTGAGAGACTTCTCAAGCCATTCATGTCAAGAATTGTGGCTGCTTATCTCGAGCCCTTTGTCTCTGAGATGGTCTGTATAAGCAGGATACTCCTCTATCCGTAAGGACAATTACTAGGCCACTGAGGCATTCAGGAGAGGAAACAGGCTGAAGCAGACAAGGATGTAAGGATGTGGAGTCTATCATTCTCGTGGAAACTGTGGTCTTTGAGATAAGATTTGGTCACGTAAAGGTTGTGTGATAGACAAAACCTGCAGCGTGTGAACAGTGCGTGAACAATACGTACGTGCATGCATCATCAAAATATGCCCTAAAAAAAACGATGGAGACAAGCTGTGGTGTGCACCCACCACCGAAGAATTGAAGACTGAGGACCAACGGGACGCCACTGGATCCATGGTGGTGATTATCCTTGCAACTCTATTCCAACTGCTTGCTTGATTTCTGCCTTTTCTTCCAATCTATCCTATCGCTACTATTTTCTACTTTTGATACTTTTGATAATAAAAGCTCTTTTGGGTATACAGCATTTGACCTCGTTTGTGTCTTAATCTCGCTCTTGGAATCATATTGAAACCTTCCCCGACATTGGATCGGGACAGCAATATACAATAATAAGGATGGAGATAGCACTACAGTGCATAAGAGCTTTTTCCAGGAGAAAATCTCCTGTTCAGAGACTATACAAAAAGAGGATTAAAAGGCAGTCTGTTCTTTCAAAGTGTTTTTAATCTAATATAAGAGACAGACTTCTAAACAGAAAAGATATAGAAAGCAGTAAAAGTGAACAGCGATACAGTATTGGTCATGCATTTAGAAAGGATTTGTGTGTAATGAATCACAGAAATAGCAACTTAAAGACTAAGCTCAAAGACGACTACGGTTGTGGTTTCATACACAGTTTTGGAAAGCTCTTTTCAAACAACAGGGACAGGCAGGAGGATAATATAGAAATGTTTGTCTGAAAATTAATGAAGGGATGGTAGAGTTTCTAGATGATAAGTCAGTCCAGAGACCGAAAAAAAGTACATAAATTATGCCTTCAAAACAAACGCAAGCAACTGAGATGTGGTATGGGAGAGATGAAAGACAGAACAATGCTTACACAGTCAAATTCAGCAATGGGAACTAGTCTGTGCTGTGTTCTGAGTGAATGGCACAGTGGTGTCCTTTAACCCTCAGATACAGCTGGTGAACCAGTAACAAAAGTAAAGTAGCATTATTTATCTCCTGCCGGCATGGAACCAGTATCAGCAAAATTACTAATTACCCATTTACTAGAGAAATAAAAGTCCTTACCACTACCTTTTTTCTCTGATACTGTGACCATCCAAACTTCAAATGAACCTAAAAATAACAAATATAGGAGATAAGCAAATTTAATTAGGGAAAGTAAGGTCCACTTTCATAACAGAAAATAACTTCAACTAAATCTTCTTAGCTTCCAAAATCCAAAGCATGGTTTACTGGAATCTTAAGAATTATAAAATCAAGGAGATAGCACCCCCCTGTATCAGACAACAGGAAATATATAATAGTTACTACTGCAGCTATTGGCATAAATAAGAGTAGGCCTAAGGATGCTGCTAACACATTCTGATTTGAAGTAGCAGATGATCTGATCTTGCAATGCCTTATGTCAAGACTAAAAACTGCCCATGAGTAAAAGGGTGATATGATGAGCTATGACAAGCAGAAGATTATACATTTACTCTATTGTACACAGCTACAATAGCATCACTATGTTGTCTGTATTTATACTATTGGAGGATTTCCAGTATGTCATGCAGTTTCTGTATTTGTCAGGGAGGACAGCAGAACAGAAGAGGCTGGGAACTACTGAACTGATGATGAAAACTGCTAATTGTACCTGCATTCAGGGAATTTAGACATCTAAATAACCTTAACTGTAATTTCTGCTCAGCTCAAACAAGGTTGTCAGACACTACAGTTCCGTTTACTGTTCAACTCCCGCTTCATGTTACTCAGTGTCCATCATAACACTGATTATGAACTTGGCAAATGTAGTTCATCTGGTATCTCAGAGAAAATGACATGTCCCTCAAAATAAAATTACAGCATTCATGAATGATCAGTCAAGCATATATCTTGCTTGACTGAACACACTCTACCTGTATAGCTTTCTCACAGTACAGCCAATTAGTTTTGAAATGATGTGTTTAGAGTACATATTGAAGTGCAGGGATTGCCAAGCTAGTGCTCCTTTGCTGATAAAGTCTAGGTAGTACAGGGCTTTTTAGCCTGGCATAATGCAAATGTAGCTATTTTACTTCCAGGGTCATGGTCTCTTTGCCTGAGTCAGCTCAGGTTTCCTTTCATGGCACTTTCAGTTCCATGGCTCCTTTAGAGTATCAGCATCTGCAGTGCAAAGTCATAGTAAAGGACATCAGACCAAAATGTAAGACTCAGTATGAAATGAAACAGTTTAAGTGTTTTTTGGTGGGTGGCAAAATGATAATTTCAAAACATTTCTAACTTTCTGGGATTTTAACCTTCCCAAAGTCTCACTAGTCCTGCTTTGCTGAAGCAACTACAAGAGCCTCTGCCCTGAAGTCTCATACAGGAACCAGGAAGCAGTGGGGCTTCCAACCCCTTCAGCAGGTGGCTGTGAGAGTACAGCCCAAAAGTGATGGCACCACAGCTGAGAAGCTGGAAACCCAGTCCAGCCTGGGCCTTTCCTAAAACCCGAGTTGACAGTCAAATTCTGCAGTGCAATTCTAATAAAAATTGTTTTCATTAACTGTTTTTTTCAGAGCAGCTCTCTGCACCAGATTTGAAGCTGACCTTTCATCTCCTAGGTCCCATATAATCTTCTCTGATTCATGGGAACTTTAAAACTGTTATCCATTGAGCTGAATGCAATCACATCAACCAGTCCAGCTTCAACCAGAGCTCCTGTCCACAAGTTCAGATGGGAAGAAACTCTGCCATACCTGAAGAGGATACACTATAAATGGCGGGGGGGAGGAGGAACCAAAAAACCAACCAGACCAGAGAATGCACCAAAAGAAACAGCATTCCTTATAAAGAATGCAGGATTGTCTTTACCTATCCAACTCTGAATGTATTTTTAATCCTACTGGCCTCTTTTAAGAAACACTCCTGAACAAACAAAGGAAAGAAGGAAAATGGATAAAGTTGGTGAGGAAATGCCCATTGCCTGAACAGAATAAGAGCTTTCTCCAACTCCCCTGTGTTACTGAGACCTTGTTCTCTCATTTTCTAATAGAATAAAAGAGGAAATCTTTTAATACAAAGGAAAACAGACTAACAGCAAAACCCCCCCCGAGACCCAAGTTCTGTTAAAAACTGTAGTTCCTCTCTAACAAAATCAAACCACGCTGGTTAAAATCTGACTGTCAGAGATGAAAAGTTCAACCCCCAGGATATTTTGAATTATATCAATATGCTATTATCATATCATCAACTTCTACCTACCTCAGGCCTTAGTAACATCTGAAAGACTCCTTGAATTTTGTGAAGTCTTAGAAGTCTATCAGCAAAAGCCTCATTCTTTCAACACAAAATGGGTAAGTTAGTAATTTTCAAAGTAAGTATCACAAAAGATTTTCAGACAGAATGACTGGAAAGAGAGAGAAAGAAAAGGAAGAAGTAAAGAAAAAGAAGAAAAATGTATTAAGCAAGAAAAGGAAAGTAGGATAATTTTTCATAGCCTATGAATGAATAAAATTTAACCATCTATTTTGCAGAACTACCAGAGGAAATAACTACTGTAATCTGATTTGACTTAAGGCTTGGAAGAACTAAAAAATATGTATTTAGCATGCTACAGCAGGACTCGTTCCTGTTAATTAGCATGTTGGTCATAAATAACACAAAGAGATTTATCCAGTACTTCAATTTGCACAAAACCTTGTAGGATCAGTCTTTTACATATCACAATTACTAGAAAATCTGAGTTTTTTGAAGAAAACTTTGGTTAGACAAACATGTAATTCTCTTTGGGAATGTACTAGCAAGCCTGGACAATGACTCAAGCAAAGGAAAATTTTGAACTGTGCCATTCTCAGATGAGCAAAATTACTTCAATATTAGTTATTTTGAGATGCCAGTCTCTCCTGCTCCAACTCTGCATGGCAAGGTTTGGCTTTTACCTGAGGTGAAATAGGAAATATATGAAAGTCAGTATTCTATGAGACAAAAAGTAGTTTTCCATCTAGTTCTGTTGTAGCACACTGGATGGTATCTCTATCACACCTGTGACTTCCAGAAGTGACAAATCTCTCATTGCCTCAATAAAAATAGTTGGTTCCTCTCAGCTGTGAATCTCTATTCCATATGGGTGGAGAATCTGCAATAGGTTTTAGTGGAGACTGACAGTTCTGCTTAAAGAAAATAAATGCAATACCTCCTGGAAGGTTATCATATTATTCCTCCTCCTGTAAGTAAAAAAACCCCAAAAACCAACAACAACCCCCCTGCCAACCCCCCCAAACCCCACAAAGATCTTACAACAGATATGTAATTAAATTTGCATGAAAAAAATCACAGAAGATTGAGGGATGATGCATATTCTATTTCAAAAAAGAAAGCTAAATTACCTCAGTGGGTATTCAGGAACTGACCAAACTTTTAAAACTTCAGTGACTTCAGTGAGCCTTAGTGACTTCAGCACTTGAAAAAAATGATGATCATTTATGACTGTTAGAAACTGACTGATACAAAAAATATAAAGCAATTTTTTCATGGAAGAACAAGAGACAGAAGTACTTCGGGCAAGTTGTAGATCATGTATCTATTCATTCTAGCCCTAACCTACCATAGTTCATGTTGATGGCAAAAGAAGCAAATACAGGAAGCTCTTACTCTTCATGTTACAGAACTATCGGCAACAAATCAGAGAATTGTAGCACTCATCTTAGAAGGCAAAAGACCTCAGCCAGTGAAAGATTCCTGCTCCCATTAGTATGTATGTACTGTTTGCATTAGTGACAGAAAAACACTTCAGTAAGAATTATGATTAATATATTTCAACAATTTAGAAGACAGAATGAAAGTATGCAAAGAAGAATTTGTTTGATGAGTGTCTATCATTACCTCCAAGAAAAGTAAGGGTGGAAAAGAATACAGAGAATAATGCTTCAAGTTGTTCATCCAGTTTTTAAGAATGAGTTAGGTCTGCCACTTGTAGATGTATCTTAAGTATACAGAATAAACACCTGGAGCTGTTCTAGTTCATTTATCTTCTGTTTAAGAAGGAGATCTCCTAATTCAATGTTTTCATCACCGAACTTTACAAATACAAAAAATATCACATCATCAGGAGTTTTCAGTATCTCTGAACTGGGAGGACAATCAGTTACTCATTTTTACTGAACTGTAAACTTTTTACCCTCTAAACGTCCTTCCATTAACAAAAAATACAAACATTGTGCAAAACACAAGACAGCTCAGCTCAATGATGCTCAATGAAGCATTAGTGCTGCATAATCTGATTTGTTTGATGCTTTAATAATGCAGAACATGGCTTCTGCTTTATTACATAGCTGTTAATGCAGAAATCACATGCTTACAAAAGATTTACTATATTACTATTTGCATATAGGCTTCCTTAATAGATGAGAGAGTTTACTGCTCCTTTGAAATCAGAATATTTAGTCTAGGCATTCTACACTGAATAAAGACTGCCATCTTCTGCTGCAACTGCAACAGATAGAGATACTCAGGTTAGCATCATAAGAGGGCAATATATGATACTGGACTTGTCTTAGTAAGTAAGTACTTTAAATGACTATCCCCTTTTCCATTAATGTAATAAGAGATGTGGCTAAAGACATTTACAAAATATTTTGGTTTTTTACAACATGCTTTTTAGAGCTACATATCTTTATACTTCTGATCCCTTTCTGAAGAATAGAGAGGTAGCAACCTGAAAAGGGATTTCATAGATTAGAAAATATATTAACCCACCCAGTTATGAAGAACTACAGTGGATTACAACAGCAACTTCACTGCAAGTCTTCCTTCTCTAGCCTGGCAGCATTACTGTCATTACTGATTCCTATTCAAAATTGAAGTTGTTTAACTTAGCAACAGTTAAGCTGTATGTGATTCAAAAACTTCCAGCTGAGTTTTCTCAAATTTCATATACTCCAGGAATGATGCACCAAAGAGCAGCCCAAGACCCAAAGGGATAATTTAGAGTTCTGAGAAAATTGTTTCTGTTTCAGCCCATAATTGATTAGGTATCGTATGAACTCCAGCTAATTAAAAAAAATAGTCCAAAGAAACTTTATTTACTGAAAAGTTAGCAGGAATGTGATCTCAAACATAAAGAGACTTTAACATTAATTTGTCATCTGATATAAGAGATCTCCAAATTAGTAGAGAATTTTTTGTGGATGATGCAAGCTTTGAATGAATACCATAGTTAGATAAATTCAGCTTTGTTTTTCCTTGGTTATTCCAAATTATTTCATGTTTATACAATGCAATCAAGTCCACAGCTGTCCAGAAAATTCCTGATAAAATGTTTTCTAATTAAATAATGCCTACTGGTCAAATCACACGTTTCACAGAAATTTGGAGAACATTTGGCCATAACAGTTTCTGCTCTGCCACCTGCTCAGACTTAACAGTACATTCTAAATACTCTAAACCACTGCTGAATCATACTTTCATAGAACAAAACTGGCAAAGCAATACTTCTCTCCTGAGGGTTCGGGAGGCTTTGGGGGGAAGGAGTTGTGCCTTAACAATCACCAGAGGAATGTGCTTATGAAAAGTATATAAGAGTTTGGGCTTCTTGGAGGTATTGTTGGATGAACTGCTATGCCCTATTAATATGGCTAGTTCACTATGTTTCTCACAGTTGCTCAATCTGGCTGAAAAAGAGCTTTCCTTGATGTGTTTCTGATTTACTCTACTCAATATTAAAGATAATGTATAGCAAGCCCAAGCATTGCAAGAGATATTCTTAGAGGTTAACCCAGCTTAGAAGTCCGTCATGTTGATATATGCCTTCTCATAGATTTATAAAATGTTACTAAAAGTACATTGAAGTAAACAGTTTTCCATGTGACAGGAATTACAGTTGATGAACTGTTCTGATTAAGTCTTTTGTCAGAAAGTGTTAATTTGTTTACATAGAAATACTTCTAGTGAATGTATGAGCTAATTTAAAAAGGAAAGATTGTCTTTAAAATCAGATTATTGGGGTGTACATGAGTCCCGGTTCAAATGGGTAAGGGTAGAAGACAGGTAAACTTACATTTCTGTCGCATGGTGAAGAAGCTCACAATGCACAGCTGCTGGTGATGTCCCCTCCACGCTAACGATAAGTCTATAAACAAATATGTGTGAGACTGTCCTGGTTTTGGCTGGGATAGAGTTAATTTTCTTTCTAGTAGCTGGTATAGTGTTATGTTTTGGATTTAGTATGAGAATAATGTTGATAACACACTGATGTTTTCAGTTGTTGCTAAGTAGCTTTTATACTAAGTCAAGGATTTTTCAGCTTCTCAAGCCCAGCCAGTGAGAAGGCTGGAGGGGCACAAGAATTTGGGAGGGGACACCGCCAGGGCAGGTGACCCAAACTGGCCAAAGGGGTATTCCATACCACGTGACATCACGTCTAGTATATAAACTGTGGGCAGTTGACCAGGGTGGGTGGATCACTGCTCGGGAACTAATTGGGCATCAGTTGATGAGGGGTGAGCAATTGCATTGTGTATCACTTGTTTTGTATATTTCTTTTTTTTATTATTATTATTATTATTATTGTAATTTTATTTTTCTCATTATTATCATTACTATTTTCTTCCTTTTTGTTCTATTAAACTGTTCTTATCTCAACCCACGAGTTTTACCTTTTTTTTTTCCTGATTCTCTCCCCCATCCCACTGGGTGGGGGAGAAGTGAGTGAGTGGCTCTGTGGTGCTCAGTTGCTGGTTGGGGTTAAACCATGACAGACACATCCTGAGATTTTCCCTTACAAAAAGGTTATTCATAAATTGAGAGTAAGAACTTAAATATACTTTACATGTCCAAATCAAAATTCTGACCTACATATTTTTTTCTCTTCTTTCATTCAGTGAATGGTTACCTTTTACAAAATAGAACAGCTCCAGTAAAAGGCAAAGAGATATTAATTCCAGAATGGCTATTTATTTAGGATGTAAATGCAGAACCCGAGGAGGCACAATAGTTCAACCCCCCTGTTATGGATTAGGTAGAACAGAAATTTGAAGCAGCCTACAGATTTATAGCTGGAACATGGGTCCCTGATGTCAGCAGTGAGTGCCCTGATAAAAAAAGCTACTGGATATTCTGGGAGTGGGGAAAGGTGATGAACATTGTTCTTCACCTTCTCATTTCTTTTTTTCTTCACTGTAATTCGATAGAAAGGAAAAGCATTTTGAAAACCTCAAAGCTTCCACAGAACAAACTTCTATATAGAGAGCTCTAACACTATTGACCTCTGTGAGCTTTGGATCAGTGATACAAGGAGGGCTAGCAATGACATCAAAATCAGGGAGACAGGAAAGAAAAGAATAACGTTGACATGAAGAAAGCAGATGGGCGCAAAAAAAGAAAATTTCCTTGACATTAAAAAGGCTGAGATGGAACAAGACACAGGATAAAAATTAAAAAGAAAAAAAAAAAAGAAGTAACAACAAAAATATCACCATCTCTTATTTGAGGTAGTGAAGATTTCACCTCAAAGACATTCATAACTTAGTGAGTTAATACACTCATTTTCCTGTTTGCCTTAAGGTGCATATAAGTGCACACAGGGGCGGGAAGCACCAAACATAGACTGAATGAGCTGCTTGCTCTATCATAAAGAAAGTCCACAGGCAAGACTTAAGCATCTGACCATCTTTGCTCATTTTTCTCCACATACAATAGGATTCTTCTTCACTAGACAACCACATTCTTGCAACTAAACAAATTATTAATAACTGGCTCATGAAGAAGGCATCACAACCTTGAGAAACAAGCAAAGGGCATGGCAATCAAATAACTTTAGCACTGACAGGTACAACTGCCATTTCATTTGCTGGCTTAACAGGCAGGGCAACAGGCAATGCCATACAGTATTTTTACCCCGAGGATACTGAACCGACCAAAATTATGCCTTCCAAGAGGCAAGAAAGAGAAGAAGCTGGGACCTGGAGAGCATGTGCTTCCTCCCCTGCTACAGTCCAGCTGTAAGCACAGAACTTATTCCACCACTTTTCTTTGAATTCCTGTCTTGCCAATTAAATATAACCATACTTGAGCTTTCCTTAAAATGATCCCATGTCATGGAGATTACAAAATAGCGCCAGCTCTGCAAAAGCTAGGTTACTTTTACGATGTTGTTTATAATCATCCAATTCTTGCCTGACATTCCCTTTCTCTTCTTCCTTATCTGAGGACCCAAATCAAAAGATTCCCGTTTTGATTGCACTAAGTTTGATGTACTGAGGATTTGGTCTTTTCAGAGTGGTTTCTTCTATTTTTAGAAATTTAAAATTATTCCTTAATCTCTAGCAGTAAACTCCTCTTCAAAAAACACAGGATACTATGGGCCCAAGTCATCCTTACTAAAGTTGTCTGGCTAACTTGGCCTACAGAATCATGTAAGAGTAGCAGGCACAACTATATAAATAATAATGATAAATGGGAGCTGAAAAAGAGCTGGCTGCTTTAGCTCATTTCAGCAATATAAAATGTGTAACTCTGTAATTATATAAAAAATAGTTATTTTCATCCTGAATCAGTATGAAAAAATATCAGAATTTCCTGTGACAGAAATTCTGTATTTTGCTAATCTCAGCTTTAGTCTCACTTCAAATAATAAAGTGCTCTTTACATACTTTATTTCCTTGCTTAATTACACTATTGAATCATGTCCCGCTACAGAAAAAAAAAAGAAGGTTCCAGATCTGGTAATCCAGTACCCTTTCAAATAAAAGTACCTTGCAAGTTTTTTCAAGAATACATATGGCACGTTATTAAGCATTCTTACTTAGGGAATAAAAATAGTAGTAACAGTAAAAGTAATAATACTAAATTATGTTCTGAGTTTCAAGACTAATACTCTAGAAATCAAGTAGAGTATGTAATTACTGTATGCAACCATAGCAGGTCTATTTTCTCCAGCTACACTGACTATACTTGCTGTTAGTAAGTATATTTCTATCTTACATTGACTGAACCCCTTCAGGGGTTGTCAGATACTGATAAAGGAAAACGTAAAGCTAAAAGTGATTTAACTCAGAACTGCAAGACTTAACGATTCACTTAATATTAATATTCTGCAGACCCTGCTCCTATGACATAACTAACACAGTTTTTTAAGGTTAGAAATGGCATCTTTGTCTTTGGAGAGCTGTGATAAATTGTCTACAGGAATGCAAGTATATGGAATTTAGCAACACATTGAAGCAAACAAATCAAAAATAAAAACTGATTTTAACATTGATGCTTTACTTAGTTGAATAATAACACACTTACTGCATTAAAGAAGCTGTACAGATTTGGACTGTACTAGGTTCAATTAAAGTTATTTGATGTTTGTCATTGACTTCAGCAAGGTGAAGCGTTGCCCTCAAGCCTTGAATTCACTGGTACTTTTGATGACTTATGGGCAGAAACATCAACATGAAACAAACTTGCCTTTCATCATTCAAAAAACCATAATCAACACAGATTTTTTTTTAAAGCCAGCTGATGGATATCATTGTACAAGCAAGCAATCCACTCAACACATTCCATTGCTTGAGGTTGCCTTCTAAATAACTATTATTTCAAAAAGCAGCAATGATGCAAAGAATGATTGTAAAAATCAATCAGTGTGACAGTCTGACAAATTCAATGTCTCAAACATCTGCTAAAGACCTTTGCTGGAGAAAATGGCCTCTGTAAAAATGCTGGAGTTTTGTGAACAGGACAATGTGGCCGGAGGAGAGGGCCCCACGGAGGGTGGGAACACACTTGTCCAAAGCCCCAATTCCTTATCTTAAGTGACCAGGAGAAGAAGCACAGCATATGCACCTGGAGGAGGAGGCCCCACAGAAGATGGGACTGTGCTTCTATCTTAAGCCGTCATGCCAGCAGGAAAAGAGAGGCAGCTCCACAATGAACCCCCCCCCCCCAAAGCTCACTGACCAATTCCAGTGAACCCTGGGAATGGGACTGTGCATGTTGAGATCATCAACCAACACACTATAAAAGAAGAGAGAACGAGTCCTCAGTACACGCCCTCCGGAACTGTATCTCTACACTGGCTGGACCAACGCTGGACCCAGACTCGTGAAACCCTTCTCTTCTCTTCTCTTCTCTTCTCTTCTCTTCTCTTCTCTTCTCTTCTCTTCTCTTCTCTTCTCTTCTCCTTCTCCTTCTCCTTCTCCTTCTCTTCTCTCTTTCTCTCTCTCTTTCTTTCTCTCCCTCTTTTCCTTCTCTCTTTTCCACAGTCCCTACACCTCATCCTGTTAAACATAAACCGTTGACCAAGTCTGAGACTAGGAGTGTATCTAGCTGCCCCTGAGCTCCTCTCTGAGAAGGAGTCCAGAAAGCAAGGGGGTCTGCTCTGAACCTCGTGACTCAACGGGAGGGCTCTCCTTCTGACACAGTTTCATGTTCCTTTTTCCATTTCATTTTTCTATACTTCCCTCCTCTTCTCAAACAGCGGCTTGATGACATGTTGCAAGGTTCCTATTAATAAGTTCATGTGTACTTGGACAAAGTTAGCTAGGTTGAATAAATGTTGATTGTTGTTTGAACTCCCCTGGTGTCATTTCACCTTAATTCTGACAAAGGAAATCCACAAACCTGAGTCTCTCCAACTTTGGGACGCGACAATCAGTAATTTGGAATATTTGTCATTTGACTCAGTCCTTCCATGAAAAACTGAACTGTTATGTGGTAGTTACTTTTTCCTTCTATTTTTTTCCAGTTATAACTTCCTTTAAGGTTGGCATTGATCAGCAGTGTTTAAAAAAATTACAAAGAAAATCAACTTCTAAATTTAGTTCCTTTAGTGTGACAAAATCTCATAGGTATTCTTTTATTTTTAAAAGGAGCCTGCCATTGTAAATATAGATATGAATTAGTATTAGGTATTTGCAGGAATTACATTTTAAAGCAGATATTAAAGAAGAATGAAAAAAGGAGCAAAATTTGACACAAGAAGCAATGTTTCTGTCTAAAAAAAAAAATTATAGGGTAAGGCAGAGAGACCATAGGCGATTGTCTAGCTCAAATGGCATGGAAAAATCTATGTATCCTTTTGGGGGACGTATCTGAAAAAACTGCCATGTTTGTAGGGACTCAAAAGTTGCTGGAAACCTGATCTGTTTTCCCTACTATTCATACTAGTGACAATAAATAGATTTTTAGAGAGACTTTCTGGTACCTGCATTCCTAAGGGACAGTTCTGTACAGCCCTTCTGTAAGACAAATCAGATCTTCATGTCCAAACACTATAGCTCCATAGAGAAATTTAAAACTTTTCCTAAAAATAGTTTTTAGGTAAGGAAATTAGAGGAAAAAAATAGCAGTCCAAAGCAGTACATGCAAATTGTTCAATGAATGTTACAATGAGGAGTAAAGATACTCCTGTTAAAAAAAAAAAAAAACAAACCACAACTGTTTTTGAAAATTGAAGTATAGCAAAGGATACATT
Organism: Haliaeetus albicilla; assembly: GCF_947461875.1. Lineage (NCBI taxonomy): Eukaryota > Metazoa > Chordata > Aves > Accipitriformes > Accipitridae > Haliaeetus > Haliaeetus albicilla. Next base: position 20,410,603 of record NC_091488.1, on the reverse strand, counting down.
ATTTGAAAAGTGAAAAATCTCAAATTTCTATAGGAACCAGAAATAATTTAACAATTTTTAAAAATTATTTAGGTAGAGTTGCCTCCATACTACTAAGAAAATGGTGACTATTCAGAGGCATTTTTAGACAGTATGATAACTTTCCATTATCTAGCTGAGAAAAGAGATGTTTGTATCATGTTTTATACTGAGATTATAACTCCCATTTCACAAAGCTCCCTTTTCTTATTGCTTGTGGACAGCAGTTTCCATGAAAATAGATTAACTGTACTTAAAAAAAATAAATAAAATTGTACTCTATGAGTAAAACTGAAATATTCTTAGAACTACATTTCACGTATCTTCTATGACAGTGAGTCTTCTCATGTCAAAAGTGCCATTTCACCTGTCTCATCCATAGGATCATCAGATTTGCTGTGTTCTCTCACCACAATATGTATCTTCAGTGCTTGCTTACTCATCAAAAAGTACCATATTAATGCAGCAGAGCAGGTGCTAAGAAGCAGTTTAATAAAAAAATATTTACAAAAGGGGACCTAAGATTATGGAAGTCTGATTTCCTAATATCAAACAGTGGTTGTGTTATTTGGCCTAATTTTAAACAAAGGCAAAACTCTTACTGAGTTCAGTAGACTTACGCCACATAATTTTATGGCTTTCAAGTGTACTAAAGATTGTTTTAGGCAAATCACATACCTTAAAAACTCACAAATTTTCCAATTCCTTCTGAATCAAGAACATATGCCTCTCACATCTGTAGTCTGTCCATAATACTATCCTCTCCATAGCAACTGATATTACAGAGAAATGTGCAAGAAACTATGAAAAAAATGTGGCATCTTCTGTCCCTATTAAAAGCTCATTTCACTTTCTATATTTAAATATCAGGCTAAACCTGAAGCACTAGGATTATATCTCCTCTTAAATTTGTTATCTGTATTAATAAACTGAATACTGTCTTTCCACAAAACTATCCAGTTCTGAAAGAACTTTGAGAAGTTTGAACCCCATTTTCAGAGATGTTCTTGGGAACAAGTTTCACAATTTAGTTAAACATGAATAAAAAGTTGGGAAATAGTTTTGAATAGATCTTTACATTTCTTTTAGTAATGAGAGTTGACAATAGAAGCTTTGATGCCAGGAAACAAACTGCGTTTGCAGTTAGTATTGGCTTGTACGATGGTTAAAGAACTTATCTACAATACGGAGCAGTGGAGAGGATGATAAATGGTGCTATGTTAGGTCATGAAATTATCAGCTATATCCTTTGCATGACCAGATCTGATCAGGAAACTCAAGTTTTGATTTGACACTAAGAATAAAAAAACCGCTGGTTTATAACTTATTGAAATAGCACCATTTCAATCTGAACTATTTACTGTGGATTTTGTATTGTTCCATAATGATATAAAACCCTAACTTCACTTTCAGCTGAAGGCAATTATTAGACATTTTGTCTTCAGTGACAGGCAAGATGATTCACCTGTCAAGGGACTCTCTTCACCTCACACAATTGGAATATTTCTTTTGAGCACTGCTGACAGCTTCCTGCCTCCCAGCAGGAGTCACTATAAACCAAAGCCAAACTTCCTTTCTTCGGTCAGTCATTTTATAATACATACTTGCAAGGAGTATTCCTTGAAATGTACTTTCGTTAAAACTTCAAAGTAGCTACCCTATGCCTAGGGATAGACAGAAAGCTTAAATAAAAGCAATATATTTCTGTAAGGACAGTTTTCTGTAGTGATAAAGGGGTGTACAATGAACGTTTTCCTGACTTTCTCAGCAGTTATTATTTCATTGAAATATTCATAGGAGGAAAGAAAATAATGATTAGGCCCTCTCTATGTTATTTTATGACATCTCATTTTTTGCAGGAATGTCTTCAATATTCAGATTGAAATTCTAATATTTCTTTTCCATAATACGCTTTTCTCAAGGAAAAAGAAAAGATAGTTTTAAGAATTGCTAGACTGTAAAAAAGTTGTAGTAGTAATACCACAATCTCAGAATAAAAATATTCTTCTGCAAAGGATTATTCCAAAGCTTATACATGACTTAAGAATAATGGAATTCAAAAAACCCTAGACCTCGGTATATTAAGGTAAGTGGCAGTTAGAGTTCCTTGAGCAGAAAACCTAAGAGAGGAAAAAATACAGAAGAATTGGTGGTTACTGGAACACACAGCACTAAACAGAAAGCCATCCCAGCATGCCCGGAACGTAAGAAACAGTAAGAGAACAGTAGGACTGCAAGAAAGGTGTAAAATAATCTAAAAGATCGTGAACAGGAAAATCAGGAATAAAGACGTGATTAAGCATGAGGTTAAAGAGTTGGCACAAACACTGAATAAAATCAGCAAGGCAAACACAAAAGGTTATAACCGTCAAGGGATATAAAGCAACAAGAAAATATTTTATGAATAAGGTAGAAGAAAGTGACAGAAGAAAATGAAGATCTGCTGTTTAAATGTCCTCCAAAAATAACAAGAAATAGAAGATACACTAAAAGCTGATGATTTCTTTTTTGTTATTCCTACCACTTTTCAGAGAGAAGACAATTTAGCTGAGATTTGGAACATGGTTCAAAAATTATTTTGGCTAGTTTTTTAAGGATTCTCATGAGAAATCCAGTGGATCTTTGGGGACATTTTAAAGTATCTAAATATTGTGTAATCTATTCCCCTTTTCTCTTTAGACAATTAATAGCTAACTTGAAATATGCATCAGAAGATAAGGGAGATTAAAGAATTTCTAATATTTTACCTTATCTTCTACTAGAATGGAAAAGACAGAGATGAGTAAAGAAACACTAATCATTCTATTTTCAGTAAATGAAAAGATGATGAGTGAAATTATTGAACATTTGATTAGTACCTCGAAAATAAGATCATGGCATAGATTTGTCAAGGACAAAAATGCTAAACCATTTGTTTTATTCTTTATCTAAACATATGACCAAGTTAACAGGATAGATATTTACAAAGATTTCGATGCCTTCCACACGCAAACACCTCATAAATTAAGGAAACTCTCTCTAAATAAACAGCCAAAGAAGAAACAAATGAAAAAATCTCAAAGCAATGCAGATAAGGTTATACATCATCACACTGTCAGGGCACTGCAAGTGGTTTCCAATAGAGATCTACTCTGGAGTCTATTCTACGCAGTTGCCCTTGAATAACAGAAGATTTTTCTGAGAAAATGGAAAATGCACTCACAAAAATTATAGACTGTAACAGTCTAGGCAAGACTGTGAACATTTTAAAAGAGAGGATACAGATTCAGAATGATCATGACAAACAGGAAAAAAATATTAACAAGAAGCAACAAGAAAACCCAGGTGGAGACCATATGACTGTATTTCAGAAGGGAGAAAAAAAATGCACAAATAGGAAATAATTGGCTATGCAGAAACATAGAATCTTGTCAGAAAAGGATCTGGAAGGATTGTGGATCACAATTAAAAGCTACAAAAATGCCAGAGTAATTCTTTTATATATTACCAAGTATGATGTGTAAGAGGTATAAGAAAACTATTCCTCTTAATTTAGTTCTAATGAAGCCTCAGATGCTGTTCAGCATGATGGTTTAAATGCCAACAGAGACACTCAGCTTGTAAGAACTCACTGAAGGAGTGTGGTTTGTTTCATTTAGAAAAAAGGAAACAAAAAAGATGCAGATAAGAAGGAACAATCTTCTAGTATTAAGGTGGGGTTTTTTTAAAGGACTATGGTTAATTATTCACTGTAAAAACATTTTTCAGGAAGGAATACTTAAGTTAGATATGAAGGAAAATGTCTAATCTTTAAACTCAGATAAACTTAAACAAGCTTTTAAAATACCCTTTGCCAAAGCTGTCCAGCACAAATAATAAAAATGTGTTTTGTAAGGAAACTGCCAACTGCTTTTAAATGGATTTTTCTTAATCTCATGGTTTTATACATCAACATGATCTGCTATTCATGATCATGTTTTTCAGGACATGAAGCCTAAAACCAGGTTTTACCTGGAGGTGCTTAGGAAGCCCACTAGTACAATTTATCGCTTATCTTGTTAGAGCCTACTGATGATTTACAGTGTGTCAAATCTGATAATGCTTTTTTCAAACTCTGTGAAATCAAGCTATTTTCAAGGCTGAAACATCAAAAACATAGGACTTTTAACCTGAAATTGATATATTTTCCATGGCCTTGGGCAATGATTGGGAAAAAAAAAAAAAAAACAACCAACCAAACCAAAACACAACATAGATTAAACACTATTTAGCTGATTGTGAAATTGATGACTGTGGAAGAGGATGGTGTCTATACTGTCAGTAACATCTACGGTAATTGATATGCAGCAGTTAAGCATTTCAAGAAATCCGTAATTTAATCTGCCTGGAGAACACTGTAACTGACAGGCCTGCTCAGGAAATAATTTGAAAAAGAATATATATTGAAATCCCTTAGATTTTAGAACATTTTCTCATAACCTGGAAACATTCAGAAATGTCAGTATTGGGGATTTTTCAAGCGTTAAAGAAAATTTCTTAGCAGACAAAGACTCTGCATTAGAGAAGAAAAAAGGAAAACTTTGAAAAGTTTTGTTGGTTTTTATTCAAGCATATTAATTTTTAATTTTTTAAATTTTCCATTCAGAACTCAAATGGAGTTGCAAGAAAAACCTAGCAGTTCACATTATTCTTAACTGAAAACAAAACAAAACAAAACAAAACCCAAAAGACCCAGCATAACTTGAGGATGAAAAACAACTCTTGTTTCTGTACTGGAGCACTCATCACTGTGAAGAACACGTTCTTCCACCAACTATCCTTCACTCTTTTACTGTGAAATGCAAATGCCTATAAGGGATATTTTAATGCTGGTAGGAAGAAATCCATTCTCTTGGGGCAGGTCCCCAGCATTCCATAGGTTGTCCTCACTCCCAAGGAGTCAACACATTTCTCTATGCAGTTTTCTCCTCTGCACATTCAGGCTTTACTTGGCTGTCTCTCAAACATAACTTGGGAGTGGGAAGCGCTCCAGAGACTGCTGGGGAGAAGATGACAGATATCTAGCCTGTTGCTCTGTGGAAGTCTCTGTGTATGCCCACGCTGTCATTGCAAACTCAGCTACTAATCTGCTATTCCATTAGGAAAGCATTAGGAAATACTCACTTGTCTGGTGAGTATTTTCTATTTACCAGATCAATCTTTAGTCATTAATGCGATCACTAATTTTCCTCCTCCTCATTAATAACAATGGGCTTTTTCCCTCGGAAGAGCAAAGTCCTGCCCCTGAAGGCATCACTTTTGAACTTCCCAGTCTATCCAAGTTCATCCAGTTTGGCTCCTTCGGCCTCAGGAGAACTGTTCTCTCTTAGGATGATAAGAAAACCTCAAGAGGATACCTACAGTAAGATTGAAAATTTTTTTAATATATGTTAAGGGGAAAAAAGTTCTCCACATGATTGTCGTACTGAAAGCATGTTTTTTTAAAATACAGCTTTCAGATGGAAATTTTCAGTTTATGACATGTCATTTTGCTTTAAATCAACCAAGTTTTGCCATTTTATTCCAATGAAACAAGATATAAGACAAAATTAAAATATGACTAAACTTGACAAGTCAAACAAGAAAAGCCAAAGAAGAAAGCTGTTTACATTTGTTAAGACCTTATTTAATCGTAACTAGTTCCTTCAACAAATGTAGCAGAATGAGAACAAGTTCATCTTTTTCTATTTTACCTATATTAAGCTTAGAAAACCACGTACCTGTGCTAAAATAGTGGGTTGAGAGATGTTATGACAATACAACAAAATAATATTGTTTGATTTACTAATTCAAATGAATAATAAAGATTTAAAGTGAATATTTTTAAGCTGTCAAAGCTGCTGGTTTGTCAAGCATGGGAAAGATGAGGTCTATCACTACTTAAATATCTGTATTCTACCCATATGTAGTATTCTCAACCAAAGCCAAGTGTTCCTAGTGTTTGTAACTCTATGTGTACCAAAAATGAAACCAATAATTGATCCAAAAAAAATTTAAAGGAGAAGAGGAAAGGCTATAGCCATAAAACAAAAGAAAAACATGCCAACATGAATATCTTCTAAGGTATGATTGATTAAGCTCTTACCATTTTCCTTTAGGTATATCCTTATCCTTCTCTTACCAACATTATCTTTCTCCAGCACATACGTTTTTATTGACTTCAGTGGACATTAGACTCGTGTCAGCCAATAAGTAATTACTCTTATATAAACTGTGGTTTGGTCACTGTAGTGAGGTTGCCTGTCTGCTCACCTGATGAAGGCTTTAAGGAAAGCGGCAACTCAACATGAGGAAAAAAATTGACAAAATTCACTTATTCATAAAGATTACCCTATAAGCTACCAAGTGGCAAGACATTTTCAGTTTCTTGCCAAGCTCTACTATAATCCTGATCCCAATGCTCTAAGCAACTGTGAAAACTCCATGTGTCAACTAACAATAGATTTCGATAAGAATACTCCCAAAAGTAATAATAATTACGAAAAATATATTCTTCTCTAATACTGTTATTACCTTCTTGAATATTTAATGTTAAGTAGAAAGTACTAAACCCAAGAGCCTTAAGGAAGCATTACCAATCACAAGTTAGCATATAATTTTATACTTATTAAACTTATTAATTTTTTCCTGAATTCTGTGCTAGATTCCTTCCAAAGATGGAAGGAATTTCTCAAAGATGTAATTGAATTTCTCTTTTAAGATGACTCAGTCAGGAAGCTTTAATTATATTAAGTGACTATAACTCATATTTGTTATTGTTGACCTTCACAATGAGGTCTTGTATGCCAGATTTTAGGCAACAGTGCTGTGCCGTGCAGCTTTCAGGTTCAATTTCGATATACCCTGGGGGGGGGGGGGGCGCGGGGAAGGAAGTACTAAAACATTAGCTAAAATATTACTTGCAAGGAAAGTAAACACACATCTAATAAATACGCCTTTTTTTTTTTTTCCCCTGAATGGTTAAGTAGCTTTAAATTGCATTTCCCTTAAACAAAATTGTATCTCTGCAAGGTCTAGTCTTCATGGATGATGGATAGACAAGCTACTGCTCCACTTCTCAGCACATTTTCAGCATTCTCTTCACTATTCCTTAAAATATTTTTCACAGTTTTAACTGAAACACCTACTAGATAGAGGATTTTCACTCTGGTCATGTATTAAGCATCTAATTTTTAACAAGTGCCATAAAAACTGAAGGAAACTTATTGCTACATGCAGTGTTATCTGGACCATTTGGCACAGAACAGCAGTTTATCACAGAATCATGTAGGCTGGAAGGGACCTCCAGAGATCATATAGTTCAACTTCTTTCTCACTGACAGTCCAGCTGAGCTTTGACTATTTCCACGGATAGAGATTCCTTAAAAACTCAGGGCAACCTGTGCCCATGTTTGACCAAATTAACAGTGAATTGTTTTTCTTGTAGTGGGTTGGAACTTCCCATGTTCCAGTGTGGAGGGTAGACCTTGGCTGGTTGTCAGGTGCCCACCAAACTGCTCTCTCACTCCCCCTCCTCAACAGGACAGAGGGAGAAAATACAACAAAAAACTCATGGGTTGAGATAAGGACAGGCAGATCACTTACCAGTTACCGTCACAAGCAAAACAGACTAAACTTGGAGAAATTAATTTAATTTACTGCCGATTAAACAGCATAGGATAATGAGAAATAAGAACAAATCTAAAAACATCTTCCCCCCACCCCTCCCTTCTTCCTGGGCACAGCTTCACTCCCAACTCTTCTGACTTCTCCTGCCTGAGTGGCGCAGGAGGATGGGAAATGGTGGTTGTGGTCAGTTCATAACACTTCATCTCTGCCAGTCTTTCCTCCTCACACTCCTCACCTGCTCCAGCGTGGGGCCCCTCCCATGAGATACAGTCCTTCACAAAATTCTCCATTGTGGCTTCTTCCCACAGGCTGCAGCTCTTCAAGAACTGCTCCAGCAAGGGTGTAGTTCCATGGGGTGTAGTTCTTCAGGCACAGACTGCTCCAGCATGGGTCCCCTACGGGGTCACAGGTCCTGCCAGAAAACCTGCTCCTGCATGGGCTCCTCTCCGCAGGCTGCAGCTCCTGCCAGGAACCTGCTCCAGCACAGGCTCTCCACACGCTGCAGCTTCCTTCAGGGCACAACCATCTGCCCTGGCATATGGTCCTGTCTGGGCTGCAGGTGGATAGCTGCTCCACCGTGGTCCTCCATGGGCTGCAGGGGGACAACCTGCCTCACGTGGTTGGTCTTCCCCACGGGCTGCAGAGGAATCTCTGCTCTGGCGCCTGGAGCACCTCCTCCCCCTCTTTCTTCACTGACCTGGGGGTCTGCAGGGTTGTTTCTCTCACATATTCTCACTCCCCTTTCTTAAATATGTTGTCAGAGGGTTGTCACCAGCATTGCTGATTGGCTCAGCTTTGGCCAGTGGTGGAACAGGCTGGAATGGTCTCTGCCCAACATCAGGGCAGATCTTAGTGTTTTCTCACATAAGCCACCCCTGTAGCCCCCTGCTACCAAGACTTAGCTACGTAAACCAAATACATTTCACCCCTCACCTCTGTGAATCACATATTTAAGAATTATCATTAAAATATACGTTCATCATACAATCTACAATCTTCACAAACTTCACTTATATCAACAAAAAAATCCTCACACCAAAATCAAAATAACATCATCACAACACAGACAAAGGTGGACAATTTGCACACACTCCACCCCTCATCCCTTCACCACAATTACAACAAAAAATTCCCCACAAATATCCTGCTCTTTAGCAATGTTCAGGCCGTGTTTTGCCCATTACCGCTCCCAACTACTGTCCTTACCTTGAATTCCGCATGTCCCATGTTGGGCGCCACATAGGACTGTGATGGGTTAACCTTGGCTGGCTGCCACGTGCCCACCAGGCCGCTCTCTCAATCCCCCTCTTCAGTGGGACGGGGGAAAAAATAAGATTAAAAACTTGTGGGTCAAGATAAAGGTAATTTGATAAAGAAAAGAAGGACCACATGCAGAAGCAAAAGAAAACAAAAGGCTTTATTCTCTACTTCCCATCAGCAGGTGACGTCCAGCCACTGCCTGGCAAGTAGGGCCTCAGTATGCATAGTGGTTGCTTTGGAAGACAAACACCTTAATAATGAATGCTCTCCTCCTCTTCCTTTCTCTTAGCTTTTATTGCTGAGCACGATGTCATATGGTATGGAATATCCTTTTGGTAAGTTTAGGCCAGCTCTCCCGGCCGGGTCCCCTCCCAGTCTCTTCCCTACCCCCATCTACTGGCCTAGTGGGGGGAGGAGGGATGGAGAGAAAGCCCTGATGCTGTGAAAGTGCTGCATAGCAGCAGCCAGAACATTGGTGTGTTAGAAACGTAGCTCCAGCTAGAAATACAAAGCACAGCACTATGAGGGCTGCTGTGGGGAAAGTTAACTCCATCCCAGCCAGACCCAATACATCCAGCTTGTGGCTGTTGCCACTTGCTTTCTGCTGTGACTTCTGAAAAAAGCCTGTCCCCATCTACTCTACACTTTCCCATTAGATAGCTGTCAATACCAATAAGATCTCCTCTTAGGCTTCAATCCTGATGTAGTGTGGTTTAATATAAGCCTGTATCATCGTCAGTCCCTTCTTCTCATCCTACCAACAGATTCTGCTCATGCAGATTCTGTTCATGCTGAATAATTTCACTTGTTTTGCAGTGGTGTCACTGAAAGCAAAGGCACAATTTAGAGCGTAATGACTTCATTCTACAGCACTAAGAGTGCTGCACATTGTGTGTACTTAATTTAAGGGAACATCATGCTACTCATGTTGTTGGTAAGACGGCAAAATGTTTATTTATTTTGAACACAAATGGTCTCATACATCTGTGCAGTAAAGCGTATTCCATTTGCTTCAGGTGAGATAACAAGAAAATGCATGGAACGGGATCCAAGTATCTCCCTCAGCTTTAGCTTTCTTACAAAGAACCTTTGGCCAAAGCCAGATTTTTGTTTTGGTTGGACAACCTCCATTGTTCTTATCATTGAGGCTCCACTCAGTTAAATAAAGCTTATTAGCAACTATTGTTTGTCAGGATTTTTCTGAAGAAATAAGCTTTATGAAAATCTACTTCTCTGTCACCCTGAAAGCAGGGAGCAAATCCATTATGCTGCCAGATGGCAGGGAGCAAGGCAGTGACAGCAGGGGAAAGAGGCAGACATGAAGGACAACAGACTGCTAGATTTGGCTGTGCCAGAAGATGCAGCGATTGGCCATCCCAGGACAGCAGCCAATACCATGGATACAGCTTCTCCCACAAATGAACATCTCTCTTTCATCCAGTCCCACCTTCTTGCTCTCTCTTTTCCCCACAGGAAAAAGAGGTGCCAGCCCTCATCCCTTCCCAACAGAAGCACGAGATGCAGTGCTTCTGGCAGGGAAAGAAGACATGAGAAAAGGAGAGATCTTGCATCCTCGGGTAAAAGAAATACTAAGTAGCCAAGCGACTATATTTTTTAGTGCTATCCAGCACTACCTCTGGATTTAAAATAAAACATCTGTTTTGGTTTTTTTGTTACTAAATAATAAAGTGATACCCGGAAACAGTGACCTCCCTGCTACTAAAAAGATCTCCTTTGCAAATCTCTTTTCTCTAGATTTCTGCTTCTTAATTGAAATTTTTATACTGCTTTTAGATTTCAGTTCGTGCAGTGCCGAAACACCATTTTAGCACGGACAGGTAAAATAAAAGATGACTGATGTACTCTCCTCCCAAACAGAAAAAAACATCCTGCTTTCCTGAGATTGTACGCTTGTTAAATAATGCTAGTTGTATTTCCTTCAGCATGCTTGCTTCCAAGGAGAACTAGATCGTGTGGACAGGTAGATTCCTAAGTAACCAGCAACCATCCCTCCTACCTTCCCCCTTGACTCAAGGAGGCAGCTTCTTTGCTGTTATTATCCCTGTCACAGGCGTAAGAAATGTACACCCAACAGGCTAGTCTAATCCACTAACGGGAAATTAAGGGGGGAAGGGGCCCTCAAACTCCTGCCACCATGCATTTACTTTATTATTTACTCACAGTAGTTAGACAAACAAAAAAGGCTGTGATTCATACCAGACACGGTATTTCCCTTCCCTAAGTGACTGAGATGGAAACATAACCTATGATTTTAAATAATGGGGGATTTTAATGCTATCAAGGCATGGATGAGTTAATTTGTTTATAAAAATAAGCTTATTTCCCCTCCAGTTCTAAAATATCAATCTGTTACTTTTTTCTTGGGACTGAAATGCATACAGTCCTGTGTTGCATGCATCACTGTGAGTTACAATACCTCCCGTGTAAAGATTTAGTCTTACAGCATGTGTATCTATAAATTAACATAAATTGCCATGTGAAAAGTCACTAAAGCAGTTGTTCTGCTTAGTTAAGATTGATAATTGGACTCTGAGCTATTCAGAAATTCATGGGATGAAGTATATTGAGCTAATCCCCAACATTACACATAGACTGAAAATCAAAATTTGACTTTTTCGTGTTAACAACTTATCACATTTTTTGAATTAAACTCTGTCAGCTTGTTTAAAAACACCTGTTTCTGTGCTGAAAGAAGTGTTAAGTCTCATTAGCCTTTCCAGAAACCACATTTTTCAATGAAAAATGTATATGCTGTTTCAGAAGTAATTTCTAGCCTTGAAAAACAAGCACTGTTAACTTTATCAACCATTCTTTTCCATTCAGAGAACACTCAACTTTTCTGTCCATATAGAAAAAAGGCAATACTGACTCACACCTGGGAAATCACATCTACACAAAACCCAAACAAATAAAATTTGTCTATACAAAAGCATCTCTCTTTTGACAGAGAAAAAAAAATCTTGGAAGACTGATATCCTGGTTCATAGCAATACCGTGAGATATCCAGGAGAGTATTCTGTTTTCCCCTCATACCTTTTTCTCATCTTTGTTTGCAGGAAAGATATAATTTTTTTTCATGCATATCACAATCTTGTGGTCTTATCTTGAGCTAGGATCAACCAAGATCACACAGAGAGCAGAGAAGGGGAGGAATGTTTTCAGGGTCACCTATTTTGGAGTCTCTTGACACTGGTGGAAATAGATGAGTTAGCAAGGCGGTTATTCAGGAAAAAATCTCCATGTTTACAGAAATTGCTGCTGCTTTAGCCTGTCTCTATTTCGTAAGACATTCCACACACAAGTGAGTTTGGAGCTCTGCTCTTCTTCCCTGATGGGGAAAAATGGATGACCTTCTCTTTGTTCCTTTCCTTGTATGCCATAAGCAGTGAGTATAAGAAGTGTGTATGCACCTCTCAGAGGTCACGTCACTGAGGGAACTGGTGAACAGAAGTTAATTAGGGGGCCCTCAGTAAGCTGGACTGCCAAAACTGGTGTGAGAAATGAGCAAAGCATCAATTGTTGGAGTCAAAGACAAATAAATGTTGTAATGAATGAGGACAGTTAATGCACTCATTTTTCAGGGATCAGAAGAATCTGAAGCTGCAGTTTCAGACAACCAAAAACAATGTTCTGCAAGTGGTGAAGAGACAGAAAAAGCATATTATCAAAAAAGAATGTATTGTCAACATTGAAGTTGCACGAGAGTAGGCTTCAGGAGGTGATACACCTATAAGTAGAGACAGAGCCAAATGAATTTTTCTTATAATCTGATAAATTTTTAGTCTTTGTTATGTATTTTGAGCTTCAGATTTTGAGATTATCAACACTGAGTGTTCACGGTTCCCTCCTCACAGACCAGCTCTCTAAATGTGGGTTTCAGACAGCTTGTTGACATTCTGCTCATTCTCTCCAGGTGGGAAAAAAAAAACAACCACCAGCCAGAGGAAACAGGTGTGAGAAGAAAGCTAAACAGTATTACAGGAGCTGTTGTGATCAATTTCTACATTTTTTCTTAAAATTATTTTAGAATCAGTGTACTTACAAGAAACCAACAAAAAGATGGAGGAAGAGATAAAGTGTTATCTTATTTTCCCCCTTTTCTGCAGTCAGACAGGGGAGAAGAGATGAAAATTACGTTCACCAACAATTTAGGCTTTAGGGAAAGAAAGTAGAATGTGTTTTGTTTGGGGGTTCTCGTTTGTTTGTTTGTTTTACCACTACATGCAAGTTTGAGTAATATTGTGACATGAGGTCTAGGACGTTATGATCCAATAACTAGTGATGCTCTGCAACTTTAAGATTGCTCTGCTTTAAAAACCAGAATAAAAGATTTTACTATGCTTCATACTACTTACAGTGGAAAACCAAGACAAAATAAATACATAAGCAGAACTGCCAGTCAATCAAGCCTTTTTTTTTCTGTCATCTAATGTTTGAGTTGGGACTCAGGAAGAGAGCGCTAGCAAGGTAAATACATATTTCCACTTGTCTTGCACACAAGCACAATTTTGAGTTTCCAGCAATGTCAGAATCCTTTTCAGAGTGCAACTGCACCACTGAGTGAGCTTCAAAATGCGTTATTGAGACTTAATTGTACCCAGTCTAGGTTCCTTCTCACAGTATATTTCAAACGGGTGAATCTGCCTTGGAAACAGGGTTGTACTGCGAGTAACAAACTGAGGAAAAGGAGATGCTGTAGCTTAGTCACTCAGCTTTCAAAATAAAGGTTTGATTTAGAATGCTGAGCCTTTTAGACTTTTCACTTCAAAATGTGACCCTGTCTGTTCTGACAATCTGCCAGATGCAGAGTTGAAATAGATGGCGATACATTTTAAAATTACAGGTTTAAAGATTCTCAGGGCTGTCAGGAATACCTCAGTTTTCAGCATGGAGACAAACTCTGCACGATAGCAGTATTACAAAGTAGAAAGTCCAACCATCAAAGCAGAAAAAAAAAATAAAATACAGTTTTCATTTTAGAAACTATTCATTAATTTCTCCCCAAACCTCAGTAGCTTCCTTATTATGAAAAAAGGCACAATAAGTCCAGTGAAGGGGAAACATATACAGAGAGAAACCCCATTATACAGCAAATGTGTACCAAAGCAATCCTTCCCAGAGGAAATAACTACATCACATAATTTGGCTAAATACAGCTGATAATTTATCACTATTGATATCTATTGTGAAGAGAGCAAGAAAAATCAAATCCAGTGCTTTGGGACACAGAATGACATATTCCCTCATTTCAGCCTTGATTGTCTTCTGTCAAGTTTCAACCACTGCAAAAAGCTTTGAAAACAACAGTCATTTAGAAAAAGTAGTTTAGCAAGAATGCATCATACCACTGTTCATAGTGCTTGATGTAAAACAGTGCCTTTCCCCCTGAAACACAACTTTTTCTGGACATTTAGAAGAAATAAATCAGTTGGGTCACGGAAAGTGTAAAGTAATTTTTTTAAATTATATATTATTTGCTGAAGAAGCAGCTTCAAAACTATATTCTGTGAGTATTTCAACCAGGGGAAAAAAATATGTATCTAACAAATACTGAAGTGCCACAGTGGTTTGTTCCAAGAGAAGACCAGAAGAACTTGTCTCATTTTATCTAATAAAATGTAGTCTGATAAGGGATAATGCAATTTTCCATAAATGTACAAGGGAGGTAAAAAAAACCAACAATCAAACCAAAGAGCTCGTACGGACACTGAAGCTAGTAGTTTAAATTTAAGCAGAAAATCAGGAAGAAAGCATTCACTTTAGCGTTACGTTACGATAGCACTCCAACTACGGAGAGCCTTCCAAAGGACAAATACATTACTCCCTTTTCTGTGAAACTTAAGAGTATGTATAGAGTGGGTGTCGTGGTTTAACCCCAGCCAGCAACTAAGCACCACGCAGCCGCTCACTCCCTCCCCCCAGGAAAAGAAGTAAAACTCCTGGGTTGAGAGAAGAACGATTTAATAGAACAGAAAAGAAGAAACTAATAATGATAATGATAACACTAATAAAATGACAACAGTAGTAATAAAAGGATTGAAATGTACAAATGATGCGCAGGGCAATTGCTCACCACCCGCCGACCGACACCCAGCCAGTCCCCGAGCCGCGAATCCCTGCCCCCCCCACTTCCCAGTTCCTAAACTAGATGGGACGTCACATGGTATGGAATACACTGTTGGCCAGTTTGGGTCAGCTGCCCTGGCTGGGCATGAGAAGCTGAAAAATCCTTGACTATAGTCTAAACACTACTGAGCAACAGCTGAAAACATCAGTGTTATCAACATTCTTCTCATACTGAACTCAAAACATAGCACTGTACCAGCTACTAGGAAGACAGTTAACTCTATCCCAGCTGAAACCAGGACAGTGGGTTTAATGACACTGATGCTTGTGAAAAGAAAAGACAGAATGGTATGAGCCAAGATAACCCTTACAACCTGTTCTGAAGTACCTAACTGCTGTTCTAAGCTGTTTCCTCCAAGTTATTTTGACCACAAAATTCTGCTCTCTCAAAAAAGTGTTTTCTCTATGTGCCTACAGAGAATGGGTCTTTTCACATGTTTTCTCCTGATTTGTGCAATTTCTCCTTCAAAAGATAAAGTATTGAGACAGCTTAGGGTGAAAGTATAGGGAGAAGAGGCACACAGAGAACCCAACAATTCTTCCAACTCCCAGTAATAAAAACTCATCTCAGATGAAGTGCGAGACTCACTTTCCCACTTGCTTTCCCAAGGAATTCTGAATACTTCTTTAACTTTCCGTTACTTTTTCTTAAAAATATTAAAGCTTAATAACAAAACAAAGACAAGTTAATTCCTTCTCCTACTTACGTATCTTGGTGATCAAAAATTACTGTTCTTTCCCCACACACACTTTTGACACTACAAAAAAGTCTTTGTCACCAGCTTAAATTACAGACAGAAAATATGTAAACTCCGCTTGTGCATGCTGCACTACAGAATTAAATTTTCTGGCAAACAGATTTGCCACCATGGGATCTATTACAAGTATAAATTTCTGTGCAGACAGCCTTGGGCAACCTATAGATGAGGTTTCAGGGGGTTCATAAATATATTTTCTGAACCCAAATTTCTGTCTTTCTATTAAATACCATTAGCAATAAAAGTCTTTTTGTCTTTTATCCAACTGTTAAAAAGCCCCAGGGGCTAATGCTGATAAAGATTTTCCCATATTATTTTAGGATATCCATTAAGGCAATAATACCTCTTTAAAAACATGGGGGTAGCTGCCCAAAGTCTAGTGTTTTGTGCATTTGCATGTCTTATGTTTTTTATAAAAAAGGGATAGTATGTTAAATCATTAGCTGGCTGGACAGATCTGTCACTTCTGGCATCTCACCAGCAGCCCCATGTGCTAAGAGTAAAGAAATGACTAAATCACAACTGTTCAACTCATTTCAGTTTTCATCTAAACTGCAAGAAATGTAGAACCAGGAGTGTCACTACCAAAGTTCTGATACTTTTAGTAATAAGAGAAAGAAAAAGAAAAATCAAATAGTTGGCAAGAGATAAATTAATTCTCTCCACAAGATAAAATATAATGTGCATGCTAAACACTCACTGGAACTTTGAAAAATATCTTCGAGGCAATGTTTATCATCTGCAAAAATATATATATAATTGGGATATTGGCACGTACACATCTTACACTGCACTGCAATGGAAGGGATGCGTGAGCAAGCACATGATAAGCTTTTGTATATATTTAGTCCAAAATGTAATGTTCTCAGAAGCAAATAGGAATACAGTATCCTAATGGGCATCCACACAAATGAGCTCTCCTCCTTCTGGTTATGTTTCTGAAGAAAGTGTTTGGGCGGTTTTAGAAAACATTGAACTGCATGATGTAGACTTAGACATTGCCTGGTAGACAAATTTGGAAAGTGCAACCAAGTTTGTCTAGAGACTTTTAAGATGAAAATTAAGTCAACTAAAAAAAAACTGAAGGAGATTTCCCTTCAATTTATGAAGTAGTATTCACATTATTTTCATATTTTATGGAAACTGGAAACAACTTTTTCTTTTTTTTTCTTTCTTTTACAGTAAAAGACACTACTTGCCATCATGAGGACCACAGAAATTTAACTGACTTTCCCTAATCTATTGCATGTACAGAAAATAACGAAGGAAAAAAAAAAAGCAGGGGAAAAAAAAGTAACAATGAACATACAGTCTTGGGGAAAAGCTTAAGCATTTGATGCAAACTCGGAATATTTAGGATCAAGTTTGAAAGATTTGTGACTGAAATCCACAGGGCAGAATGGGTGAAGAGTTTCCTATGCTTCCAAAAGATACACAATCTTCATCAGATAGACTGAATGGGAGACAAACTTCTTTCTCTGAGCTCCAAGTGGCCAGATTGTGAAGGCCTAACGGAGACACAGTCTTCACTCTTCCTGTACTTTTGTGCTCTAATTCTTGTGAATTATGTCAAGCATTCAAAGTGTCAAGTGTTATCATATGGGCACCTGGCAGCTTAAGGCAATCCAGACTCAGGACATGTCTGGCTATGGGTTAGTGGGGCTTCCTTCACTCAAACCTACACTGCAGGCCAGAAATTGGGGTTTGCTGAGAGTGCACGTATCGCAGTAAAATCTCATGCATACCTAGAGAACTAGCATGCCCTGGGAAGGAAGAAACAGCCCATTTATCCATTGAATAAATGATCTGAGGTAATAGTCAAGTAGTCTAAATGTCACTTGGTGCCTATTTGCTGACTCTGAACAGACTCCCATTGAGCACCTAATGGATATTTCTTCAAAGGCAAAGGGATTTGGAAGAATTCAGGTCATCTTAGGATGACCTTCAGTTCCTATTCCATTATCAGGACAAGCATCTAGGTCGCAGCCATTTGAACAGGTACTAATCATGTAGAAATAGCTTTCGAGAAAATTACATTCAGTTGAAAAAAAAATCCAAAGCCGTCAACTTTATATTTGCCTAAAGCAGGCATTACTAAACCCAAAGAAAGAAGCAGCTGAATCCTCACCAAATCACAAGAATGCATCCTAAGGGCACCATAAGGGTGTGCAGTTTTAGAACTAAATGCAGTAACTAAATACAGAAGATCCCAGTCTTATTTATCCAAAATTCAAAAGAAACATTTTGGCTCTTCTACAGTATCTTCCCGGAGTATAGCCTGAGAGCAAAGAGAAACGGCAATGTGAAACAAAAAACAGAATGTAGTATTGTCACTGAACTACTGCAAAAAGGGTATTCAGGAATTTCCAGCCTTAAAGCAGCAGCAGAAAAGAGCATTTTGATTCCATTTCAGTAGAGGAATAAGTTGTAACATGAGCCTTCCAACACGCAGTGGTGCAAATTTACATGCTAAACTTGCAATAGTCTCTCCCCTTGCTATTTCGTGTTTAATTTAATTTTTGTGTGTACACTCTTAAAGCCTTTTCCTCCTCCTCTTAATTATCAAAAATATCTTTAAGTTGTTTAAAAAAGCAGGGACAAAGGCTTTCTGTTCATTGACTTTTTGTTTGATGTGTTGCTCAACTCTTCACAGAGAAGACATTGGTAATATAAAACCTGTCTATCGACATGTCCATTGTTAAAATACTTGTTACGGCAATAAGACATCACTTTCTGAATTGTAACTCACTTTCCCCATTGCTGGTAATATTGCCAGACAGTTGCCTTTCAGTCAGATATTATTTACGGTCAATCTTAATCCAGAAATAAGAAACTCACAGGGGAAATCTGTAATTGTGGAAGTTGCATTTTTCCTCCTTTCCTGCACGTTCAGAAAAAAATGCCTTTATTTTTTATTTGTGCATCTAAACAAATTTTATTTGTATTTCAACAGACTAAGACACTAGCCACGACGTTGCTCTAAACTTGACTTGATTTACAGATTTTTCTTATAAAGATGTATGTTGTCCATATTTGCTCTATGTACATACACTTTCACAGGGGAGAGCTATAACAAAGATGCATAATTCCTTTTAAGTACCTGAATTCTGTATCTGTGCTTGGCAAAGTAGAAGTAAGTTACAGTCATCGTAAACCAATTTTATTTCACAAGGCCTGTCATATCTTCAATTCAACTATTCTTTCATGTTTTGTTTTGTTGTTCCTTTGGTACATGATACAGCCCATTCTAGTTTCACAGTAAGTAGGCAATATGCGAAAGCTCAACCAAATTATTAGCTCTCATAAAAGAAACCATAAATGACATCTGTCTTTATACATCCCATTATATTAGTAAAAATGCAGATTAAGAACATTAAACATCATAAATTTCCATTGTACAGAAATCATGATATATTCTTCCAAAGAAACTAAATACTAGGAGCGGTTTGCACCTTAACTGCTTCAATATTTGCATAAATATCTATTGTGTAATTTTAGCAACATTCTGGATGCACTTCAGGGCTTAAAAGAGGAGCCTGTTCTGCCTTCTGTGCAACTGTTAATATAATTATGACCACTGTTACATTTGGTACTGTTATACTCTGATTTAGACTTCTTTAAGAACCTTTAAAATTGGGCAGACCATTGAATGAGTCATAGTACGAATTTACGCTTGATGAGACAGAGCATAAGTCCAGAAGTCATGCTGACTGGATTTACAAAAATACTAGCTGTGCAATCCTGTCTAGATACCTGTTCACATGATACACTGATATACACAGTTTCAGAGCTGCAAGAAATGCAGCAAAATGTGAAGAGTTACAGCTGTAGAACACAACTTACTCTATTTTTATTGTCTTCCATGAGACATCCTCTTCCATGTGAGGGGTGTGACAGAATTGGCAGTGGTGGGTTAGAGCCTATAAAAACAGATAAAGGTGTGAAGAACTAAAGGTAGAACAGCTGAGCCAGCAAAAATGTCATTATAGAGTAATATGGTTTAGAAAGCCTCATATCACACTGTACTATCATATAACTACCTTGACCTTACAAGCCCCTTCTTCCTCACTGAAGAACAGTCAGCATTGTTTTACTGGGAGGAGGAAGGGGGGCATGGGTGAGACTTCAGCAATTATTTCCTCCTCAGAAAGCTATTGACTGACTTGACTATATGGTACACGTTTTTGAGGTCCCTGTTTTATAATCATACTAATTCACATGAGGGAGATCATAAAATTCCCATAATGCTACAGGCCTAAAAATATGAGGAGGGAACTTTGTACAACTTTGGTGAAGCACCTCCTTTTAAACCCACCCATGTAGTCGAACTTCTTGTTTTCTGCACTGCAAAGCCTCTCAAGCCACCTCTCCCCTTCGCCCCGTGTCCCCCCCTACCCCTGCTAAGCAGATGATGGGACAGTTTCTTTTAACTCAATCCATTTGAGGAAGTCTTAACAACATGCTGCCATATGGTCCACCTCCAG
Organism: Haliaeetus albicilla; assembly: GCF_947461875.1. Taxonomy (NCBI): domain Eukaryota; kingdom Metazoa; phylum Chordata; class Aves; order Accipitriformes; family Accipitridae; genus Haliaeetus; species Haliaeetus albicilla. The sequence continues at coordinate 20,390,310 of NC_091488.1, read as the reverse complement.
ATCAAGATCACCACAAGGCTAGGTGATTAGCATGAACACAGAAGCTGTTTGTGTTTTCAACATAATTAACAAGTTTTCAGAATTCAGTGATGCAAGCCACAATAGTAAAAATGGCTATTTTTTTGAACACTCAATTACCTATCCAGTGACTGGATCAAGTAATCAGCTGGCCTTGCTTTAGCTTAAAAGTACAATATGACCCGATGAAAATTTTCATTAAGAATACTAATGCTAAGAAAAGGCCCATCAGCCAGCAGAACCACCCTATACATCAGGCTACAATCAAAACTGCTGAGTTAAACCACCTTCATGGATAACATCTCCACCACTTCGCTCGTTATCTTTCTGGACTAATTCATAAAATAGCAATAATTTTGATGTAACTACACTTCATAATCACATCAAAGACTTGTATTCTCTTTGTTATCAAGGCAGTGCAAATGATTCATGATGTGAAATGTCTGATACATTATATGATTCAACAACCTACCTTACAAAGTATGAAAATGAGTGAGAAGACTTACAGTAAAATTTAATACTTTAAGCATATTTTATTGTGAAATGTTACATGAATTATCTGATTCTCTGGTATGTGAAGTTTGGAGTTTCAATCTCCTCCCTCACTAGGAAGTCCTTAATCTTACCTTTTTATAAAGACCAATTGTATTTTTTACAATACACACTGTTTCTAAAACATATTGTGCACAAAGATGAGCCAGTATTCTGGCAAGACTGTGCTAGACATCAAGAGAAATGCAAAGGACTGCAAAACAGACTCTGGTACTGTCTATGTTATTTTCTTCACACAAGTTATGCCACAGATTTCAGTAAGCGTGTTCACACATATGATGTAACAAAAAGTGGATCACACGTTATCAAAATATGATAAGCAGATTTTGAAGAGTTCGTATTGATTTGAGGTGCCTCCATGCTAAGGCACATCTGAACCAATTGTTTGAAAAAGACACGATTTTCAGACCTTCGAATGTGAAGAATCAGACTCAATATATTTCAACTTGAGACTCAAAATTATTCTACCAGTTTGAAAAGAGGTAAGGAAAAGGAAGAAGAAAGAAAGAAACAAACTATGCATTTAAAATACAGCTTTTCACAGGAACAAGAACAGTGGTGCCAAAATTTTACAAAAACTTTGCCTCTTCTGTGAAAGAGCAAAAAAAAAAAATTAACATGGAAAAATCTATCCTAACTTTTTTCCCAAGTACATATGTTAGAGGAGAACCAGACATGACAAATAGATAAAATAGGAATCCTGGTGAAGTCACAGAAATTTAGTGAGTTAGTTATTTTAGCTAGAGTGGTTTGGGTATGTAATTACCATGCTAGACCAAATTCCATACATCCTAGCCCTCCTCGAAATAATGAAAAGTCAACTTTTCCCCCTCCCTTGTACCACACCGACTTAGTCCTTTCCATTTAAAAGTGTATTATGAAATTAGGATGAACAAAATTAATTTTCAAAGCAAAGAACATGACCCCTTGGGGCAAAGCCGTGTGTATGCTGCCAATATTTGAGCAATTAGTATTCAGTTATCTACATGCATCACAAATAAATGTCTTGACCTTCTACTCATGTGAGAAACTCAAGTATTAAAGCAAAAGAGGGAGTCAATAGGTATTTGCTGTCCTCTGAACATTTGAAACAATTATTCTTAAAAAAATGGCTAAACCCTGTCATACCATTCATATGCAGACAGAATTTATCGCTGACACTGTTGTTAGCTATGCCTAAGGAAATATCTCACTAATAGACACCCAACATTCAACACAATCTCATCAAAGAAAGTGATTCTACAATCTAATGATGCAATTATTTAAGAGGAATAATTTCCAAAAGCTTCTGCAATTTGTAACAAAATATTTAGGTACATATAATCTGATAACTATTCTTTTCTCATTAAATGCCTGTGAAATTCTAATCTGAATGACCTGGCTGTTTGTGCATCAGTTCACATGGCCACATCATCACTGGCACCTCCCGCTGCCCCAATACCTCTTAGACCTGATGTTTCCAAAAGCACCATGGACATATGCACTGACCTGAGCCCTCACAATTACACAGATAAGCACCATGCATCACAGAGCAGAGAGTGAACAGACTACAAGAACACAGCACACCTATTTTTATGAACGCTTAAGGTCATGGTGTACTCAGACATGAGACAGAAAAGTTTTCACTGCTAAATCATCTACATCTTAATTCCTTTGTAAACAGATTCCTTGATTTTGAGTGTGTTTTAGGGTGGTTTCGAGGATTCCCGAGAAGGTAAACACACACACACACACACATACACACACACACTGACTATAAGGGAAAAAGCAAGCTTTTTATTAACTACACACATGTGTTATGCTAAGGGTATTTTACAAAGCCAAAAAACTATTAACATACTGACCCAAGGACTGTGAAGAAGATGAACCATCCATACATTCCATACATTCTTGTGTCATCTTGCGCCGCGAGCCCAGTCCAGCAGTCGGTAGGTGCCAGCTCCATGTGGGTGTCCCCACGGAGGCAACAGTGATCTTGCCGTACACCAGCCCACTGATCTTCAGAAAACCCTGGTATTGTATACATTCGTGGAGGAATGGGTGTCAACACTTGCAGCAAATGAGTGCCGAAACACACCTCGATTGCAACCTCGAAAGCCTATGGCACATACGCCCGCTGGCCAGGCACGCTGCATGTGCCATAGCCATCCCTTCTATTGGTTCATGGGCTCTGTGTATGCGGCAAATTACCATAATCCATCAGTCACGTCCACTATGCTCTAACCCATAGCAGGACTTTTGCAAGGTAAGCAAAATTATGTGTGGTGCCTTGTATTCCTCCATTATTGCATGTACTACCTCCCTTAACCTTGCTCTACTTTCTTATCCCTATGGTCAGCATTTCAAACAATAGACAATAAACTACCTGTTCCCTGTGCTGACTATGTTTTTAGTTATCTATTTCTTACTCGGTGTTCATCCACGGACCAAAATTCCGTCTTTTAACCCTTCCGTACACAGAGTGTCATTAATCTCAATTAAACTCAAATAGACTAAAGGACTGACATAACAGAGATTGCAAAGAAGTATACACTGGGATTTATCCAGCACTCTCTATGTTATATGGATTTATATATATACCCCACAGTTAAGGAAAGAGACATTTAGTTCTCTGATGCCAGAAGATGGGACTTCCAGGAAGAGAAATTATATTAACAATTATATTAATAATATCAACATTAATGCTTCTATCTGACATTGCTCTGGGCATAGGAAGAGCTGACTCTTGCCTGCAGAGCCCATAGCACTGTCTCCCTGCTATCTGGTACATGAAAGCTTTTCAAGGTTCCCTTTTGAGTTCACAGAACAGGAAAAGATTTCTCCAGTAATCAGACCCAATCTCATGCTCTGGCAGGCAACCAGGTCATGTAGCTCTGCTCAGAAATGTAACAAGCTTAAAATCAATTATGTTGTTTGCCCCAGTGCTTTAATGGAAAGGCAGTTTCAGCACATAACTTTGAATTATTTAGGAGCTCCAAGACCATGAGCCACAAGAGACAGGGAAAACACAAGAGAGTCATCCGTGTGACAGAAGTCACGATAAAGCTAGCTAACAGTACAAACTCATATTCCTTCTCTCAGGCACGCACCTGTACTCCCAGCACCTTTTGAATCAACGGTGTTTATCAGATAACAGAAACATGAATATTCTGAAGAGCTGAATTGAAATATATAGTTGCGTGACTTAAGAAAGAGGCTCATTAGCTAAAAATAAAACCACACAACCCCCAGTGCTATCAACTTCCTGAACAATTAATTTATGGTTGACACATCAGTGGAATACATGTCAGACATGCCAGAATCATTCTGATTCAAGCAGAATTTCCTCAAAGGTCATTTTCCCTGGGTAAGCGCTTCAGGACCTGGTACTGCTTAAAGAGCCTTGGTAAAACACCAAACTGTGTTTAACAAGTGCTTATAAGTATATGCCACTAATAGAAGCAATTATTTGTTAAAATATTGGTGAGGGGAGGAAGAAATCACAAACATCTCAAGGTGAGGTTCAACACTAGCAAGGGTTTAGTGTATTTACTGGTCTGAGGCACTGCCGTGCCCCAGCACCCATCCCTTCCTCCCACCACTTTGTGTCACAGCATGCTCTCCCACTGGAGTAGAGCACTAGAGTCACTGTGCAGCTATGTTGCAAACGCCAGATCAAGAACTGATCCAGCTAAGGAAAAAAAAAAAATCAAAAAGCCTACCGTTTCCTTCTTAATTTTCAAGAGAATCTGTCCCCAAACTTGATTCATACCACAGGCAGCTCTGTCAGCACAACAGAGGCGCCAAAGGGGTACACAAACAAGAAAAGGAGGAAGCACCACCTTAAGCTGGTATTGCAGCCAGGTGTAAGGTAAAGCCACCACAGGCTCGCAGTGTAGGAACCGTGTTCATCATACAAATGAAATGTAGTTTCCTAGACTGTTGACCTCTTAGCCTCTTCCAGTATCATGTTTCTTAAAGATATTCACAGTGTGCTACCATCTGGGGCTGATCTTTAGCTAATATAAATCCACTGAAATCAGAAGCCCATGTTGCTTCACATCATGTCATCAATACTTTCACTGCCCTGAAGTAAAGTATCTCAGAATAGATGCACAACATCAGAAGCCCTAACATGCTGAAATAGGTCCATTATGTTTATTTCATCATACCTAAATATATTTCAGACAGCTTCATTTTCTCCAGAGAATAGTTTTCTTCTGTGCTTGGAAGGTAAATTTAAATATATTAAAAGCTTTGCCTTCAGCAAAGATGCTTTCAGAACAGGAATACTCATCATTCAAATAAATGATAATGGGTTTTTCCATCAACCTGTTCATTTATCCATGCCACTATTTTTATTGATGTGTTTCTCCTTCTAAGCAAGGTTGAGTAGAAATCTACATTCTAATTAACATTTTTTATATGACTGTGCTCTGATTAAAACTAAATGGCAACAGAGAAATTTGCATTGACCATTCAAAACTAAGGTATAATTGCTCTACAAGGATTAGGAATGGCTTTTCATCTGGGTTTCTTTGACAATTGTTACATCTACTGAATAAAAGGAGGCTTCATTCTGGAAAGGGAATTCCTTTTTAAATATTTTAATCTGATACAAATTTACAGACTTAGCATGGTATTGTGTGGCATTCACCACACTGATTACCTCCTTTTTGTACCAGAAATATTTGTTATTCCTCATCAGGTGCCAGAAAAAGGTTTGTATCTCATGTCCTGACCTTTGATGTATGTGGGAGGGGTTTCTATTAATACAGCTGGGCATAGCAGTTGCAACAGCGTTTGACCTTCTCAGCTATATATACTCAGTTAAAAGTGTAACTCACCAGTGGGAATGATGGATATTCACTACAATGGCTCAGAAAAGTGCTAGTAACCAATGCAATTCTTTATTGTCCAAAGGAATTTAACTTTGAGGAGTAAAGGTAATCCATTGAGGCCATCTTTATCCACAGCAAAGGAATGTCATCCATCCCAGGTTTTATCTTCAGAGCCGGCTTGCTGCAATACAGAGTTTGCACCAAGGCTTATGCTGGCAGAAGCCAGCGTAAATCCTAAGAGCTCTGATTTTTTGAGTTATGCTGGGAATCCAGAGCAAGGATGCAAGAAATATGCTTGTGCTTTGTAGTAACTATTGGACTGTGCTCCTTTAAGAAGTTACTGCTGTACCTCTTAAGATTGCAGTGCTAATATAATCTACTAGGACATCTAAACACTTGCATGTTAACGTTCCCAGTACAATATAATATTACCTGATTGTTTTGTATTTGAAATGCCAGTTTCTGACAAGGTATTTACGAAGTATTATCATTAATCTATTTTATTATCTGCTGAAGTGAATTTTCAAAACATAAGAATAACTACGAGTACATCCATATCAGCATTTCAGTTCAGGTCAGGAATGTACTTTTGAAAGAAACCACCTGATCATCCCCACTTCCAACATTTCTGTTCACATTGCAGTGCAGTCTCTGAGCACACAAACTGTATTCCTTTCAGATGAAACTGTACCAGAAGCTCATCTAACATGCCAAAACCACTGAGGACATTCAGTCCATAGGCTCACACTAAAGCTGGTGCAAATCAAAACCCCTGAAATAAGTATAGAATGATGTCAGATCCTCAACACCACTTGCTTTCTCTACAGATCCACTCCTATTTCACCATGGCAGTATGTGCTGAGGCAGTGGTGTAAACGGTCTAATTTCCCTTCATTTTTGCTACTTAATAGAAGGGGTAACATAAGAGTTGGCAGAATAATAAAAGTTTATCCATATTGGAACATTCCATTAGTTTAACATGTAAGTTAAAATGACAGAAATGGAAATAATTCTCCTGTGGAATTGCACAAAACTGGCCAGGACTGGATAAGCAAGGGGATTTATTCACTGGATGTTTTGGAAGGATTCTGGGATAACTCAGATTAGAAAGGACTCCAGTTCTACAGTCCAACCTCTGGATCAAAGCAGGGTCAGCTCTGAGCTCAGACCAGGTTTCTGAGGACTTTCTCCAGTATAGTCCTGAAATCCTCCAAGCATAGACTGCAAAACCTCTCTGGACAACCTACTCCACTGCTTGCCTGTCCTCATATACAAGACTTTTCTTCTGCCCAGTCTGAAACTCTTTTCTTTCAGTTTAAGCCCATTGCCTCTCATTTTCCCACCACATACTGTTGTGAAAAGCCAGCTCCATGTTCTTGATAACCTCCTTGTAGGTACAGGAAGGAGACTGTTGGATCTTTCTCAGGCTGAACAAGCTCAGTTCCCTCAGCCTCTTCTCACAGGGCAAATGCTCCAGCATGACCAGCTTGACTGCCTTCTGCTAAACTGCCTCTGGTTTGTCTGAGTATTTCTTGTATTGGGTGGCCCAGAACAGGGTGATGTGTTCTCGATGCAGTCCAACGAGTGCAGAGTAAAGGGGGATAATTACTTCCCTCAGTGTACTGGCTGTGCTGCTGTTAATAGAGCCCAGGATGCTCTTGGCCTTTATTGCTGCCAAGGCACACTGCAAGCTTCTGCTCAGCTTGCTGTCATCCCAGAGCCCCAGGGCCTTCCGCAGAGTTCTTCCCCAGCCTGTCAGTCCCCAGCCTGTACCACTGCCAGGGGTTCTTCCTGCTCAGGGGAAGGACTCTGTACTTGTCTCTGTTGAATTTAATATTCACATTGAATATTGCAAGCAGTGGAATCAATTCTTCTGCACATACTGAGGAGGGCAGGGATGGGCTCTAAAGCAGTCAGTACCTTTGTCAGTGCCTTTGCAGGTTAGAAAGCATCCTTTTTATCTTTGGGAAACAATTGGTAGCAACTGGCCTTGCCCAGCACTTAAAAAAAGGGACACAAGCCCCTGGCATGAAACTCTCACCTCTCTCATGCTGTTTACAACTCGGGATACTAGTCTGGCTGCACTACTAGACCCAGTGATAAAAAGGACATTATACCCACTTCTTCCAAACAGGTCAGAGGTAGTTTAAAAAGCACCATGGAATGTTTATCCCAGGTAGACAGGAGTTTAAACAGGAAATAAAAATGGCTTTTGTGTTTAACCACTTCAGGCCCTCAAGTGCATCTACATGAATAGGAGTTTCCACAGACTCTGAAACTCAACCACCTAGCTAGCCTTACTATTGGTGTGATTTTTGTATGCTTCCAGAACAACCCAAATTGTTCTGATTCCCCATTTGCACACATGGTAATGCCACAGCAAAGATGGATAAGCCAGATTTGGTAGCTGTAATGATGATTAGACAGGCAGATACATCATAAACATAAACACCTTGATGCAAAATGTAAAGCATTACTCAGTGTGAGTTAAATTGCTGCTAATGTTGTAGGTCACTTAATCCTGGACAATGTTTCTGTTTGAGTGGCTTCTACTTTTCCCCATGTTGCCATTCTATTGCTGCCTATTTACCATTTGAAAGTCATAAGAGATGGTGACTAACTTATATTCAGTCATTGGGCATCTTTGAAGATCATTCTACCATTTTTTCTCATGTTTCCCATCATTTTAGAAAGCATGAAAAGGTCCTAGCAGACCCACAACTCCTCTGGCCCACTGACACTGAACCTTTGGTCCTTAATGGACAGACAGCCATAATGCTGCTAGGATTGTGCAGTGTTCATACTGGTTTATGTGGAGTAGATGCTAAATGCTACTAGATGAACTTCCACAGCTGATTAATGTTATCCACACATTAGCATAACCACAATAGACTTGTACTCCTTAGCCTCTTCTACTCATGACATACCAAGGAGCATCTCCAATGGGCTGCAGCCACTAACGGGCATTCAGTTCTAGCTCTCTGCCAAATTTTTACTTTGTCAGCACTGAAATGGTTTTGAATCCTGCCAATGAACACAAACTACTTAACAATGACGATTTTCATTCTGTTTGTGTAAAGATAAGTGATCCTACATGAAACCTGGCTGACAAAATATCATAATTTTGTGGGTTACTACCCACCGCAATAAAGTAATGTGTTTATGACTAAAAATTTTGTGCAAAATGAACTATCAGTCTCTAGACAGTCTTTGAATTCCTGGACGGCAATCTTTGATAGAGCCTGCAATCTAGAAAGAATAAGTTAGTATCAGCAGCAGCTTTTAGGCCATGGATAGCTATATATGTGAAACTGCTGCATGAAATAAAGCAAACAAGAAAGGCTTTGAGAGGCATCCTTTTTTGTCCCCAGCCACCACAGACAAAAGATTGAAATTCACTGATCTTTGCTCTCATATACATCCCATGGTGTGCCTGTCTCAAAACATATAAACAAGACGCATAGCAAATCATTCCATGTGATTACAAAGTCCAGATTAGTTAGCATGAGAACAGCTATACTGAGATCAATGAAGTCAATATTTTTCACATCTAGATTTTCTAAGCAGCAAAATGTATTTGTTTGCAGATAGTTGTGAGAAAAAACTTTAAGAATTACATGAATTATGCATAACCAGGAACATGTGAATGACAGCACTAGACAAAATGACATGAATAAGAAATAAAGAAATGGGAGGAGTCAATGGCACTGAAATCATCAGGTCATCAGACATCATGGCACATATCTACATACAATTTAAAGATGCTCAGAACCGCAAAACAAAAGACAGACTGCACCCAGAAAAGGAAACCATGCCTATGAGAAGATCAGCAGAATTCCCTAATGACATTCACAGAAGTGGGACAGGATGAAAAGGTAAAAAGATCACAATCACTGCCAGCTACTTGAAGGCACAAAAGGCACATTGAAAAAACAAGCACATGGTGGCTAAATGAAAACAGCCTATGAGACATGATGAGAGCCTTCATAGTTGATGACCCTTGTCCTCTGCTATCACAGGTAATCCTGCCCAGACTACTCCGACAAACACTGCGTTACTTGTAAGCATGAAGAAATGAGTATGAAAGCATGAGAAAATGTGCCTGCAATCCTATACAAGAATAGGTATGAGTGAATAAACCCAATTCTGTTTAAAATAAACAGAAAACTTCCCTTCCTACGCAGCGTACAATGAGATTTGTTACACTAGCTATAAGGTTGCTTTGGCTGTTAAACACCCGCAGGCATTGGAAACATATAACATAAGCTGTAGCAGCAAGTATTTGAAGAAAGTCAGCAATCAACATGGATCTTTTCTGTAGAACTTGAATTTTGTTTAAGGTATGTTACATTTTATTTCTCTTCTTTGCTACCATTTAATTATCAATATTTTTTACTCAAAGAGTTGAAAATTCAGAAAGTGACAAAATATTTGCTTTGATTCTGTTAGTTACCATAATCAAAAGCATATATTTCCATCAGAAAACTATTTCCAAGACAGTCATACTTCTAATGAACTTTATATTACAATGCAAACTCTTGTCCTTCTCTACAAGCAACAGTGGTCTTCACAGGGCAAACCATAAAATACGCTTGAATTAAATTGGATATAGAGTCAAAGGACACTTTAAACAAGCAAGTAAAAGTGCTTGCATTTTTATTTCCTAAATTTAATGATATCACATGGCATTTCCCTGGACAGTCATTTTTATTTTCTGTTTGACAGTTCTTCAATTTAAGTATGACAGGGCCAACAAGTGCCATTAAAAGTTCTAATGCATTTTTTTAAAGCAGGTAAGGGTGAAAACAAACTCTCTTCATTTTTCATATCTCTTGTTGCTAAATTGAACATAACTTGAAAGTGATATATTTGACAGAAGAATGTAACCGAAGTAATGCATATGAGCTGAGAAGGAAAACTGGTGTTTTTTGAAAAATCCAATAACATTACTATATGCTTGTAAGTTTTATCTGAAGTACCATCAAAAAGCATTCTTCCCTCTTCAACCCCCAAAATATTCATGGCAATCAAAAATAAACAAAAGTATGAAATTTCAATTTAAAAAAAACACTATGGCACGTACCTGAAGATATGGCAATAAGGTTTATTTCCTTGGATAAAAGGAGAAAAAAAGCAACCCTTTCCAGTATTTCATATGTTTAGAAATTTTAAAGGTTGGTTCATCACATTAAAACAGGCCAGGTATTGTTCATTATTTCAGTTCAGATTAAAATAACAAATACATAAAATAAAGCAATTCCTCCACTTTCCATTCAAAATTATGCAGGCCCAAGAGCAATGAGCTGATTGGCACTTCAGTGCAAAGGCTTTGTGCTGCTTGTTATGCAGAAAGGCTACTGGAATACTTTTGTCAGAGACAGCTATAAGCTGCCAAACAAAGATTAGCAATCATGGCAAAATATTACATTTCCCCAAAGTCGTTGACATTGTGACTTCTTTGACAAATTCAGTTTTAAATGACACTGAAGCACTGAAAAGTTTTAAGCTTTCACTGCATCTTAATGTAAAGAAAGAGTAGAGAGTTCTTTTATCTTATTGTAATGAACTTCCATTCATAATTCATCATTTTTAATATTTTAATAGATTACATGCTTTAGAGCCTACTCAAGCAAACTGGAAAACCACAGGGTATAGAAGCATCCTCACTACAATACAACAGTAGCAAGTAAGATTTCATAGTTCCTTGAGCAATGAAGGCTTGCCTCAGTAAAATTTTATGTACCCTTTACCCTCACACATTAGGGAATTTGTATCATCAAGCTATTCATGACATACTCAGAGACTCTGTACCCATTTAGTTTTGTATTCTTCTCTCTAGAGTTTCTAAATGCTTAAAACTATGTGAAAAAGTAAAAATTTCACAGTGAACAGCAAGGAATAAAAAGGCCTTGGTTTAAAGAAGTCTTTAGGCAGTAACACAAAAGTGAATCACAGTAGGCCAATCCCAGGTATTAAAAAAATAAATAAATAAAATGGACAGCTCTTATTTTATTTATTTAGGAAAAAATATTTATGTTAGAAATGTACTGATTCATTGAAATTAGCATAGTTCCATGGGCTTGCAAGGTAGACTGCCAAGGACAGGATTTCCAGCCCTGGGATAAAATAGGAGTATCTCTGCATGTGTCCAGAAGCTATAATGTAGTCAACAGCATGGTGATTTCATGTTCAGGACCTCCTGTCTGGAAGATGGCAGAAGTCCAAAGTTTATAGCCAGACCTACAGTTTCAGCTAATAGGTTTTTACTCCAGTGGAGGTACCAGCACATGTTCCAGTTCACTGCTTCTATTACAAAACTGGTAACCTCTGGTAGATTTGCACTCAGGTGATTCAACAAGATCACCCTACCTACTATCTAGGCTCACTTGGAAAACTCTTTATATAGTGATACTGATTACAGAGCATTCTCTGTGGATGCAAAGAAAGTCACAGAATGTGTCTGGATGTTCAACACCCTCATGCCAAAGCTACAGGCTGTTCTGGATTTTAAAAGTGTTTCAGTTCTATCCTAATTCAGGACTTTGCAGCTGTTCTCTGAGAACTTCTCTGTGAGCTCTCACTTTCTTTTTTCACTCAGCTTTCATCTGTACAGAATCGGATCTTTGGGAGATGTTCATCAAAAAGACCCCTTTGGTATTTCTGTTCCTATTTGTAGTGGGAAACTCACAGCCATCTTGTTCTTGAGTGGATGAAAGAAGCTGAGAGAAAGAAGGTACAAAATGAAGAAGGAAAAAAGCACTGGTTATCAAATTGCAAAAGAAAAAGTTGTAGCTGGCGAAGTTTAACTCATTTGACTTTTATTAAGGTAGTAGATTCTAACAATCCAAGAACATTCTGGTTTTCCTTATTTAATGCTTTGCATTCCTCCACATATAAAATATGCCTTTATTCTATTCATTGTTAGTATTTTTAAGTGGGTTTTAGTATTTATTCTGGTAAGGCATTATAGAAAACATGTAAAGCACTCACTTTAATTAATTAATTAATTAGTAAGAAGGCAGAGAGTTTATATAATTGCCAAGAACATACACCAGCATACATACCAGTCCCAGGAATGGAAAATCAAAGGGGTTTTATTTGCAACAAGATGGAAGATAACTGTACCTTGGCAGAACTAAAACCTGTTGTTCTTCCACATTGGCAGTTGAGGCCTTTGGAAGATAGGTCTGTTCATTCTCAGCCATCAAATAGAACATTTTCTTGTGAACATTTCAAAAGGTTTAGTAAAATTATTTAATTTACCCAAATTAGATAATAAGGGAGAACAGGCTAGAAGGATGATCAGAGGAATAGAGTATGTATTAGAGAGGTTTGCCTCCTATAAATCTGTAGGCTTATAGGAACAAACATAAGAACTTGAAGAAATGAGTCTACTGATAAGGGAACATTTTAGGTTTGTTTTGAAGTTTTCTATACCTTAGGAGATTTATTTTTAAGTTCCAATAGATTAATGGTAGCAAGAAAACAAAATACTTTTTGGAAGATACATTTATGGAGAGGTTATAGGACATAATTGCTATTGGGCAATAAATGACTGTTGTGCAACTTGAAAGATCTCTTCCAGTCCTCTTTCTTAGATCTTTGACTACACTCTACTGATCAAAAGCACTATTAACATTTTTTCCTTTCTTTGAAATCCTACAATGAAAATATGGCAGAAAGAATATCCATAAGCCGGTTTATAGTCTAAAGAAAGGAAAAGCTGTATCAATAAGCTTGAACATAAAAAGTCTACAGTTTCCTGTACAATTACTACCTATTGCAAGAGCTTCCATTACTTCAGTTACAGTTGTCCTGTTCATGGACAATATTTTCTTTCCCGCTCATGCCATTCACAGAATTCCCCATGGCATCAGTGCAGTAATGATATAAGAACTGTAAATGCAATTTGGATAACAATTTTCCAAGCAAGTCAGAAAGAAACAGAAAGGCAATGCTCCACATCTGCAGAACTGCAACTGTACTGCAGAAACAGTTTTTCCATTACCTAGAAGGGGAGAAAATTATTAGTGCTGTAAACTCTGCTAAATGCTTTACAGCAGGATTCTGGCAAGACTTCTTAGAATAGAGCACCTATTTACAAATGCATTTTTTTAACATACTCCCTTTCAAAAACCCTAGCTCCATGATGTCATGTGAATGTAAAATCCAATTAACTGTAATGGAATTCTGCATAAATAGAGGGTTAATATAAATGGGGTTGGTCCATTCCTAACCTCAGTTCAGTGTTTCATACCACTTGGCTATCAAAGGTTGCAAATATTTTTTCCCTATCTGAAACTCTTCATGCACTGTACACCTCTGATATTATTGCTCTACATAGGTTTGGGTACTAATGTAAGTTTATATTTTTAATTTTTTAAAAACAAGCGCACAGAGAAATAGCTAAGAAAACACCTGATTTTTGTTGTTAAAATATTGATACAAATGATAACAATCAATCCATGTGTGCATTTTCAGGTAATCAGATAAATATAAAGCTCTGTAAATTAAAATGGATAGAGAGAAAAAATAGAGAGAGATGAAGGAACAAATAAAAATATAGAGAGGTGAAAACAGTCAATTTGAAAAAATTCCTACTACAAAAAAAAACAACCCCAAAAAACAACACACACACACCCCCCCACACAATGCTTACTAGTATAATTAGAGTACAACCACCTATACATTTCACTTCAATGTCAGAAAAGATCAGCTCTGTCAGGGGAAAAAATTACAGCTTGTTTCCAAACTTAAGAATTCAAGCCATACAAACAAACTCAGAAAACTCAGAGAAGGAAAAAAGATGTAATTCCTTCACCTGCTAAAGCAACAGAAATATAACGTATTTATAATAATGTGAACCAAAATCCATTTCTGAAAACTTTTTTTTTAATAAAGTTATTTGGCAGGAGTGAAGAACTATCAGAATCAGAAGTCATGGCTGTTTGTATTCATTCATGATTTTCTGACACTTCTCCTGAAAGATTCAGAGTTAACTAGGTGTCCAGGCCAATTTTCAAGTGCAGTAATTACATTCTGCCCCCTTAAATCGCCAAGTGCCACTGTCTGCAGCTGAGTTACTGCTAAGATCCATACCAGCGTGTCCATACTTCTGCAGTAAATGACGTGACATAAATTTGTATTTTAATCTTGTAAAAACCACTATGAGGCATGGTGTTGTTTAACTAGGTTCTGTCAATACAGTACTTTGAGATTTCCACATACACAAGTTTCCATAAAACAAACAAAAAAAGACCATAATTTAAGGGTAGCTGGTTGCTCAAAAGATAGGCATGTCTGATTGCTGTGGTGCAGGAATTTGGGGGAAAGGAAAATGAAGCAAAGAAAAGGTAGAGGTGGATATGTCATCTTAGATGTGAAGGAAGAGCTGGGGGTGGAATCTTGAGCAATTCTTACATCCACCTGCAGAAAAGGGGAATTATTAACTTCCTTTCCAGAGAGGTTTTTAAAAAAAGGAAAAACAGAACTGTTTGAAATAACAGTTCTGCCCAGACAAAGATATGTTTTATACCATATGTGGCTGATGAGCCAGCAAGCTTCAAGACACTACACATTCAGAATAAAGGGTCTCAGAAAAAAAGAGCTTTTCAAGTACAGTATATAGAACTGCATAACTTCTTAGTCACTCAACTTCCACCAAATGAAGGACATAATAGCCATAAAGTACAAGTCCCCTATCTGTCATTTGTTTTTCTCCTCTGCCTCTGTTAAATACAATTTTCATTTGTCTGAACGCTTTCAAAGTGAACGTGTTTCTCTGTTTGTGAAGGGTGACAGGAGATTAAGGGAGCAAAATTTCAAGCATTTGGTTTTGAATTCTTTCAGTATCAAGGATACTGTATTCATCACCTGCAGTAATTTTTAGCTCTTCTTTTACTCTCCAAGCCAAGAAAATAACTGTCAACTCTTTTTAGATGCATGTAGCAATAATACAAGAACTCCCAAATATATAGAAAACTCCATTATGCCACTTACCTGGACAGTAAATATTCCTGATACAGGAACTGTTGGCTGACAAAATCTCTAGCAGTGTTTAATTGCATGTCCAGCAGTGACTGATCATATCAAAAGTGTACTGGAAACAGGAAGTTTGCAATAAATTCCTGTTTCTAACGGGTCCTCTACAGTTCTGTCCCCAAGGACCATTGTAATAGTCTTGAACTACAGACAGATTAAGAGTCAATGGATGAATATCAAACTATCCTGAAATCCTCCAAGATAAGTAGAGCTTGCCAACAGCACTTTTGGATACCTACGTCTTCGAAACAGGATTCATCTAGTCATTTTATCAGGAGTCAATGAAAGTGGAAGCTTCTTCTGGGGGAAGAGAGCAAAAGAAAACCCTAACTGGTTTTGCAAGATTTTTTCCTTTCCTATTTTGTAAATAAATACAGCCATCTACCTATCTATGTACGTGTACACACACACTCTCTCATATTTTTATATTCATATTTTATTAATTCTACAGGGGATTATTGCAGATGTGTGGAAAAAAAATCATTCAAAGATTGTTGAGACTGACTCTTCTCCCGTCCACTGTACATTACAGTACTATTTTCTAGTAAGTAAAAGAAAGTGACAAAAAGTATGCACTACACATCTTTGGAGAATCCTTCAAAAGCATTTTGATCAACAGCAAGTCATTATCTCCTAAGGTACAGACAGGCATGATCTGAAACAAATTTCTACCAGCTATAGTTGTTGGTAGAAGGTTTGAATCAAGAAACTGATTCTTAATTGATGTAAGCGAAAAGAAAAAAAAAAACACCAAACAACTCTCCCCCAAAACCCCCCCCCCAAGACCTCTTTCAAACAGTGCAGTTATACCAAGTCCACTGGATGAAGAAATGGCTCTTTAAATTTCACATTTGCAAAATATTGTAAACCAAAACAGAACAGTTGGGAAGGTGTTACCATATTTTGTCCACATATGCAAAGACAAAATACAAACTAATATCCAATTAAGAGTTCTTGCAAGATGGTAAGTGAAACACCTTCCCCTTTTAAATCTACTGCCAATTACAACCATTATGAGAAAACCAAATGTTATAGCTAAGTTCAACAGCTAACTTAGCTATGTAAATATATAGGCCATGTTGAGTGATATGGCCAAGTTCCCAGACTAAAAAGAAGTGGTTAAATCTCAAATTATCCTGTAATGACCTTAGCCTTTCATAACTAATTAAGTGAATTTAGATAATTTCATCTCTATCAATCAAAGAAAGTAAATAGTAGACTTCATTGTACCCTAATTAAGTTTACTTCACTGTCTGACTTCTACTTCAGATACCTCAAAGTGTCTTTTCAGATAGACTCTATATACAATAGGTAATCTTTCAGGTCAGCACATGCGAGTACAGCTTCCATTAGCAATAATTGAACTTGTTCACATGACTCTGTATAAACAATTCTGAGAACACATTCTCTACAAAAGCTGCACCATTTTCAGAGGGAGCCCTCTTAGTGAAGGGGAAGCTTCCCCAGTGAGCTGGCAGCCAAATCACTGCAGTTATTTCCACCCACTCCCCTCCTTTCTTACTGCCAGAGTCTCTACTAGATTAATCAATTTGGGTTACTTCCAAATGTCTGAATTCCAGAGAACTTTACTTAATTTGATTAGTAAAAGGACTACCAGTGGTGATCCTTAGTGATCTCATAGTCATGACCATTTAGTTGACTGATAAAATCATAACATAAGTAAGAAGGGAGGTGCCTTTGAGGATGGCTGGAGAAAAAAAACTCAAAACAGCAGAAACTAATTTTTCATTAATTAGTTCTACACAGACAAGGGAACTCGCATGTCTAATAATTCAATAGGTTTAATCCTGTAAAATAATATCTAAACAAATCTCAAGTCGAGCCACCTAGAAGTTTTATAAAGGATTCAGAGGAATATAAATTACACTGGTCACTAGCGATGTGGCAACTGCACATGCACATGCTTTTATGCTGCAAGTAATGTGAATCATTTGAACAGCTTACTTTTTAAGGAGAATGTACTTTGCCACCCCACACCAAGATGCATTTTTAATAATAGAAGAATCTATATTGACCCTTGGATTTTAAATCCGTGAAGGATGAAGAAAAGTCTTGCCCTCAGGGTGAATATCATAACTAACCTACTGATCTGAGCAGATGCATAGGGATGGGAAGAATGAGAATCAATGCTCGTGATGTCCAAACCCTCATTGCACAGGAGAATGTCTTCACTGTCGGGCTAATCAGCAATAAGGGTATTGGACACCCTCCACCCAACTAGTTAGAGATGCATGATGATGAATTAAAAAAACCTCCAACCACATGACCAGAAAGACCATGATTCTTAACATTCATTGGTAAGGCATTCCTATTAAGGAAAAAATGGGCTCTGGTCCTAAAACTATTAAAGGTTTTTATCAAACAGTCATTGTTTAAAAGCAGTCTAGCTTTTGAATAGGCATTTAGTTCTTTCATGAATAGTAAGTTTATTTGATGTGTTGCAATCTCAGAGAAAGTTGGTACAGAACTTTGTAATTGCTCTAATTTTTTTCATACTCAATTTGTATGATCTCTGTGATGTGTGATTGCACTAAAATTTGAATACACAGGCATTGGTTCTTATATGGGGCTTTGAAAATTATTGGTCCAAGAGACTAGTAAAACTTTGCTTTCACACCTAACACACTCAAACAGTAGAGCCACTTCTAGCGTTTGAGAAATTTTACTTATCTCCCTTGTCAGTTAAATGTCACTTGAAATCTCTTTTTACTACATCCAAGCGACAGTACAGGCAATTATTCTCTTTCTGTAAGTAGCTAGCAAAATTAATGGTAGTAGCAAAGAAGCTATGGCTCAAGTTAGCAACCCAGGTTCTAGGGAGAAACTTTGTGCAACCTAACCAGAAGCCTGTGTAATCTCACTTAATTGCTACTGTTATTTGCTACGCAGACAAGCTCAATCAGCTAGTAATTGGCCCAAAACCACAGTAAAGCTACATTTTAGCTCAGCAGTAGGCGATAAAGGCACTACCCACTGCCTAGGGAACAGCTGAAGAGAGACCTCTACACACCAGTCCTTGTTCACTTCAAGAGTCATGATTACACTCTTCAGAGTTATTATTATTATTATCTTCCCAGGGGGTATAAGCCATATTTAATCCCAAGTATAAAGCAAACTCTGATTTTATTTTCCATACTTAGAACTACCTCTTCTAACACCAAGTGAGCCACACTGATTTAATATACCAACAAACAGGTAAGAAGTTTTCTGAACTTGTACATTTCTGCTGCTGTATATAATCAAAGTGTTGCACAATGTAGATAATATTTATGCACAGAAAATGCAGATGTTACATCTTCAAAAAGAAGATATCAATCAACATTGCCTTAATTAGATGCTTCAGACAGATTGATAATCTCTGCCATTTCTTAGAGCTAATTATGCTTCACAACCATTTGAGTTCTTAGAATGTCATGAAACTTTTAACCCTCCTCAGTTTTCTCACCTAAGTCTGTGAATGAGTCAGGTTAGAATTAGTGTTTAACAGCTGTGAATTATAAGGACTATAAAAATGCAAACTAACTTGCTGAATGGTTAAAACAGAGCAAGTTCTTACAGCATTAACATCTATACTGGACTCTTTCCTGAAGCATCCTCATAATCCTTTACGAAACATAGATGAGTTGAAGACATTTATGAGAAAGCTCTCTGTTAGAAAGATAACAGCCTAGAAAGTGCCTTCTACTGGGTTTTGTTTGGTTTCTTTCAAATGTCTCATAGCTTTCTTTAAAAAAAAACGCATCTTAGAATTAGTTAGTGGTTTTTGTCTCCATTACTTTGACAGAAAGGATCTTTCACATCTTACATCTCTAATGGACATAAGCCTCAATCAGAAAGTAGACAAGCTACTGTTTAAGTCCTTGTTTTCTTTCCAATATTGTTATTCAGCTTGCAAAAAAAATTTGCCTTCTAGGTATTTGCCTGGTGATATATGCACAGAAAAGAGTCATTATTCCATTTTATGCTTTACATCACACTGCAAGCCAACCTTTAACAACATAAGCACTCCATTTTCCTTGTAAGTGCTTCTGTGAAAATATTCTTATTATTATCATTCTTATTTTTAACTGTGACTAACCAGAATAATGCATAGTACACAGATACAGTTTACACAGGTCATTAGTAATCCTATAATTCTCAAGACAACCTACACAAGCCCAGCTTTGGTGCTCATAGTCACCATATAACATTATCAGTGAACCCAAATACCTTCTCCTCAACTGTTTTAAGCTGCTGATCTCCTAAGCCTGTAAGTGAATATACAAGTTGGATCAGAGGAGACAGCCTGTGCAAGCTCAAACAAGGCTGTGAACATGTTCACATCTGGTTTGCAAGGTCTAATACTGTTTGTTCACACCAGAAGACCCAGCTACCCTACCTCTGGATGGATATCATGAGTTCGCCAACAGCAATGGAGTTACATCGCTGTAAATAAATGCACAACTCAATTTTAAGCACTCTTGTGAAAAGCTTAGATTACATGAAATCTTCAACAATAAGTTGAACATAATATTTGCTATTATTTCTGACAATTCATGCATCCTTTTTGGATTACAAACTGCCTGAAACAGTCTCGGGAATAATTTATTTTCTATTAGTGAAAGTCATCTTGTAAATGAACATTCAGTGACTGATCATGAAAACATCTTGGAACCTCCAAGCCCCTAGGATATCTCTTTTTTACTGTTATATGACTGGAGAGGAATTTTAAAAAATCAACACAAATGCATACATATTTCATTCCAAGAAGTCAGTTGACTTCTTAGTTTCATCACGTGCAACAGTTGTCAGCAGCTCTTCTGATGCTATTTCCCTATTTTCCATTACAATCATTAGACATTTGCAGCACTTAGTTCTTTCAGAGGAACAAAACAGTACGGTGCCTGATATTTACAAATAGATAACAAAACGCCTACCTTAAAACTATATCAAAGTGATACTGAGTAACCACAGGCATCCCCTGTGGCACACTAACATTTTAGGAGTTTTCCCCAATTTTCTTCAACAAATATCTTTATTTGAGAATAGTGACTTACAATCTGTGGTCTGCAAATGGGCTATGTCAAGACGATGCCCAGAAAGTACCTTAGAAAAGCCAACCTTTTCTCAGTAGCTCAAATCCCCTACACCAGGAATCACAGGTTTTTTGCTAAAACTTTCAAGAAACCACAGTTTAAAAAGTTTTAAATTCACAGATTTTGAATTTGGAAGAGTGGACCAATTAACAAACAACATGAACAGAACACTGCAGGTGGATTGGTAAAAGCTGTAATGGGTTTGTGTGGCAGAAGAAAAGCTGTATTTGTTCTGAACTGTTCTGGCCTTTGCAATATTTTCTCCTACAGTCATCCTGCAAGTAGAAACTAAGCATTGGCAAAGCTTGTTAGAACATGACCTCAGCTACAGACAGAAACTAAGAGAAATTCAAGATATCAGAATAATATAGGATAGTGAAAGGTAGATTTAAACATGGTTAGACAAATTACTTTTTTTCTTTCCAACTTTCTTATTTACCCTAGAGGATTAGGTCTGTACAGAGCAACAGCCCAAGTATTAAAATAAATCACATTTTCTATTAGATAAAAAAGCTCATATAGAGCTTTTACTCAAATTAAGCTGCCAGAACTGAGGTTTGGATGTGACCCAATTATTCATTTTACCTGTCCAATTGTTATTTAGAAGTCACTGGCTTTTTTTCTTCAGCTAAAAGAAACAGCTAAGTTGATTGCTGGTTTTGTCTTCAGGTTTCTTCCCCAAATTTGCAATTAAATGTTGGGGTTTAAAGTGCTTTTTGAGTTAGATTTCACTTTCAACTTGGACTTTAATCTGCATCTCAACTCAAATAGTGAATTTGTCCATTAAAATGAAATGAGATTTTTTGAAACGATAGATCCTTTAGTTATCTTTAAAGAGGACTTGACTATGATATCTCCAAGGGCCCAGCTTTCAAAATTACTTCTCTGACAATCAAAATCATTGGCTTCATTGATATTCTGAATGTCATTAAGGAGGTTTATGATACCAGGCTCTAATTAACTTCACCATTTCTCTTCTTTGATAAATAACTGGTTTCTATCAACTTAGACGTCTGAGGAATTGTCTGGCAGGATGCCGGCTAGCATTACGCAGGCCCTTTTTTTTTTTTAAAGAATTTAAAAATAGTCTTAGAAACAAAAAAGTTAAGTGTGTGCTTAACTTCATTCCTTTCAGTTTAATTGTAGTTTAATTCACAAACGCTAACAAGATTGCTGACTGACATTGCTACTGGAATCAGCAGCATGGGAGTGACTCAAGGTCCTGGAGCTCACAAAACTACCACAGAACATGTTGCTGTGATGTCATCTCTAAGTACAAAATGATACTGCAAGACAAGGATGGAAAAGAATGACTAAAACTTCGTTTTATTGAAACTGATCTTGTTAGAGCAGGAAATAGAAAGATCTTTTGTGCTATTAATTAAATACTAACACATTTTTGCAGCAGCATGTATGCAGTAACAGGCATTTCCTGTGGTGCAGATAAAACCCTACAGCTCTGCACCAAGGTGTTTAACACCAGCAGGACAGATACCTTTGGGAGGAATGTCTGTTTTCCAGCTTTAAGATTCTCACATCCTAAAGTGCTTGGGACCATTCAATTACCTTTCCACAGTTTATTCTGTTGTTGCTGCTGTTGCTGTTTACAGAGTTTGATTTTGATTGCATACATTTCCCCATCCCCTGCAATACAAAATGACAAGAAACCACATCTGTCTGGATATAGTTGCTGTTAAATTCCACATGCAGTATTGACTAATTACTCTACTGAATGCATAAAAGGATGTATTTTCAATGTCGTCTCCACTGACATTTTTATAAGATTTAACTCATACACAGAACTCTAATCCATAAAGCATATTACAAAATAAAAGCACACATAAATATCTTCTCTATAGAGAGATGGAGACATAAAATTATTTGCTCAAGATCACACACTGAGAATACAAACCTGGTTTCTTAATTCCCATTATTTTTAAAAAACCCACACAAACTCTTTCAAAAATATTGATTTTCTTGACTTGTATGGCCTCATTCTCCTACCTACCATCACATAAACACACTAAAAAGTGAGGAAAGAGAGCTTAGTAGATTGATTCATTTTCTGGTATCTCTCTGAGTGAAAGAGTTACTATACTTAATGGAGTCTTAGACATAATTCAACATCATCTCAAAATTGCTTAGTCTATTCTGAAATCGATTATTCTTCCAACAATATTCATTTGGACAACTGATATCTATCCATCAGCAGGAAGGAATCGTCATTAAACATCAGCAGTGCCAAATGTATATATGTATTAACATTAACAGAGCGTAGCTATGAAGCTGTCTATATCACAGCATCAAGGCCAAATTCTAGAGCTGCGATTACATATAACACATAGTGAGGAAACTACAGGCATGCTCAAGTCCTGTTCGGAGGACTTTGTACAAACTGATGACCCCATTAATACATGGGGGACAATAGTTCCTACAGATTCAGAAAACACCCCTGCTCCCTAGTTGTCATATATATCTGAAATACCCTCTGCCCAGCACCAGAAATTACCCAGAAATACTACCTAACACTAAGTTTTGCAGGCAACACCCAAATCTGCCTAGCAAACAGTCACTCCACAGCTAAGCTGACTAAAGCGTTGCTGTGTATATGCCAGACAGTACCATTTTTTACAGTCAGCAACTAGTGTGTGCAGGATCAAAGAATCCTAGAAAACTTGAGTTGGGAGGCATATTCTGTAGGTCACCTAGTTTAACTTCCAGCTCAAAGCAGGGAAAGCTTCTGAGTTTGAGCAGGAGTCTCAGATCCTGGTCCAGACAAGTTCTGGGTATTGCCAAGGACAGAGATTATTTATCCTCCCTGCACAACCAGTACCACTTCTTAGATGCTTTTGTTGTGAAGAATTTTTTCTTTGTTTTCCAGCAGTAATTCCTCTGTTGCAATCTATCACCACTGCCTTTTGCCTTTTTACTGTTCACTTCTAAGAAGTTTGGTGCCATCTCCCCTGTAGCCCCCATTAAACAGTTCACGATAACAATAACAACATCCATTTTGCCTTCTTTGCAGGCTAAGCAAATCCAGTTCCCTCAGCCTCTCCTTATGGGAAGTACACTCCAACCCTCCTGCTAATTTAGCAACCCTCCCACAGACTGTCACCACCTCTCTTGTGCTGTGGGGCCCAAGATGGAACACATTCCTTCAGCTGAAGCCTCACAGTTGTTGAGTGAAGGGAATAATGACTTCCCTTGATCTGCTCCCTACACACCTGCTAATGCAAGTCAGTATACTGTTGGCCTTCATCACCTCAAGGGCTCTCTGTAATTTGCCATCCACCAGAGCCTCAGGAGCCACTTTCTCTGGCGCTGTTGCCTACCTGAGAAATACCAATGCAAAACAACTTGAAATCAGTAGTGATATCAGTATAAGAACAATGAATATAACCAACTCAGGACGACACTGCAAATCAAGTTCCCCATTCATTCAATCAAACCCTAGATTAGCTCTGCTGACCTGTGCTATGTTTCATTCTTTCATCACTTTCAGACAAATAAGAAGTAGCCACTGATTTACTGCTAAATATAGTATACGTAAAGAGAAGGGAAAAAAATCAGGTTCCCAGGAAATATTCATCATCACTTTTGCTTCAAACACCATATTGTGTGTTCAAAGGTCATAACAGTTTTCTAATAAAGTAAAAAACTTCTGATATTTAGTCCATTACCTACTGTGAAGGAAAAATTGGCATGATATTAATTATGATTTATAGCATGGCTGTAAGCAGAATAGAAGTTTCTGTAGAAAGAGGTTGTACTGAAATTAGTAGTATCTTCTTTTTGCTCTGTTTTGCATCTGCTGACTGATTATACTTTGTCATGGATTAGTATAATATACAGCCAAAGTCTTGCCTCTTTTCAGAGAGCCCTGGTCATGGATTTTGCTGCTAATCATCACTTAGTCTCACCGTCGCCTCCTTCAAACTGCAGTATTAATTATTTTGCACAGAATACACAAAGAGGCCCTGAACCTCTGGCCTGGAAAGTACAGCAAACCTTAACTGTAGGTGAATTCTCAAAGAGCAAATTTTAGAGGACTTTGTCTTTCACTTCATGGCATGAAGATATCCTAGCTCCTTGATAGAACCACGTGAGGAAAAAAGAAAACCCAAAATCTTGAGACGACCCTACTCGTTCTGACAAGGGTAGATAAAAATGCCGAAGACAACAAGAAGTCCTGGTTCTGCCTTGGAATAGAGGGAACCAGGAAAAATCCTGCCCTTAAATTTTACTTCACGCAGCTACCCAAAACATATCCAGACTGTATTCACAGGAGGCAGGTGGTCCCTTGACCACATGACATAATTTCTGCTTCCTAATTTAAGACATTATGACATTATTCATTATTAATTCAGCTTTGCTACCAGTTTCCCAGTGGATGTTCCAAATAATGGACCTTCCATAATTTCTCAGATATTTTCATCAATACAGGGAGGCCACAAGATAGCAAGCTAATCTGCTTTTTTACGGGAGAATGTAGGATATGTTCTTTTGTTATTGATCAGCGCTGTAAAAGGATGACACTCTTTGTTAGAAAAGCTTTAAAATTGGAAGACTAGTCTTTGTACTGGTACTATGTAACCCCTCCCCATTATCATGTCTAGCTTCTGGTTACTCTACTGAATTCTATGCAAGGTGTACAAGCCTATTGTCTGTCACATGCAGAATTCGGCATCATGCATCTTATTCTTTTTACTTGAATTATTTGGCTGCCTGTTTTACTTTTCCATACAAAAGTGTCAGCTCCAGCCCTTCTTTTTTCTTTTTAAATGTAGGGCTTTCTTAATCCTAGCACAGAGGCTTTCATCTTTGAATCAAGTAAACAAGAAAAAGATTTCTTTTTAAACCTACAGACTATAAGGGTTTGTTCAGCTTGAAAGTTTTTTTGGTACTCTAATCCTTTATTCTGCTTTTAATGTAATGTGAATTTATAGCCAGAGTTGGCAGGGATTTTTTTTCATTTAAAGTATTATGCTGGGAGACTGCATGTATCAAGGAACAGGCAACAGAATGCTGGGGGGGAGTGGGGGAGTGGATGGGTGGGTGTATTATTTCAAATCAGGTATGTCTGGCTAATAACTTGTTTAGAAACGAAGTTCAAATAAGTTTGTAGTAGGTATTAGGGTCACTAAAGCACAAAGCAGGTTAGTCAGTCAGGTGCAAACTCAGCTCCCTGTTCAAGCCCCTTAACTCACTGACATTACCAGGCTTGCCCGAGGTAAAAAAAAAGGATCACACAGCTCTGCCTGTAATTCTGAATATATATGAGATAGCCTTTGCAAGCTAGAGCAATTTGAGTCACTTTAGCAACAAGGTAAAGTTTGACACACACACACCCCCCTCCACCCCCATTTTATTCTTTCTAGAACTGGAATTATTAATTGTGCTTTCATTATGCATTCTACTGTACAGGCCTGGATATGTTTTTTTAACACACCATCCGCTCTTAATTTGCTTTTTTAAAAAAGCATTACAGAACAGTAAGAAAGCAGAGAAATGGTCATTAGACACTGTCTTTGATGCAATTACTGAATGAACGCTATGTGTGGGAACCCCATGTACCTACATCATGACTTTGGATTTATATCTGTAGGGAAAAGCCTAAAGAGTATCATTTTTCACCTGGAATTGCACACTGACCTGACCCTGGAATAAAAGTGTACTCCTTCCAATTTATTTATTTAGTAAATATATTGCTTGGGCAGCTGGAGGTCTACATTATTTTGTGCAAGTTCTCAGGTTAAGCAGCCCATTCACTGCAGCTCTCAGCCCCTCTGCAGAAACCCCTGCAGTATTCAGAGGCACGACAGCTTTAAGCGAGCTGAGGGCCAAGATTTCCTTTGTCACCAGGAATTTTGTTGTGCATCAGAGTACAAAGGTGCAGTAAAAACAAACATTGCAATTACATAGGGAAATGATAATACAGGAGGGCTTTGAAGTTTACATTGCATTCATCAAGGTCATTGCCATGTTTTTATTTAGTTCGTTTTAAATAAAAAGCATCTTTAGATCTCATTTGGGCAGATTTTTCTCCTTACAAATATAAGCAAAAAATTCCAAGTGGCCTGGCTACACAATGCTGGATTTTCACACAGCTTAAACAGTAAAAATCCTAAGTGCCATAGTTCTTCTAAGCCCCAGATGGACTAAGAGGTAAGAGGAGCTAAAAGTTGGTGCTGAGAGATGCTCAAATCCCTACAGGAGCTGCTGGCAAGTTTGCATTTGTTTTTGTCATGTTTCAGGATAAACCTCCTACTCTGAAAGGACCAGGACCTTCAAAACTTATGGGGAGCAATGGAAAGGCAACTTCTGCCATAGTGAAGATACTGTGAGAGTCCAGATTAACTAAGTCGTCCTCTATGCAAAGAAAGGAAAAGAAGAATGTATCTCTAAAGGAAATAACTCCCATTAGGACCTGCACATTGCAATATCTTGTAACTTAAGAGTTTGGAACCAGGTAAAGCCAAGTCAGGCTAGCCCTGGGTCTTAGCCCATGCGTGCAAATGTAAATGTAACCCACTGGCAAGCATGCATTGCAAGTATAAAGGTGGCAAGAATCCAAAAATTATATGACCTTGTTAGGGTAAAATGGCCTTGTACTCGAGAAGAAACAGGTCATTCCTTAACTTCCAGAGGCTTCTATATCAGAACCCTAGGTGTTAGCCATAACATGGTAACAGTGAAGCACAGGCAAATGGAGGAACTTCTCTAGTATTTTTTATAGAGCAAAGGTGTTGGTGCCCAGCACGCTGAACTGACTTGAGCAATTTCACTTAGACTAATAGCCTTTGTTACAGGGAGAATATTATAATATATTCTGAAATTAGACAGGCAATCCATAAAGTACATTGATTAACATAGTTACTCCTTTCCCAAGTAGCATATCTCACAAGTACATAATACAGTTTACTCCAGTTCTGTGCCAAGCAATCAGCTCCATTAAAATAGGTCATGACATTCAAAGTTCAATTTTCTAATGATTAGAGAAGAAAATGGAAGACACTTCATTTTTTTCCAGCAGAATATGGCATAAATTAGGCCAGGTAGCACATTATCATTTTGAGATGGTGGCTGGACCCTATAATTTTAAAAGAAACCAATGTTTGCATATCAAATGTTCCTTCAATACCCTGCTCTTGCAATATTGATTTCAAATTACAAAATAGAAGGTCTATATAATATAATAACGTATGCTTCAGTCTTCTTACCTAAAATTCAACCACCTATCTTTTGGAAAGATTACCAGTAAAAGCAAAGCTAACCTGCTTGATACACAATTTCTTCCAAAGTTTAGAAACCCAAAATACGGATCTAAGGTTATAATTAAACACAAAGCAGAAAGACTTTCAAGCATAAACAACAATTTGCTACAAGGTTAAAGCTCTCTTCTGCCATACAGATTTATGGGTAATACTCCTAACATGAACATCTTTCTCACCTTGCATTTACAAAGTGAGTTTTTGCTTGTTTGGTTTCCCATAATTTATTTCCTTTGCTTAAGACCTTTTATAAATAACACCACTCTTATAGCTAAGAAGAATTCTACTGAGAAGAAACGAAGCAGAACAGTAAAAAGGCAAGTCAACATAGTTCTCAATGTTATTTGGGGATCCTTGAGACATACAATACATCAAAGCCCATACTTCAATTCTGAAAGTATATATGCTCTACAAAATCTGAACTAATTTTTTCAGTGGCATCCAAAAACCAGAAAAAACATATTGCTTAGTTTCAATTACCTTTTCACTAATGCAAAGTATTTCAGATTTACCATGAACTGAAAAGGGAGTGAATTACAAGCATTTTCAAAGACTATCACAAACTGTGCTGCTCTTCTAATGAACAATTGAAAACACCCCAAAGCAAAACAGGCTATCTTAATACCATAAGCATTAACGAAAATGGCATAGAACCCCATTTAGTTTGGCCAACATTTTTATAGCATTGCTTTTGTAGAACTGTTCTTACTGTGTTTGTTTGAAAAAAATAACTTATAGCCTTCCCAGAAGAAAAATCCTGCTTATTGGTATTATTCACATCCTGAAGCTTATTTTCATGCTGGGCCAAATCCTGCTTTGCCTTGTTTGGATCAACAGCTCTACTCACACAAGAGAAGCTATTTAATAAGTGAAACACCTGAGCAGAAAATCATAGTAACATTCAAAAGGGCCAGTCCTCAAGGCTTGGAATTCTTATCAAGAAAGCAAATAAATAAGCACAAGCAAAATTAACAATAAAACTTTGCAAATGGGAGCTAAAACTCCTACTTTCCCAAGGACAGTCTTTCCTTTACCATCAGCCACCTGTGAAGGAAGTACTGGAGCTAATTTGAAGCTAACAACTGGTATATCAAGGAGTGGACTAGTTAGAAGTCTTGGAGAGTAGCTCTGACATAGTTTATCTGTAGTTACAGATGATATTTTAAATGTAACAATGTAGGCTTATCTATAAGGAGCCTACTGTTTACTCAAAATAAACTTTCAGACTAGATTATAAGTAATTTTCATTAACTGATAATGGTTGCCCCTTTGCAGTATAATAAAAATTCCTGTTTAAATTAATTCTTTTCATTCCTTTCCAAGCATCAGATGTCTTGCAGACAAAGACTGATTTTGCTAAAACAACTTACTGGGCATATTAAATTCCATGACAAACAAGACATAAAAAAAAGCAAGTATGTGAGTGCTCACAAGATCAGGAGCCTCTTTGTGAATTCCCAGGCTTCTCCACTGAAGGTACAGTTACTCTTTTCCCCAGAAAAATCTCTGTCTTAGATGACACCCTGTAGTAATGAGCCAATTATCAACTGCATCTTTTGTATAATTGTGTTCTTATAGCATTTTTTCAGTGTATAAACAACTTTAATACTAGCCCACTCCTCCTCTGATATTTGATCTCAATACATTATATTTCAGGCCCTCATTTCACAGAGGCTTTGAACTCTGTACAGCTATCATGACAAAAGGTAGCTCCTGTCTAAGCCTCGTCAACACTGCAGCTTTTACAGGCATATGTCTGGACTCAGCAGAAAGTATCTATTTCTCCAAAAATATTATCACCTCCATTTTCTTTCCTGTGTTCCCTGTATACTAACATTTATTTTTCCTTGAAAGAGCAGGAAAATAGCTTTTCATTTCTAGAACAATGAATAAACAGTGCCATCTTCTGTCTATGTCACTGAAGGAAAACAGGGCAGTATAGACTCAAATTACAAGACTAAGTTATAAGATTCAGGTTACAAAGTTGTATGTGAAATCTCTGTCAGTTTTTGCACACACAGTATAACGCACATTTTTTGAGTGCTTAGCGCTACTGAAAGCTTTTTCAAGACATCATATATTTAAGGCACTGCCTTGGAATTAATTGCCTGAAAGATGTACTCACCTTTTTTTCCGAAGAGTACGTATAAGGTCATTGTCAACTATTCAAGACTGTATTAATTATTTATCAATGTCCTTCTAAGACTTACATATTTTTAATGCTCTGAAGTTTACATTCATATTTTGCTTTGTAGAAACACCTGGCATTGTAGTCACCATTTATCCTTCTTAACAACATTTATAATCTTAACTCATGTGCCATGGACACAGAGGCTGAACATCCAAAATATTTCAGTTTGACTCCTTGCTTTTGTAAATTACACCATATGTGTTCTTGGAGCTAGAAAGTTGCAAACATTCGATATGGTAATGGAGAGACAGAAAGCATGGTGTTCTGCTAATTTCAGGCATTGAAGTAGTGTGTGCACACATTAATTTATTTTCATATCAAGCAGAAAGTAAAAGAAAAACACATTTACAATGGAAAAAAAAAATCAGATCACCACCATGGAGCTAATGAAATCTTACAGCAATCTGCATTAAAACCACCAGTAGTTTTATGAAGATTCCATCAACTACAGAGCACTACAGGCTAATAGAAGTGGTGCCTGCTGCACTCAATAGACCATACTTTAAATCTTATGGCCACCAGCCATTTTAGCAGTGGCAGTTTGCTGCAGATTTCTGAGTTTTAGTCTGCTTAAGCAGGAACTGGTTATTCTAAGGAATTTCCTGGAATGGTTGTGAACTGAAGTGAAGAAATTAAACACCTTTAAACACCATGAATTCACCATATACCGGGGCTTACACTTCACTGTCTCAAAAGCTATAATCATTGAGGACAAGAGTTGCTGAAGAAATAAAATAGCCATGGAAGCAGGGACCCATTTCTGACATTAGAGAAAGCAACAAATCAACATATCAATTAAAATGGTGACGCACTGATTCCCTCTCAATTCTGCCAAAGATATCCTAAGTGATCCTGAGCAAAACTTCATTTACAAAGTCCATTAGATGTCTGGAACAAGATATAGTTGTTAAATGTTCATATAGCTTTTAGCATGGTGCAGTCCCAGAGTTTGCTGGGTTTTATCTTGAGAAGGGGACAGGGAAAGCAAGGAGAGAAGACTGGGCATGACTACATTCAACAATTTCAAATGCAAAGATTTAAAAGAAATGACACCCAAAACATATGTTAAAAGAATATTGTGGAGGGTAAGAAATCAAGCATACAGAGGCTATGGAATGACAAAATTAAGGTTGTTACTGAAATATTCAACAACAATATGATATACATTATGATACAGCTTAATTTCAGGATGATATGCTATTTCCTGCGTCTTAGTATAGTTTCTTCTAGAAATAAAGCCTTTGTAATGGCTACAGGAAGCTATCTAGTCCCCATTCCAAGCCTTTATGAAGGTATTGACCAACTTCAACTGAATTTAAAAGCAGTTAAATTCTTGTGAATTTTAGTATCTACAGTTCTGAACACAGGTGGCAGTACAGTTATGTTAAAAAAACCACCCTTAAATTAGTCTTTTCAAGAGGCATTAGCCATTTACACATATGCTATTCTAAATCAGACATAATACAATTGCCATTGTCCAGCCAAACAAGAAGAAAACTTAGAAGGAAGCAGGTAGTATTGTGCTGGAGTTTAGGGACTGTGACAGTCAAAAAGAGGGATGGTAGAGAAAGGACATAGCAGATAGGGGCTGTAAGTCTGAAAAAATTGGGCTCCCATAGCTCTGCTGTTGACGGAAACCTCCACAGCATCAAGATTGCTCAGCATAAGGTTGTTTGTTAAGATTTATGGACCTGGGCTTCCAAATAAGCTCTAACAGTGCATAGTCTCCAGCCACAAACTCTCTGCCTTGCTCTCTGCTATGTCAAACCTGGTCCCATTCACCCAGCCAGTGTCAACTGTTCTTCTTTCCAACCCCTTTCTCCTAATTCCAATCATGTTCTTGCTCATCCAGTTGAACAGACTTATCCAGGATCCATTCTTGGCTCTGCACAGCTGTTTTAATCCCCAGAATCCTCAATTGACCTAGTTTCCCACCATCTCCTCCCACAAATTCTCCCCTGCTCCCTGTCTCTACCTGCTAGTTTCACTGCTAGTTCTACCCCCACATCCCTCTGCTCTTACCTTGTGCTCTCTCTTTTCTTAGTTGTTATTTTTTCTGCACAGGAAAAAAATAATTACTTGTCAGACAGTGGATGGTCCAGAGCACAGAAAAGAAAGAGTTACTGTGCTAGACACCAGTCCTATTTTAACGCCAAATGGGTCAGAGCAATAATTACTAGAGAAGTTCAACTTCATTTTCTAACTTTACCAAAAATAACAATCTGAGGAATTTACATGTAGGTAGCCCTGAGGTCTTCAGAAAGTATGAATGAATGAAGCATAATCAATTCTTTTGTAATTGTAACATGATTTGTAGGTTTGTTTGTATTTTGTTGTATCTTCTAAAAAGCTGTAGTATTGTGGTAGGTGTGATGTCCAAAATTATTGAGGCCACATTCATAGACCAAAAGAGAGCTTAGTTGAAAAAACCCAGCTGTTTTTCTCTAGAAACCTCAACCACTTTACATTTTTGGTAGCAAATATTAATTTATGCATTCCATGCCAACAAAGCCTAAAGCATTTTTTTGATTTCATGAATAAGGATAAATCTATATGACTATTCACATGAATAAGTATGTGCATGAACCAGGATTTAAAAATTAGGAGCTTTGAAATACCTGTACTATTTTCTTTGATCCCCGTAACATGGAAAGATAGGTGAGAGAAGGATATAATCTTTGAATTTAGAAGTAAAAGAAACCATGCTTTGGGTTACTCCCAGTCTTAATAGAGTAAGTTATCATACAATGCATTTTAAAAAAATAAACAGTGCTATATTATTCTAAGCATCACTTTACAGTGTTTATTCCAAGAAATACTTATTAACACTTGATAGTAGCTACATAAAAAAACAAAACACAATTCTTTTTTTGAGGAAAATATCAGTACCCAATCTTCTGCTGTATTTGGCTTCTTGTTAGAAAACAATCACGTGTTTTGTGTAGACAAGATTTAAATTTCATATCATAAAGTGGACCAATCACAGGTGTCTTGTTAGAATAAATTCAAGATCTAATTCAATTAATTTTTTTTTTATCTTTGTCTCAGAAGCTTTCTGGTGTAACAACAAAGCCGTACTATATTCCTTTTAATGTCTTCATCCTAAACCAGGATGTAAAAAAGTAACAACAATTTGCATCTTCATTTCAGTGGGAAGAGCTTCTATATGAACTAACAATAGCCTTCATGACCCATAATAAGAATAACTCTCTTTAAATATTCAGCAGAGTCAACAATTCATTATTTCAGTGTGCCAGCTGGTCATTATGGGATATTATAGGAAATGATGACATGATGTGCAGAATTATAAAATAATGGCTCCCTCTTGCAAGTGCAAGAAGACATATATACTTTTTTTTTAATTCTTTGACAGCCTGAATTACTTCATATAGTATTTTTGATTTATACTTTGCTCTCTTTTCAAAAAGATTACACTATCCAAGGACAACTCTTTCTTTTCTTGAAGCAACTGAAGAAGAAATCTGGCAGCTAAGCCAATCTCCCTGTTTATTTGAAGAATATTTTTCAAAAGGGAATAACATAAAGCGATACAAATAAAATGATGTTATGCCATCTCTGTACAGATAGAATTCCTACCTAGAAATCTTTATTGCATACATATTAATGAAAGATAGTAACACATTTCAAAACAAACTTACACAAGCCCTTACCATCTGTACAACACACACGTCCGTGTTTCTAATTGCTGCAAGCATCTTAACACATTAGCAGTAGCTCAAGCAGAATATATTCACTTTTCAAGGTTACCAAATGTGCACCACCATATGTATTAAGGGACATATACTTTATACTCCAATACTTCTTTACAAAAACAAATGTTCTTATTGTTGTTTGTTTAGGGAGAGATGTTTCTTTCAGTAAATATGAATATACAGACAATTGGTCTTTCTAACCAGAATTAACTTCTGTTTGAAAAAAATTCATTTTTATTTTAAAGATCCATGTTGCACGGGGAAAATTTCAATGTTTCTTCAGGAAAAGCAAAAAAGCTAAGTCCACATCTTGCTGTTAGAAGCGCCTAATAATTTTAATTTCTGTTGCACAACTGACAAAATCCATTCAAGTGGATGTCAGGGATAGAGAACAGAAAGATGCCAGGTTAGATGAAGGCAACATCTGGCAATCTCACTGTAAAACTGACTGGTAGGGTCCTTCCAATTGCACTCACTGTTTCACAGATAACCCAAAACTTACCAGAATCTCTTATTTTCTAACACACAGTAAAAGCAAACCTGTATTTTTTGAAAGCTTTCCAAAGGGAGAATTGTCATCATACTTAGTTGTATGATCATTTGAACTGCTTCATTGTGTCACTTTCTACTAAGAAATACAACATATGAAGAATGGCATGAAAGCTTTAGTGCTCCCCAGGGAAGCCAGCTACTCTTAATGTTACTGGAAAACTCAAGCCTCACACTATGACTGAGGGTGGCACTTCCAGATTCTTTGGCTTTCTGAATTTCATGTGAGTATAGCAATCTCTGTAAATGCTATAAAATGTAGTACTGAGATTTTGTTACACAGCTTGTTATTAGTTAAAGACCGCATCTATAACCTCAAAATTTTGACTGGCATCAGACAGAATGAAGTCACCTCCAAGCATTTTTCTGCTCTACCCTGAGAGACAATGAACAGAGCTAAATATAAGTATATACATATATATAAGTAAGAGTAAGTACACAGACAGGATATCAACAAACCGATCTGTTGGATACAATTAATGAAAAACTGCAAAGCCAAACAGATGGTGGATGCTTCCTCAGTCATGGAGTTCCGACCTTCCAGGTCTGCCAGATGAAGACCAACGACATAAAATTTTATACCTGAATACTTTCAGTCAGTTGACAGGAACATGACAGAAGCAAAACGAGTCCAAAAAAAGTCTACCAAAGAGAAAGCCACAGATGTAGCAGTGAGCAGGGTGGATTTATCATGACTGATCAGACCATGTCAATAAACACAGAAGATACATCCATTCCCCATGAGGTGGATATCTGCTGAGTGAGATGTTACAGCCTGTTTAAGAAAGCACTCTGTGGCTGGAAAGAGGGCAGAGAACCAAGAGACACATTATGGGCAAAGGGGATGGATAACTGAAACAAACTGTGCATCAAGAACTTAAATTCTAGAAAGGAAAACAGAGTAAAATGCAAAGCTGAAGTACAATGCATGACAGATCCTGAGTTACCAGTACATGGCAAAAAGAAAGGAAAGAGAAAATGAATATATGTTGTATTTTAATGAGACAGTTCTTAATACAGTCTGATTCACTCTTATCTTAGACCAGTGTTAATATACATTATTTCATTGCCTTGAGCTTCAATAAGCCTAAAATCCTTCCTAGCATGATTTGCCTTTTCCACAGAAAAGATGCTAGCTATATTTCCGCATTTATTCCAATATTTAAAATGTGAAATACACACACTATGCTTGACTTAACAAAGGATACAATTCCACTTTGCATGCGTAATTTTGCACATGGAGATCTCAAACGTCTTGAAAAATGACAGCTATTTTTTCCTATTAAAAAATGCTATGTAGAAACCTTACAAACTTCAAGCTGCCTTCAGGGAAACAACCAAAATTTTGCATTTTTGAGGAGCAGGTTTTTTCATTACAGGTATGTCTAGCTCTCAACATGACTGCCAGATTCTTCCACAGTGCTAATAAATCCCCAACAGAAAAAAAAGCGTTTATGGCTTGTCACTACGGTTTCTAGCTAGAAAGGTGAAGAATACTACAGATATTACCCCTAAACTGTCCATTCTGCATGTGACTGTACCGGTGATGACTGTGAGGAAATTTCACATTCAATACAATGTGGCAAACGGTGCAAAAAGATATCCCACAGGATTTTAAAATAATTGAAATAAACATTTGCACATTTGCTTTATTTGCTAAAAAAAAATGTAGCTAGTACCTTCTCACTGAGTATAACTAATTGAAAAGCTACAGGAGAAGGAAAGCAAATTTTAGAAAACAGAGGTCTTACCTTTCAGTGAAATTAAAGTAATGCCTGCCTAAAAATCCTATATCAGACAAGGGGTTTATTTGCTCAGTGCATAAATTGTGTGTTAGACAACAATTTAAAAATGTAACTGGATGCCATAATGGTCCCATATAAGATAAAGAAAGATGTAGAGATTTTCTTGATACCTATCATTCTGGACAAAGACATCTGACCTTGAGAGAACAAGACCAATGCTTTAAAAATACTCTTAAGCAACTGAAGACAAGTTTTTAACAGTTGCTTGTTTGGAACAATGTGTATCCTAAAGGAACACACAGGAATCAAGTGTAATCATTACAGTTATGTTTAAAACAGGATGAAACCGGTAAAGCACCGGGATTAGAGACAGGTTGCTACTTTAGGGCAGCTAATGGCTGCTGTGATAAAACTACATAACAGTAGAGCTGAATAGAAATAACTTAATAGACTTCACAGGAACTGATACTATTTTGCTGATTTTTACCAGAAAGCTCGGACCTAAATGCAAGTTCGAAACTGCAAATATTCCAATGTCTACATTTGACAAAGGATTCTGATCAATGACACAGCAGAAGAAAGAAAACTCTTATTGTTGCGCTCTAGAAATCTACAGGATGGGAAAGGGGATTTCATTCTTACATACTTTAGACAATCATGCTACTAATATTTTTTATAACAGTTAAAGTTTCTCTGTAGTTGCTGTATTTGTTATTTCATCGAAGTATCCTTGCCTTAAATCCTAACAGCAGTGGTTTCCTGGCTTCATGCTTCAGTCAGATGAAAGGGAACTTTTGTCCTGCTTTCAGCTGGGATAGAGTTAATTGTCTTCCTAGTAGCTGGTACAGTGCTATGTTTTGGATTTAGTGCGAGAATAATGTTGATAACACACTGATGTTTTCAGTGGTTGCTCAGTAGTGTTTATAGTAAGCCAAGGATTTTTCAGCTTCTCATGCCCAGCTAGCAAGAAGGCTAGAGGGGCACAAGAAGTTGGGAGGGGACACAGCCAGGACAGCTGATCCAAACTGGCCAATGGGGTATTCCATACCATGTGACATCATGCCTAGTATAGAAACTGGGGGGAGTTGGCCTGGGGAGGGGATCGCCACTCGGGAACTAACTGGGCATTGGTCGACAAGTGGTGAGCAATTGCATTGTGGAGCACTTGTTTTGTATATTCCAATTGTTATTATTATTATCATTATTATTTTCTTCCTTTCCATCCTATTAAACTCTTTATCTCAACCCACGAGTTTCACTTTTTTTCCCAATTCTCTCCCCCATCCCACTGCAGAGGAGGGGAAGTGAGCAAGCAGCTGCATGGTGCCTAGTTGCTGGCTGGGGTTAAACCACAACAACTTATCACAAATTTCTACTGTTTTAGAATCAATTGACTTCATCCTTCACTACAAAGTTATGACCTCCTATAAGAAGCCTTCAACTTCAGCCCAGGAAAAGCCAGGGAAGAAGTGGAGGGGTCCTAATTCTAATGCTTACACAGGAGGAGATACAGGAATGATTCAACCTGCAGCCTCCTCTTGGCCCCTCTTGCCTTTCAATATTCCTGATACATTCCCTTTCCCCCTTAGGCTAGGGGAATTTCTCACTCCGTGAGAAATGTGGGGATTTTGATGTTTTGCTTTCCTTGTAGATCAGAGATATTTAGATCAGAAGCTATTAGATCAAAGGTCAACATTTTTTAAGCATTCAAAAGCTTAATAGTTTTCTTCTGAAAAGATAAAAAAAATGAATTTGCATCTTATAAATATACTATTCATAAACATAAAATTACATTACAATTTAAAACCCAGACTAAAACCAAATCAGTCAGAATAACGTTTTACTATAGCAAAAAGAAAGAAGAAAGTTGAAACTATTAAAGACATCAGAACTGCTCACTAAGTACTATTCATAATGAAAGTATCATCAAAGTCAACACGTTCTGTGAAACGTGCAATTTTAACAGAATTGAATTTTCCAGTGAAAACCTGTTAGACTGTACCTTTCTGGCCAGTCTTTATTTTATAATTAATTGCTCTTAGTTAACCATTTATATGCATCCAGAGTAAAAGGGTATTTACCTTTTAGCTTTAAAAATAGCAGCCTCATTAATGATTTACAACTGAAGAGGAACCCCTATTAGTTAAAGAAGTAAGCCAATAAACAAGTAAACAAGTGTGACTCCATCCACTTGATGTCAATTGTTTGAAAAAAAAGAAAGTAGCAATTATTTGACCAAAGCCAAAGACAACTAACAGCTGGTATTCATCTCCATGCTTGGTGACCTATTTTTCAAAGTCTCTTATTTCATATAGCTGATTCTTGATTTCCTTTGGATCTGTGGGTACCCAGAAACTGAAAAGAATCAGGATACTTGAGTTGGTGTTCAAATTTGGACCTAAGAACTAGGGGGATTATGTTAAATACTTCCATTGAAGTACCTGATTTATCAGTCATGTTTGTACTTCTTGTTCTTAAGAATACAGGCTTTTAGAGTTTGTCTTCTATCTCATCTGTGGAGAATTCAGAGTATATCAAAGGTTGAAATGTTTTGATTTCATTGAATGTCGATCTTCTGTATGAAAGTCCAGAGTATGAATACTATCATTTAATTATTATTATTCAGTATGTAAAAACTAGATACAACAGAAAATGCATGCAGTTTATTGTCAAACTACTCTTGATTTAATCTCTAAATCCTCCTTAATACTATTGACATAATTAAACAGTGGGAATAACTGCAAGCATACTGCATGCATACAATTTAAATAGTCATTTTATTTCTTGTTTGGAAAAGACACTGTAAAACATGTATGTTCTTATGTATTTACAGGCAATTATGATACAGTGAGAACTGAAGTTAAGTTTTTGTGGATTTGTGCCATGGAATGACACACTCTTGGAAGTTCCTTTTTGTAAGTAACCATTTCACAATGGTCACCATTGCTGCAACAGCTCTACCAGTATAAAATCAGAGTAGGGATTTCAAGTCAAGTGGCAATAAAAGACTAATTTGTTTCTCAGAACTGTAGGGGCAGAATGGGAGAGGCAGTTTAAAAGAACAGAAAAATGCTGCAGCCCACTTTGAAGACATAAAGTTAGAAACGCTCGAGAGGCTTGAAAGGAGCCACAGGAGACAGTGTCAGCACAAAGCCAGTTACATAAAACCAAGCTGTACTGGGTCAGACAACAGTTCCAGTGTGCTGTCTCCAAAGGGACTCGTATCAGATGCTTAGGGAAAGAATATAAGAAACAGGGCACGTACAGAATTGTCCTTCCTCTTGTGTACTATCTCAGCTTCCAACACCCCATAGCCGAGGCATTTCTAGGTGGCAAACGTAGCATATCTTTATCCAAACTGCTGATAGCTCCAGCTCCAGGAAATGGTAAAATTGCATTAAGTTCTTTATGTCCTTACACATTCAGGAAAATGTCTCCTGACGCCAAAACCTGTGCAAGTAATTAATCAAGCAGAGAGAAGATGTCACGGAGGGTCTGCCAGGGATAAAATCTTTCTCCAAAGACATGCGTGAACCGGGAACAGAACCCGAGCTTTCCACATAGCAGGTAAAAACTTTCCCACTGACTGTTATCAATATGATACCACATTATGGGGACACGCTGGTAGACAAACACCCTTTTTCATGTTGGAGTATTTCTTGCAAAAAGGAATGATAACTGCTCTCAAAAATAAGAATACAGAGCACCATTCAATGCACACATGCTTACTCTCAGAGGGATGAGGAGGAGATACTGGCACAACCTTCAGCCTTCAATAAGCAGCAAGATGGCTTACAGCAAAGGTAAAGGTGCCTGATGCTTCTGTTTGTGTGACGGTACTGAGGTGAAAGCATTAGTTTCTATTGCTAAATCTGCACCTAAGGAAGAAAAGAAATCTTAGTATCAGTTTCTGTTGCAGCCTCTTGCCCCCAAAATTTCTTAGGTGTTCATATGCCTTTGTATAGGATTGCCTACATTTTTTCTCTTGATGCAACTCAGTAAGTCCTGCACACTTGACTCAGATTACTATTGATCACTTCTGCCATGGCAATGTCTGAAGAAGAAATTCTGAGTCAGAACAAAAGGATGGTTCCTGCTCAGTAGTAGCAGGTATACTTCATCAAGGTATTAATTATTATCAAAATAACATGACACTCAACATAGCTCTAGTTATTTTTATATCATCAGCTCCCATGGAGCAAAGTATGCTAGCATACGTTTAATTTATCTATGTATTTGAGCCCATTCATCACTGGGCCTGAAGAATATTCTTAAATGGCAACCACCATTCCAATGGCCAAGGCAAATGAAATTTGTGTTGCTATTTATACCTTGCAGTTTACCTTGCTCTTAGAAAACATTCATTCCTTGGAGAAATGTCTGCTTTCCTGTCTAAAAACTGATTTTGCAAGTGTTACACCAATCTCATGCCTTAACAAAAATAAGAAATATGAAAGGAGACCTCTCAGCAGAGCTCAGTAGGTCTAACAGCTACACATTACATTTTAGTGCATAGTCTTTCTTTGTTGTGATTTGTTTTAGCCTGGCTGGGCTTGATTCTGTAGTCATTGATGGAGGTTTTACACTATCAGCACTTCATTGATTTACACACTTGCAAGAAGGAAAAGAAAACCAGGTTCACTGCCTTTGTGCAAGTCACTTAATTTCTCTGTCATTGTTGCCCATAGAAAAACTTGCAAGCCTGGCTTTGGGCCTTTCTCATTTCATTTTGCAGCTGTTGAATGGTTGAAATTGATATCTACAAAGTGCTTGCATATAAAAAAAGTCAGCAACAGACAGGCTCTAGAAAGTGATGCTGGTCATAGAGAGGAAGTCATCTAGTCACGTCATCTAGTCATCTCTAATGTCTGCTGTTGAAAATGAGGAACTATTTTTTACAACTATCATACTCCCATCAGGTTATCTGTGTGATGTTAACCTGCTAGACTTCTATGAGTTAAACCAAGCTGTTGTGTGGAGGGAAGCAGAAAAACAGAAAATGAAACAGCAACAAAGATAGGGCTTGTTCTGTAAAATATTTGGAAGAGTTAAGCTAACAATGGCTATCAATTCACAAATAGCTAGCTGCCTGTCCATATCCATACTAGAATGGTTTATTCTTCTGGCACCAGAATGTGGGCTTACAAAAAGTCCTAAACAGAGCTGGACAATTGGGAGTTTTTTTGACTGGGGTTCACTATAGTGAAGGGGGAGGAGAGGGTGCTGAGTAAGACATACACTAGTATTTCAGCAAATATGTAAAACAGTTCAAAGTAAATGACAAAAAAAGTCATTATTTTGGTCAAGCTTGATCAACAGTTTTGGCACAAAAAAATTAAAATTATTTTTGAGAAAAAGATTAAGATGTTTATGGCTTACTTCAGCATGTTCCTTCATTTTGTGACCCTCTTTTAATGTCACACTTGAATTACTTTTTTTCTAAAGGACAAGAAAAGGAATTAATGCTTTGGACTGATCTTAACTTTTAAAAGCCAAAAGCCTGCACAACTTTAATTCTAATAGTCTAAAATAACCACCTTAGAACGAGTAGTAACTGGTGCTTGTCAGAAAGCTGGCAGAGATGCAGACACACATTGTGACCTGAAAGCTATCTCTATACTATAAAATTAAAAGTGCCTGAGACCATTTGCTGGCTCTAAGGCTGTCTGGCACAGAAAGCACTGCATCCATACTATTAAATTCTCCCAGTCCCTAAAATCAGAGTGGAATTGTCAGTATTCCTGGGCTAAAGCCACGCCAGGAACTGCTCTAAATTGCAAGTGTCAAGGTCTGAGCACCATTTAGTGCCAGGGAATGCTTGCTGGCTCCAGTTTGGATATACTGTATGATATAGTCACAGAGAGCAAGGGACCAGAATAAAAAAGCCAGTTCTTCCACTACAGATGGGAGAATAACATAAGAATAGGCAGAAGCACTATTGTAGTTAAAGAGTCTGGGGCTTGTGTTGTGGGGTTTTTTATGTTAACCTATTTTCCCAGCTACCGCCTTGGCAATCAAATACTATTTTGCTTTGAAGAAACTGTTTTAAGTCACTTTAACCAGTTTAGCAGGTGTTCAGAGGAAAACAACCAAAGAACCAGTTGGATGTGTCACATTAACAGAGTTAGTATGAGAGAAGCAGAAACCCATAGCCATAATGCAAGACTGATCGGACCTTGTGGTTCCCATTCCCACAAATGATCAGGAACAGGAAGCCAGGCCTGCGAGGCAGCAAGAAGAGAAAAAACAGGCTACAGGGTCAGGCCACTCCATAACTACAACTTGTTTATTCCCCAGCCTCTTTTATCTTTCACCAGCATGACTGAGGAGCCCAAGAAGTCTGTGGAAAATTGCTTCATGATAAAATTCCCACAAGAGACTCTGACTAAGCTCACCTTAATCCACATGACTGAGGGAAGTAAAGGAGGGCAGATACAACACTACAGCTCAGACCTACGTACCTTACAATTATTGTTTAACACATATGGAAAGAGAGAGTAAAAGGAAGAAGCAGGAATAGCAATTAATTCTTTATCATCCCGGTGTACCAATAGGGATAGACTCATGCTCTCACTGAGTGGTGACCCTTGAACCTTCGCAGGAGGAATCGTCAGTAGGCATATGAATTAGCGCATGCGACTGCAGGCCTTTCATTTCAAAGTACAGGCTGCTTACACTGTGTCTGAAGAGCGAGGGAAAGCTCTGAGCATATTAAGAAACAGTTGAAAGATAAATTGACTTATACATTACCAAGTTATAGTAATGGAAAAATAATCAGGGCAGCTTTACAAAATGTAAATGTCTCTGTGCCACCAATGCTACAATAGCTCCCCTTTAAATCTATTAGCTTTAGAATGTTATTAATAACATTTCAAAATGTTTGCATTTCCTACGACATCATTTGTAAGGCAATAAAACAGAGAGAAAACTAAAACAAATCTCCCAGGTACATAATTTGCTGGTTTTCAGCATTTTAAGGCTATGATTCTTGGCTGGAGACATACTCAGTTACCTACATGTCCTGTGCCCAGAAAGGATGTAAATAGCAAGCTAGGGGTAGAGTTAGCAGGTCCTCCAGAGTCCTAAACATTTTTGCAAGCTAGCACATCTTCCAAATTAAATTTATGAGCTGCTAGAGTCATAGCCAGACCTGTTAGGAGATCTAAGGTTATGTTCAACTGCAATAGGTGCTCGAGATCGGTAAGATGGACTAAAGCTCCTTCCCATGGTTTGGGTGAGGCAGCAAATTCCAGCAGAGCATTTTTATGCCTTAGAATTGAAGATTTCATTTTAGAAAAATAGCTCAGTCGCAGTCATGCAAAGGAAGATGTGATAAGGTGATGTTAATAACAAATTTAATCTCAGAAAAATATTTCAGAACAGACTTACCCGTGGCTGACTTATGGGGGCAGGAGACA
Organism: Haliaeetus albicilla; assembly: GCF_947461875.1. NCBI lineage: Eukaryota > Metazoa > Chordata > Aves > Accipitriformes > Accipitridae > Haliaeetus > Haliaeetus albicilla. The sequence goes on along the minus strand of NC_091488.1, from coordinate 20,346,896 downwards.
GCCCACACGTGCTGTCAGGGGCTGGGAGGGCCAGCAGCTCTTGTGGGCTGGGGTGCAGGGAGCCACAGGCCACCCCCCTGGGGGCAGGCAGGGCACTGCCTGGCAAGCAGGGCCCCTCCCAGCCCCCAGGCAGGATCGGGGCAGCTGCAAGCACCGGGGAAGACCCAGACCCTGGCATCAGGCACTGCCCTGGGGATGGGGATGGGCCAAGGCCAGGCTGAGACATGGGCCTACAGGTGGGCCTGGCTCAGCAGGACCCATGGCTGGGCAGGGCCGGGCTGTGGGGAGCGGGAGACCGGCCCTTCTGTGGCATTGCTGAGGCAGGGGCTGACAGCCCCGGGGGGCTGAGATGGGGTCCTGGGCCATGGGCAGGGCAGGGGGAGCCCCAGGGGGCTGGGCAGGTACAGGCAGGCGCACGAGCACCCTCAGGGCCCAGGCAGCGTGTTCAAAGCTCACCCTAGGTCTGTATCTGAATATAAGTGCCAAACGGTGGTGGTCTTGGCTGGGGTAGAGTTACTTTTCTTCACAGTAGCTAGTATGGGGCTATGTTTGGGATTTGTGCTGAAAACAGTGTTGATAATTCGGGGATGTTTTAGCTATTGCTGAGCAGCGCTTACACAGAGCCAAGGCCTTTTCTGCTTCTCACCCCACCCCACCAGCGAGGGGGCTGGGGGTGCACAAGGAGCTGGGAGGGGACACAGCTGGGACGGCTCACCCCAACTGACCAAAGGGATATTCCAGACCATATGACGTCATGCTCAGCATATAGAGGTGGGGGAAGAAGGAAGAAGTGGGGGTACACTGGAGTGATGGCATTTGTCTTCCCAAGTAACCGTTCCACGTGATGGAGCCCTGCTTTCCTGGAGATGGCTGAACACCTGCCTGCCCATGGGAAGTGGCGAATGAATTCCTTGGTTTGCTTTGCTTGCAGGTGCAGCTTTTGCTTTACCTGTTAAACTGTCTTTATCTCAGCCTACAAGTTTTCTCACTTTTACCCTTCTGATTCTCTCCCCCATCCCACCGGGGTGGGGTTAAACCACGACGCAAGCACGGAGGGAGGCTAGTTTTCTGCTGCTTTTTACCTTTTTTTTGGTGATGTGACATGACTTTATCCCCATATTTCTCTGGTCATTAATGGGTTTTAAAGCACACAGTACATAGGAACATGCTTGTATATGCCAGAGTCTATGACTAAGTAGCCAGCATCTTTCCCAAAAGGCAATTTCAATATTACTGAGAAACAATACAAGACGCAATGCAATTGTTGCATCAAAACCAACCTCTCTTTTAACTGAAAATAGTGTGGTGAAATAGTGGTCATGGTGGCTTATGAGCTCAGTCATAAAGACAATAAAGAGAAACGATGGTCAATATAGCATTGGTCATAGATGGTCAATATAGGGGTTACAGCATATTAAAGAGAATTTTTAAAAATTAAATAGGAGCAGTTAATTCCATGTAACTGCCACCCTGAATATTATGAACTGAAGGTATCCCATAACCACACTTCCCCCTCTTCCAGATGAACTGCCATGGTGTTGGTTACTTTGAAGCGATTTTAAATTTGTGGCCCTTTATCAATAAAATCTTCAGAAATAAAGATTAGGAAGAGGAAAAAAGATTATTTACCAGGAGATCCTTCAGAGTATGGAACCATACTGTTTCATTTAATGCTTCTTCATTTCATAGTAAGAAGAAAAGTAATGAAATCTCTTTTTAAAACTTGTATTTCTTTTTCCCAGATGTATCTTGTGGGGTTATTTTGGTTTGGTTGGTTGGTTGGTTTGAGGGGAGGGCAGGTAGTGTTGGGTTTTGGGGGGTTTTAAGATCTCACAAAACAAATTTTCTAACGACACCTGATCTTCCCTAGACTCCCACTTGAGCATTTAAAAACTGAATCCTGCCAGTAAGAGCCAATGATTTAGCTCAGCATGCTCCCTATAGAAATGAAGAGGAAGAATTCGCCTTCAGAGTTTGGTTTTGAAATGTAAATAGATTTTTTTCTTCTTTTTCTTCTCCTTGGACTGCAAATATACTAACTCTTTTAAATACACTGTTTTAGAGCAGGTGGCCCAGTTGGCACCTCACAGCACACATCCAGCTTGCAGGATGCTTCTCTTTAGCCTTTCTTTCCCAGAGAAGACACCCTAAATGTATAAGTCCTGATGCTTGCCAAAAGGTGTCACAAAAACCTAGGACTGGCATTGTTTATGAGCTGCTTCAGGAACAGTTTTCATAGCTCTTGCCTTTTCAGTTATCACGACACAAGTGTTAGCATACAAATGCTTCAGCCTTACTCCCTAAGAGTCTCAAAACTCATGCAAAGACCAACTTCGCTTTAGCACTAGATTATACACAGTCATTACACGAGGTATGCAAAGTTAAGTTGAATCTGCAATTTTTAACTTCATAGGGTCTTGTATAGGCATATATAAGTTTGTGGGAGTTCCCCTTTGGCTTTTGTCAACTCTTTACTAGATTTTGTTATCAGAGTTAACCTGCTGAGTCAGTGGCTACACTGTGCAGTAACATTACTGTCAGACTACAGCAGTACTGTTAGTGAGTCAGAGGCAATAGCTTGGACAGCATATGTAGCGGTTGTAAACTTTCTCTTTTTCCTAATGAATACTTTACCACCATGAGGAAAATATTACTTCAAACATGATCTGCCAGAGACACAGCTGACTTTGGGGTTTTTTTGAAAAGGTTATGGCAATTAACAAAATGAAATGCACATCATTACTGACTGACACAAAATATCAAGAATGCTGATTGTTCCAACTTCACAGAAAAATACACATCTCTGTTTTTATGCTAAAGAAACTTAATTCATTGGAAGACTATGCACCCCGGAAAATAGATTTTAATAATTTTCCTCTTTCATATTTATAGTTTTTGCATCTACACTTCAATTGAAAATCTAGAAAGACTGAAGAATCTAGGTATGGAAATAAGATTTACAAAGGCAAGATAGGGTGCATTCCATATAAACACAAAATGATTTAAGCATATTACTTTTTCCCTTTTTTTCAACCACATCTATCAGTCCCATATGCAAATAATTGCATAACCACTTAGCTGTATTTCTTCCAGATGTTGAAACCTTCAATTGCTACCTATAACCTTTTCTTTATCCTGTTGAATTATCATATGTTTTTATATCAAAGTAATTAAAAGACCACAAATGCAAGGTTTATATATACAAAGCTGTCATGCTTAAAACTCTAAGCTATTCAATTAACCACTTATAAGACCTTTACTAAACTATCAATGGAATGAGTAAATCTGTGATTACCTAGAATTAGTATGAAAATCCATCTGAAAGCCTCTGAATTTCTATTGCCTGAATGTCATTACAGAACAAATAGTTTGTAATGAATCCAGAAGTATTCTTACAGGGATATGAGCCATTTGAATTTTCAAATTAAAAGTTGCTTTTGCATCTTAAAAAAATACTACTCTTGAAAATATTATCCCCACGGAAATATTTATTTCCGATGGAAAGTGCTGACTTTTTGATGAATGAGAGTAAAATTCTGAAGTACATAAGTACCTATCATTTCATTCGATAATGCAGAAATACCCTGCTGGTGCTGGATGATTCCATCTCCTTCCTAAGGTCAGGATTCTTGATTTGCTAGTATCAGCTGTAGCGTACATCTTTTCCCTTGCCAAGTTGAAGTTTCTGGCCACACGCATCACTGGATGTGGTGGTGAACCTGGCCCAGAGGGATAATAGGACATGGTATTTCCTAGAAGTACTACAAAGGCATTTGAAATCTCTGTTTTGGTGATTTTTCATCTGAAATGTAAAAATTCTTTTCTTTTTCAAATTTTGACTTTGTCCATATCCAGAAATGCTATGATTTCCCAATGTTATTAGATACTTTTCATGCACACAATGGTCTCATCTCATTTCATTTTCATAAATAGCAGTTTAGACACAAACACTTAGACCTGCTCTCTCAGCTATGTCAGTAAACCCACCAGGGGGCATTTATTAATTTAAACAAGATCTTTATTCCACTTACATGAATGCCTTTTCAGCTTCTTTTAGCACACTCCTACAGATCTGCATTTTCACTCAAGGGCAGATATACTCCCATATCCTGAAATGTGACCTAAATCAATCAGTCTCATACAACAATGTAGAGGTTCTCTTCAGGAGAAAATTAAGTGCTCTATGTGGAAAGGACATTTCTTATTTACATTTGCCTTGACTAGCAGGAGAAAGAAGAATTGGGAAAAAAAGTAACAAATAAAAGAAAATAGGAATGATTGATGTAGACAATCCATAACAACATTATTGTGAGGAGTAACTTTAAAAGATGCCACTTCATTGTAAGGATGCTCCAGTGTCATGAATTTCTGAGCAAAGAAGATATGAGAAGCATGTTCAATTCCCACTTCTCTTAGTCCACTGAGAGGAATGAGGGATGTCGATATAAAGGATTACTAAAGGCCTAGACAAAGTTAAACTTTGGGGTTTTTGTGTTTTAGCCAATCCAAGCAAATCTGTTTTCACATATTAAGAGCATGATTCTTTTAATTAGATTATTTTTCTGTTTGAATTTGATGCTGTAGCTGTTGTATGAGACTATTTCTGTATTGGATTTTGGCAGAACAAAGGACTGGGGCCCATTCAGCTCCTGGAAGACATCATCAGAGAATGAACAATCAGTAAACATTATGAAGTTCCTACAAATGTACAGGCTGTTTTATTTTACAAACTGCATTGTGCAAGTCTGCCAAATCCAAAAGATAATTAAATGTAGCAAAGACATAAGAAAAAGAGTCAAAGAAAATAATATTTATTCCTGAATAATCTTTTTCACTATCAACTTTAATGCTTTCATGGAAATCCATCTCTGAATAGGAAGAAAGATGTTGTAATTATTCTTTATGACAGACACATCGGCCCAACTGCTTCTGAAAATCTGAAGATTTGCAACTGCTTCTGAAAATCTGAAAGTAGAATTCTCAGATGCAGAAAACCACTTTTTTTTTTTAACTTAATCTTTCCAAAGCAGAGAGATGGACGTTATTGTAGGCAGGAGAGGAGGGATGCTATAGATAGAAAGAGACAAATGCAAGAGCCTGGAGTCATTTACAGGTTATGTGGAGCAGGGTGGAAACAATTGCATGCATCACTAATAGCACAGAGATCCCTTGTTAATGCCTGTCACTGAAACCAACCACCTACCGCAAAGGTAAGTAAATCTGGAATAAGACTCACTTGTCTAATAGTAACTTGGGTTGTATGGTTAACTCAGTGTCTCAGAAACAACAAAATCTTCCCTTCAGAAAAAAAAAATCCAAACACAATCTTCTTCATTTTTTCTTATTAAAAGGTACCTGTAATTCTACTTTCACACCACAATCTTGACTTCTGCTTCTTTTTTTAAATTGAAAGAAAGAGCATTTATATTAAGTTGCCTAGTATTTTAACTAGAATGAAGAGAAATATTAGTAAGTGTCCTGTATTACACAGTGACCTACCACTGAGGAAGGAGATTACTTGGAAGGTGGGAGAAATGGCTTTAAACTCATTTAGCTGCATGAGATTTGACAGCTGTGCCACTCAGAGGAATGGTGCAGCTAGCATGGCAGCATACACCATATGCATAGCCCAACAATTAGGATATGCTTCTGGGAAGTGAGACGGGTTATTTGCCCTAGAGCAGCAGTGGCTCATGTCTCAAACAGAAAAGGAAGCATGCAAATGTCTCTCTTATCCTACCTATTTACAAAGAAATATGATCATCATCTCTTTAGTCACTTCTGGTTCACAATTATAGATCAAAAATATTTTCCAGGTAAAGGCACCTGATGACTAGGAAATTGCAAAGTGTTTGAGATTACCTTTTCATGGACAAAATATTGTCCTAAAACAATTTAACTTCTCTAGAGCTAAACTTCATTAACTTGTTTTATTCTATAGAGCTACCATATCAGTTCTGTGTCTCTGATCTCTAGCAGGCTGAACATCTTTGACCATATAGTTACTCTCAAACTTGAAGACACTGCATGACAGCAAAACCTCTGCCCCTCCATGCAGGACTTTTCCTGTTGCAGCAGCATGGAACCTATGTCCTAAGGCCAATTCCTGTACTTCCATAGTTGTGGGCCAGCAGGACAATTAAACACCCAACACTGAGGAGCAGATCAAGAAGTTCTTACCAGAAAATTTAGGGGTGCTGGTTTGTTCTTTTAAGAACAAACACAGAGAAGAGAACAAATATCAAAAGGAAACTGTGCAAAAGCACTGAGCAAGCTATTTAACATGATTCATTTACATATAGATATTTGGTGAGATATGCTAACAAATGAAAACATGAGGAGAAAAATAGAAGAAATGTGTCTTGCAAAACTAGTTGATATAATAAATTGCAGAACTAGGAAACCAGGCATTTTCTTACATAAACATGGAAGACAGTTGCAATGGCCTCTGAGCTGGAAAGGTGTCACATAACTCCAGTCCTTTCTTCTTCTTATCTCTAGCTTTTAGAAGTGATTGGTTGTATTTGTACTTTTTCTGTATCAATATGTCAGGCAGAATAGCTGTCTTGTTAGCACAAGAAGAGAAAAAAGTATTATCTTCTCAAGAAAAGTAAGAAGCATTATATTAGGTGTTGGTAAAATGCTTTCACAGTTCCAGAGGTTTAACTTAGGCCTTTTGCTTTGTTGGTTCTATAAACAGAGAGTAATCTCTAACAGGCAGAGCTTCTGGTTTTACCATTTGATGTTGGCTTATAATGTTAAATGTGTATTATACCAATTTCTTATTTCTTGTTTAAGACAAAGTAAGTAATTTAATTCAGATGGAATTTTTAAATGCCAATATGCTCATGTATCAAAGCAATATACTAAATGACATTTGACAATTTGTAAGTCCTTCATTAAACAAAGTTAATATTACATAATAATGCACTAAACTATTTTGAACTAGCTGTTTCTTGCAACAAAATATTGTGTAAGACTCATCAGTAAATTATCTCCAAGAGACTGTGAGATACTACAAATATCCAATGGAAATTTTTGTGAGAGCAATACCTCAGTTGATAGGATATTGTGACTATAATTTATCCATCCATGACTTCAAAGGAAAATAGCAAGCCACAAATAACCCAAAGATTAGTTTTGTCCTAGCTGTTTGAATTTGGCAGGCTCGCAGAGGTTGAAAGAAATGCTAAAATTGAGGAATGATCCACCATTAAATCAAATTTAGGAACAAACTCCTGCTTTTCTTTGTCAAGCTGAATTAATATATTTTCCCACTTCTTCTACCATCTATTTTTAATATACATATTACATATGTGTGAATTGCAGTTTTATAATTCATCCATGCCAGCTTTAAATTTAATTAAAAATGAAAAAGTCACATAGTTCATGCTTCGTGTTTCAATAGCCTACTAACACTCAAAAGATTCCTATGCTGTGTATTCCTACAGCATGCCTACTATGTTTTACACAGTTAGGGATTTTGTGCATTGGATCATTCTGTGCTTTAGATCCATCTCAACTAAGATGGTCTTTGATATTTAAATAATACATTATAGACTACAACAATCAGAAAAAAAAACAGTGGATCTATTAAACTCTTTTATCATGCCATATGTCATATATCATACAGAATTTGACAACAGAAGTGCCTTAAGTAACACTCAGATGAATAAGTCATGATGCATCTAACACTTACAGATCAGATAGTCCCCCTTGGAAAGTATGCTGATAATTAGTAGGCCACTGTTCATGGCAAGTTGAGTCAGGAGTATTTTAAGATAAGAGTTTTTCCTGCCACATTATAGAACGTACATCCCACTCAAGACTCATTCTCCTTCATTTAAACCACAAAAATTCCACAAGTATCCATTCCTCCAGCTTGTGGTTTTCTTGTATTTTGTGTATTCATCGGGTTGCACCAAAATTTTTTGTTTATGATGTCAATGCTATTTTCACTTACAGAAACCATTTGCAAAGCCGTATCGGCACAGTCCTCCTGAAAGCTGGTATGCTTTATCACATTAAAAAAACTGCTTGAGGTCCTGAAAAACAATGAGAATATTCTTTATGTGGTATGAACCCTGTGTTTCCTTTAATGTGTAAGTGTCTATTAGATTAACAACCTTGAAAAACAAAATTAGATCAAAGTTAACACCAAGAATGAGTTATACTAACAAGACATCTTCACCACAGTTCATCACACTTACAGCATGCTTACTCTATTATAAATTAATATTTAAATGGAGCAGGGAGGCTCTATTTCTCTATTATTCTTTTCCAGTCTTTGCTTTTATCAATACGTTCATTTTCCTTCATTTCCAGAATCTGCTTTAGTTTGCACTTGGCCTAGACTGGTAGAGCACTATCAATTGGCCAGACTTCTTCAGTTATAATGGTCTTCAAGTGGGGTCTGTGTTGGCTAGTTCATTTTGGTTTTCCTAGCACAGAGGTAATGCACGCCTGGGACTGCCATTGCACTTCTCATGACACCTTCTGCCACATTTATTCCTGTAATATGGCTTCTGAGAGCCCTCAGCAGCTTTGAGGTACCCCTTCCAAAGGACAGGTGTAGGTGTATTATTTTTTTTTTTAAACAGAGTCCCTTGATGATATCACCCTGTTTCTTCAGGCTCTGAAGTGTTATTCCATTTATTTGCAACAGAGATAAGCAGAAATGGAGTTGGCAGTTCTCAAAGAAATCTTACAAACAAGCATCACTTCTATATTTCAGATGGAGTTATTGAACAGCCATTACCACGTGACAAAGAATACACCCCATGTGAAGCTACCAATATTCTCACAATATTCACAGTTGAATACACTGTGAACAGCTATCAAATGACAGCTACCTCCAAGACCTGAAAATGCACGAACTTGTGAAAGAGATCAGTAGTTTCAATAGAAAACGCTTAAAAACTTAGTACATTTTAAAGGAAAAGAATTTGTTATTTGTAGGTTCTAGGAACATTTCTAAAAATATATCATTACTTTAAATAAAAGGCAGGAAGTCCTTTTCATTGCTTTCAAAAAAAATTCTATGGTTTTTATAGGTTTTTTAAATGCTAGGAAGGCATTTCCCATTGTAATACCTCTCAAAATTAAATCAGGCAAACACCCTTAATCTTGGAAATTATTACTGTTTCGTATTGACTGAAATAACTTCTTCTGTCAAAAAGAATACAGTCTAGCCACCACAGAAAAAGCTGCAGAGAGTGCTTAAAGTGCTAGACTAGACATTAGGAGATTCAGTCTCTATTCCCACCTTTAGCATCAGCCACCTGACTAAGTGTATTACTCCTCTCATTGAGCTTTATTTTCCTCTATAAAATGGGAATAATGAATTGCCTGTGTCTACTGAATTTGACTAACCTCTCCTTCCCTATCCACAGCATGGCAAGGGGAGATAGAGGTACCATGATTCTATCTCCAACATATATCAGCTTGGAAAAGCACGTGCTTTTCTTTCCACGAGTAGTCAGAATAATGATTAGGTTTTAAGCACATGGAGTAAACTCAGAAAATTTTCACCACCACCTATCTGCCCTGCTCCTTTTTGTGGTCCCTTTAAGCACTCACTGGAAAGCTGCTTATCTGCTTGTCATGGTTTAACCCCAGTCAGCAACTAGCACCACGCAGCCACTCGCTCACTCCTCCTGCCACTCCCACTCCCACCCGGGGGCATGGGGAAGAGAATCAAAACCAAGTAAAACTCAGGGGCTGAGATAAGAACAGTTTAATAAGAGAAAGAAAAAATAAAATATTATAATAATAGTAATGAAAAGGAAGGTAACAAAAAGAGTGAAATATAACCCAAGAAAAACAAGTGATGCACAATGCAATTGCTCACCACCCGCTGACTGATGCCCTGCCAGTCCCCGAGCAGCGATCCCCCCCGTCCTGGCTAACTGCCTCCAGTTTACATACTGAGCATGATGTCCTGTGGTATGGAATATCCCTTTGGCGTTTGGGCGCGCTGTCCTGGCAATGCTCCCTCCAAACCTCTTGTGCACCGCCTCACTGGCGGAGCATGGGAAACTGAAAAATCCTTGACTTTGGATAAGCACTACTTAGCAACAACTAAAACACCAGCGTGTTATCAACATTATTCTCACACTAAATCCAAAACACAACACTATACTAGCTACTAGGAAGAAAATTAACTCTGTCCCAGCCAAAACCAGGACACTGCTTTAAAATGAAGAGCCCTAAATATTCAAAGTTCTATTGAAAATATCTTTTTTCACTTCATAAAGCTTCAATTTAAACACGTCTTTATATATATTCAGCTAGTCATATGTACTTAAAAACACACAAATATAATCCTCTTTCTCTATACCAGGGACTACAGTTTGTCAAAAATAAATGTGAATTTCACAGGCAAAATTTCCATTGAAAAACCGAATAAGGACCTTAAGAGCTGTTTGAAAATAAGAGGTAAGCTCGAAAACCTTTTTCACAAACAGTAATGTGAGCTCCTCAGATGTGACTGCAATGAAATAATACTGTAAAAATCAGAGAGCATTCAAAGTTGCTGGCCATCCTGATCAAAGTTTTAAAATTAAGTTGTTCTACATTTTTATTTTTCAGTTTGTGATGAATGAAGGAATTAAGGTTTTATCACTAAGTGTAGTGAGAAAAATGGAAAAATAAAAAAAGTTTCTTCACAGGTGAATATATCATAGGAAACAATTTCCAGAAACTGAACCACATGCCAATTGAGTATGAAAAATCTTTTTTTAATTCTTAAGGAACTGAGGTTGGTTGTTTTTTGTTGTTGTTTTGGGGGGGGGTTGTTTGTTTGTTTGTTTGTTTTTTAATAGGAGGAATATCTGAAAATGGATGTATCATCACAGCTATCAGATGATAGCAGCACCATTTCCCATTGCTTACCCCCCACCCACCCACAAAAAAACCTGAAGAATTCAGTTTTCTGTGTGAAGGCAGCTTCCAAGAGCAAGATTTTGCCAGATGGAGCACTTCAGCCACTATCTTCTAAATTTACATGAATTCAATTAATTTAAAGCTCAGCAGTACTTCCATTATTTTTAGTGGAACTGTTCAAGCTCTTGAAGTTAAGCACATGCAGGAACGTTTACAATACCTGTGCTATTTCTGAAAGCTTGGGTATGAAGTTAGTCTGGAAATTTACAAATACATTAATGTTAGCATAATTGAAAACCTAACTATTATTTACTTCACAAGGATCATTGAGCTCAGATAATCAGTTCTTTGTATATAAGCAAATCATCAGTATAGATCATTCTATTTGTCACTGAAGTTTAGCACATGATTAGGTAGGACTAATTTAGGACAAAGTAGCCAAGCTAAGTAATTTCATTTGAACACAAAATGTTTTGATACTCAAACAGTTCTTTATCAAGAATGTATAACTTCATCTATGTGTACAGTTCTAAACAGGTTTATTATAAGAACATTATTGATGGACACTCAGGTGATGTTTCTCTCTTCTCCCCGTAACAGTGTCTTAACAGTTGCCCAGCAGTATTGATAGAACCATACAGAAGCACATCTTCACTTGTTTTAAAATGGTACACTCTATGCAGCTAATTACAGAAATTTGACACCAGCTGAGACTCACTCAAATGTTCTGCTCTTTTTTTAGTTTCAAAGGATCCACCCTCAGGAATAGAAATACATAAGATGTGTACTTTTTTCTTTAGGCTTTAGTACTTTGTAAAATCTGAAATAAACCCGTTGTGATTTCCCCATGGTAAAATAGGTCAAATTGTTCCTGACACAGTCCATTAGATAACAAGAAGTACTTTTGTAATTGATCACGACCAAAAAACTGCCTGCAGGCTCAACCATTCAGAGAGAAAAAAAGTGACATGAGTTTTTTAAACTTGGGATAATTTAAAATGGTGAATTTAAGGATCATTTATATCCTTTCTGGTTCTGTGAACTATCTTTCAGATTTTCAGCTACAAGAGCTACAAGTGTAATTTTCTCACAGTCATATAGAAACATTGAGAAATGCATTAAAGCTGAGAACTGGCAGCATATACATCTTTCACATGATTATATTTTCAATTGTACAAATAATAGAAAACACTTTTTGAAAAGTGATAGATGTTACAATCTATCTTCATTTCCTTAGTGGCTCCACTGGAAGAATGTGCACCATCTCTTCACAAGGATCTCTTCACAAGGACTCAAATGAAGGCAAGGGGCAATGGGTACAAGTTGCACCATGAGTACTTTTATCTTGACGTAAGAAAGAAGTTTTTTTACAGTGAGAACAATCATTCACTGAAGCAACCTCCCCAGGGACATGCTAGAGTCCCCATCATGGGAGGTTTTCAAGATGAAATTGGACAAGGTGCTAGTTAATCTTATCTGTGTTCCCTTTCCCTCAAAAGGTTGGATGCTATGGTCATTTGAGGTCCCTTCCAACCTGGGTTATTCTATGATTTGCTGTGTGTCAGTATTTTACTTACATGACAGGGAAACTTTTTGAGTATTTGATTGCCAAACCATGTATGTGGAGTTCCAAATCCATGGGTAACCAGAGACAATTTTTCAAATTACTTGACAAAATTTGTCAAAGAGATGAAAAATATAAGAATTATTTGGTGGAGGTTTTTTTTCCTGAAACTGTTCTGATAATGGTCAAATTTGCTTAAATATAGATAATTTAAAAAAAAAATTAAAATCCCTGAAAACAAAAGATCTCTTCAATTTTTTCAGTCTACTGACAAAATAGCTACAACAACCAGTGACTAGTATAGTCTAGTTACTACTATAGAACAGTACTGGTCAAACTCTGTAGTGCTTATTCAGAATCCATTAATCAAAATATTATTATAGGATGCAGCATGCAAAAATTCTGTGCAGAAGGTGTAGAGATCTGTACTATGAAAATGAGATCCCACTAGTAGGCATTTACAATATCATTTAAACAACAGAATACCAAAGATTAGGACTACATAAGCGTGAGGAACAGAGCTGACCAATGTTGAAAGAGAAGCAAGAGAGAGTTGTTTGCAAGAAAGCATGATTAGTTCTTGATATAGTTATTGTCTTTCTGTGCATATGTAAATCAGAAGAAATAAAAAAAAAAAATGCAAGCTCAAATTAAGGAAATTAAAAGGAAAAGAAAATTTGAAGGAAGTTGGGGCTGTTAAGATGAAAAGAATATTGCATTTATAACCAAATACCAATGATCGCACAACACTCACTTTGTACAGTTTCCTGTGCAGCAAGGCAAAGGAGAACAACTTTGAACCTCTAATATACATATAAAATATAGATATAGTATATATAAAAATAATAATTTGGTTTTGTGTAGGCTTGAAATTTGAAAAAAAAGCATTTTAGCAGAGAAGATTCTAAGACATAGATTCTCATTTTCCAGGCCACCTAACAAGTATAACAGACAGGTAATTCTTAGTCACTTACCAGTTATGGATCAGACCTTCAAAGGGTAAAAAAAAAAAAAAAAAAAAAAAAAAGAAAGAAATGTTGAAAGACAGTAATATGAATATTTGGAAAGCACTTCCCAGAACAGAGGAGAACCCTTAGCCCTTTTTATATAAGGAAGCAAACAGTTATGTGAAATTATGGCCAACTCAATTTGTAAAATGTGTAATGGCCCAGATGTAACAATCAAAACAATCATTGTTTTGAAGTTCTTTGCATTGGAAGAAAATGTTGACAGGTAAAAAAGACTTCAATTTCTCTCAAAGTAAAAGGGAGCTTCATAAAGCAATACTTCTGAATTTCTGTATTTAACAATAATTTTCCACAGTCAAACATCTCTGACAATCATGAAAATCATTAACATTTAGAAAGCCAAATAACACATCTTGACAAATACATTACAGCATGCAGCAAAGTGCAGAAGGAATCTTTCCAGTTGACTGTTACAATGTCTTATTCCTTTAATTGAAATTTTAATTGGGGAGTTTTAGTGCTAACCTTGTAGAAGTTACTCCAAGTTCAATAAAAGTGAAGCAAAATCAAAGATTGTGCTTCTGTGAAGTTAAGATAACAAATACTTGGTCATTAACTGACAAATACTTACTGGGTGGATCCATATTTTTAATATTACTTTAAGGTGTTTTGAGCCATGTTGATCAGGGATAAAGATTCCAGACACAGCTGCTTTCAAAGCATTATCAGACCTGGGCTACAGCCCACAGTTGCAAACTAAGTGTATTGCCCTGCTTAATCTCACCTATAGCAGACTACTGTCTCTGCCTAAAAAAACTACACTGCCATGATATCAAAATGGGTCCCCAGAAAATGTCACCATGTAGCTATGTCAGACATTTAAAATTTGTGACATTCAGAAGCTGCCTGATTAACAACAGACTGAACTTAAGCATAAGTGTGGAGGAGGCATTGATTTAGCTAAAGGGACATGGGGAAAAAAATCCTGTGTATGGTTGAAGGAACATAAAATCATCCCAATTCCAAAAGCAAAACTTTCTGCAAATAAAGTACTGAAATAGTGTTTCTTGGAATTTGATTGTTCACTTCTACTGTACACAAAGTGGTTTCTTAAACTGTACAGAATTATGTGGGACTGGCAGACATGAATTACTACATTTTCCCTAAATACTTTTTCAAAGACGGTATTTGGAAAGCAAATAATCTAATGTTTAGTCATACATTTGCTTGCTGTAAGAAAGGCAGTTCAACATGAAAGGCAGAATCTTAAGGAGTTTGTACCTATAGATGGTATTAAAGAGAATTCTTAACACTCAAGCACAGAAATAGGAACTAGGGTAAAAACATGAAATTGTGTCATTTTTATAGTAAGTGGCTTGGTTTACATTTTACTATTGAAACAAATTTATTTCGAAGAGTAAAAATGCTTTCAGAAAGTCCAAACAGGCATCGCTGGACCTGTTTCCTATAATTTATCCCTTTAGCTGTATCACATAACATCACACTGAGGAAAAAAATAGGTTTGGTATGTGAAAGGTAACTTTGGTGAGAGCGATACGAAGCTTTCACACTCCTAACTCTTCACTCTAAATCAGGTAAAGTACAACTTCAGCTGAGATATTCCTATAGGCCTGGAGAGTAAGAGAGGGCCCACCATCTTTCAGCCAAAAATGGCATAACTTAACTCTCAGTTTCATATAGCATAAAGACAGGAGATAACACAATGCCATCTTTAGTGTACATCCTTTTAACAGGTCTTCCTCTGTATGAAATATCCCCTTCTTTAGACATTGTGATTCAAAGAACTCTATGCTGCCAGGCAACTGAAAGCCAGGTCAGATGTCGGACCATGTGTCTGCCTCACCACAGAGCTGCATAGGCTCATTAATCCTATGAAGCAGTCTACAGCACTGTCTCCCTATCTTTATGACATGGGTCATGATACTACTTTTATAAACTCCTCTAAAATAAACAGATCAAAAGCTGCATACAATAGCTATGACTGATTGTATTGATTTCTGTAAAAATAAGTACATATGTGTAAGACTACATCCAAATCATATTCATTACAGTTACAGAAATCAGAAATTCAACTGAAACCCTTCATCTGCTGTGCTCCTTATATCACAGGAACTAATAAGCAAGTCCAGCAACACAAGTTAATTTAACACAAACACCGTGCTTCAACAAATCTTTCAAAAAAGATCTTGCCCATGATTTCAAAAATAGAGAAATTCTTAACACCAAACAGGTCTAGAAAACAAAGTAAATACTTGCATGTGTCATTTAATTACCTAGTACGTTACATCAGTTTTACATGCAGTAAGTCTTCCATTTCAGTTGCATTTGTCCATTTCCTGTGTAACACAGCCACTCTGACAAGTACTGTTCTGTTTCAAATAGTTTAACACAGGACAAAACTGTGTGCCTTTACTATTAGTTTTAACGCAAAATACAGTGACAAATTATATGCCAGTAAAAAATCCCACTAAATGTGTGGCTCTTTTTGTTTTGCTGTTGTTGTTTTGCTTTGCCTTTCAAAGCAAATAAATTCCTTCTTCCTTCTGATGTTCTAAAACAATTTTCCTTGCAGAACCTCAAATCTGTATTCTACTTTCCTGGTCACAGATTTAATTTGGCCTCAAGGGACAAACATCATTAGACGTTTGCAGCAAGAATTCTCATTCTGAATCACTAAATACAGACAAATTATTCTGAATCCTCACTGCTGGAAATTAAAAAAAAAAAAAAAATGCCTATTCTAGTTCTTATATTAATCAAGAGCAAACATTTGAAGTGTTGCATACTGAAATAACAATACATTTTAAAAAGTAATTCTTTGCTGTGCCATATGACTACATTGATTTCCAACTTCATTAAATTCTAGTGTCCAATAATCATTGCTTTTCACCTTTTTATAACAGGTTTCTTCCTGCCTACAAGAAAACCTATAATTCTTGTCACTCAGGAAGTCAGCTTTTCAATGATAAGCCAAATTGTCTGTGCTTCTATTTTATTGATCAGAACTCACTCTCAATTTCCCATCAGAAAATGACTTGAAATAATTTGCAGCATCCAATTATCAAATAGTTGTGCTCTTGAACGGGGACATTATTAAATGTTCCTTAGACTAACATTTAGACTCAATGTTAGACTCAAGAATAATATAACTGCCAGTAGAGAAACATGACCAAAACTAATTGCTATAAGTGTCAAAATAACCAAGATTATTACATCCTTAGATGCCTGTAAATCTCACAAATTAAATATCAGTATCAGATGAAAAAGGAGAAATTAAACATTTTTTCCAAACTTGCTAATTCATCAAAACATTTGTGTTTGGTAGAGACCGTTGGGGTTTGGAAAATTCTTAAATACTCCAGATGGACAGGCATACTTTGACAAGTGACTTGAATTTTGCCATTTTGCTCATCCAATCTGCTGTTGAACTCCTAAGTAGCACAGCTTTCTAAGGCTTGCTTTTCTATACAGCCCAGTTCAGATCTTTGAGGGTCAAAGTTCTGTTTCCTTTCACAAAGAATATCTAAGCTTTAGGTTATTGTTCTAAATCAGTGATACCCAATTTCAAGAAATTGAAGAGCTTGTGACAGAGCCATAGTCAGTGAAAGTTTTGACATGGATCTCCTTAGACCTTCTCTTAGCATGATGACCGAAAAGAACACAAGCCTTTTAAAGAAAAAAGGCAGTTTAGTTAGGTATATGCCATAATTTTGTCTTTTGTGGTAGAGAAATTCAGAGTCATTAAGTCCTGTAAAGGAAAAATAAAAACAGGTTTCAGAAAATTGCCTCTCTTGAGGCACTCTTAACCTTTCAGGTAAGTTCCTCTTTCTAGTGAAACCAATGTCAGAGAATTAAAGAAAATTCCGCAATGAACCCCCTCTTCATTTCCTGCAGTGCATATTATTCCTAACCCCCAAAATAACCCTATCATTAGTTGTACTTCAACTACACAACTCCCAAACTCAGTGACAAATGGGATTCTACTTATTCCAGCCTTCAGATTCTAGGGAGCTTTCAAATAACCACAGATATTCAGACCATTTGTTCTCCAATTTCTCCTTACTCAAACAAAACCACACGTGTAACCCTACGTTCTGGGGTGCTTAGATGCAGCAAACTCCAGAAGTCCCTCCCAACATAAACTATGCCGTGACTGGGATTTACATAAGCATTCAGGGCTCTCTAATGGAGTCAAACCTATGGCATTACAAATGTCAGCCCCTCATTTAGCTCTTGGGATTCTGTAAAATGAGACTCTGTCCTTCCTTAACTTTTAATTAAAAACAGAAAGACAAGTCCCTTTCAGCAGACACATCCCTCCAGAGTGGGACACTTCCCCATCAGTCCTCCCCTAATAATTTCAGCTGCAGTCCTCCCAGGTACCATCTGCCCACCCTGTGAGTTTTTCAGCTACTGCTGGTACAAATAACAGAGTGGCCAGCTCCTTTCTCTCTGTGAGAAGAGAGCAAGGCAGCTGGGCAAAATGAATGACTCCAACCTATTTGTCAGCTGTTGCTGGGGGACTTTTTCTTTATTGTCAAGCTATTTGTCAGCAGTGTTGCTGGGGGGCTTTTGGCAGAGCCACCTTTGGCATGCAAGGTAGGCACCCTCGCCACTGTGCCAAACACAGCTCAGCCTGACAGAGAGGACTGCAAGAGGGACACCAGCAAAGAGCTTTGTCAACCGCTTCCTTTGTGCCATTCTCCTCCAAACTCACATTTCAAAGCCCTGAATACAGCAGCCCATGAAACAGCATGTGCCTGCCCTGCAGCTTGCTCAGCTCTCCCCAGTGCAAGCAGTGGTTGTTTCAGCAGTTTATTCTCCATGAGGAGAACCTACGCCATGGCACCTACACAGAAACATGAAGAGCGTTTTCAGAGAATAGATCTTAAAGTAGAAATGTTTAGCCTGCAAGGGAAGCCCCTCCAGTCACAGTGCCAGGCCTGGACTGGGGAGGGAGGAGTCCAACCAGAGCACCTAAAAACCCTCTGCTGCTTCCAACTCCACAGCCCTTTTCAGAACGGCAGTCCCTTCTGAGCAGGACTCTCTGACCCTAGCCCTGCAAGTAGCAGCTCTTGCTGCAGCCTGCATAGGCAGTGCTTGCCAGCCCTGACAGCTTGCTCAGGTCTCCCCAGTGCAAGAAGCTGTCTTGGCAGCAGCTTGCTCCCTGTGGTATCTTCCCAATAGTCACTTTTTCATCTGCACAGGAGAATAATCTTCAGCAGGCAAGGCAAGTCGTCCAAATACCATGCCGTGCTTGACCAGTGGCTGAGAGCATAGGTGTGGGTAGAGGAGCAAAAAGCCCCTATGCTCCATGCTCTGCAGGAACAATTTATTTGAAACCTACTCCTGAGACAAGAGTCAACTTCACAGGCATAGACTAACCTACTCAGCCTGGCACACGGCAGGAACTTGCAAGTTCCCCAGGAGCCACCTTGGCCAGCTCCACTTCTGAATGCTTTCCTTTGGCACAGCAAGATGATCAGCTTATTCCTTCTCCAGGGAAGGTTTCGAGCTAGCATGAGGAAAAAGCTAAACTGGAAAGCTCCAACACCTACAGTTTTTGGTAAGCACCAGAAAGGTTACATTTTCACTTGGCGTCAGCAGATTCCAGTGCCTACCTATCTTCTAGGTAGTATTTGGGGTCAGCATAGGGTTACACACAGCAGGGAAAGCAACACACCAGTCACCTAGTATTTCAAAAGGTCCAGAGGAGTAAATGGAGAGATGGCATTAGCAACTCACATACCCTCTTCTGGGAGCTGCAGAAGTCTAGATATTAATGGTATCTACACTTACAGCAAGTCTGAGGTAGCTTACAGCTTAGGTTTAACTTAAGGCTATGCCTTGGGGAAAGCAACAGGCCAAAGAATTCCAATTATTGCAGTGTTCTGCAAGCTGCATCAGTGGAAGTGCAGGGCTGGTATCAGCAGCCTTCTTAGTCATGCAGTGTCTGATGAGGACTAAAAATTGGCCTTCAGATAAGCTGCAGCTTAAAATAGGAGATCCTGCAGAACTGAACCACTGTGACATACTCTTTCATTGTCTTCGCAAGCATGTGAGCAAGGGCAGCTATGCATACTTAAGTGCTGTTTATCCATTACAGTTCCAAGTCAAATACAAAAAAAAATTGGTTTCTGAAACCCAGGTTTTCATCCCCACAGCAAACAAACACCCAATGATTTATATGCTTACTCTTTCGCACACGTCCCTAGGACCAGATAGGTCCATTCTGCAGTTTCAGTTATGCGCATCTACATGAGACTTTGTGTCCAATGACTAAACCCTCCCACCCAAGAGATTCTCCCCTCTCCTTTGAGCCTGAACTGGGAACTGCAGTTTCTTCCATCACCACTTTTATAGCAAAATTACTGTTCTGAAAGCAGAAAATTAAGATGAAAAAGACAATCACTGCTTATCTGTTTATCTATTCAGGCATTACAATAAGCTGCCTTTGCCAGCACTCTTGATACCTCTTAAATACTTAAGTGTTTAAACTATACATTACATCATCCCAAATAGTAGTTACACAGGGAAGATCGCAATCTATCTGATGGCAAATAACAGACACACATGCCAACTCCTTATGAATTGAGGGACTGACAAAACTGTAAGATGTTCATAGACCATCCAGTTGATATAACTGTTGATTAGTACATTCATGGCAATAAGAGTTTTTATAGCCATGGGAGACTGAAAATTGATACAGTTTATAGGGAGAAGTACTATTTTATCCCACAAATATCATATGACATAGCTAGAAAAAACAAGTAATTCCTCAGAAAAGCAAGCCCCTTTCATTTCTATTGTATTCCTACGTGATTCAAAGTATATAAGAAAAGCAGAAAAAACAAGTGAATGAGTGGTTTGAGTTAATAAAATATTAATGAGAAAAATATATATGTGCATATTTATATAAAGTAAAATATTACAACTCTAAGGGTAACAAATATAACACTAAGAAGGGAGCTGATGAGGATAATGTGAATTCCTTAGTAAGGTTGCTAGCAGCTTTGTTACCTTACAGTTTTTAAAGCAGAGACAAAAGGTATACACACACACAAAAATTGCAAACTATGTACTGATGAGCCTTCACAGTCCCAGAACCAAACACAGCTAAAGTCAATACACCACATGAAAATGGGAGTAATTTATTATTCAGTAATTTAAAATTTATTTCTTCAAAGTTTTAAAATTGACACCACCTTTTTTACATCAACATGCTTTTCTCTTTTAATGTGATGTACTTAATTGTTTTGATACAACACTACAGATACTGCTGGAAAAGCAGTCTTCAAAAAAATTCTGATCAACTAAATTTTAGCATTTATCCACCTTCTACTCACATAGTCTCCTGTGGTAGATCTGGTCATAGATATTATACAAGGGCCCTTTACCCTAAAGAACTACAAGATTCCTATTTGAAATAAAGTTTATTAGTAGTAGTATTATTATTACAGCAAGGAAGTTCTTTTCTTTTAATGATGTATGCAAATCTATTGTACTTTTCAGAATGCTTTTACTTTTATTTGCATTTGACAGTTTTATTAGCACTGATGAGTGCTCTCTTTTGTTTGTTTTCCTGAGCTGTTGCAGTGGGAATACTATTTTCAGCTCTGGAAACACACACTGTGTGGGATATTTAGAAAACAATGGACATAGAGTGAACAATCCAGGCACAATGGAACTGATTATTCCATGAGCCAGAGGCCTCTGCAGGCAGCAGGCCTCAAGGACGTAGCGAAGATTAACTGTTGCTACAAGTTTGATGAAGCGAGCACGAAAAGTAGAACAAGGCTAACTGTTGCTACAAAAGTTTGATGAAATAAGCACAAAAAGCTGAACAAAGTTGGGCCTACGTGACTGAAAGCAGGACACAAGACAAGTTACAGGCGGGGGGAACCATTCGCGTGATCAGAAGGCCTTATCCTATCAAATTATTGTTTTAGGCGCGTGGACAGCACATGTTAACCAATCAACAGATGGCTTACGCATGAGCAGGAACTAAAATACTTATATAAACCAAGCTATTTGGGCAATAAATTGGCATCTGCTTTAATCATATTGATTGTGTGCAAGTGTCTGCGACTTCTGCGTCGACAACACTGAAATCCTGTTTGGGTCTCAAATGCAAGAGCTGTTTTATAATTCCATCCCAACACTTGCTTGTTCACACCACAAAAGGCACTACACAATTCAGTTTGACTTGCAGGCTTTGCTTGTAACAATACTGGTACCACAAACTGCAGCTGAATCACTGAATCATCTACCCACTTCTGTCAAAGCAAGCCAATGCTTTCACATGCAAAGGCGGTAACAGACACAACACCAGAAAGCTACTTCCCAGAACCGCCTTTAGTACACAGTTCCCTCAGCCTGTCCTCACCCTTTCCCAGATGCCTTTTCCTGCCATGCCCTTCTTGGAGCTAGTCCTCAACAGAGGCAAACCGCAACCCTGCAATGGCCATACAGCAACTGCTGTCTGCGTCACTGTCCCTTCTGTATGTATTACCTTCACTTGCTTAGGCTTCCCTTGTCTGAACTCTCAGAATAACGATATGGTTGTGTTAGGTTTGATTAACCTGGTACTAGCCTCTAGCTTTTACTCAGCTGTGAAGCATGAGCTGTTTGTTTACAAATGGACAGGCAGTGCAAGCACTAACTAACAGGATTCCCTGCCAGATTCCTTGTGCTTTTATCCTTTTGAAGGAACAGAAAGAAAAAAGATGACAAAACATCCCAGAGCAATTACACTCACCCAGCACGTTTGAGTCACTTCCACCCTTTTGCTACGAAAATTGTCTGCAAGTATTAATAAAGGCAGCACCTTGATTCTTATTAAGCTAGTCATGGATGTGAAAGCAACATCAAGTGTTGTAACAAAATACTGAATGATTCTTTGTTTCCTGACATTACAGGAATCTGTCATGCTTACTCGCAGACATTGTTTAAAAATGATGAGAATTACAGGGAAGACATTGTGTCATTTAAATCTAATTAAGCTTTTAATAAATCCAATTTTTCATCGTTAACCATGATGCATTCCCTTTACAGTATAAATTTATTGCCTCTCCCCAATAAAGAAAAATGTTTAGAGACAGAAAATTGAGGCCATGACACCATATAAATTAGGTACGGCAGATGCCAGAGGAAATGCTATAAAGATAGTACACGCCTAGAATGCTTTTCACTGAACCCAGTAAAAAGTGTCTGTAAAAAACATTTCCAAGTGCTATTTTTGCTGTACAGATAGCCTAGCATCTACAGACAACTCTATTTTGTCCTATTTGAAGAGGAAATGTAAGAAGCAAAAAAAGTGTTGCTCTACCTGTATCACCAAAAGTAACTACAAATTATTTGCAATTTACTATCAGTTTTCTTTAGTATTTAATATGGTGAATTTTGTACAGTTACTAGGAACTAAAGCTCATTACTAAAGTCTGGAGTGATACAGCTCAAAAGACACTCAAAATTATATGCAAGCCTTTAATTTACATAATTATATGGAAGTCAGTATGAGTAAGCTCTCAACCCCAACCCTAGAGACGCTACCAGAGTGTCCATGTCCTTGTTCACACAGTTGTCAGCCAACATAGATGTAGCTCATGAGTCTGAGAGCTACAGTCTCAAATTCACTTTGTCAGCAAGTCTCACTAAGTAACATTTTTGAACAGTGCAGCCAGTTAGAAAATAAGCAATCAAGCTGGGGACTTGAGATCTATTCCCAGCTTCTCCTATAAGCTAGAAACTTAGCTGCCCTAGGACCTTTCCATGCACAGTGGAAGGCGCTAGGCATCTTCAGTGGGTAAGCGTCTGAGACTAGGTGGAGTAAATTATGCTTTGTCATGGATTGAGCGAGCCATTAATTAAGTCTAGGAAAAGACACGCACTCAAAGAATAAAGAGAAAATAATGCTCGCCTCTCCAAGAGTTAGGAGAAAGGAAAAAAAAAATCTGCATGTATTTGAAACTCCCCAAAAGAATTTGCAGGAATCTTTAGAAATATTTATAAACTTTTCCCATAGTCAAATGATTTAGAACACTTGCTTGATTTTAAGGAAATCACCTAAATGCAAGATCCCTACTGTAATGATTCAGCAAGACTAAATCTTATCCCGCACCAGTGGTGCTAAGTTTGTTAATCAAGTCAAAGCAAGAGGAGACTTCTTAATTAAAATTCTTCACTTCTACAGTGCCTGTGTTCATCCTTGGATCTCATAGCCCTTTCCAATATGTTCATTATCCCAACTTCACCTATTGAGGAAACAGAGTCCTAGAAAGGTAAAGTGACAGGCTCAAGGCCTGAAAGCAAACTGCAGCCAAGATGAAAACAGATGTCAGATTCTCTTAATTTTAGCACCTTGTCTAATTGAGATAAGTTTACTTCCAAATACTGTTTAATGCTATTCAGATGACTGTGCAGTATAAGTTAAATGGTAGATGTGCTACTGATCTGTTATAAGTTGTCATGTAAGACAAAGCACACTGAGAAATGCAAAGGGCCTCCTTCTTACTCTGTCACCTTTAATTTGATTGGAAATTTAACACTGCAAATAAAAGGTAAGCTTTAATTTACTGGCTCAATACACTTTGTTGCATAATTAAATCATCTGGGAGTCTACATCAGCAAAACAAAACTTGTTATCTGTAATTAACTAACCTTTAGAAAAGCCCTTTTTTAATTTCCTCCTGTCAATGTACTGGGAAGACGAAACCATAACAAGTGTTAGCAGAGAAGCCACTACATCATAATAAGAGCTCCTGCAAACGTTCGATGCATAATGCAGTTAAACTTTCAATTAATGAGAGTTCAGTCATTACATTATCTGTACTTAGAGGCTGAGAGTTAAATCCTTGTTATGCAATTGTATCAAAGAATAAACAGTCCAACTTATGATTATTTTGGAGAGACGGTACTGCATGAATGTAGAAACCACTGTATATTGGTTTATGTCTTTTTACAAAAAACTTGAAGTATTCCCAAGCTCAACAAAAAAGTCTCCTAATTTTATATTCTTCAAGTCTTTTGCTAGAAGCAACCAGGGATTTGTAGAGAATTCAGAGAATGAAATCTTTTTTGTCAGTCTCTACCCTGAACTTCTCTATTTACAGAGTAGCAAATCACAACGAGGTCTGCTAAAGGTGTTAAATCACTACAGAAGATTTGAAAACAGGCAACCCCTGGTCTTCCAACTGGGTAGAACATAGGTGAAATCAGTGTTCTTGTTTGTTGTTGTAAAAATAATTGTTTCGCTCTTACATCAGCAACTAATCCTGGACAAAAATATCACTGCACTTCTTCTCAGAGGGGGAATCCCTACAAACATGACTACCTTAGTTGTAGTTCTTTAAATGGAGATTTACACTGCAGTTCACCTACTTTTTTTCTTAAAAGTTTTTTAATTTATTTCAGACAAATAGTTTTTATTTAGAAAAACTAAGAACAATATAAAAAAAGCACAGAGATGTTCTGTCCTCAAATACGCTTCAAAGGTAGAAATATTCAATATACAGGTTCAGACTATCTCCTCGCTTGGAAAAAATTCTGCCAAATGAGGGACCTCTCAAGAATATTCTGATCATTGTCAAGACAGGCTATGCCTCTCCTTCAAAAAAAACCCAACCTGATGCAATCCATTGATCTGGGTATTCACAAGGACTATGAAATATATGCAGCAGACCACTGTGTCTCTTCTCCTGTTACTGTGTTGCCTCTGAAAGCAATAAGAGTGCTGGGTGCATTTTAACAAAGTCAGGACAAACCAAGGTGATGTCTAATAAAGGCAGTATTTTGAATAAACTGGAGAGTCTGTGTTGGCAGGCATAAAGAGCAATGGGTTGGGATTTAGATTAGCTAACAAATGAGACAACCAAGGCTCAGAAAAAAGCATAATTTCTGTAGACAGTCTGGCTTTTAATGAGGCCAACAGAATGACAGCCAAGATTACCAAGCACTATGGAGTCTGCTTGTACTATCCACAATGAAAGGAAAAGAGCATGGCTTCAAAGGCAAGAGCAGAAGCTCAGAGTATATAATCTACATACACTACCTTCTCTCTCCCTTTTTTTGAACACCCAATACAACATGCATGTTTATGCATATTTATGTTTAAGAAAACAACTTTTTTTTTTTTTTTTTTTTTTTTTACTTTAAGAGGAAAAGTCTCCAGGGTTGCTGGAATTTCTGTGCTAATACAGGATTGCGATATCATGCAACAACAGAAAATGGCAACAAAACACAGTACAAAAGTATGCCTTTGGATTATTATTGGGATATGATTGTGAATATTTAGTCACTCAAGTTGCAAGTTTGAATTTCTATTTTTTGTTTTATGCTTTTGAATTCCTTCTGGAATTGCATAGCAACTCAGTTGTTCCATGTTGCAATTCTAAAAAAGAACTAATTTATTTTTATTCTGACAGCACAAAATACCCATTTTGTTGTTACTTTTTTAGATGTTCCACACTTATAATTGTTACATTCATTTCTGTTTTTTCCCCTGTTATACGTTCCATTGATGGTTCACATGTTCAACCATCCTCTCTGCTTACTTCCCCAATTCTGACCAAAGTCATGACATATTATTTGTTACAAGTAGTAATACACTTTAGATGGTGAATCAGTTTAAATGTTCCAATTCCAATACTCCAAAGAGGAGTAAAGGTGTTGACTGACAGTTAACAAAGCAGTGCAATTTCTTTGTGAAATCAATGTTAGTAAAAACTTTTGGTATATATTAATTTCTCATATATTCACTACAAATATCTCCTAAGAGATTTGTACACACATGAAAACTTTGTGATTGGGGCCTGCATGTGATGATTTAAAAATATTGGTAACAGGAATTAGGCAGGAGTAAGAGTGATATGGTTTTGCATTCTTTGGCTGGGCTCACACAGTGTAGTGAATATATGCAATGTACTTGAAAGATATAAAGCATTTCCATTTCCCTTCAAGTCTAAGATGGACCTCAAACTCCCATATCCTTTTTCAATGGCCACCATCTTGTTGAGACTCTGGCATTTATACATTTTCTTTCTAAAAGCAAAATGTTTTCAAAAGTTACTGTCAAATATATCCTAACTAGTGAGCTGTACAAAGGGTTTGCAGTCTTCATGTTTTTACTGATATACCTCTTTCTTCCAGTGAATAATAGTCTCATAAAACTAAAGTCTAATGTTAAACTATTACTTTCTAGCAAATATGTGACCAGTAGGTTTATTAACAGCAGACCTAGCATTTAGCAATGTCTTGATGACTTCTTTTGAATTTGGCAATATTGTGTCATTGACCTAGGAGTAAAACTCCCTGATGAAATCTGAACTTTAATTTTCAGTAAAATTCTTCCTTCTAAATTTGAATGCGTCTGCTACAAACTCCACAAGCTTCCATTACACGAAACAGGGAAGGAGAGATCCTGTTTCAGAACTCAATTACAATAAGGATTTGTTTAAAAATGGTCAGATAATACTTCCACAATCCAAATATTTTATCCAGTAACTTTCTAGAGAAACATCAGAAGAGGCAGCAGCAATCTGTGTGCTGTCTGTGGAGATACTACAGAGACACAGATCTTTAAGAATCCTAGTGGCTGACACCTGCATCAAAATTTGTTCCTCCACTTCTCATTATGCAAAACAAGGAAGGTAATAGTTTACCAGCTGCAACAGCATTGCAGACCCCAAAAGTTTTCAACCTGTAACATAGCCAAATGAAGCAGGGCAGAAACAAGACCCACAGTATGTTTGCCATCTCCAAAAATATGGAAACTGTCTTGTTTTTATCATTTAAGTTAAACTTACTAAGAGAAATTAAGAGGATTGAAATTTGTTGACAGTACAAGAAATGCGATCCTTGCATGGATTCACATAGGTCATGGCAAGATTAGTGATAGACAGTGTAAGTATTACTGACTTGCTTTTTGAAAAATTAGGACTATCAGTGAGAAAACAAATACAGTTTTTATTTAATTTTACTAATTCTCCTCTTAAAATGGACCACAGAAGATACCCACAATAAAGCAAATTCTTTTTCAATAAACTTCATCTTTTTTATAAGGTATCTCTCCACCACAAACCTGGAAAAGCACATCCTCACATTAAGGCAAGATTTTCAGACTGGTCATATCAATAGGCTGAGTCAGTGCTCATTCTTTGAACTTTTAAGCAGGATTACTCTAAGGAGTCAAGAGCATGGCCTCCTCTTCTAGGATCTTGATGAGGTATCTAACCAGCTCAACCTATTACCTTTAGTTTGAATTTTTCCCCTCCTTGAAGGATACAGATTCCATTTTTGTCTCCATGGGCTGAATCAGCTTCTGACACAAGCTCTATAACACATTCAGAACTTATTGCAGATCTGGTCTCAAAAGAAATGCACAAATAAGAGATAGTGCTACTCTCACCCATCAAGGAAGTCCATATTAAAACTTAATATCCAGTGTTAAATAGTTATATGCCCTAGTTGCATAAAAACAGTTTAGTCCCTTCAAGGCTGCCTGGTATTGCCATTTCATTACTGTATATGACTTTCATTGTCGCACTGTGTTATGAACATAAAAATATACTTTCATTAAGAGTAAATTTTCATGAAAGAGCTTAAACGGCACATTTAATGCACAATTTGTCAGGCTCATTTAGAATCCTGCTTTCAGTGATTCAATCATCACCATGTATACATATAATGCATAAATTAATTACTTTTGATTGCTTAATGAAAAATCCAATGGACATTTTCAACGTCACAGCTATATAATGAAAGTCACTTGTACAGTCTTTATTAAACTTCATAAAGGTGCTCAAGTTTTGTGTTATACAGGAAAGCACTCTAAATTTAATTTCTTCAGGCAACAGAAAACAGGAATTTTTATACACCTGTCACAAATTATTAATGTAAGAGTAAAAGCTCATTCCTTTTATAGCAATTTTAGGTAAAGAACAACTCTTCCACTTTTTCTTTTTTACATATATTTATAGAATTTCAAGGTTGAAACAGTTAAATCATGGTTGCCTGCAAACAACAGTTCATTACTTTATTTACAGTTTGTCTGAGAACTGAAACAAATATCCTGTGATTGCCAAGAAATACCCAAGACTACTATTGCTAGCCTGAAAGGCACCCCATCTTTGCTGGAGACATCAAGATATGAAGCATTTCTTTTGGTATGTTCTCCAGTGCTCACACTTGCAACAAATAAAAGCTAAATAAAAAGATGCCATGCCCGTATTCTAACTCCAAGTTACATGGTTTCTACTGCCAAGTTTTAGTTAAGGATTTTTTTTTTTTACTTCCCCCTTTATATTTGAAAGAAATTACAATCCTTTTCTGAAATAAATTTTCAGTTTCATAACCAGTAAGCTTAGTCATTTTTGTAAGATCCTACGTACAAATAATGGAAATATCTAACATAATTGGAGTTTGTACAAGCAGGATTAACATATATTTTGTTTAATTTTTAAAATATCTATGGAATTAAAAAAGCTACTACTTTGTCAAGTCAACTTTGCTGCTATTACATTATGAAATCATCTCTTTTTTTCCCCACTAACACCCAAGTGTATTTGGATAATGAAAACAGCTTTGGGTTTCAGAGAAAGCATTTCAAAGGAAAATATAATTTATGATCAAGTAGCTGGAACTTGCTTACTGACAGCTGGATTATGTCTGACGTTTTTAGTGTGGCTTACAAGAACTGACAGTGTCATGAGAGCTGCTACAGGAACACAAAATGCACATTAAGTTTTTCTGCCTAAGATTAATCTACTCTTTTGATCAAGAAAATTTATAAACTGTCTCTGGACTTGATTAATAACAGACGCAGACAATCGGGAAAGTTCCTCTGTGAGTCCATCGCTGACCAGCAACATAGTTACCACCCATACTTAGAGTGTACTTCAAGGGCTTAACCAATTAAAGGTAGGAACACACACACTTTGCTAGCAAGCACCAACATTCACAAGCTGGTGACCTTATAAAGGCTGGAAATGGCAACTTTTTCTTGTGACCACATGTAGGACTTCATATGAGGCAAGAAGCAGGTAAGGCATGACAATACTCTTAAGTTCACTTGCATTTCCTCATGAAGTATATTCATGCATTTTCTGGAAAGCTATAGAGATATTCAATGAGACACTGCCTCTCCCTCATGCACTGGAGCATAGAATTCCCTTGCAACACCTTCAGCTGGTGTAAGGACAGAAAGCCCACAGTGTGTGTGTGCTTATGCAGGAAAATGATCCAGATAATTGGAGTTATAGCTAAGGCAGGACAAGAAAGACTCATCTCATGCTGACTGGGATGTAAACCAGCTGCCATGATGACAGCAATCACTTCTGCTGTCTCCCCTGTGGTAGAGGGACCACAAGTCTGTGGCAACAGTTGTAGCAAAAGAAAGCCTAAAACACCGAAGCCTTAACAGAAAGCAGCGGAAATATTTCCCCTTTTAATAACACATCTGTTTCAGTATCCCAGGCTCATTAGTCATGCCACTAAGTGGATTTGATTTGAGAAACAAAAGTAAAAACCCATCCAAAATAAAGAAGACTCACAAATTAACATACAAAATATACATACGGAACAATCTAGGAGAACTGCCTTTCCTAGTACAAAAATCCTTATACAGCAAGGTATATAACACTTGTAACTATTCCTAAAATGCAGAACCTAATCTGCAGTATATTCTTGGAAGTTCAAGTTACTTTCCGTTTATTCTCTTATGACTGAACTTATTTACAGTATTTTTCTTGTTATGGAAGATAAATCTGTACCAGGGGAACAGGGGCATAAAGGAGGAAAGCCTGAGACCAATAAATTAAACAGCTAGAGATGTTTACTAATAAAATTATGATACTAAGAGTTACAATATATTAAATACTTGTTATTACTCTTATTTTAAAAGTATTATTTTTATCCTGCAGAGGACATACTGACAATCCCTTAATTTTTTCAAATGGAGTCTCTGAAGTCTGATTTGGTCTGGTGTTAGCTGCTATCTGTGTTATACTTAAGGTTTTCCCTTCTTCTTTGAATTACATTGATTTAGTAGTAATGAAGAATTAGGTCCTTATTCTCCGCACAAAGCAAGCCCTGCAACATCAGTAGCAGTATCAAGTCTGTGTGCTTTTTTTGTCAATGTGCTTCTGCTAGGTTCAACTCAGTAAATTCTACATTATTAATGAATAAAACCATTCATTATCTGAATTGATCACCTACCTACGTAAGTATTCCCTGACTATTCCACTAGACTACCAACACACCTGCTAACTGTGGCCATGCTCATTTTACAAACACATCTGTCCACTAAGAAGTACCCTGAGACCGTGGGCTGGTCACAGAGCAATCACCAGCTGCTAATCCTTCCTGTTTTGTAAAACGTTTCTCTGCATTTGCAACTCCAAGTTCTTGTTCCTTGAATGGGAAATTCCTAATTCCTCAGACCTTTTACCTTACTTCATTTTTTTCCTGTTAATTCAGCACGAGTGAAGATATGACCCAATCATTCTATAGTGCAGCTTAAGGGGTGATTATGACAAAGATTTTCAGGCATCTGTAAATAGCATTATGTAATGCCAAAATTTAAATTACTAATATCTGCTGCCTGAATGTGGATAAGAGATTGCTAGTGTTTGGCAAATGGCAGCCTAATCAGTTCCCATCATCTGTCCCCTTGCAGCAGCTGCCACCAGGAGCACCTGCACAGGCAAGAGCCTGCAGCCTGCTCAGCAGTGGCCCACGGGCAACAGGGAGAGTGTGGTCAGTGGCTTCCTTGCAGTCCCTCCCATTCTCCAGGCAGCCATAACGTACAGGCAGTGAACAGGAATTATGGCTTGCTGGTCCAACCTTTATACGAGCAGCTCAAAACCTCAAACAATGGATTTATAGATTGGACTGATGCCAGGAGAGCTGCTTTCAAACAACTAAAACAGGCTCTAATGGAGGCGCCAGCCCTAAGCCTGCCAGATCTCACAAAGACTTTTGAACTCTTTACTCATGAAAGAAAAGGTATAGCTCTGGGTGTCCTGGCCCAATATCTGGGACCAAGTCGGCGAGCTGTGGCCTACTTCGCGAAGCAATTCGACAATGTGAGTCTGGGATGGCCTGGTTGTCTGAGAGCCGTCTCTGCAACTGCGCTATTGATCCAAGAAGCTCATAAGTTCACCCTAGGACAGAGAATTACAGTGTACGTTCCCCACATGGTAATCACTGTACTCGAACAGAAAGGGGGGCATTGGCTATCCCCTAGTAGAATGCTGAAATACCAAGTGGTGTTGCTGGAGGAAGATGGCGTTTACTGAAAAACTACTACTATCATTAACCCTGCTGTGTTTTTAACAACTGATCAAGTTGAAGGAGAACTGGAACATGACTGCCTGCAGACAACTGAAGAAGTCTACTGACCAGATCTCCGAGATGCACCACTGGAAAAAACAGATTGGGAACTTTATACCGACGGAAGTAGTTTCATCCATGAAGGAAAATGTTTATCAGGATATGCAGTTACCACTACTAAGAAGGTAACTGAATAAGGAGCTTTGCCCTCGAATGTATCTGCCCAAAAGGCTGAATTGATAGCTCTTACTCAAGCACTGGAACTAAGTCAAGGAAAGCGAGTCAACATTTGGACAGACTCAGACTATGCTTTTGGAGTAGTACATGCACATGGAGCAATATGGAAAGAAAGAGGACTGTTATCTGCACCATTCAGCATGCAGAAAAAATACTGAAATTATTAGAAGCCATTCAAAAGCCAACAGCAGTCACGATAATGCACTGTAAAGCACATCGGTCAGGTAGGACTGTCCCTGTAACAGGTAACTGATTGGCTGATAGAGCTGCTAAAGAAGCTGCAGAAAAAAGGCATCCTAGCCCTAGTTCCAGAGAAAAGTGTAAATTTAGCTAAAGATGCTACAAATTATAATGAAAAATATGAAGAATTATTAAATTGCAGGCTAACAAAAATGAAACAGGATGGGCCATAACACCAACAGGTTAAATAAGAGCCCCACCCACAATAATGAGAGAAATTGCCCAGGCTGAGCATAACAAAGTACATTAGGGAAGAGAAAACCTTGTTAAACATTTACAAAAGTGTATTTTGAATAGAGATATGACAAAAATTATTTGAATAATTACAAGTAGATGTGAAATTTGCATACGTAATAATCCCAAAACCAATATTAAAATCATTTTTTGAATTACTAAGCAAGGAAATTCTCCAGGAAAATATTGGCAAATTGATTTTACAGAACTGCTTCAAAAAGAGGGATATTGATATATCCTAGTTCTAGTTGATACCCCTACTGGGTAGCCTGAAGCTTTCCCTTGTCGCACCAACAAAACAAAAGTAGTTATCATTGTTATAATCTGTGTTGCTTTTAGCTGTCTTAAACAAGCTGTGACACAATCTGTGTTCAAGTGAGACTACTAAAAGAATTAGTAGCCTCAAACAGAAAGGGGGGAGTTGACAGCATATTTTCATACATTCTGTATGGTATGTCTAAATATTTTGATGGGTTTAATATTTTGTACCAGCCATGGAATCTGATTTGCTGCTAGATGACTGTAAAAGTGAGATTTGGTAAATAATTATTAGAAATCTTATGCTATGATTGAAACAATAGACAAAAGTATAGCCAAGCAATTAACTAGTAGAGGTACTTACTCATAAGTTTTGCAGGTCTTTGCTCTTATGACTAGATGTTCCTGTACACTTGTATTGGTTTTATGTGGCAAGGTTTTGGTAGCGGGGGGGGTTACAGGGGTGGCTCCTGTAAGAAGCTGCTGGAAGCTTCCCCTGTGTTCGAGAAAGAGCGAGCCCATACCAGCCGGCTCTAAGACGGACCCGCCGCCAGCCAAGGCCGAGCCAATCAGTGATAGTGGTAACGCCTCTGTGATAACATTTTTAAGAAGGAAAAAAAGTTGGGACGGGGAGAAAATAGCCACCGGAGAGAGGAGTGAGAACATGTAAGAGAAACTACCCTGCAGACACCAAGGTCAGTGAAGAAGGAGGGGGAGGAGATGCTCCAGGCGCCGGAGCGGAGATTTCCCTGCAGCCCGTGGGGAAGACCCTGGTGAGGCAGGCTGTCCCCCTGCAGTCCAGGGAGGTCCACGGTGGAGCAGATATCCACCTGCAGCCCGTGGAGGACCCCACGCCAGAGCAGGTGGGTTCCCGAAGGAGGCTGTGACCCCATGGGAACCCTGCGCTGGAGCAGGCTCCTGGCAGGACCTGCGGATCTGTGGAGAGAGGAGCCCACGGAGCAGGGTTTCTGGCAGGACTTGTGACCCCGTGGGGGACCCACGCTGGAGCAGTGTGCTCCTGAAGGACTGCACGCCGTGGAAAGGACCCATGCTGGAGCAGTTCGTGAAGAACTGCAGCCCGTGGGAATGGCCCACGTTGGAGAAAGTTTGTGGAGGACTGTCTCCCGTGGGTGGGACCCCACGCTGGAGCAGGGGAAGAGTGTGATGAGCCCTCGCCCTGAGGAGGTGAAGCGGCAGAAAATAACATGTGATGACCGTAAACCCCATCCCTGTCCCCCTTGTGCCGCTGGGGGGGCTTGGTGGAGAAATCCGGGAGTGAAGTTGTGCCCGGGAAGAAGGGAGGGGTGGAGGGAAGGTGTTCTGAGATTTCGTTTTATTTCTCATTTACCTTACTCTGGCTGATTTGTAATAAATTGAGCTAATTTTCCCTAAGCTGAGTGTGTTTCGCCCGTGATGGTAATTAGTGAATGATCTCTCCTGTCCTTATCTCGACCCGCAAGTTTTTTGTTATATTTTTCTCTCCCCTGTCCAGCTGAGGATGGGGGAGTGATAGAACAGCTTTGGTGGGCACCTGGCGTCCAGCCAGGGTCAACCCATCACAACACTAGATGAGAACAATGTTGAAACTGACCACATGTGATTGAAACTGCGTTAAGCTTCAAGATCAAAGAACAAGGACAAGAATAAAGACTTCAAGGAGAGCCAACAAGAACTTCAAATGGGTCAGTGGTCATAAAAGCAGCCCTTCGACTCAAATGGATCCTTCATTGCGTATGATCGGATATAGGCAGTACTATGATAATCAGTTATAATCATTTTTATGTATATTTATACTAATCTGATTAATATGCAATTAGTTATTCTATATAACCTGTTTGTGCTAAAACTGTGGTATGCACACTAGGTGGAACTATCCCCCGTGCATCCAGCGCTGCAATAAAGAATGCCTGCTTTCTAAAACTCCAAAATGAGTCTTAGAGAGTTTCTTTGACCAGCTTTTTGGTATCACATGCACCACTGCTGCACAAAATTTCAACACAGCATATGCCATTCCTCCACATAATCTGCCTTCCTTGTGACTCGGAGAGCACTGTATCACAGGCTAGTGCACTACATACATAAATTATTTCAGATCTTTATATAAGGCTTCTGCCTGTACTGTTGGCAACTTATTTCAAGAAAAGCAGACAAAAATACATATATCTTGCTATCACTGTGAAAACTTTTCTCAAAGGTACTTGATGATGCCATGAAAATCCGAAATCAGAACTCAATAGTCAGTCTTTTTCAAAAGAAAAAAAAAGGGGGGGGGGGACATATTCTATGTATAAATTCTGAAAATTAAAAAAAGTATAAGGATCAAGGATTTACTGGTTTAAGTCAACAGAGATACCATTTTCACCATTCAAAGACCTTGAGAAAGAGTCTGAAAAATGCAGTAGACAAAAAGTTCAGCAGAAATACTTTCATCACAAGTAGTTACATTACAAAGCAACTGAGGAAAGAGTGCCTAATTTTTCATTACTGTCACAGAACAAAGTTAATTAACCTCTCACCACTGCAGTCTGACACACAATGCAGAAAGTTACTTACAAAGCAGTAAAAGCACTTTCTTTCCCAGTTAGTAAACCTGACTTTAGACTACCGCCTCTTCCTCAACCCCTAGTAAATGGGGGGGGGGAGCTGTCCCATCAGTATTTCTACTTCTTTCAGCCCTGTTCTCATGTATGATACAAAAAAAAAAGAATTCGCAGAGGGGCTGCACGCCGCCGTGCCCCTACCGCAGCCTCGAACCCCACTTCCCCGCCGCCGCTCGGCGCGCAGAGGAAGCACGGTGATAGGACGCACGCGCACAAAGAGCTTCCGCCCGCACCTACTAGTCCGTAGGGGTTCCACATCTCTGCCGCGCCCAAGTTGTGCGCAGCTGCAGTCGAGGCTTGCGGGCCGCTCGGAGGGTAGGGAGGAGCGGCGGGTGGGGCGTGGTGCTGGGGTCCGCCCCTGATGGTTCCTGCTCGCGCTGCCCCGCCTCCCCACCGGAACACCGGCGGGACGCGCTAGTTGCTTTGCCTGCGAGTTTTCTTCTAGGGAGTCGGTCTTGGCAGATGCACACGGCACCCAACTAACTCATTCGCAGTAGGGAGAGAGATCCAGCCACTCCGGGAGCAGAGGCTTGTTCTGTTTCGATTTTCAGTCGATACTGACTCACTGACGAATGAAGAACACAAAGACCCGGCCGAGGACACGGGTGCGTACGGAGCTGCCAGGACCCAAACATGCGGCAACCTCGGCCCGGGAGGAGCTTGCTGCGGCAGTGTCGAGAGCTCTGCGCATGCGTCGGAGCGGTGCCGTTGTGGTGGTGTGTTTCCGCACGGGCAGAGAGGCCTCGTTGTTCTCTTCGGACTAAGCGGGCTCTTCGTGGCGCTGTCGTGTACCGGCCGCAGCGGTTATGGGGAAGCTGAACGTGTTGATGCTTCGGTACCTCTCCAGGGAGCACTTCAGGGTCCTGACAGCGGTGAGCCGGTGGGGAGGCCTGGCTGAGGGGACAGGCGAGCGGGGAGAGTAGTGGAGGCCTGCCTAGCCTAGCCGAGCACAGCGCCGGTTAGATAAGCGGGGTCGGGCAGGTTCCGTGCAGGGATGGGAGACTGAACTGGTAGTGTCGCAAACGGCAGTGGAAGAAAAGCTGCAGGGGAACGGGACCGGTATCTGTTCTCGCTGCCTCCCCTGAGGTCCGATGTTGGTGTTTCCCGGTGGAGAGGGCCCAGGTGGTGCCGTTCTTTTTTTCAGCCGGCTGCCTCGGAGGGATCGTTAACGGCAGGGCTGCCCAGGAAGGTCCTGTCACCAGTTTCTACACGCGTGGTGATTGCTTTTGGCACGCTGTCTTAACGAGGAGCGAGCAAAGGTTTACCAGTGCACGGCGTCCTGCCTTGGGTAGTTATATGATAAGCACAGGCCGCGCTAGTTGGCCTGTCTGACTGTACTGAATGCAGGAGAACTAGTGGAAAGGCAAACTGAGCCACAGCTGTGTAAGTATGAGAAAAGAGTCTCATTTCAGAAACGTAGAACAGCTCCTTCATCCATTCCTGAGACTGAAACCTAATCAGCCATTCATCTTCTGTCCAGAACTGTTTAAGTTTCAAGGCTGAATTATACAAAGGATATCAAGGAGCAGTGATGAATATTAAAAGATTTGGTTAAGTCATTAAAAAAAAAATGCATCCATAAAAAGTTATTTTAGTCTCAAGTGGGATGTGATATTATTTCATTGTTGAACACAGGGATTAATAAATCTATTTTTATTTACTCTTTTAGGTGGAAATGGGCATGAAGAACCATGAAATAGTTCCTGCTAGCTTAATTGCTTCCATTGCCAGCCTTAAACATGGTGGCTGTAATAAAGTTTTGAGAGAGTTGGTGAAGCACAAACTTCTAGCTTATGAACGAACTAAAAGTGAGTTTGAATTTTTTGTTGGGCTCCTGCACTCATTCTGTCCTCAGTGCCTCACAGCGGTACTTGCAGAAGTACTACAGCTTGGCATGTATGAGCATTCAGAGCACTTGCTAGTCTTACCTTCTCTTGGACCTAGCCTGGTGTCCTGGTTTCAGCTGAGATAGAGTTAATTGTCTTCTTAGTAGCTGGTATAGTGTTATGTTTTGGATTTTATATAAGAATGTTGACAACACTGATGTTGTTGGTAAGTAATGTTTAGACTAAAGTCAAGGATTTTTCAGCTTCTCGTGCCCAGCCAACAGGAAGGCTGGAGGGGCACAAGAAGTTGGGACAAGACACAGCCAGGGCAGCTGACCCAAAGTGGCCGACAGGGTATTCCATGCCATGTGATGTCATGTCTAGCATATAAACTGGGAGGAGTTGGGGTGGGGAGATCGCCGCTCTGCAACTAACTGGGCATCAGTCGGCGGGTAGTGAGCAGTTGCATTGTGCATCACTTGTATATTCCAATCCTTTTATTATTAGTATTGTCATTTTATTAGTGTTATCATTATTAGTTTCTTCTTTTCTGTTCTGTTAAACTGTTCTTATCTCAACCCATGAGTTTTACTTCTTTTCCCAATTCTCTCCTCCATCCCACTGGGTGGGGGGAAGTGAGTAAGCGGCTGCGTGGTGCTTAGTTGCTGGCTGGGGTTAAACCATGACACCTGGGAACATGGGTTTGTGCAGACCAAATGTTGGAGCTGTCTGCTGAGCTGCTTGTGCCTGTAAAGATGACAGGCAGAAAAGCGATGAACAGTTAACTTTCTTTTTTGCTTGGTCACCAAAGTAATGAAAAATAAAAGAATCATTGGTTAAGGCAATATTCAGATGCATACAGGAGTCAGCCCAAATGAGTTACAGTTTTATAGTACACAAACTGGAGCAGACTGCAAAAGCCTTGTACATTTCACCCCCTCAGAAGCTACTAAAGGAGTTTTTATTCCCTGTCATGTGACAAGTAGTAGTTGTGCAGGCCTTTCCCCATTTCCTTCAGCCTTTTAATTGCACCTGGCTTTGCAAACATACTGTAGGAGTCTACAGGAGATCTGTATCCTTTTTTTGTCCCAGTTCTTCAGAGCATTGAAGGTTGCTTTAGATCATCACAACAATCGCAGATCCCTGCTGTGTCTCTTAAATGTGTATCTTCCAAAATGCTCTGTGTTTTCCCAAGCTATTTGAAGTACTGCCATTGCCTCTATTAGAGAGGGGCTAACAGCATGTCTTGTCTTCTGCCCAGTTGTCAATTTTCATAAAACTTGCAGGAATATAAACAGCTTTACCATTCTTTCAAATTGGGCTGATAATAGCCAACAGGTGAAATATTACATGGGTGTTAAGTACTGTAAGCTGAAACAAGAAACAAGACTAAACTGAGACTTCTTTTAAGTGTAATATATACCTAATGAGGAATGAAATGTTTTGTATTTTATTCTTACCTAGCTGTCCAGGGTTATCGGTTAACTAATGCAGGATATGATTACCTTGCATTGAAAACTCTGTCTTCCCGACAAGTCATAAATTCTGTTGGAAACCAGATGGGTGTTGGCAAAGAATCAGGTAATTAAAAAAAAATTTTTTTTTTTTTTTTTTTTTTTAAGCAAAAAGAGCTGTAATGTTGCAGATGTTTTGCTAGAAACTAGGTAAGTTTTCCTCTGGATAGTCACATCAGTTAATCTGTCAAACACCGAGGTTTATGGTCACTTCTTGAAATGCTGTGTGAGGCTTCTGGCTGCATTTGAATATTTCTTCACAAGAGCGAAGACAATTCTGTCTGATTCTTGGTTCATCGCTTGAAAAGGTACTTTGCAGGCAGATGCTGTTTGTCTCATTGTTTGTGAAGAGTTTTGAACCATTTTAGCAAAAAGATGATTTCAGTTTTTTGATCCCACTTTAAGATAGTAAAGTAAAATAGGCTGAAAACTATTGGAATACCATCTTGGTTCCTCTTATGTTCATGTATATTGTAATTTGACACAGCCCCTAACTTGTGTAATTGAAGAATGAGAAGGGGATTGTTGGGGACAAATGGTAGAAATGAAACATAGGCTATTTGTTAACACTGTTTAAATTAAGGAGCTGGTCCTTTGGGTTGTCTGTCCACAAAATAGCAAGAAGGCAGCTCTTCTAGAGCGTGATTAAGAATACCAGCATCTGCC
Organism: Haliaeetus albicilla; assembly: GCF_947461875.1. Lineage (NCBI taxonomy): Eukaryota > Metazoa > Chordata > Aves > Accipitriformes > Accipitridae > Haliaeetus > Haliaeetus albicilla. Next base: position 20,307,557 of record NC_091488.1, on the reverse strand, counting down.
CTAGATTGCTCTAAAGGATAGCTTATATTTGTTCGTTGCTGTGCAGATAGCCTGGGGATGTTAACCTGAATATAGGAACATTAAGATCTCCTACTCTGAAAGATGTTTCAGATCACATCAATATTTCTTCTAATGGTCACTTTAACAATAATTTCTTCTTGTTCAGATCTCTGATATACAATATGTAAATTTAGCTGTCTTTGCTAACTGTAGTAGAACTTGCCAAGCCAGAAATAGTAATTGTGAGAAGTGAAGTAACAAACTTACCACTGCACTTTTTCATCGGATACTAGCTTGTTAGATATCATTTATTTCTTTGATCTATGTCATTTTGTGTCATCTAGATATTTATATTGTTGCAAATGAAGAGGAGCAACAGTTTGCATTGAAATTACATAGGCTTGGAAGAACTTCCTTTCGCAGTCTGAAAAATAAACGTGACTACCACAAGCACAGACATAAAATGTCATGGCTGTATTTATCCCGGCTAGCAGCAATGAAGGAGTTTGCCTATATGAAGGTAGGTGGCCATTCACACAATATCAGCAATGGTGTAATAGGCTGGAAGGTACTTTTCATACTGTGTTTTGATCACTTTGTATTTGCAGTAATGGTATGATTTACTCTTTCTTCTTTTTTTTTTTTTTTTTCCCCCCTAGTGGACTTAAAGTATATATTTCAGAGAATTTCAATGCTATATGTTTTGTGTACTTTCCAATGGCAAAATGAAGCTTTGCCATTGAAGCCTTGAAGAACAGAAGCAGGTGTCATAAGAGAATTTCAAATTAATGTTATTATTTAAGGATAGATAATTTATATATCACCAGTTCTGCTGTTTTTCCTTTAAAATTTATTGCATAAGCTTGCAAAAACACCTTAAAAAGTAAGGAAATTTACAGTTACTCATCAGAATTATTCTTTTTCTTCGTTCAGCTGTCTTTTTTTTTTAAATTTATTTATTTTTTCAGTTTACAATGTTTTCATTTGTTGCTGTGCTGTTGAGGGAAATCTTTCAGTCCAGACTGGTGTTCTGATCTGAAAAAGCACACTTTGTTCTGTACTGTGGGAAAAGATTTAATTTCCAAGCATATATTGCTACTTTCACAGAGTTTTTGATCTGCTTTAAAAAAATGCAGATGTTATATAGTGATTGAAAGTTGATAGTGGAAAACTAATTATAAAAACCTAGTTTTCCCTTCTCCTTTTGTGCTATTCAACAGTATTATAAACATTAAATATTATTTGCTTGCTTCTCTTAAAAAACCTTGATAGGTTTTACCAGTGGCGTCCACAGAGAGAGAAAGAACTATTACCATTATTTAGAACCTCTATATTGGTCCAGCTGGCCCAACTCGTAAAGCATTATGTAGTCAGAACTTGTAGGAATGTAATAATGAGTGTCAGTTTCCCTGAAAAGAGGGTTGGGGGAGGATTAATTGTGTGCCAAAAAGTGATAGTAGTGTAATATTTAAGCAACAAAAGCTATATTTATGTTGCTTTAACTTAGAATAGAAAAATTTCTTAGAAAAATTCTCTGGTAACAAGAGAAAGAGTAAAAAGAGAATGAAGCCATAAAGGACCTGAGTGGATCAAGTGAATGACTAAATTTGCATTAGAAGAGGCTAACAGGAGAGCTTCAAAATATTATGACCTACCTTTGGTTAATCTTTAACGTGGTGTAATGCTGGCTATTAATATTTAAGAATGAACTTTTGTCTTACAGCAACTGAGTATAGATTAACTAGTCAGGCAGAACTGTATTGGCAGCAATTTAGTGCGGAATTTTTTTCTAATGCCTGACACCCTATTCCCAGTTATCTGCTATTGATTATTTGGGCTAACAGACCAGATACAATTCTCTCATTTTTCCATTCTGTTGTGTTTTTCTTCCAGATGCAGATAATTAAACTGTAAACAGTATAGCAGTGTGCTTAGTGTCTAAATTTACTAATTTTATTTGTCTTTGCAGTGAAAGTTCAAATGTCTGTTATGCTGTCTTCCTTCTTAAGCATGTGATTTGATGTTTCCAGTTAGCATTTGAGTAATGTACGCTGCTTCCACAGTAATATTCATTGTTTATCTTAGACGGCAGTTTGTCAATATATACAATGTTTTCTTAACTGTTTAATTTTAATTTGCAATGTGTTGTCTCTTTCCAGGCTCTGCATGACAGAAAATTTCCTGTTCCAAAACCTGTAGACTACAACAGGCATGCAGTTGTCATGGAACTTATTGATGGCTATCCTTTGTAAGTACTGAAGCTTGAATTCTCTGTGTTACAGAAACCCTAACAATGTTAGGTTCAGTAAGGTAGCAGGGTTAGGGTTTTTCCTTGTCATGCGAATGAATTCTGACTTCACCATGCTGAATAGTGCTCTCTAGCCCACAGTCATTAGCATTCTACTTAGTTATAGTCTTGTTTCTCTTATCTTTTTATTCAGAGAAATTGGGGTTTTTCTTAGTCCAAAGAGACTGGTGGAATAGACTGATTTTTTTAAGTAAGGAATACATCAAAAAAGCAGTGTGACACATGTTAGTACTGCAGCTGTTTTCTACACAGAAATCACATACTCTATGTGTTATTGGATATGTACAGTATTGAATATAACATCCTTCACATTCTGAATGCTGGTTCGTGATCCTTGCTCTGGTAATTCAGGTAAGATTATAACTCACTGTTCTAGAACTTCTGCTCTGTTTACGTAGAATACCATGTATAATCTGGGTTTGCTTCTTCAAGGAAGATTACTTTGGTTGAGTTGTTCAACATCTAGGAACATTAAATATCACTGAAGTTTGTAAGTGAATGGATGGTTTGTTTTGTTTGCAGAGCAGAATGCAGAAGGCCTCGATATAATGCAGAATAACCTACGTGCTTATCTAGAGATTTTAATTGTTTAGTTCTAGAACAAACCAGTCCATGTTCTTGTATAGTAATCAAGATCTAAAGTGGGCAGTTTAATCAAAAAGGAATTAATCCCAAAGTATAACAGTTGAAGACTAACATGGAAGAGACTTCATTGTATTCTGTCTCCCCACCTTCATTTGTTAAATAATTCCACATCCATCATGTACATGGAGCACTTAAAGTTCCATGTGGAGATCTGCAGTGGAAGTTTACCATGCTCTCCCTGTTTTGTGATTCTAACCTGAAGGAGATAAGTAGTGGATGAGAATTATTTCAAATATGCCAAGATCAAAGAATCTCCAAATAATTGAGGTTGGAGGGGACAGCTGGCAGTCATCTAGTCCAAACGACCTGCTCAAGCAGGGCCACCTAGAGCCTGTTGCCAGTTTTTCCATTGTCTGTTGCCTGAGTTGAAAAACCAGTGTGGAGTTGGTGACTTATGGTAAACAATTCTTATGCTCTCTTTGACAAATACAAGTTATCCAAAGTTCCTGCCAAATTGGACTTAGTTTTTCCTAGTCTACCTGCCTCATTTCACATCTCACAGAATCACAGAATGGTTGAGGTTGGAAGGGACCTCCAGAGGTCATCTGGTCCAAGCACCCTGCTTGAGCGGGGCTACCCAGAGCTGGTTGTCCAGGACCATGTCCAGATGTCTTCTGAATATCTCTGAGGAGGGACACTCCACAACTTCTTTGGGCAACCTGTGCCAGTGCTCAGTCACCCTCACAGTGGAAAAAGTGTTTCCTATGTTCAGACAGTTATGTGTTTCAGTGTTTCAGTTTGTGCCTGTTGGCTCTTGTCCTGTCACTGGACATCACTGAAAAAAGCCTGGCTCTGTCCTCTTTGCACCCTCCCTTCAGGTGTTGATATACATTGACGAGATCCCCTTGAGCTTTCTCTTCTCCAGGCTGAACAGTCCCAGCTCTCAGCCTTTTCAAATAGAAGAGGTGCTCCAATCCCTTAATCATCCTTGTGGCCCTTTGCTGGACTCTCGCCAGTATGTGTATGTCTCTCTTGTACTGGGGAGGCCAGAACTGGAGACAGTACTCCAGGTGTGACCTCACCAGTGCTGAGTGGAGGGGAAGGATTGCTTGCCTCAAACTGCTGGCAATGCTTTGTCTAATGCAGCTGAGGATACCATTAGCTGCCTTTGCATATTCAACTTGGTGTTCACCATGACCCCCAGGTCCTTTTCTGCCAAGCTGCTTTCCAGCTGAGTGACACCTGCTGTGTACTGGGGCATGAGGTTGTTCCTCCCCATGTGCAGGACTTTGCATTGCTCATTGAGCTTCATGAGGTTCATGCTGGCCCATTTCTCCAGCCTGTCGAGGTCCCTCTGGATGGCAGCGTGACTTTCTGGCATATCAGTGACTCGCAGTTCGGTGTTGTCTGCAAACTCTGCCCTGTCATCCAGCTCATTAATGAAGATGTTTACCAGGACTGGAACCACTTTTGACATCTGGGGTACACTGGCCTCCAGCTAGACTTTGCGCCCAGCCGTTCAGGCAGTTTTCAGTCCACCTCACTGTCTACACATCCAGACCATACATCAACAGCTTTGCTCTGAGAGTCTTAGGGAAGACAGTGTCAAAACCTTACTGAAGTACAGGTAGTTAATAATCCACTCTGTCCTCCCATCTAGCAGGCCAGTCACTTCATCACAAAAGTTTATCAAGTTGGTCAAGCATGACTTCCCCTTGGTGAAGCTGACTACTCTGAATGATTTTCTTGCCCTTAGTGTGCCTGACAGTGGTTTCCAGGATTAGCAGCACCATCACCTTCCCAGGGCTTGAGGTGAGGCTGACCAGCCTATAGTTCCCCAGGTCCTTCTTGCCCTTCTTGAAGATGGGAGTGATGTTTGCCTTTCTCCAGTCTTCAAGTGCTTCTCCTAGTCACCATGATTGATCAATGATTATCAAGAGTGGCTTTGCAAAGAGACTTGCTAGCTTCCTCAGTACTTGGGAGTACATCCCATCCAGGGTCCATGGGCTTAATGTATGTCCAGTTTGCTTAAGTATTCCCTGAACTGATGCCCTTCCACAAGGGTGCATCTTCCTTGCTCCAACCCTTGCCCCTGATCCTTGGGACCTGAGATTCCTATCTTGGAAGATACCATTTAAACATGACTTCCAGATTCAAAAGAGCAAGTGGGATGTTTTATGATGCAGACCTGTGGCTATGAGAATTGTCACCAATTAATTTTGGTACGAACAGGAGCCTGTTACAGAGCTGCTAGACTTCCATCATTTATTCTTTGTATTGCACAAATGATCCATTCTTACAATATTGCAGTGCTGCATTTGACCAGAATACTTCACTTGATAACTCTAAATGCTGACCACTTCTTCACAGTTTATGGTACCATAAGAAAACTGCCTTTTTAGTTTGTTTCTAAACAACAGATGATTTGTATTTCACCACTTAAGGTACTTTGCTTTCTCAGGTATGCATTCAGGAATGCTTTAAGCTTTTTTCTTTTTTTTTTTTTCCCCAACTTAGTCTAGAAAATACATTTCTGTAAAAGAAAATATCATGGGGCATTTAAATTTGAATACAGAAAGACCTAGTTCCTACTGAGACCATAAGATTACCTAAAACAGGAAAGACATAAAAATTCACGGATCCATTATTTGAATAATGCATTATGACAATGGTGCCTGATGGGAGACAATGAGTATAAGCTGAAATGAGATTTAGCCAGCATATAAGGAGACATTTTCTCCCACTGAAGACAATGAGGCAGTGGCACAGGGTGCTTGTGGACGTTGCACAGTCTCTCCATCCCTGGAATTTTTCAAGCACCAACTAGACAAAGCCCTGAGCAATCTGGTCTGATCTCAGAGTTGACTCAGCTTTGAGGATGGTATTGGACTAGAGACTTGAGGGCCCTTTTAACTTGAACTACCCTGGCATTCTGTCAGATGTACTTCATTTACTTTGTCCATATTTTCAAATTAAGTCTTTCAACATTCAGAATATTTTATTATATTTAACTTTCCAGGTGCCAGGTGAGACAAATGGAAGATCCTGCCTCTGTCTACAGTGAATTAATGGATCTGATTGTAAAACTTGCCAATCATGGTTTGATTCATGGTGATTTCAATGAATTTAATCTCATATTGGATAATGATGACCATGTCACTATGATTGATTTCCCTCAGATGATATCAACATCACATGCAAATGCTGAATGGTAGGTTCAAAGTAAATCTGGCAAGTGCTGATGATAGCAAATAGTCAACCATGACTTGTTTCCATTGCCTGTTTCTGATTTTTTTTCTACCATTCTTGTCATGCAGCAAAAATAACATTCCAACCATAGTTTGATTTATGAATGTGTAGAAATGTCTCTGTAGGATAAATATGTAATTAATTTCTTCTCAGAGAGAATGATGTTGTTCAGTTAAGAAATGCTTAGAAATAAAATGCATGCAGTTTGTCTCCCTAGCCTTTTGTCTTAGGATCACCAATAGAAATAATTTTCAAATAAAACCAGTAAAAGACAAGAAATGTAGGGTGAAAGTTTATCACTGCAGTAGACTTCATTACCTTGATTTTGTGTTCGTACAATTCTATATTTTTTTACAGGTATTTTGACAGAGATGTTAACTGTATTAAGGAGTTCTTTAAGAAACGCTTCAACTACGAGAGTGAGCTCTTCCCAGCATTCAAAGACATCAGGTAGAAACTGCCAGATGAATTTGAGTTCTCCTATTTATGGTATTTGTGTTGATTTTGTGAGAAAAATGGATGCCTGTGATTGATGCTTGTAGGAGAAATAAAAAAAATAGGCGCAACTATGCAATTTTAAATTATATGTTTGTCATTCCTATTGTGTTTTCTTCAACCAACTCTAAGTGGTTTCCAAAAGCTAAAGCGTGCTTTAAAATCCACTGCTACCTCCTTTGTCTTTCCTCTTGCAGCTAAGGAAGAGAGATGAATCCAAAAGCTTGATTGAAATGGTGACTATCTAGGAAGTATTAACAGTGATGCAGAATCAGTTTCTCCCACTTCTCAAAGCCTGTTTGACAATTCTAGTATATTGAGGATTAATTTCGGTTTCAATTTTGAATTTATTTTTAAAATGCTAGTAAATATGGTGACTGCCTCGTCAAACATTATTACATTCAAAGTTTTCTTCCCAATGCCTTTTGTCCCTTTTGAAAAGTAAAGTAATTTTTCACTTATTTTAAGACCGAAGCTGTTGCAATGAAAAGGGTTTTATTTCATTCTGAGCACTTTTCCAAAGTAGTACCACACATGAATCAGTCTCTGTGTGTCAGTGTACCTTTTATTCTTCTGTTTGCTTAAACATAATTTGAATTCACAGCTAAATTGTATTCCTGCTAAAATAAAATAATTTCCTATAAATAAATAAATAAACAAATAAATGCTGGCTATGGAGATGGGATCATGTTCTGCAGGAGTTTGCTTTTTTCTGGTCACATTCTGTTAATACTTTACCTAAGCTCAGCACTATCATACATTCTGTGTGTTTCAACAGAGCATATCCTCTTTGTTAATAGTCTAGCTTGATTAATATTTGTAATCCAAGATGTAGCATATTAGTAGCTTGATGATTTAGCATATTAAAAGAAAATGTACTTCTTTCACAGGAGAGAGTGTTCTCTTGATAGAGAGATTGCTGCCAGTGGCTATACAAAAGAAATGCAGGAAGGTGGTGAACTGCTTTACCCACCAACTTCTGATGAGGATGATAATACAACAGAGGAATCAGAATTTGTAGAAGATGCTGAGAATAAGCTCAACTTCTTCAGCAAAGATAAAGAAAACAATGCAGGCTTCATGTATGAAGTGGGTGATTTCTCTGAAAGCAGAACCTCTCACAACTTTATGTATAGCAACGAAGAAGCTGATACAACTGAAAGTAGTGAAAATACACAAAGACTGAATATGTCAAAGCTGAGTTCAGCCTTAGAAAAAGTTGAAGGTCAAGCTATGCTTTGGAAGTCTGGTGAAGATGCAGAGAGTTCTGCGATTGCTTTGTCTGAGGGCAAAAGCGTAACTGAAAATGCTGCTGAAGTCAAAAATCAGACAGGTCAAGGATGGTGCTGTAATGATAAGGAGAATGAAGACAAATGCCCTGATCTGGTTGACTTGTCAACTTTAAATGAGAAATTCAGGCATTACAGGTAAAGATTCATACTTACTGTCTAGGAGCGTGGTTCCTCCCCTCCCCCCAATAAAAGTAAATCTTGCAAGTAGCTCAAAAAGGACTACTCATTAGCTACCCTTGTTTAAATTGAAGACTAAAAATTCAATTTATTTTGAAAACATTGCAGTGAGTATCTTTTCTGTTGGTCTCATGATGGGTAACCTGTTGATTGGTACTACATACGTAATGCTTCATATGTAAAGTGTGACATATCAGTTGTCCAGCTGTATAGTAGTATCTAACGAGAGAACAGGTGTTGGATTTAATTCATAGTCCAACCTCTTTTCTGTGGTGGAATTATTTTCCCTTTTTCTTCAGTTAATATTGGTAGTTGTCCTGGTTTCAGCTGGGATAGAGTTAATTTTCTTTCCAGTAGCTGATACAGCATTATGGTTTGGATTCAGTAGGAGAAGAATGTTGATAACACTTGATGTTTTCAGTTGTTGCTAAGTAGTGTTTATACTAAGTCAAGGATTTTTCAGCTTCTCGTGCCCAGCCAACAAGAAGGCTGGAGGGGCACAAGAAGTTCAGAGGGGACACAGCCAGGACAGCTGACCCAAAGTGGCCAAAGGGGTATTCCATACCATGTGACATCATGCCCAGTATATAAACTGGGGGGAGTTGGCCTGGGGTTGGATCACTGCTCGGGAACTAACTGGGCATCAGTTGTCAAGTGGTGAGCAATTGCATTGTGCATCACTTGTTTTGTATATTCCAGTCACTTTATTATTATTGTCATTTTATTATTGTTGTCATTATTATTTTCTTTCTGTTCTGTTAAACTGTTCTTATCTCAACCCATGGGTTTTACCTTCCCCCCCCTCCGCCCCCGATTCTCTCCCCCATCCCACTGGATTCGGGAGAAGTGAGTGAGAGGCTGCATGGTGCTTAGTTGCTGGCTGGGGTTAAACTACGACAGTAGTGAAAGAGTTCATGATGTTAAAATACTGCTTCTAATAACTTTAATGAATAAGTTTGTAATTTGAATGCTCTGTCTCAAAGCCAAATTACTCTGCTGCTCACTCGGCTGAAGTTAGCAAGAGCAAGCTCCTTGGAATGTATTGTACTGTTTGGTCTTCTAGCTTTTAATTCCTTCCCTGACATACTTAGAAATTCCTGCTTACATTCAGGCTAGACCCTTGCACATGAAATTCTGAGTTTGCCAGCCTACCATGTACCTGGATGCATATACCAAGCTCATACTCCTCCTTATTTGGTTTTGCTTTTTAGTGAAATGACTTGTCGAAACATTGTGCAGAATCTGAAATACTTTTTTTAGTGTTCTTAAGCTTCTTTTAATTTGCTTGGTATACCAGTGGCTATTGTGCAACAAATTCTGCCTTTCATATAATGCCTGTTTTGAACAACTAGTATTAATATTTAAAGTCTAAGCATTTTGTAGTACTTGCATGTTCTGTTGGGAGTTTTCAGATTATATCTCAGAAAGTTAAGACTAAAACATGATGCTCATAAAGGCAAACTGTTTATCTTGCTAGTGGAATAAAACATTGATTTATGTATTTTAGAGATGAAGAGAGTATCGTTCATATTGCTGAGCACAGAACAAGGACTAAAAGTATCACATCGGTCAGAAGTGTTGGGAGCTGTTCAACCATTCCAGCGGTAAATATTGTTATTACCTAGTTTACTCTAAGACCATATTAAATTTCACATAGCTGTTAGTACTTATTTGTAAAAATGTTCTCTAGCATTAATTATTTTTAAAAAGACTGTTACAATGTATCTCTGTGGCTTGCATTTCCATGCCAGCAGAAATATAGGAGTGATACTTCTCTAATTGTTTACAGGCAATGATTTCCAGCACTTTCCTTCATGTATTTCTCTTCAGCCAAAGCTCTACACCAGCATTAGCAACTCTCATTTAGTCAGTAACAGGCTAATGTATGTTAATGTATGTTCATGCACTAATATTTAATCATTTTATTCATTTCTGTTGCTAGCTGCAGTTAATATCTTTTATGTTAAAAGTGGATGCTTGAGTCAGGATTTAATTTGGCCTTTTTTGCCTGTCTTCTCAGAGATTCACACTCTTTGAAACATTTATATGAACTCACTTCAGTAGTGATTTCTTTGGCAATATGAATTTATCTGACTTTCTGCATTATATAAATCAGAGCATTTTCAGCAGAATTTAATTTCAATTAGGTCAGACTACATACTTGCCATACAATGGGTACCTATGTTCAGTCGCATTTTCATTTGCAGTTAGGAGCAGAAGATCTGAAAAATCTAGTTTGGGGAACACATTGGTGTAGTTTCAGCTCTTTCATGACATGTACCAAAAGTAAATACATACTTTTTCAATTTGGGTTTTTGCGAAGCATTTCTATTGCCTAATTAGAGTATTAGTCCTAGAAATACTGTATCTGAATCCTATAGTGCTGGCAAGAGTGACCTTTTTTTTTTCCAGTTAGACTTGGTCTTCGTTGTTTACAGTCTTTTCAGTCTGCTGCTTGCTTGCTGCTTCAGTACTTTTCTAACAAAGGCTTTGCTACTGTCCTATTAAGTGATGTGAAGTGATTCTATGAAGCAGCCTTGTTTTACACAAGGTGCCTGTCAGTGGCTATAATATTCATGGGATAGTTGGCTGCTTTACTCTTTCATGTTTGGATATTTTTGTTGTTGTTAAGCATTTTAAAGATGCACCAATAACCAATAAAGTTACACGTGTAAATGAATGTTAAGGAACAGCATGCTTGCATCTTGTCTAAGACATTTTTTACAGGACTTCATGCAAGCTAAAAAAATCCAACTTTGATCTTCGTCATCACAGTTCTTACTCTAGGGGATGGCATTGTATCATCTTAAGGAGACGAAGGATTAGATTAAAACTATGGGATGAAGTAAACAAGAGCCAGGATGACCTGCCAGGAATACCCTAGCTTCTGGTCCATGTAATTTTTTTTTCTTTTTTTTTTTGAGTTTGCTAATTTAAGTGTGCAGAATTAAAAAAAAAAAGACTAGTGCTACTAAGTTCTATAAAGGAAATTACTTAAAATTATTCTCCTGTACCCCAGTTAGTGGTAGCAGTGGTCATTATGTAGCTATAGAAACCTTTTTGAGTGTATAGAGGATGTATGTTTATTCTGTAGGCAGGAACATAAGACATGTTAAAAATATGTAAATGGCGTGTACGAACTTAATTTTCTGTTCTAAAAGAAAGATAAAAGCACTTTAGCAGGAAAGCTTTCGAGAGGTTCAGCCACATAAAAAGCTTTATCCTGCACCAGTTTACCTTGCATGCTTTCACTTACATGCTTTTATGCTGAGTAAAATAACGTTTCTGCCCATTGCTGAATCTTATTTTAACTTCTGAGTGTTACAGCTAAAGAAATGACATGTATAATGAGCTAGTTGTAACATAACAAAATAATTATAAAACTAAAAAAGCAAAGTAGTGGCACTGCAGTAAGATCCACTGGGCTGCTTAGAGCTGAAGCATTTTTATTGCTGCTAGCATTTATCTGTTACTTATGCAGCTTGCTTTCTGTTTGTTAGAGAAAACATACTAAAACATAAGCAGATTTTTAAATTCACACAAATTAATTCATACAGGCATATATAAACAATGGCAGTAATAGCAGCAGGCACAGTCATAACTTGGAGAATATGCCAAAAAGAAAAGGCTTCATGAATTTTGGAAAATCAGCTATTCCACAAGAAGTAAAGTATCTTTCTGGGCTTGTACAATTCTTTATGTGCAGTGATGTAATTTAATTAGAGGAAACAGTGTGAATGATCAAAAATTTAAATAATAAAATGTAAGTCTGTTTACTCTGAAGCATTTCTCAGTATTTGCTTACATTTAGGTTATGATGATGGAAAGACTAGGGAGTCTTTCCACCACGTGCTGTGATTTAGCAATAGAATTTGGTGAATTTACATTATGATTCCATGTAAAAAACTTCTGGTATCCCTCTTGCAAAATTTCTTCTAGCAAGTTTTGTATAAACTAGTCATCTGTCCTGGACCAGAGTGGGAGAAATAGAGAAGCCTTCTTTCAGGGTTCTGCCCACAGAAAACACAGAATGACAGATGTGTTATTGGCAAAAGAAAAACATCTGTGCAACAGTTTAAATTAGTTCCGATCATTTTTTCTTCAGGAATATTTTTAAAGAGAATCTACAATTTTTATTTCCAAAGAGCTCATGGTTAAATATTGAGTGCTACTAAGTACCCAAGGAGGAAGGATCACATGCAGCTGTTTTTTATCCAGATTTCAACAGTCAGCCTGCATGCGATGTAACTTAAGAAACTGCTGTTCAGGTGGTTCCCTAATTATTACAGGATTCCTGCTGAAATCAGGATTGAGTAACTGGATTCATTGACTGCCATGTATTTTGTTACCTTAGTTGTGTTAGTCACAGCAATTCTTTAAGAGCATAACTTGCCAAAATGATGCTTTCTGGTTCCTAATTCATTCCCTACCAACTTACTACTTCATATGGTACAGTGAAGTTGAGTTGATAGTACAATCAACAAAGCACAACAAGGCAACTGAAATTGGGGTACATGTAAAGGAAATGTAATTACATGGATATTTTTTTCTCTTGTCCAGTTACTTGGACATCAGCAGATCTTTTATTAAGGACAGATTTATTCCTTCATATGACCTTTTTTAATGCTTTATTAATTAGAATAAAAATAAGACACTCCTTTGGGATTTCCAATAAGTACGGTTCCATCATGATGAAATAGAAAGATGAAAATAATTTGATTTCTCTTTTTCTTCCAAGACACGATATGCACATATGCACTCAGTATCAGTGCAGCAGCGGGAGCTGGGATCATTTTCCAAATGACAAAATCACAGCCACCATCTACTAAATCATGGCTTCATTTTTATTATGGATAGCTATTGCCAGCATAATGGAAAGCAGAACTCAGAATGAAAACATAGTTGTAAATAACAGATGAGATTTCATAAAACTATTGCAGTTTTATGGAAATAGCAGTGGCTGTTGCTGTTTCAGTACTTCTGCTGTAGATGCATGACACAGTCCTGACCTTGGGAATCTTAATAGGAGAGTGCCTCACAACAGGGGAAAACTGGAGGAGGAATTGTAAATCGCTCCTGATTGCCCATCTTTTTTAGGCACACTTGTGATAAAGAGTTGTTGTTTTCCACTCGCATCACTGTAATCCAAACTTTAGAAAAAATAGGGTGCTAGAAAAAAATACGGTGCTAAAAAAATAGGCACAAACCAAGTAATTATTGCAGGACGTGAAATGTTCTACTGGTCCTTTTTTTTTTTTTTTTTTTTAAAACTTAAAAGACATCTGTCTAATCTTGAAGCATAGAATATTACCGGCTTTTACATTTTTGTAGAAGGCATGTGTTTTGCACTGAGAGGTGCTGGTCCTTTATGGTCCCTGTGAGAAAGACACTTAAACTCTGTAAGGTATGATTTAAAATGCTATTTATTAAAGCTAAGACTGTCGGAAAAGAATAGCATAGATAATCCCACACCCCTTTAGGATGCTGGGAGCCCTGAGGTTATAGCATTGAACAGGACTCCCAACACACAAGCAGCGTGCCGTGCAGACCTTGTCTGTAGCAGAGAATCTCTCTCTTCAGTCAGTCAAGCTATTTTATGATTTTCTTACAAGTAAACAACTCTGTTCATCATTTCTACAGTCAAGCTGAACTGAAGTTCACACAATAACTTCTTGGTGCACTTTTAGAAAAAGGCAGGGCCACACAGGAGGCCTAATTGCGAGTACTGAGCGGGAGCTGGCTTAGTTTATCCCACAGACAACAGATTTGTGCAGCACAACACAGGCCTGAAGACAGCCCTGTATCTGCAGCTTAGGGCAACACTGCACAGACCTGGGCTTGCTCATGTTAACTGTTTTGTGTATCACTTAACTTCTCGATGTACAGAGGTCTTCCAGTTAGGATCGTGTATGTTCATGTTGGTAGTGAAAATGCGCTATCATTGTGCCATGTCTCAGTACTAAATGGTCTTCAGAAAGTTCTGATACTGAATTGTTTGTTTATTTGTAGGAACTGGTGAAACAGAAGATAAAACGTCAACTGACCAAACATCAAAAGTCTGCTCTGAGGCAACGGCTGCAAAAAGGAGAGGCAAATATTTATACCAAACAACGTCGAGAAAATATGCACAACATTAAGTCAAGCATGGATGCAGCTAGTTTCTGGGGATAATTTGTTAAAGCTCCCATAGAACATGAGAAAACTCACAATGCATATAGTCAAAAGAATTATGCTAATAACCAATAATCCTTTTATATAATGGTGCTAATCCTTTTACATAATGTCACAATCTCTTTTATACTACCAAATGTTTTTCTAGAAGTTAAAAAACCTCATTGTGGTTCCTGTGATTTTAATTGGGTTTGTGTTTCTGGTTAAAAACATTGACTGTAGTTTAAATTAGACCAGTAGTACCAGCTAAGATAATTTAACTACAGTAATTTCCAACAGTATCTTATTGTAAATCCATTGTATTGTGTGCATTTAGATAAACAATCTTCTATTGTGCAGAGGATCCCTCTTAAGAGGGAAGTAAGGGAATTTTTAAAACCAATTTTTGCAATGACATGAGATTTAAATTTAAAATGTTACCCTCATGTTATAAACAGATATTTGATTGTATTAAAAATCACAAATATGAACCTGATAGCAGTTAGTACTCTTAAGATTTCTTTTGTACCTGTACAAAATGTGTATGAGCAATCCATATGATGAACATGCATGCTCTGAAGCCAGCAATTCTCATTTATTTTTTCATTCACGCCACGATCTCACGTATAAATCTTGCGCAGAAAAATATGTAATAACAGTGTTGTATAGACCTGGCAAGCACTCTGATTTTTAATGTGCCTGCACAGTTACCAATAAATTTAATTCCTTATATCTAATAACTTACATAAAGTGATGAGGATCGTGGAACTTCTCTTTTTCAAAAACATTACCATGACTTTTACTATGCTATATCCTTGGGGTCTGAAAACCTAGAAGAAAAACAAATATCTTGATTTATTTTTTTTATTTTAAGCAAGGTATGTCTAGTAATAAAATTAAATAGTGCTTATATTTAAAAACTCATAATAAGGAGAGGAGTGTTTGTGACCACTGAAGCAAGAGAGAGTAGTTTAAATTTTTTTTATGTTCTTTTTTTGACCTTCTATCCACTGTATTTGTGCTTGAGATGTGAAGTGGAGCCCTTCTTGAGAAGGACAACTTGGCAGAGTTTAAATTATCAATCTATAGTTTGGAAAATCTTAAATCTTTTACTTGCCGGAGTAAAAGAAATGAGGAACTTTGGCTTTGACCTTTGGTTTTCTGCTTGCATGTCTGATGCTATCTATTCTTTGGCTTACGTACCTGATATGCCTGATACCTTACTGAGGTTTTAGTCTGTTGAAGAATTGCGGCCTCTATTCTGTCTTGCAGCACACTCTTGCTTTCAAAGTTTTTAATTTTTGTCTTCTCTCTGGAACAATGTAAAAGCTAGTCTCAGCCAGCAGCTGTATGTGGTCTTAATTAAACCATGGCAGGTCAGTGAAGAGATGCAGTAGATAAGTGTTCCTTGCAGGATCATAGCTACATGAAAGTCTGCTGACAGAAATAAGAAAGTTTGATTAAATCTTGCACGTAAGTGATTGCAGTCAGGTTATGTAGGCCTGGTTCCTGATACAGCGAGAGCTGATTTTAGCGGGAGTAGAAAAACAAACAAAGTTAATTTAATTGCATTTCCATTTTAAACATTAAAGGAAGAAAAAATCTTTCTGTTTCTAGGCTCTTATCTGTTAAGAGACTGGTTCAGTGACAGCTTAACAAGATTTGAGTTACTGTTCTTTGGCTAAGATGTGCATGCACTTTTTGGCTTCTAATTTAGGACTTCTCACAGTGAATGAGTTCTTTTTGGTGTGCAACCTTAAGTCTGTCTTGGTGATTGGTTCTAAAAATACACAAAGGTTGTCCATTTGATTCAGCACTATGAAAAAAGAAAGGATGATGGAAATCTTTGTTTTCAAAATGTTGCTTTAAAACGCCCATTAACTCTTTAAAAAGTATTCTAATGGATGGCTCTAAGTTATCATTTTCATTTACTCTGCCAGACAAGACTAATCTGAGACTGGAGTTAGCAAGAGAGGAACTAATCCTCAAAGTTACAGTTTAATACATCTTTATTAAGCCTGTTTTTTCCAAAGCAGCAAGATTCCTGAAATATCTAAAGCCATCAAAGGTCACAATGAAGTTTATACATTGAATGAACATCAGAGTACTTGCTCCAATTGAATGTCCACACATGAAGCAAAGTATTTAGAATGAACTTAGGAAAATGCAGAGGTTAAGACAATATTGACGATCTTAAATTCACATATTCAGCAGGAAGGAATGTGTGAGTTATAACAAAATTGGTTTAAAATGTGTTATTTTAATAAGCACACATAAAGTAGTGTTAGTTCATTAATTTGTAACCAAACAAAATTTGAAAATTAGTAAGGAGCAAACATTGTACTATGCACATTCAATATATGCAACAGTATGTGTTAAAACTTTTAAGTGATATAAGGTTGTGTAGCAATTTTCCACTGCTGAATACTAAAATACTAATTTTTATTTAGGAACATGGAATAAAAGATTGTACAGTAACTAAAGAAAATATCTTTTGGATATTTTTCAAGTCAGGAAGACTTTACTGGAACTGATATAAAAGTATTCTGTACCAGCAAAGTAACTAGTTGATGCAGCTTATGGCTGCTACAAACAACCCTCCTGTCTGAAGGAAAAAGCACATTATATCTGTATAACAACAGTGTATTTGCATTTGTACTTTAGGCTTTTGCCCGCATGTTTTGGGTTTGTGTGGCAGGTTTTGGTAGCAGGGGAGGGGCTACAGGGTTGGCTCCTGTGAGAAGCTGCTAGAAGCTCCCCCAGCTCCAAGGTGGACCCACCTCTGGCCAAGGCCGAGCCCATCAGTGATCTTGGTAGCACCTCTGGGATAACGTACTTAAGGAGGAAAAGAAAAAACCCTGCTGGAAAACCTGCAGTGGAGAGGGGAGTGGAATGTGAGAGAAACACCTATGCAGACACCAAGGTCCATGAAGAATGAGGGGGAGGAGGTATGCCAGAGGAGGTGATGCCCCTGCAGTCCATGGTGAGATGACAGGCTGTCCCCCTGCAGCCCATGCACATGAATGGTGGAGCAGATGCCTACCTACAGCCTATGGAGGGACCCCACGCTGAAGCAGGTGGATGCCCCCGGAGGTGGCCATGACTCTATGGGAAAGCCTGCGCTGGAGCAGTCAGTGCCTGAAGGACTGCAGCCCCTGGGAAGGACTCATGCTGGAGGAGGGGAAGAGTGAGGAGTCCTGTCCCTGAGGAGGAATGAGCGGCAGAGACAATGTGTGACGAACTGACCACAAGCCCCATTCCCCATCCCCCTGCACTGCTTGGGGGAGGAGGTAGAGAAAATCAGGAGCGGAGCTGAGCCTGGGAAGAAGAGAGGGGCGGGGGGAAGGTGTTTTAGGATTTGGGTTTTACTTCTCATTATCCTGTTTTGATTTGATTGGTAGTAAATTAAATTGATTTTGTTTTTTCCCCAAGTTGAGTCTGGTTTTTGCCTGTGACCATAAGTGGTGAGTGATCCTTCCCTGTCCTTGTCTTGACCCACAAGCTTTTCTTTATATTTTCTCCTCCCCATCCCACTGAGGGGGAGCAGTGAGCGAGCGGCTTCATGGTACTTTGTTGCTGGCTGGGCTTAAACCATGACACAGCACATTGATGTCTGTCTTTTGATTGGAATGCCTCTTCAGACCCCTGAACAACTCTGTTCTCTTACATATAAATAGTTTAATTCACTGACATTTTGATACACTTACTGTACATGGAATTGAAAACTACATTCCAGGAAAATGGATTCAAATTGGGTTAACCTAATACATCACAAGTTTAGTTTTG
Source organism: Haliaeetus albicilla (assembly GCF_947461875.1). Classification (NCBI taxonomy): domain Eukaryota; kingdom Metazoa; phylum Chordata; class Aves; order Accipitriformes; family Accipitridae; genus Haliaeetus; species Haliaeetus albicilla. Next base: position 20,289,515 of record NC_091488.1, on the reverse strand, counting down.
CTTTCTTTTTAATTTTCTACTTGCTATTAATACCAAAGTTGTGTTCCCGTTACATAATTGAAAGAGATAGAAAAACATACTTTTTAGTTAGTTTACTGTTTACCCGAGAGTCTGCATGCTACTTTCATGGTAATGAATTTGGAACAACTTTGCATCTTCTTTCCTTATATTTTTAGTGTCTCCCTATAATTTGAGAGTCTTGGGAAGCAAGGGAGTCTGTCTGTTCTTTTGGCAGAAACCAGAACAACTTTTGCTTCAGCACATCAATATCCTGATGAAACAACTCTCTCTCTCCCTAACCTGTAGGTGGATGTGTGTAAAAGCAGGAAGCAATAGGAATGAGCCTGTCTGTCTGCCTTCACAGCTAATTAGCATACAGCAAAGGTAGGCAATCCAGGGAGGTGGACCCTCTGAAGGATGTTGGAGTTAGAAGCAGTGTCTGACTGGCAGATGTGGAGAGATTCTTAAGGAGTCCAGTGCATCAATGAACTGCAAAAATTCAGTACAGGACTCAACTAATTCAGGTATGAGGACAGTTTGTGGATGCTTTCTGGAAAATCGGACCCGAGATGGATAGAACCCTGGAGGCTTTTCAACTTTTAATTGCCCAAGTTCTTCCTCATAGAGACCCTACCCTAGTATTTAAAGACTGTAAGTACCTAAGATAACTATCTGACTTTCCTAACAATTCAATTGCTTTGTTTAATTCAAATGTCTGCTACAGTCAGGATAGTAAGACATAGAAGTAATTGAATGACTTGTATTTGCATGCATATCACAAATTACAATACTATTTTAACTCCGTATCACCTATTTAAGGTAGTTCTTTAAGTTTGCATTTCAGAAGATTGATTGAGAACTTTTTCTTAGGATACTTAATTACATACTTAGTAACATTTATCTTGTGGTATAAACTTTTACTACTTGACAGATGAACCAGAGAAGAATGAAAAGCCATCTAGCATCCACCTTGCTGTACTAACAGCTAGCTACCTTTTTTCACAATGTGAGCTGAATTGGTTTAGTATGTAGATCAGACTGACTTTTGCTAAGAGGGAAAGAACAAACATAGCAAATAGTCTGCTTACTGCCACTCAGCACCACATACAACTTTTGTTCCCATTGCACCTAATGGGCCTCTGCTTACTCTGACCTAAAGGCAGGATCTGTTGGGAATGCCTCTATAGAGGGCTTTCCGCAGCAGCAGGCAACGATGGGAGTTTGAAAAGTTCCTGCTTCCCTGGGTGCAGCTGGCAGGAGCAAAAAGTTTTGATATATAAGAGACATCCATAGGCAGTAGCCTTGCCTATTAAGACTTTTGTTCTTGCTATCTGTGCTAAAGCTGTGCATTTAAACTGATTCTGTTCTGTACTGGAACTTCCAACAGGCACTAGGTAATAAAATAGTTTTTGCCTGAATTTACAGGTTGTGGATCTATCTTTCTCTGAAAAAGCTATAATCCATGATTTTTGACAAGGACTTGGTGTTTACTGGCAGAAGTGGCCTGTATAAAGGGTGCAAGCTCTGCAGTTAGCTAGAAAAACTTAACCACACTTCTGGTTTTGGAAAATTTCAATTTGCATGTGCTCAGTGGAGACAATCTATAGGTGTGAAATTTCTTCTCCTTACTAGCTGTGTGTATGCTGAGAGGAACTGGACCTTGAGTAGTATCTCTGGGCTGCTGTGAAGCATGTCCGGAGATGCAGTGGCCCTCACATACTGGCATGGACACACCTGCTGACCCAGGAACATGGAGGGTAAGACTGCAGTGTTCATGACAGAGAGCACGCAGTCCAGTTGTTAGTCTCAGGGAGGAAGCATGCCAGGCTGCCTACTAACTGGTGGGACAGAAAACATCAGACTGAGACAGCTAATCTGCAAAAAGGCTGTAGCAGGCAGACCTGGAGTATAAAGGAGGACACTCAGGCTAGAACAAGGAGTCCCATGTTCAACTTTAGTAACTGCAAGAGTTACTTTTACTTTTTTGCATTTCCCTGATCTCTGTTTATTATGTAGCTTCTGTCTCAGAAAATGCAGAATTCATAAAGATAACACCTTCCACCAAGGGGACCCTATTGAACCCCAGAGCTAGTTAACCTGTGCACTGCCAGAAAAAGTGTCCTGATAGCAAGGAAGGAATGAAAAGTATCAGTATGTAATTAATTACTATGTAATTAAATTGTCATTCCTGTGCAAATTAAATTCATTCCCCTTCTCTATATATACTGTAATGCACTGGTGTATTTTAACTTCAGATCTTTTCCTTTTTTTTATGTTCCTTGAGGAAAGATGTGGATACCCAAGCAAGGAAGGAAGCTGAACTCATGACTTCTATAAGGAGTCCAATTAAAGGCTGAAGTACAGAGGATTATTTTTCTTTCTGATGTCTTTCTGATGGGCTCAGCTTTGGTCAGCAGTGGGTCCATCCTGGAGCTGACTAGACCTGGCTCTGTTCAACATGGGAGCAGCTTCTGGTGTCTTCTCACAGAAGCCACCCCTGTAGCCCCCCCTGCCCAGTACTAAAACCTTGCTAGTTAAACCAAGTACACATGGGAAGTGTCTTGATGGTTGTATATGGAAAATATTCTGCTGAGGAACTCAGCTTCCCTGCTGGCTGGAGGCCATCAAGGGCAGTCAGGACTCAACTCTGAACTGACTCCAAGCAGGTTACATCCATGTAAATCATAGAATCATTTAGGGTGGAAAAGACTCTTAAGATCATCAAGTCCAACCATAAACCTAACACTGCCAAGTCCACCACTAAACCATGTCCCTAAGCACCGTATCTACACATCTTTTAAATACCTCCAGGGATGGTGACTCAACCACTTCCCTAGGCAGCCTGTTGCAATGTTTGACAACCCTTTCAGTAAAGAAATTTTTCCTAATATCCAATCTAAACCTCCCCTGGCACAACTTGAGGCCATTTCCTCTCTTTCTACTTCCTACTTGGGAAAAGAGACACCCACCTCACTACAGCCTCATTTCAGGTAGTTGTAGGGAGTGATAAGGTCTCCCCTCAGCCTCCTTTTCTCCAGACTAAACAACTCCAGTTTCCTCAGTCAGTCCTCATAAGACTTGTTCTCTAGACCCTTCACCACCTTCATTGCTCTTCTTTGGATGTGCTCCAGTACCGCAATATCTTTCCTGTAGTGAGGGGCCCAAAACTGAAGACAGTATTCAAGGTGCTGCCCTACCAGTGCAAAGTACAAAGGGACAATCACTTCACTAGTCCTGCTGGCCACACTATTTCCAACACAAGACAGGATGCTATCGGCCTTCTTGGCCACCTGGGCATGCTGCTGGCTCATATTCAGGCAAGCTGTTGACCAACACCCCCAGGTCCTTTTCCACCAGGCAGTTTTCCAGCCACTCTTCCCCAAGCCTGTAGTATTGAATGGGGTTGTTATGACCCAAGTGCAGGATCCAGCACTTGGCCTTGCTGAATCTCATACAATTGGCCTCGGCCCATCAATCCAGCCTGTCCAGGTCGCTCTGTAAAACCTTTCTACCCTCAAGAAGCTCAACACTCCTGCCCAGCTTGGTGTCATCTGCAAAGTGACTGAGGGTGCACTCGATCCCCTCATCCAGATCATTGATAAAGATATTAAACAGAACTGGCCCCAATCCTGAGCCCTGGGGAACACAACTTGTGACTGGCCGCCAACTGCATTTAACTCCATTCACCACAACTCTTTGGACCTGACCATCCAGCCAGTTTTTTTACCCAGCAAACAGTATACTCATCGAAGCCATGAGCAGCCAGTTTCTCCAGGAGAGTGCTGTGAGAAATGGTGTCAATACTAAAGTCCAGGTAAACAACATCCACAGCCTTTCCCTCATCCACTAAGCAGGTCATCTTGTCATAGAAGGAGATCGGGTTAGTCAAGCAGTACCTGCCATTCATAAACCCATGCTGACTGGGCCTGATCACCTGGTTGTCCTGTACCTGCCATGTGATGGCACTCAAGATGATCTGCTCCATAACCTTCCCTGGCACCAAGGTCAGACTGCTTCCAGCCCTTCTTGTAGATATTGTGCTATAACTGACCACTGGTTCCCTCTCTCTCCCCCCTGTCCTGTTTTCAACTAGTCCCAGTAGCCTTACTACACTTTTGAGACTAATGCAGGCTAGTGAAAGACATGAGCAGAATAATCAGAAAGAGCAACTCCTTTTTCCTTTCCCTATGCAGCCTAAAGAATTCATCAGAAAACTAAGTCTCAAATGTAAGGTAATATCACTGTAGAACTCAAAGCAACCGTGAATCAATTCCTACATTTGGTAAAGTGTTCCCAAGCTTAATTACTTCAGTTGGAGTATATCATCTTGTTTCATGCCTGAATTTGTTCAACAACTGTTTTTAACCACTATATATTATTATGACCTTGCTTCAACATTAAAAAATGCTCTGGTAGCCAGTACATATTATTATATAACTTAGAAAAAGCTAAGTACTTTCACAAAGGTTTTTTTATCCCCTAACTTGAATTCATAGTTCCTAGCTGAATTGCACTGTGGTTAGTTGGTTTGTGAACATTTTGCCAAGTGATTTCAGTCCATTATGGAGAATGAAATAGGCCCCTGAAGGCCCCTCAGCATATTGTTTGTGCCCCAGTACTTGCTACATGTTAGTATTTCCTTGATGCCACGTTTCATCCTGTTTTAGTGGAGATTTGGGCCTTATTCTTATTTGTACTACATCAAATAGTATATATCATACATTGAGAATAGAAATTACAGCATGGGGACCAGTATATCCTAATCATTACTAACATGCTAATATATAACAGCTTATAAACACGTAAGAAGATCACGGAAAAATTAATTGATATTGCTTACTTGCATTTGCAACATTTTTTTTTTTCTAAAGCTATGCAGTTGTGTTAGAGGCACACAAAATCAAATCCAACAGGTGTTAAAAATCAGATTTATTCTTCAATAAAAAAAGTTAGTTAGAACTCTGATAACATTTGTGAACCACAGACTCAATGATGTGAGGGGACATTAGTACTACACAGCCAACTTAAGAATTCTTAAGGTTTAAAAATGATGACTCAAAATGTGCATATCACTCACCTAAAAGATGAGGGCTCTCAACCTTGAGGAGTTACCTAGGGTGGAGTCCCAACCCAAGGGGAGAGTCCCTGACTGCAGACCAGCTGCTCCAAGAAGGACTGACTCAAAATGTTCCCCAGCGGGGCCCCATTTATACCCTCGTCGAATCTGATCTGTGGTCCTTTTAATCCCCATTGGCCAAAAGGTCACCACTCACACGTGTCGGATTGGTCAGTTCGGCTTCCAATCTGCGGCCTCTAGGGTTTGTTTGTTTTGTCTTGTCCCTGTCCAGAAAAGTTTCATCTCCAATCAGGGCAGGTGCACCTGCCACAAACTGTTAATTTAAAAATAGGAAAAAATAGTTGAAAGAGAAGATATAAAACCTTCCATTAAAAAACTGCTGGTTCCTACCTCAGTTGCTTACCTTTTTTCTACAGATTTAAATAATATCTGTTTGTTAGTCTGAAACAAATTTAACAGTTTCCCTAAGATGCGTGCATTAAGTTACAAGGCTACAGCTGCAGAAGGGTGCACCTGGAACTTACAAACGTTGTTTGAATCATAGTTTTACTGATTATGTGCCATAGGTTGATTTAAGACATGTAAGACAACTTCACTAGCCTCTCACTAAAGAATCTTCTTTAATAAACTTCATATTACATATTTCTTTCATTCAAAAACCTTATATTTTTCTCTGCATTCAGGTATTAAATTTATTATAGCAGTTAAAATGGTTTTTAGAAAGAGCTGGTTTAAGTTTTAAAATTATGAAGTACGTGGTTATTTTGTGTATGTTCTTTATATTCCACTCTCTCAGCAGCAAAATGTTGTCAAGTATATGATTCCATTCTACTTCACTTCATAGCCCTTCTACTCTAGCCAAAACACCTCCCTTTTAGTTGGACATTCTCCTGTTCAAGGTCTTGTTTGTTTGCCTTCGTTGAGGTGAGTGCCTAGCCAGAATTCATAAAAGTTTGGAATCAATTTTTTCTTTTTTTCTAGCATAAAAGTGGTAAAAACTTACTGATATAATTCATATCAGAGTTCTGTTTCCCACTCAGATTGATTCTTAATTTGATCCACAAACTTCCATGAGTGGAGGCAAGGCATTTTCTACTCAAAGGTGAGAGTCAAATGGAAAATAATGCCATGATATAACGTATGTTCCAAGTCTGGTTCACATTAAACAGTATTTATGAATACTGAAAAGATCACTGGGCTCATTTAGGGTAAATGCAATAGAACAACCCATGTATTTCTGCTCTGCAGAACTCTGAACTTCCAAGCAGCCTGGTCCAGGAAAAAAAATAACAATCCTTGCAGACTAGGAGAACTTCAAACAGGATACTCTAGGACAGCTTCACAAGGTACAACAACTCCCGGACAAGAAGCTTTTTCAGTGGATTAAAAACCACGGTAGAGAAACGCACAGAAAAAGATAATCTCATCTCATAACTAGACATTACAGTCAAAAACAAATAGACTATTGTGAAACCCTTAATATTCACAGATGGGAGAGAACTAAAGAAGGACGATATATGAAACTCTTCCTTTTAAACTTGGTAATACTTCTGCTCTAAACCTAAACCTGAGCAAGATCTGGGTAGGAAGGGAGGGAGCACACATAGATTTATGGATAAAATATTGTCTATTTGAACAGGAGACTTGACACTGACCCCAATAAAATCAATACTGTTAACCAATTCAGCAATCACAGCATACAAAATGAGAATTTATACAGCACAGATAGTTTAATCCTGAAAAAAGTGTTTCTTAATGCATATGAATAGTATAATCATTATTTTAAAAACTCAGCTATTAAATAGGCATCACGCAAAATACAGTAAGCAATTACAAGAATGGCCTTTCAGAATGAGATACAAATTACAGTGTTCTGTTTCACCAAACCTCTCAAGTTTACCTCAAGCAAACCTTGCTGTTTCGTTGTCACAGCCTGTGCTGGACAGACCAGGGAGGGGTTGTGGTGAGTTTGGAATTCCCTCGGGCTAAATGAAGGTGAAATGACACCAAATGATCAGTTGAATATTTTGTTTATGGCAGAAGCAGCCTGAACTTGGAAGGCATAACAGTAGGTTGTGTGTTTTCTCACAACAAGAATTGGCATGAAACTAAGTTAGTAAACCATGTAACACATGGTAACCATATGTATCAACTCAGGGAAGAAAATAAGGAGATCCCTCCCATTGAGTCAGGAGGTTCAGAGTGGACCCCCTTGCTTTCTAGACTCCCTCTCAGAGAGGAGCTTAGAGGGGGCTGGATCCACTCCAAGTCCCAAACTTGGTCAACAGTTTGTGTCTAAAGGGAGGAGGTGTAGGGATTATGGAAGAGAAAGAGAGAGAGAAGAGAAAAGAGAAAGATTTCACCAGCTCTGGGTCCAGCATTGGTCCAGCCCATCTATAAGTCAGTTCCTGAGGGCACACGCACATAGGGCTTCAGTTCGTGCCCTTTTATCACCTCCTTGCCCCTCCTTCAGGTGACCATTTGAGCTCATTAGGCTAATTAGGTGTCATGCACTGTTAGTGCTTTCAGAACCTTCAGGAAATGGGTCAGTGGGCTTGGGGGTCGTTTGGGGAGTAACTTCTCTCTCCCTGCAGGTATGACCACTGTTTGACCTTTGGCCATACACGGTGAGCTCCCCCGCTCAGCATATCAGAACATGGAACTACACACCCTCTGGCATGGCCCTCTGCACCCCGTTGCTGATGTCCTGTGCTGACTGACTTCTCACCCATGGTTCCTTGTTAGCCAGGGTTTGTTGTTATGCAGAACTTGCCCCACCACAATGTTTGAGACATTAACTCTTTCAGTCTCTCACATTCATCTATGTACTGCTATTTCTGAAAATCCTCATGGTTAATACATTGCATTCTTAGACTAGTTGGATACAAAATACTGATACACAGCGTATGATCAAACAACAGTATGCCTGGAGTGTTTAAAAATAAAGCCAGAGAATGCATGTCCTTACAGGAGAAATGAATATTGGGAGATCTTACTAAAACATTAGTAATCATTGTACCGTTTCAGAAAAGTACCATGGCACAGTTAATTATACATATGAACACATATACATTTTTCATGCCTTCTTATATTACTACAAACCTACATGATATATAATGAAAATATACAAATTAATGGTTGTCAGGAATACAGTGTTATAAAATTAAAAAGATTAAAAAGTGTTTCTTGTTACAAATACTTTTATTCAGACAACTGTCTTCTTTATGGTGAAACAATACTCAGATGCCATGACAGTTCTGCCTTTGAGTGTTTAACAGTCAAAATGCCAGAATTAGTAGGCACCAACACCAGTGCTGCATCTGTGATTACCATTCCAGTGGTAGAGAGCAGTGTAATCCAAGAGTTCTCCCTCAGTTCCCAAGAGCTCAGATGGTGCTGCTTGCATGTCCTCATGGTTTGAGCACACAAAGGAGAAGCAGCCTGGTGATAGTCACACTCTCTTCCCCTGCCCTTATCCTGACTAAATTCCCAAGAAAAGCTTTCACATGAGACTAGTGGAGTAAAGAACCAAAAGAAGACACTATTGGAGATCATATGGCTCACACCACAGAAAACAGAGTAATGCCCCATCCATAGACTGCATGTGAGCTACCACCAGGGTGACACTACCTCAGAATGGATCCACTGTCCTTTCTTGCCCCACTAACAAGCTCAGACTGAATGAAGAAAGCAGAAAGCTAAGGAGGGAAGTTATCTCTGCCCTCACTTATCTGAATCACACTGATTCCTGTACAAAGAGTTAATGCCTTATAGCATTATACTAAACTGGTATCAGTACTCAGAAGGGTTCATGCTATTCACTAGGACTAATCTATACACCAGTGGAAGGTCTAGAGTAAGAACGTTAGTTCTTATCTTCTCATTTAAACTTTTAATTTTTAAGTGAGGAATTACTACTGAGATCAGCATGTATTTTTATGACAAACATCCTACACAGCTGTTCTTTTGAGTAGACTGGCCTTTCTAGCGAGGTCTAAAGCAAATACTGGCAGGAGCTTTGACAAGGCTAAAAAGAACATCTATAAGGTGCTCTTCCTCTTGTAGTCATCTGCTAGAAAAAGAATTTATCTCTGAGCTACAACACAGCTGGCTTTGTAAAAGATGTCTAGATAAATTAGGCACAAAATGCCTTTTAAGTCCAAAGAAAAAACCTGTGGAATAACGTTCACCACAGAATTTAAAACTTTGGAGAACCACATCAATAGTCATGCTGTCAGCTGAATTTCTGGTTTTCATATTTCCATTTTCACATTAGCCTGTAACAGTTACCATCATAATATAATCTTTAGCATGACCACTTCATAAATCCCATAGAATGGTTTGGGTTGGAAGGGACCTTAAATATCATCTAGTTCCAATCCCCAAGCCATGGGCAGGGACACCTTCCACTAGATCAGGTTGCTCAAAGCCCCATCCAACCTGGCCTTGAGCACTTCCAGGGATGTGACATCCACAACCTCTCTGGGTAACCTGTTCCAGTGTCTCACCACCCTCAAAGTAAAGATTTTTTTCCTAATATCTAATCTAAATCTACCCACTTTCAGTTTAAAGCCATTACACCTTGTCCTATCACTACATGCCCTTGTAAAAACTCCCTCTCCAGCTTTCTTGTTAGACCCCCTTTAGGTACTGGAAAGCTGCTATAAGGTGTCCCCAAAGCCTTCTCTTCTCCAGGCTGAACAAACCCAACTTTCTCAGCCTGTCTGCATAGGAGAGGTGCTCCAGCCCTCTGATCATCTTCATGGCCCTCTGGACTCACTCCAACAGGTCCATGTCCGTCTTATGTTGGGGGCCCCAGGGCTGAATGCAGTACTCCATGTGGGGTGTCATGAGAGAGATACAGAGTGGGGGGAATCACCTCCCTCAACCTGCTGGTCACACTTCTTTTGATGCACCCCAGGATACGGTTGGCTTTCTAGGCTGCAAGTGCACATTGCTGGGTCATGCTAAGCTTCTGTTGTGGTTTAACCCCAGCCAGCAACTAAGCACCATACAGCCACTCACTCACCCCACACACACACCCAGTGGGATTGGGGAGAGAATCAAAAGAAAAAGTAAAACTTGTGGGTTGAGATAAGAACAGTTTAATAGAACAGAAAAGAAGAAACTAATAATGACAAAATGACAATAATAATAAAAGGATTGGAATATACAGGTGATGCACAATGCAATTGCTCACCACCCACTGACCGACACCCAGTTAGTCCCCGAGCAGCAATCCTCCCACCCCCACTCCCCCCCCCCCCCCGTTTATATACTAGACATGACATCATATGGTATGGAATACCCCATTGGCCAGTTTGGGTCAGGTGCCCTGGCTCTGTCCTGTGCCAACTTCTTGTGCCCCTCCAGCTTTCTCACTGGCTGGGCATGAGAAGCTGAAAAATCCTTGACTTAGACTAAACATTACTTAGCAACAACTGAAAACATCAGTGTTGCCAACCTTCTTATACAAAATCCAAAACATAGCACCATACCAGTTACTAGGAAGAAAATTAACTCTATCCCAGCCAAAACCAGGACAGTATCCACCCCTTATGCTATACCATTGATGTCATGCTCAGTTCCCATACTTTCAGTTACATCCTGGTCAGTCATCATCATCTTTTCCATCCTTTGAGATAGATATATGTACACACACACACAGAGATATCATTCCCTTAGTTTATGGGCCATATTTATAAAATATTTGTTGAGTTCATTTAGTCCCTGACTTTGGGGTCCATCTGTCATACCAGTCTTTCTGGGATGATGCAAAGTCCTCTCAGTTGGCAGAGAAGGATTGGGCTTCAGTGAGGTATGGCGAGTGGGTGACATTGGAAGCAGCAGGAAGATGGTGTGCAATGTTGGGTTGTTGCATGCTGAAGTCAGTTCTGGTTCCATCACTACTGCACTTCGTTCAGTTTTATCAAAGTTCATTCTTGCTTGATCTAAGCAATTCTTACTGTAATACTAAGGTGTGTACGGAAGGGTTAAAAGATGGAATTTTGGTCCGTGGATGAACACTGAATAAGAAGTAGATAACTAAAAAATGCACTCAGCACAGGGAACAGATAGTTTATTGTCTATTGTTTGAAATGCTGACCATAGGGATAAGAAAGTAGAGCAAGGTTAGGGGAGGTAGTACGTGCAATAATGGAGGAATACAAGGCACCACACATAATTTTGCTTACCTTGCAAAAGTCCTGCTATGGGTTAGAGCACAGTGGACGTGACTGATGGATTATGGTAATTTGCCACGTGCACAGAGCCCATGAACCAATAGAAGGGATGGCTACGGCACGTGCAGTGTGCCTGGCCAGCGGGCACATGTGCCATAGGCTTTCTATGTTGCAGTTGAGGTGTGTTTTGGCACTCATTGGCCGCAAGTGTTGACACCCATTCCTCCACGAATGTATACAATACCAGGGTTTTCTGAAGATCAGTGGGCTGGTGTACGGCAAGATCACTGTTTCCTCCATGGGGACACCCACATGAAGCTCATTGTGTGATCAGTGCAATCCACTTACTCCACGTGGCATCAGTCGCATGATGCATAGAAGGACACACTCCCTTTGAACATCCAGCCCAGCACTGGCAGTCGGGGTGCTAAGAGGAGCTGTGTTTCAGTACCAACCACTTCTGAGGCAGCTCGAACTCCTTCATATGCTGCCAATATCTCTTTTTCAGATGGAGTATAGCGAGGCTTGGATCCTCTGTATCCCCGACTCCAAAACCCCAGGGGTCGGCCTCGGGTTTCCCCGGTGCTTTTTGCCAGAGGCTCCTGGCCATTCTCCCCAGCTGCGGTGTAGAGCACATTTTTATCATCTTGCCCTGCCCGGACTGCATGAACAACCTACCACTTAATTTGTTCAAAGGCTTGTCGTTGTTCAGGGCCCCATTTAAAATCATTCTTCTTCCAGATCACTTGATAGAGAGGGCTTGCAATCAGACTGTAATTTGGCATATGCATTCTCCAAAGACCCACAACACCTAAGAAGGCCTGTGTTTCCTTTTTATTACTCAGTGGAGACATAGCTGCTATTTTGTTGATCGCTTCCATTGGGATCTGAGGACGTCCATCTTGCCATTTTATTCCTAAAAACCCTATGCAGGTCCCTTGACCTCACTTTCTTTTATGGCAAAACTGGCTTTCAGAAAGCTTTGGATTATTTCCTTCCCTTTCCTGAAAACTTCTTCTGCTGTGTCTCCCCCTATGATGGTGCCATCAATGTATTGCAGGTGTTCCAGAGCTTCACCTTTTTCCAGTGCAGTCTGGATTAGTCCATGGCAAATGGTGGGGCTGTGTTTCCACCCCTGGGGCAATCGATTCCAAGTGTACTGGACACCCCTCCAAGTAAAGGCAAATTGTGGACGACACTCTGCTGCCAGAGGGATTGAGAAAAACGCATTAGCAATGTCAATTGTGGCATACCACTTGGCTGCCTTTGACTCTAGTTCATACTGAAGTTCTAGCATATCTGGAACGGCAGCACTCAGCGGTGACGTAACTTCATTTAGGCAACAATAGTCAACTGTTACTCTCCACTCCCCATTAGATTTTTGCAATGGCCATATGGGACTATTAAAGGGTGGGTGAGTCTTGCTGTTCACCCCTTGACTCTCCAGTTGATGAATTAGAGTATGAATGGGAATCGGGGAGTCTTGGGCGGTACGATATTGCTGCTTGTGCACCGTTGTGGCAGCAATTGGCACCTGTTCTCCTTCAACCCTCAGCAACCCCACAATCGAATGGTCTTGAGAGAGACCAGGCAGGGTAGACAGCTGTTTCCATCTCCAAGACAGCTATACCAAAAGCCCGCCGATACCCCTTTGGGTCTAGAAATACCCTTTCCTGAGGTAGGCTATGCCAAGGATGCCCAGAGCCTCTGGACCAGTCACAATGGGTTGTTTCTGCCATTCATTCCCATACAGTTAACTCTTGGGATCCCTCTGTCACACCAGAAATACAGATGGGTTCTGCCCCTTTGTAACTTGATGGCATTATAGTACACCATGCACCGGTGTGTACTAGAGTCTTGTACTCCTGTGGGTCTAATGTGCTAGGCCACCGAATCCATACAGTCCAATAGACCCAGTTATCCCTTTCCTCCACCTGGCTGGAGGCAGGGCCCCTCTAATTCTGGTCAGAGTGTCCATTACTCACTTCTTGTGAAATTGGCTCAGAAGTCCCTTGAAGAGGATCAGAAATAAGATCAGCCCTACTACTCTGTTTGGAAACTGGAGCGGCATTTTTCCTGGTAGAATTCCCTTTTGTGGTGGTTTTTCATCACAGCTCACGTACCCGTGCATTTAGGACCGAGGTAAGTCTTCCGGCCCATTTCCTCATGTCCTCTCCATGATCACATAGGTAAAACCACAGGGCGCCTTGTGGTGCGTGCCTTCTATATTCTGTCTCTCGGGCAGAGGAGCGGTCACTCCTAATAGCTGAGATATTGGTCCCTACAGGTGGGGAGTAGGACATATCCTCTTTGAATATCTGGAAATCCCAGGACAGCTTCTCCACAGATGAAATACAGGCCTGCAGGGAGGAGGAGAGATTTTCCAGAGTTGGCGAGCCATTTCATCCACCATCGGTGCTTCTTTGCCTTTCCAGGTCATTATTGCCAGTGGGTTGGCAAAGGACAATGGTGCGCTCCGTACAAACTTCTGCCACATGGGTCGTGTGCATTGGACTTTGTCTGGATCTTTGGGTAATTGTGCATTGTTCAGGTCATAACAGATCTTCTCTAGCATGGCTAATTCCCTCAGATATTAGATACCTCTTTCCATGGTTGTCCACTTGCCTGACTGACATATAACATCTTCCTTAAAGGGGCATCTTTCCTTCATGCTTGACAGGAGTTGCTGGCAGAGGCTGATGGCTTGTGTCCCTTTTCCAGTTGCCTTGTCAATGCCACCTTCCCTGGCAAGCGATCCCACCTGCTTGACTTCACTGCCTTCTAATTCCAGGCTACTAGCCCCATTGTCCCAGCATCAGAACAGACAGGTGATAATGTACCCACTTATATGACAGACAGAATCTTTTCGCGTATCCCACAGCAAACTCAGGGATAAGGATGGGGTGATTACCTCTGGTTCTGCCTCTTCCTCCTCTTCTCACGATGACCCTGGTTCATCTTCATCCATTGCTAAGCAAACTGATTTTTTTGCATATTTCTTCTTCTGTATGGGGGCAACTGATACTGGTGCAGGTTGGACCGCTGGTTCAGCTGCAGTGCTTGTCTCTGGGGTTGGAGTGGCCACAGTGCCTGTCACCGGGGTTGGAGTGGCCGCAGTGCCTGTTGCCTTGTTGTTAGATCCAGAGACCTTCTCTTTCCCTTGAGGGTACTGAGCGATGTTGAACAGGGCTCAGTAGGCATGGGCCAGGCCCCAGCACATTGCAGTGATTTGTATCTCTCTGGAGTTGCCAGGGTGACAGCATTCTTTTTCCAACTATTTTACTACTTCTTCTGGATTCTGCACTTGTTCAGAGGTGAATTTCCAAAGCAGTGGAGGTTCCACTTTCCTAGGTACTTGCCCATACTACCCCACACACCCTGTCACTCACAATTATCCAGCCCCAGGGCAGATCTCTGGGTGATCTTAAAGAGTTGTTTAACCTTAAACAAGATCTGCACCACATTCAGGAACACGCTAGTTCCTAGGCAATAGGACCATGCTGGTTTCAACATCCCAAGAGTATTCAAATTTTCCAAAATTCTCAAACGCCATTGTAAATAGACTGGAGGAGAATGGAAGGGGGAAGAAAGGTGTCTCACCCATAGATTGGATCTCCGGGAACAAAAGGTAAAGTGTGTAATTATTAATAGTTTCCCACAGATAGCTTCCAAAGTATGGAGGCGATGACAATGCTGAGTGCAAATACTGGATTAGTCCCATGACCGATAATTTTGTCATACCATAAGCAAGTATTACGCAACACATGAAAGCAAAAACCTTAATCCACCTCCCACGGATGATAAGCAGCAGCACAGGGACTACATACAGCAAGTGAGGTGATGTATAACAAAACTCAAAAAATGAGCACCACAAATCTAAGAGCTCATAAATCAACATAATGACCAGTGACTATTAGACCAATGTAATGAATGCTTATAACAAATTCAGTTTAATGTGCTCTGGTCAGGTCTTGTCATTATCTCAACCATTCATGCCCCACGTTGGGTGCCAAAATAGACTGCTGTGGTTTAACCTCAGCCAGCAACTAAGCACCACACAGCTGCTTACTCAGTTCCCTTCCACCCGGTGGGATGGGGGAGAGAATCAAAAGAAAAAGTAAAACTCGTGGGTTGAGATAAGAACAGTTTAATAGAACAGAAAAGAAGAAACTAATAATGATAATAATAACAATATTAAAATGACAATAATAATAAAAAGATTGGAATATACGAGTGATGCACAATGCAATTGCTCACCACCCACTGACTGATGCCCAGTTAGTCCCTCAGCAGCAATTCCCCCCAGCCCCACTCCCCCAGTTAATATACTAGACATGACATCACATGGTATTGAATACCCCATTGGCCACTTTGGGTCAACCACCCTGGCTGCTCCAGGAAAGAGTTAGCAGGCTATACTTTTTTTAGGGAGGTTGAACAAGAAATAGAATATTGTTCAAGACTTTGCAAGAAGAAATACTGGGGCCAAGTGGCACTGAACTCCAAGGACTACCAGAAAAAGAGCTTCAGCAGCAAAAAGACAGCATGTTGGAACATGATGCACCATGGTCTCTGGTGAACCTGCGAGAACATGCTATCACATCCCTCCCCTTCTTTGCATGTACCATGGCAGTGGACAAAAACAGTTAACAAGATTCACAGGGAGAAACTGCTGCAGCAGCACACACTAAAGGCTACAAAAGAAAGCAGCAGGTGCTAGCAGTGGGTGACTCCCTGCTGAGACACACTGAGGAATCCATCTGGCAGCCTGATACACAGTCAAGGGAAGTTTGCTGCTTGCCAGGAGCCAGGATCTGGGATGTCAGATAGAGACTGCCAGAACTGGTTAAAAGCACAGACTACCCCTACTTCTTTTGCATGTGGGCAGCAATGGCATGGTAAAGAAACACCTGGGCAAAAATTAAGCAAGACTTCAAGATTTGGGAGTAGTGGAAGGAACAGGTGCTCAAGTGATCTTGTCCTCTGTCTTGCCAGGCAGAAGCCGACACATCATGAAGATCAATACCTGTTTTGGTGGTCTGATTTTTTTAGGAGTCTTTGGTCATGTCTCAAATATCTATTGGTTTCCTTCCATGGTTGAAGTACATCTTGGGGTCAGCAGAGGGTATGTAGGACTTCAAAAGGGCAAAACTTAGGCCACAGCAACTCTCCTGAAAGTTTGCTATCTCCACTGCAGTATCATTGCTTATAATATTGAGTAAATAGAGCAACATTTCCCATGAGGCCACTTTTCACACTGTGTTAGGTATAGAACTGTGAGGTGTTACTTGTAATTCAGGGAAAAAGCATAGGCTTCTGAAAACACACAGTTCAAAATGGGGATGCTCTATGAATACTGAGATTATTTTCCTGAATTTGACCTCCCCTTTGCAGCCATCCGATATTTATGTGTGGCCCTGTCTTGCTTGTTCCACTAAGGTGAAGTAGAATGGTCCCCATAACATCGCACCTACTTCCAGTTAACATGTGTTCATTAATAAAAAGCAAACCCCTACACTATACTGCAGACCGTTTGAGATTTTGAGTTTGACATCAGCCCAATTCAAACTTCATCAAGTAGAAGAAAAGCAAACAGACTCAGAATATGTGGATCTGCTTTTGTACCTATATGAAAAAGCTGTAGGTGAATGTTTTAAATATGACTTGGTTATTTAGAAAGCTGTAAACAAACAGATAACTGCAGATATAATTAGTATCTCAGTATATCAGTGACCTGAAATGCTGTGTCAAATTCCTTTCACTGTGACCCTGACAGATGGCCAGAGATGGTCCCATCCTTCTGAGATGACCAGCACTACAAGAATATTAGCCCATAAAACATATTACTTTACACATTGCATGGCAATTCATACACTCTTGTACAGTACAGGTTTTTCATATTTTTCATTGCAACACCAAACTAGGACATCAGGGGCATAACAGCAGAGGGGATCCGTGCTTCTCCAGCACTGTAAAATCTCATTGCTCTCGTTCTTGACAGACCCTCTTTCCAAAATGGCAAATGTCCGGCTAGTTCTGCCAGAAGGAAGGTGCAAGACCTGAAAGCTGTTGCTGCTCTTCACCTGTCTTTGGCAGCCTATTCACGGGCAAAACAGAACTGCAGATCTGTGCATTCCCAGAGACCTAACACCATTCTTGGCTGATCATGTTTTCGAAATTACCTGTGAATACAGTGCCAAGGGAAGGTGAAGAGCAGCAACAGCTTTCAGGGCTGGCACCATCCTTGTGGGAGGAGCCAGATTTTGCCTTTTCGGAAAGAGGTTCTGCCTAGCACGAGAGCGATGCGTCACTACATATCTGAAAAAGCAGAGATCCCCAGTGCTGTAGTGCCTGTGAATAGGCTGCCAAGGGAAGGTGAAGAGCAAAAAACAGCTTTCGGGGCTGGCACCTTCCTTGTGGGAGAAGGAGCCAGACATTTGCCTTTTTGGAAACAGGCACTGCCGAGAAGGAAAACGATGAGATGTCTTGTCTCTGGGAAAGCACAGATCCCCAGTGCTGTTGTGCCTGCACATGGCTGCCCCAGGAGGGTGAAGACCAGCAGAAGCTTTCACCTTCCTTTTGGTAGAACTAGCCAGACTTTTGCTATTTTTGAAACAGACTCTGCTGAGAGCGGTGAGCTGTTAGATCTCTGGGAAATCATGGGTCGGCAGAACACTTGTGCCTGTGAATAGGCTGCACAGGGAAGGTGAAGAGCAGCAACAGCTTTCAGGGCTGGTACCTTCCTTGTCGGAGAACTAGTCGGACATTTGCAATTTTGGAAACAGGCTCTGCTGAGAACCATGAGCTGTTGGGTCTCTTGGAAAGCATTGATCCGCAGTGCACTTCTGCCTTTGAATAAACTGCCAAGGGAAGGTGAGGAACAGCTGTTGCTCCTTTTTATTTTCAGAGCCTGTTTCTGAAATTGCAAACATCCGGCTAGTCCTCCCACAAGGAATGTTCCAGCCCTGAAAGCTCTTGCTGCTCTTTACTTTCCCTTGGCAGCCTATTCACAGGCACCACCACACTGCGGTTGTCCATGATTGTCTCCTATCCGATGATATGTGGTACCTGTCCTTGCTAAGGGATGTTGCTAAGCAAGACAAGGCGTAGAGGGCATCAGCCATCTCTTCACTGACAACTTCTAGCATCAATTATTTTTGTGAACTACAGATTTCATTTTTTCTGAATGTTCTGCATATTCTTGGGGGATTAAGGAAGATTTATCACTATAGTACAATCCAAACATATAAAGACTGAAATCTTCTGCTGGAGTTATCACTTTTTCATTAAAACCTAATTTCTTTTCCTCATCATTTCTCTGCACTCATCAGAAGGTTATAACCATAGTCTGACCTAATTTCGTTCTGTTTTGAATGAAATATATGAGTAATTTATGTATTCTTGGTAAAGAAACTTTTTTATGTTGTTTTAAATTATTTTACCAGCCACTATTTTCTTTTACTTAAAGGATGATAGTTAATTTTAATTGGAAAAAGTAACAGAAAAAAAGTATTGCCTTTTAACAAAGCAGAACATCAAAAGCCATTAAAAAGATATAATAGGAAAACTTATGTAAAATAACCTTATACCAAAAGACTAAATAGTTTCTTAAACTACATTTATTCTAAAACTGTTACTTATTGGATTCCACGTCCAAAAAGGAAGCTTTTATGTTATATTCTTTTGAATTAGTATCTTAGCTTACAAATAAGTCAATATAGAACTGAAATGAGTTAGTACTGTTTCTAAACTCATATCATTAATATAGAGTTTTGTTCTTCTGTAAGATTTTTAATGGTGAGTGGAATGTTTTACGCTGCCAAGTCCCATTTCATGAGTGAAAGTCAAAAGGATATAGGGTCCCAAATAATTTAAAATGAAAACAAACAAACAAACAAAAAAAACCCCAACATTAAATAATTCTCCTTGGGTTTTTTGTTGATTGCTATGAGTCATTTGAAGCCTGATATGAAGGCGTTAGGGTCACTGCATTATCATCAAAGTGTTTTCAAGCTGTCCCCTCAACTATCACTTCACTACACCATTATGAACATTACTGTTCTGTGAAAGGTAGACAAGTTTAATGCATGCCAGTCACCATCAAGTATTAAAACTTGGTTTTTCTCTCTTTTACTTTTTAACAGAACTATGTGAATAACAAGGTCCTAAGCTTTGTTTTCTCCAAACCACAATGTATCTGGCTTTTTCAAATTGTTCTTGGTAATTTCTCTTGTGGTCTAAAGCAGAAATGCTAGTTTGGGCCAACTTGCACTGAAGACACCTTCAAAGAGACCCATGAGAATTTTGCCTTGTAGGGTATAGAGAAATATTAGAAAGGAAATAACACATTTTTGTTTTTCAGTGGTTTAAAGAAATATGTCCAGAAAAATCTTTATTTCCATGGGATGTAATTAGGCAAAATGACTTGAAATGGATCTTTAGTTTGCTAAGTGGTTCAGGTCAACAGTTAGGTGTTTGCAGCTCAAAATTCTCAATACACTTAATCCTTGAGGACAGCAAGTGAGACGATTCCTGTGTCTCCTGTTCTTGTGACAGGATTTTTTAGCTGAATTTTCTGAAATACTGTAAATAGAATTTCTTTTCTGTCACCTTTTTAACTCTCCATTCTTCATACATGGACACACGCGTGATCCTAAGACTTCTGTTAGTACTACTACTATTACATTCATATTCATATTAGTATTAACTTTCCTACCAATGAATAACAACACTAATTGGTTTTGATCAGGTGGAACATGTTATAGGAATCCTTAACAGTACTGCATGAACATTGAAGAATTGAACTGCAGTACACCCTGCCACAGAGATCATTGGTTAATCAGCTTCATCCAATTATAATGATGGTTACCTATGGAGGTGATGATCTACATGTCTTTAAAAGGTTCCAAGCTTTTAGAGAGTTTTAGAATTCTTAAATTAATTTGAACTTTCACATAGAATGAATTGCACGTCTCCAGAGAGGACCAGATCAACACATATGTACCGTTTAGGACTTACCCTTTTCTGATGGCTTAAATGGGACTTTATTGCTTGTTTTTACTCTGTGCAGATGTGTGTTTGTACTGAATTTCCTAGATCACAGTTGAGGAACCTCTTTATTTTTGACAGCTAATTAGATTTTTAAACAACAGTGGTAGAGTGCGTATTAATAGCCTGCAGTGCTATGGAAAAAAATCATACAGTCATAATCTGTATGCAGTGAAGTTATAAATCCAATCCACATTATAAGCAACAGGTTCTCCATCTCTTCCTAAAAAAATATCTTAATATATTATTTGCAAAAACTTTACTGGAGACAAGAGCTGGGTGGGCGAAATATATTTTTCCTTTGGAAAAGAAATATATTTTCCTTAATCTTGCACAAACTAACAAAGTTCCAAAAGGATTCCTACTATACTGTTTCCTTTGCTTTCACAAGTATGGTCGTTTCAGAGAAAAATCAAGATGCAAGGAAATAATGGCAAGCAAACTACAGCAGAATGTGTTGCAAGCAAAAGAAACATGTTAAGACATTTCTACAGCAATCCCTCACACCACTGTTCTTCACAGAAAAACAAAACAAGGTAAATCAGATTTCAGTCTTTGTGACAGACTACTTGGGAAGAGAACCCACTGTCCACTGAGGAAAGGAATAAAACCCTAAGTGAACAGAGAAATAAAGTGCCCCCCTAAGAATTGACTGATACTCTGTGATCTGTATGATATATGTTTGGACATCTAATTAAAAGGGTAGGGCAGCACTACTTCATCCAAAGAAGAGATCTGCTGAGAAAGCTGGGACAACAGTCCCCTCTGTAATAATCATCAGAAGTATTTTATGTAACCAAGTTGAAAGAAAAGTAAGTTTATACTGAATATATTTTTTTCTAAAACTAGATTTCATTGGAAAAATATTTTTTTTTGCTGAACACTCTCAAAAAAACCCAGTTAAAATCTAAAATACAAATGAACATGCTACTTTTCTGTTATGTCTAGTCCCCATTTCCTTCTCTAGTCTGGAGCCTTCCTCCAAACTACATCTCACCTAGTGCACTACAGCCAGGAAAAAAACCACAATATATTGCCCTTCTGAAAGGTGTGAGAAACATATTCTAACCAATAGTCTCACTTGTAAGAACAGACATTTGAGGAATCCATATTTAATTCCCCAAATACAGTGAGAGTGTTTCAGAAGCTAAATGTTCACCTATCTTATGTCTTGTCCATTTAATGCAATCTTCTGGAGAGGCTTTATTTTCGCTATTTAAGAAAAAGCATCCCCTTTCAGTAGCCAGGCTCTTACCTGCTTTTTTTTTTTTCCCATGACTCTCACTCTTGCACTGCATTGTTTTCATGGAAATGGTGTTTTTTATTGTTCAGTTCCTGAAGTAGGAGATGCTGCTTTTCTACCACATTTGAGAGACTATACAGTATGATAAAGCTATAATAAAGCCATATGCATTAATATTTTTTACTCTAAAATAATAATAATGTTACTAATGGAGAAGAGAAGGGAAAGGATTGCAATTGTCATCTTGTACTACTCGCTGTGAGTAGGGCTCACTCTGTGAAGAGCAGAGGGCTGTAGTTACTTGCGGAAGCTGACACACTGGAAGAAAATTGCAAATACAGTAGTGACATTTCTGACATTTCTGTGAAGAAAGGGAACTGTCTGTGCTTAACATAGACAAAAAAATGTGGCACAAGAGGCAGTAGGAAAAAAGTAGAAAACTCTACACATGCATACGCACCCCCCAAAAAAATGGAGTAAAGTATGGAAAAGGGAAAAACTGCCTTTTCCAAAAAGAACAACTAAAATACAAAAACGTGAAGCATTTGATAGTCTTCCTTCTTTTTGGTTTGTTTTTAAAACCTTTTCATTTGTGCCACAAACATCCCCTAGAACAGGCTTCCAGACAGGCAGCCCACATAGACATCTCCCTTAAAACAACTGACTTAGTCGTTCCTAACAAAAGGTTTATGCTATGAGATAATTACACATAGGGATATGACTGTTCAAAATCTCATCTTAGGGGTTTAGTTGCTAGTTTACATTTTGAAAGAAATAATGGTAATTCCTAAGACTGTTCTCTCATTTAAGCTTTCCACTTACCTAATTAAATCGTTTAGACATAATATCATGATTTATAAATGTTGGCTGTTTGATTATCAGATTTCCACTAAGCTATGGAAAACATACTGGTATGTTCTTTTAAGAAATCATTATACTTGTAATGGGCCTAAAATACCTATTACTTGTCTTCACCTGATTTTTCTTTAAGTCTTTCTGTATTGTCAGTGTTCTTCCTCAAATTCCAACCAGATATAGAAAAAAAGTTTGGATGAGGTTATTGGGTGTTCCATCAAAGCCCAGCACTTATTTACAATTATTCCTTCCCTGCCAGTTCAGCCAGAAATCTGAGAAAAGAATGTCTTTGCAGCACAATCTCTGCCTTGACAGCATAATCCCAGGACAAGTCAGTTTGCTGTACAGCAAATGTCCGTGACCTTCTGGGGCTGGCACAGATATTTCTGCCTGCACTGCTGTATTGGGTTTATGTGGTAAATTTTGGGTACCAGAGGAGGACTGCAGTGGTGCCTTCTGTGAGAAGACACCAGGAACTGCCCCTGTGTCTGGCAGAGCCAATTCCAGCCAGAGGTGTTGGTAGCACCTCTGTGATAACGTATTTAAGAAAGGGTAAAAAAACGCTGTGCAACAGCAGCTGGAGAGAGAGAAACAATCCTGCAGACACGCAGGTCAGTGAAGCAGCAGGTGGACGAGGTGCTCCAGGCACCAGAGCACAGATTCCCCTGCAGCCCATGGGGAAGACCATGGTGAGACAGGCTGTCCCCCTGCAGCCCGTGGAAGACCCCACACTGGAGCAGGTGGATGCCCGAAGGAGGCTGTGACCCCATGGGAAGCCCACGCTGGAGCAGGCTCCTGGCAGGACCTGTGGACCCGTAGAGAGAGGAGCCCAGGCTGGAGCAGGTTTTCTGGAAGGACTTGTGACCCCACAGGGGACCCACGCTGGAGCAGTCTGTGCCTGAAGGACTGCACGCCGTGGAAGGGACCCACGCTGGAGCAGTTCGTGAAGAACTGCAGGCCGAGGGAAAGATGCATGGTGGAGAAGTTTGTGAAGGACTGTATCCCATGGGAGGGACCCCACACTGGAGTAGGGCAGAAGCATGAGGGGGAAATAGTGGCAGAGATGAAGTGCTATGAACTGATAGCAACCTCCATACCCTATCCCCCTACACCCCTCGGGCTGGGGGTTGAAGGTGAACCTGGGAAGAAAGGAGGGGTGGAGGGAAGATGTTTTTAGTTTTGTTTTTATTTCTCACTATTCTACTCCATTATTGACAATAAATTAAACTAATTTCCCCAACTTGAGTCTGTTTTGCTGATGACAGTAATTGGTAAGTGATCTCCCTGTACTTATCTTGACCCATGAGGTTTTTGTTGTATTTTCTTCCCCTATTCTGTTGAGGAGAGGGAGTGAGAGAGCAGCTTGGTGGGCACCTGATGGCCAGCCAAGGTCAACCCACCACAACTGTTGTTTATATTTTGTTGAATGATGAAAATACACTTTCTAAAGCACTAGCACTAGGATGTGATTCCTGTCCCAAAGAATTTGTAATACAAAGCACGAAACAATTACATAGACCACTTTAGAAGACAATGCAAAGATGAATAAAGAGTGTAAAAAAAAAACCAACACCTTTTTTTTTTTTTCATCCTACAGGAGGCCACGCTAGCGCCAAATACAATACAGACAAAATGTGTAGCTATTGACAGTGTTTAAGGCAGTGATCCAAAGTCTGGAGATAAAACTTTACTATACAGTAATTTGAAACAGTGAATTAACCTGCCTCCTACACAGAAAGGAACAGAATAGCTGTCCGGTCATTCCAGAATTGGACATCTCCCAGGGCCAGGAGGAGCTTCACCACCCAGCAGAGAGGCCACTGCCTGAGTGCTGTCCAGCTTGCAGACTGCAGTAGGAAGAGCAGGTAACCCCCCCACTCTACTAAGACATCAAGTGGTAAAGCAAAGGCATCCCCTGTGGTATCATGGTAATATGGTCTCTATGAGTCAGTGACCAGCTGGAACAGGCTTACCTGGTGCGGCATCTCCAAATGTCACAAAGTGTTGCTGGTCCACGTGGCTAGTGCACAATTTTCTTGTGAAACTAGACCCAGCCAACCTTCATGGAAGTTCTGCACTAACACCAGTTGGCACATGCGTATCAAAGAAAGGAGAAAAAAAAAGAATTTAAATCCTCTACCGCTGTCATGCTAATCCATGTTGGATTGGATTGGCCTGAGACAACGGTACATACAATTCACTAGTTGGGTTGGCTTTCTGTGCAGCTGAGATTAGAACGATGCCTTTTTTAAAAGCAAACATTAAAAAAAAAAAAAAGAAGAAATTGCACAACAAAAGTAAACTTTTTCGTCTTTCAATGACTCAAGTGAATTATGCATTATTTCTTTTTTTTAGGTGCAAGGTGTCTTAAAGAAGAGTTTTAAAAGTTAGCAATTGAATTTGTAGATTACGTTGTCACCTTCAAGGATTGTATAGGTATTTTAGTCTAAATCTTGATGAAATTAATTAATTTAAAATGTATAATTCCATAAACTTAATTCTTCCCAAACACTTACATATAGCCTATGAAAAGCTATGATTATGGACAACTCTTGCCTCAAATTACAGCTTCACTGGCAAACCTACCAGCCACTTTTTTATGACCAGGGTTTGAGTCTATTGTTTAGGGTTCTATGAATTACTGGTTGGATTTCTTCTATGAAACACATCTAATGCCAAATCTTTTTAATTAAATACTACTGTTCATGTATTTCATGAAAAAAATAAAAAGAAATGCTAGCATATTTCCAGTTGGGATTAAAATTCTCTACAAACTTGACCTTGTCATAATGGCATGATACCTGCTTTCAGTACCTATGATGCTTATCTTGGCATAAACATTAACGCAACCATATCAAGTCAGATTTAACTCCCAAAAGTTAAGTGAAATTGTTCCCATAGATAGGACCCATATACTTTATAAATTAAGACCATTTATAATTTAAATCACATTCTTGTTCAGCTCTTTTCCCAAGGAACAACTAGAATTAAATTCCTGTCAAGGCAACCAGAACTAACTTTAAAGAATAAGTCACTTTGTCCCTCTTAAACTGATTAAATTTCAGAGTCCCTTTCATTTTATCATTGCATCATAAAGAATTAATATATACTACAGCATATGTGAGAAAATTCCTTACAATTCAATGTCTATTGCATAAATTGTAATGCAGTACCATATTTGTCCAATTTTCAAACATATGAACAGTTATTGTGTTACATACCTAATATTTTCTAGCATCTTTACTCATTTTATAGGGTACTTATGAACTACACAAAAGGGTGATGGTGGTATTGTAATATATGGGTGGAACCCAGTGCTTAATGTATATCTATACCATAGTAGTTGGTAAATTATATTGTACTACAGTCCGTGATATGACTGTCACAAATTTAATACTTGCCCAGTTATACTGTTTGTTAACTAAAATTTCTGTTTATCTCATGCTTTTATTTTGAAATATCCATTATGCACTGCAATGGGAGAGTAATTTATTCATTTGCTAAGCCAAAGATTAAACAGTCTAGTTTCCTTTGTTCTCCTACAGTAATTAAGAGAGCAAGATAAAAAAAAAAAAAAAAAAAAGAGAGATTAAAAAAAACCATATTTCTATGTTTTTCTGGGTACATTTTACCTGGTAAGTCAAAATGTCTAAAGCACAGAAAATGTGTATGAGATGATTAAAACTATTCTATTGGTATGGACTGTGATATAAACAGAGAAGAACCTTTGAGAAAATGTTCTTTTCCTGCTAAAAACTTTAATAAGGTGTTACATTTCTGTAATGCCAATTATAATCAGACTTTGAAGAAACACACTTAAAGTTCACTTTAATTTAGGATACACGTAAGCTCTCATACAAAGATGCTTTTTACAAGAAGATGTTACAAATGAAAAATATAGAAATCAAACCTGGTTGCAGAGAAAATAGTATATCAAACAGTACTTATATGTAACATATTAATATTTAGTATTATATATCAAACTATAAGTCCTGTTACCAAATTTATATGGGCAGACATTCTGTATGCATGAAGGTAAACATTATGATCCACGGATGACATAACTAGGCCTCTTTGTCTGTATAATAGGCTACCTGGCATAAGAATATTTAAAGATGCAGATAAAAACACTGGTCTGCTCAATAAAAGCATTTTTAGTTGAAATATGGTAATGCTAGCAACATGTACCACAGGTTATGGCATGCTTTAGTGTCCGAACCGAAACCCATCACAGTCAGTAGGACTGCTTAGGTATTCAAAGGCAAAGATGTTCTGAAGTGCTTAGTGGAAGTTACAAGCTGAAGGAAAAAAACCTTGTAAATATATACCTTTCAAGGTAATAAATCCTTACAGAAAATTGCTCAGGTTTGAATTGTAAGAGTCCTGTCTTTTCAGCAGGACAAAACGGTCCATATTGTCAGAAATGACCATTTTCACTGAGAATGTGATTATACTCAGTTTTTGAGAAAATATTCCAGGAAAGTAAAATTTAGAAAAACTGTGCGCTTATTCATGCATATGCATACATAGCTACATAAAGAGTAAAATGGGGCATCTCCTCCTCCAATCTCAGTGTTCCCTATGTTGTTCCTCTTTCCATCCAGCATTTTGCCCTTTCTTACACAGGCTTTCCCCGTGGCTCTGCCGTGGTGGCTGCGGGGCTGAGCCGTGCCCTGCGGGGGGTGGGTCGGAGCCGGCTGGAACCGGCTGTGTCCAGCTCGGGGCAGCCCCGGCCTCTCCTCACAGAGGCCGCCCTGCAGCCCCCCGCCAGCGCCTGGGCACCTGCACCTGGTACGTAAGTATGAAAACAATATATGTGTGTTTTTCCTCTCCTCTGACATACATAGATACACAGACGGACTCTGTTCTTCATATAATTATATGCAAGAAAAAAAGAAAAGTAAAAGAAATCAGCATAAATTGCACACAGCAGGAGACTTACCCTACAGAAATAGGTACACAGAGTAATTTACAACTTGGAAACATAATTGTAAAAAAGATCGATACATAGTCATTGAACTTGTTGCATGTCATAGCCCAATCAGTGACATCTGTGAGCCAAACTGACAAGGTTTTATGTTTTTGTAGTCTGATTCTGTATCCTACATATTTTTACACAGCAACAGTTTAGGTCCCTTGGGAGAAAAGGTTCCAGTTCGTTGTCAAACACATGCCTTTAGTAAAGGTTTGTTTCTTATATGAACAAGGTGTGAAATTAAGAGTTCTGTTGAAAGAGATCACTCCAGGTGATTACCTCTATAAATTCATTTTTTAACAGAACATATTTCATTCCACTCAAAGTCAGAACAAAGCTAAAATGTCCTCCCAAAATGCCTCACTGGTATTTTGCACTTTATGAACTGTCAGTGTGATATAATGTAAAATCAGAAACACATATATAACTATATCACAATCCAGTGGGATGGAAATTCTGCAGAGAAAGCACTGGGAAAAAAATTAGAGAGAATGGCAGGAAATATAAAATTGAATGAAGTATGTTACTGCTAATTTTTGCTGTTGACCCAAGTCTATTTCTACTCCAACTAGCTTTATCTCCCTTTCTCTAAAATTAAAAGTAAGTCTGTTATTGATAATAATTTCCCATCCCACAGTGCTCGTTGCTGGATGCCACAAACTGGCATTAGACAGCATGTCTGAGGTCTCCTGGAAGTCAGAGACCTCGCGTTGCTGGGACAGCACAGAGCTAGAAAGCTGCTCCCTCTCTCCATGTGGTGATTCCTCATGGCCCAAGGCCTTACCACCTGGTTAAAACAGACATAAAAACCAGCTGCTGGAGTCGGAGTGCCCTCCAGGCACTTTTACATGGGGCTGTACTGGGGACAACTAAGTGTACTGGCAAAGTATCGCCATTCATTTTCAAGGAGATGGCTCTAGCTCATATACTTCATATGCTGCTTTAAACTCTGCCAAGCCCCAAGGTCACTGTAACACTGGCCCTGTAATCTGTGGGCCATCACTAATGCCTCCACAGTCCTGCTCTGCTGCACCCAGCAGATATCAGGTGAAGTAAATAAATCTGTCCCCAGATTCAGGCAGCATAATCTTCATGTCAGTAACTAGAAAGATTTCCTGAAATATCGTAACATTTTTATTCTTATGGCAGAGTTAAACATAGTCCCTTACAATCCCCTGAAATAAAAGTTCACACAGCCTTCTTTCTTTAAAAAAAAAAAGATTTTTTTTCCCCTCTCTTTTCCAACCACACAGCCCTATATGTCCTTTTATAACTTAGTAGACAAATAGAAATAATATTAATTCTTTCTGATGGTAGACTGTATTATTCTAGACCATAAGACAAAATATGTGGTCATTTTTCCTCAGCCACCTTTTTCTCCTAACTGTACTTTTCCCTAACAGGAAAAGAATATAAAGCCAGATTGAATGAGTTTACAAGATAAGCAAATGTGGAAGACATTTGTCCATGTGATGGTCATTTGTGCCAATCTAAACCCAGATTAGTTCCACAAACATGTTCCATGGTGAAGTGACACTAGTCTCTGGAGTTCCAGCTGAGCACAGACTGTCAAAGAAGGACAGGACTGGGAAGGCAGGTAGTGGAGCAAGACACAGCTAGAGATTTTAAGAGCAAAGAAATAATGAAACATGTTGACGTTGAACTAGGGGAAAAAACCGAAACTACTGGAGTTTTAAGCAAATTGTTAATTTAAAGGGTTCATTTTGTCCTTTGAAAAAATTATCAATCTGGTATCATAAAAAAAAAAAATATTTCTTTCTGTAGGGTTTTCAACCTGACTTACAGAAGTATTACAAGAACTAAAATAGATACTTTAGTATGGGAAGAGTCCTAGCTAAATTTGACAAGCAAAAATGCATAGACAATTTCAGATAAGCTTTACGAAAAATCTCCAAACTTGTGATGAGTTTTATTTGAACTGAAGCTCTGAATAATGATTCATTTTTCTAGCTTATTTACAAATGTAGAAAATAGCTTTTATAGCTGTACAAGTTGTGAAAGTAATTTGAAAATCCTTATTGGTATTTTAGAAAAGTCAAATGAAAAACAAACCTCAAGTCTGTGTTTTATAATGTAATTGTAGCTCTACAAGTGTCGAACTGAATTATATCATGAAGAAAACACGTCTTGTTTTTCACATTAAAAGCTGTTCCAACCTGGCACCAGAGTTTCAGCATGCTTATTTGTTTAGATATCATTTGTAAGGCAACTAATTCTTTTTTTTTCCATGTAGGCCTACTTGCAACCCAGAAATAATTTTTATTGAGAAATGCAATAAACATTGAAACATATTACACAACTGTAGCTGATATTATTTTCTTTCATTGGATTTCTTCCAAACATATCACTCAAAATCAAACACTTCACATGTGTATAAAAGTACATTTATGTATATTACATGTTTATTAATAAAAAAACCAAACAAAACCTTGTCAACAGGCTGAATTTTCCTTTGCTGAGGTAACTTAACACACACAGAGACACAGTTTTCAAAATTGCAAAAAGATTTACCAAGTCTGTAGTTGGTCAGAAATGAAAAATAATGTAATATAAAAATATTTCAAAACTTTTTCATTTGCATATGTTAATGTAAATAGTTTATTGCTGATGCTTCATTTCATTCAGTCTATAATTTGAAATTTGTACTATTTCTCTATGTCTCTGCTTGTGCTTTCTCAGCATGTAAACAAATCTGTAACTGATATTCAGATGCATGATCTGGATTGCTCTTACGTGAACTAAAACATTCTGAAAAATAACAACACACTATGCACTCTAGTGAGTAATACACTGTGCTTTCCATGAATACAGACATCCAAAATAACATGCCCTGCTCGTTACTTTATATTATTAATATCATATACAAATAAGGCAAATATAAGACAAAACCATAGGGTTTAGTTTTATTTTTTAAATCAAGGATAGGTATTTTTTAATCCTTTGTGGCATAAAGCAAACAAATATTTGTTATATGTCCAGATGCCGAAGCAAGTTGGGTTTCCTTCTGAAAAAAAACGATAACCTTCTAGAATTTACCTGCAGTGTATGGCTTTAATCCACTAGCTTACCTAAACACAGCTTTCTCTGGAATAACCAGTGTCCATATCAAAGAAAAGAAATTCCATAAGCTTCATGTGGACTCTAAGTAACAGCCATTCCTTGAAACTCTTTGTACCTTTTCTCCTTAGTAGGGGAAAATAGCAATGGCTCTCAGAGATCTCATGGAGCTGGCTACACTAATGCTTGCCTTTAAAGTCTGGATATGAGCAAGACTTCTTGACTGCATTAAGAACCAGTGTGGAAATAGGAAAATATAAATAAATATTAGCTGAACACCTGAGTTATGCAAGCAAAAGGACATTTTATCATTTCTTTTCTTTCAGATTCCTTTCTTCCACTTTAAACATGCCAAGAGGTGAATTTATACTCTCATACACAGTAATCACTAAGAAGCAATTGTAGAACAGTGTAGAAAATGAACAGCATACACAGATAGACATGCACTTATAATGTATATTCTAGAATAATAATTGGAATGAATCATGTGGGTAAGTCTACTGAAATGGTTTATATACATAAAGTGACATTCTTAAGTGCCCTGCTCCACTTTCAGGAGTCCCTGCAGCAATTTAGATACCTTCTCACTTTCCCAGAGTCAGCTGTCATGAGTTCCGAATCTTTTAGCTCCACACATCTCCTTAATTCCTTTTTACCTGCATCTGTTCCCTTTCTTGTTGGGACCTGGCATTTTTATAACCTTTTGGTTATTTCATAATAAAGACATAGGATTTTGACCTTCCAGCACTCGTCTTGCTTTTATAGAGCACTTTTGACTGCATCTTCAAATTAATTTTCAGGTAGTCTAATTTCAGTGCAGTGAATTGCTTACCTATTGGCTGAATAAGAAAACTCAGGCTCCTAACTTTCCTGATCCAGCTGCAGTATATTTCAGAAGGTCAAATAGGCTAAAATTTAAATTATTGGAACTGGTCCTCAGCAACATCAGTATTCAAATGCTGTTAAATACATGCATGATATTCAATTAGTGTCTTCATATCAACACAGAAATTCAAACACCAGTAGGCATAAATGTTTTAAAAGAAAATCCCTTTTACCATCCAACATGAACAGCATTTTTTTGGTATTACTAGTTGCGAGAGAAATACAGGGGACTGAAGAAATGACAGTATTCCTCAGGAGCTAAACCCAGCCACATCTGCAAGTATTACAGTACCTTTTGGGGTCCTTTAAGCTAAAGGGCCAGGGGAGGTGAACCTCGATCCATCCCACTCCTACCAGTTTGATGCCAGTGCCAGCAATAGATGCTCAAAGCCTGCAGAGGGATCACAGGTCAGCAGGAGAGCACCTGAAGAGCAGCACAAAGGAATTCCAGGCACTCCAGCCAGTAAGTCAGCTTCATCAGGGCCCAACTTAAATGCTTCTATGCAAACACATGTAGCATGGGTACTAAACAGGAGGAGTTAGATGTGCACATCCCTGCAGGGCTATGATCTTATTGGCATCACAGAGACGTGATGGGATGGCTCCTATGACTGGAGCGTTGGAATGGAAGGATACAGGCTCTTTAGGAAGGACAGGCAGGGGAGGTGAGGAGGGAGTGTCCTCCTCTACGTCAGTGACCAGCTGAAGTGCATGGACCTCTGCCTGGGGATGGATGAAGAGCTGACCGAGAGTTTATGAGTCAGGATTAAAGGGAGAGCAGGGACAGGTGACATTATAGTGGGGGTCTGCTACAGGCCACTCAACCAGGAAGACTGAGTGGATGAGGCCCTCTATAGACAGATAGGAGCAACCTCACGTTCACAAGCCCCGATCCTTATGGGGAACTGCAACCACCCCGATATCTGTTGGAGGGACAACACAGCAGGGCATAAGCAGTCCAGAAGGTTCCTGAAGTGCATTGATGATATCCTCAGCAAATTTGCTGACAACACTAAGCTGTGTGGTGCAGTTGACACACTCCAGAGGGACCTTGACAGGCTTGAGAGGTGGGCCCATGTGAACCTCATGAAGTTCAACAAGGCCAAGTGCAAGGTCCTGTACGTGGGTTGAGGCAATCCCAAGCACAAATACAGGCTGGGTGATAAGTGGATTGAGAGCAGCCCTCTGGAGAAGGACTTGGGGGTGTTGGTTGACAAGAAGTTCAACATGACCCAGCAATGTGCCTTTGCAGCCCAGAAAGCCAACTGTATCCTGGGCTGCATCAAAAGAAGCGTGACCAGCAGTTCGAGGGAGGTGATTCTGCCCCTCTACTCGACTCTTGTGAGACCCCACCTGCAGTACTGTGTTCAGCTCTGGGGCCTCCAACATAAGAAGGACATGGACCTGTTGGAGCGAGTCCAGAGGAGGGCCACGAAGATGATCAGGGGGTTGGAGCACTTCCCCTATGAGGATAGGCTGAGATAGTTGAGGTTTTTTAGCCTGGAGAAGAGAAGGCTCCAGGGACACCTTATAGCAGCCTTCCAATACCTAAAGGGAGCCTACAAGAAAGCCAGAGAAGGACTTTTTACAAGGGCATGTAGTAATAGAACAAGGGGTAATGGCTTTAAACTGAAGGAGGGTAGATTTAGATTAGAGGTAAGGAAGAAGTTCTTCACTGTGAGGGTAGTGAGGCACTGGAGCAGGTTGCCCAGAGAAGTTGTGGATGCCCCATCCCTGGAAGTGTTCAAGGCCAGGTTGGATGGGGGTTTGAGCAACCTGGTCTAGTGAAGGTGCCCCGGCGCATGGCAGGGGCTTGGAACTAGATGATCTTTAAGGTCCCTTCCAACCCAAACCATTCTATGATTCTATGATTCTATTTTGCCAGATTTAGAATTTTTTGTACCCTTCTTAATAAGGATTTATCATTCTTACTCCTTTGTAAGATAGTAATTGTTATTTTTTTGCTTAATTTAACTACCCCTATTCTGATCTTTATTCCCTTCCTTTATTCTATAGAGCTTCAGGTGACAATTATATTGAAAAGAATTTTCTAAAGCTCTCAGACATGCTCACTTGCTAGTGTAATTTAAATATCAAAGTCAGATTGTACTTCCAGCTTTCATGTTAATTTCTATGTGGACTTATGCTGAAAAATCAGGGGTACAGTATGAAGCATAAGTGAATAGTAATCTCATTAAAAACTTTCATATAGTATGTATTGTTGACTTATTTTGCTTCAGGTCTCTTCATATCTTGCAGTAATTTTGCACCATTGGCAGATGACAGAATAATTACAGAATAAGAGATGTAGTCTGTAGTGTTTGTGATATCTAGTGAAATTGTCTTTATGATATTCTCATAAATCTCAACTCTACACTATTTCATACTATTATTAGAGTAGTTGTAAAATGGTGGTGATTACTGTGAATGACATTGCCATTTTTCTACTCTATTCAGATACCTAAAAATCCAAATATGAACGCAGAAAAAATTACTGATTTGTGAACTTGACATTTTGACTTGGCACTCTAAGGCCAAAGAAGTAGAATATTTCTGAAGCTCAGTGACATTTTGTTTCATCTCAAACAGTCAGGCCTTTCCATTTTTTGGAAGACCTCTTCTTAATTGCATAGATAGTAAAATTGCTTGATTTTTTTGGAGGAAGAGGGGCTATATCACTGAAACAGGAAGGTACAATGTAATTTCAAGTACAATGAAATCTTTGCCAGAAAAAACATTTATTTTTCTTTTTTTTCTCCTACACACTCTTGAACAAAGAACTGAACACCCCTGGAGGTGCACTTGAGACATAAAGCCCTTTAGCAAGTGTCTCTCTCTTCTTTTCTCCATCAACTATGGAAGGAGCTTGTGGAAATTAGTGAGCAGGACAACGTTCATAAAGTTGGAGAATATTCTTCTTCCCTCACTAACCCAAGAACAAAACTGAAAAATAGCAGAACAAAAAGAAAAAATATTGGAAATAGCTGAAATTTCCTCACTAAGCTGCACACCCAGGGATGCTCTTTTCACAGCTATAGAAATTGTCGAAATCATTGAGTGACAATGCATGTAATACATCTCATCTCCCTTCTGTGTTTTATGACATAGTTATGCATTGGCTTGATTTACTCAGGACCGTATTTTAGAGTCTGCCTGAGGAGGATAAGACCTTTACTTCTTTTGAGGCCCTTTAATGCTCCTGCAACACAAAATGTCCTAAATGAACCTTTATCATCTATTTCAGAGTTTTCCATGCGGATATGGAAATCTCCAGATGCTATCAAATCTACAGCTTTAGTGCCAGCACTCTGCCTATTTTCAGTAGTTTGCCAACCATACAGAAATGGTCCATGGTCTGAGATGAGTGATGAACATAGCTGGTCAACAGGTGAATGTTTCTACAAGATTTTTCCAGTAGCATGTTTTAACGATACAGATGATGAACATGATGATCTTCCATCATTACATTTACATAGGACACCTTATAAAAAACAGCAATTCAGCTTCACAGTTTCAATACATTTACATGTTGTGAGAGCCCTAACTCTCCTGAAATGAGTAATGACATTCAGTGTTCAATGAGCATATTTTATTTCACGTTTACAGTATCTCAGATCTTTGAAAAGCACATTGTATAAAGTGTCACACTGCAGACAGCTGAGGGGAAGGGAAAAATGAAAGAACAAATAATGTCATTCATTTTTAGGCTCTGTGACAATACCTTCTGTGCACATTTTCAAAATGTTCACCTCTCCAGTGCATTTACACTGTTGCTACAGCTATATCACTCATTCAGAGATATTTTGGCAGTAACTGATTTACAGCTAACAGAACCGGGCAGTACTTTACAAGGCTTTTCCAAATATTAATATGAAATGTATTTTGCTTACTACTGCAGTTTTCCTTCTAGGCAGGTTAGCACAAAGCTTAGCCAAAGCTAATTTAGTTTCAGGAACTCAGTCTAGAGGCACTGGGAGGTGATCCTGGTGTGGATGTATGACAACATGTTAAGAAAGGGTAAACTGATTGTGAACATAAAGCAGATTTCAATGACAAGCAGCCAAGCTGTCTTGGGAACAAAAATTTTAAGGCCACATTTTATCGCCTTAGCTTATTTTGTTTTATCTTTGTCTGAAATCCAGTTAAAACCAACATACACTAAAGAAACATTAAGCACTTTCTATGTCAGCAGAAAGTCTGTGTTAACAGGAAGTAGTTTCCAGTTCTGGGCTCCCCAGTGTGAGAGACATGGGCATACTGGATAGAGTACAACAGAGGGCCACAAAAATGACTGAGGGACTGGAGCATCTCTCCAGGGTCTCCCAGAGGAAAGGCTGGGACTGTTCAGCCTGGAGAAGAGAAGGCTTCGGGGGGAACTAATAATATATATAAATATCTGTAAGGAGAGTCTAAAGACTGAGCCAGGCTCTTCTCAGTGGTGCCCGGTGACAGGACAAGACACACTGGGCACAAACTGAAACACAAGAGGCTCCATCTGAACAGAAAGAAACTTCTTTTTTACTGTGAGAGGTTGCCCAGGGAGGTTATGGAATCTCCATCATTGGAGATATTCAAAAGCCATCTGGATGTGGGTTTGGGCAACTCCAGACACTAGGTGGCCCTGCTTGAGCAGGGTGCTTGGACCAGAGGACCTCCAGAGGTCCCTACCAGCCTCAACCATTTTTTGATTCTGTGATTCTGTGAAATACTATGGAATGGAACTAGATTTTGCTAATTCCTGGTAATGCCTTTTTTTCTCTGTTTTAAAAAACTTAGAAGTGAAACATCGCTCTTTGAGTGGAAAGTTGTCATTTTTGCCAACTGCTCAAAATTCCTTCTTCACTTTCAAAGAAAACAATTACAAAAGAGGAAAATCGTGCATGTGGCCCTAATGACGTATAAGCTTGGCATTACAAACTTTTGACTTTCTCTGTAGTCCTAAAGAAACAAAGGTATTTTATGGTACCAATCTCACTGTGAAGTTACCAGAAACTTATATTTGATAATATTCAAACCATTGGCCAATAAAGACTAGTGAAAATTTCTCATGTGTTAATTTAAGAGGCATAAGGCATTAGATTTCTCATAGCAGAGGATGGCAATACACATGCACACAAAAAAATTTTGTTTAAAAATATTATGTTGTCCGTAGAACTCAGATGGAATCAGTTCTTGGATAACAAACCCTGGCTCATTTTGTATGATGAGGCTTCTCAAAGGCCACCTACCTGAAGCTCCTAAGTATAGGTACCCAAGGCTTGACTTGAGATAGGCAATCCAGCAGAAAACTGGTGGGAAAGAGGGAGAGTTTTTAAGCTTCCCTGGCAGGGTTTATACTGTCAGATCCCTATCAGTTTAAACAATAACTTCCGTGCAAAGCTTTTGCTTGTGCATTTTTAAATTAAAAAAAAAAACAAACAACTGTCAAATCAAAAAATGTTTGAACAGCTTTGTTTCCCTCTTTTCATACCTGGAAATTACAAAACAGTGAATGCTCCTAACTCAAGCAAAATTAAGTAAATTAACTCTCAGAAAAACATACGGCTTTGCAAACAAATGTCTTCAAATATTTTAAGATATAGGCTGCAAAGAATTGGAAAGACCCGCATGTAGTTTATAGTTTATGCCTCCAGTTCCATAGCACCATTAGTATAAAATCTGAGCTAGTATTTTAAATCAGCATTTGTGTCAAAGTCTAGAAATAACAGTTTAGATCCCATGTGCATTCATTGTACATTTAACTGGTTACAAACAACATCAGCACATTTCCAAAAGCATTGAAGAAGTATTATCTCATGCTATTTTTTTTCTTTGCATTTTAATGATTTGAATATAAAATTTCAATGGCTTTATCTCCTGTTTGAAATGTAATGTTTGAGATGTGACAGCAAACAACTATGAGTATTTTCATGTAGTAAAATCCTTCTGTAACTTTATAAAGCTACATTAAACATTATAGTAAATTCTTTTATTTACACTTCATATGCTTTTTCATCTTTTTTTAATTTTTAATTCCTTTCCAGTGTTGGCCATTTTTACCTGCAATTTTTTTATATACTACTAATTCATGCTAAAATAAAAGATTCATAATTCACTGAAACAAGCTAAACTGCTATGTTCTTGATCTTATTTATATTCCAAAATTTCTTCTCTGTTATTCTGCTGATGCCTTGCTCTTCACAGTCGTCATGTTAGCATTCATTTCTTTCTTTTACACATAATCATACAAAAAGTTAGTATTTTAAGGAATTAAATACCTG
Organism: Haliaeetus albicilla; assembly: GCF_947461875.1. Lineage (NCBI taxonomy): Eukaryota > Metazoa > Chordata > Aves > Accipitriformes > Accipitridae > Haliaeetus > Haliaeetus albicilla. The sequence continues at coordinate 20,251,912 of NC_091488.1, read as the reverse complement.
TGTTTACAATTTGTGAAGGACTCTTGGGTGTTGGTTTGGGTTTTTTTGTGGGGGTATACTTAACTTGTATATGAGAAAAATACATGAATGAACCTGCAGTTCATTCTCTCCATGTTCACATAATTTAGGTTAAGATTTCCACCTAATGAGTTTCAGTCTGGCATTCTTTTATCAGCTGTTTAACATTGCCTGTAAGTTACAATGTACTCTTGCATCAAGAAAAGAAAGAAATACAAAGCAACTTACAGCATAAGAACTTCACGTTACAATTGATTGGATCTTAAAACTTCCAAAAAGACTCAAGAAGCAGTTCATATTAAAAGATCTTACATGTTAATTGATATTATCCCTAAAGCTTTACATTGGGCACCTACAGTTTAAACACGACATGAACAGCTTTTCAAAGCATGCTTAGGTCATATGTTTTCCATCAGTCTCCCCAAATATCTGTCTTTCAATGTCCTTTTAGAAGCCCCTTCTTCCCTCTCCCCTCCTATAACACATAAGATATGGTAGAAATAGTTCAACAAGCTGTGGAATTACCCAATAGAGCCAGCAGTACAGTAGATCAGGAATCTCAGTGATTTAAATCAGAGGACAGGAAGATTTTACAGTGAGGCAAATAATAAAACCACCCTTTCCTTTGGCAGTTGCACTAGCAGACCTTGACATTCTTAAGGAGCAAATGAGGAACACGTAAGTGAAAACTGTTCTATTACATCTCAGAGGGGTTTTTTAGAATCAGGTTAGTCTGCCTTTTTTGAAGAACTGCTCTCCTCGCAGTTGTACTCCTCTAAGTACTGGTTGTGCACTGTATGTTTAGCTCACACAGCTTCATCCAATACTTTTTCGGCCTTCTGCAGTTTTTGAAGTTTGAAATACCCTTTAAATATATGCTATAATTTCAAGCACATTTTCTTAAAAGTATGGATTGAAGAAAATCTTCATAAACACAAAACTCCTGAATGAACTTTGCTACTTTCTAGTGTCTTTTTCAAGCAAAAGGTTCTTGCTTCATTAAGATTCCTTCCATGGGTTTTGAAATGCACTCTAAGATTCATGGTATGCCTAGAGTAGACATAGTTCCCTTCAGCATCTGAAAAAAAGTTACTTAAAAGTAGCAGCAGGTGACAGAACTTTTGTGGAAGTGGTAAGCATAGGCTGGTTAACAATGATTTCACCACAGCCTTTTCATTAGTTAATGTTGACTTCTGAAAATCAAAATTTCCTCTCAGGCATATACGGACTTCAAAGAGAGCAGAGGCTTTATCTGGTCTTTGATGCCCTTTTCTTGGACTAACAAGAAAAGAAGAATTCCTAAGAATCACCACTAAACAGATGATTAAAAGATAAAGAGCTGTGTTCAAGTCCCTGTATTTCACAGGTTAGAAAAACAGCTTAAGCCTGTATACCCTATGAGATATGGGAGGACTCCTCTACCAGGGAAACAGCTGATTTTTCTAAAGGGAAGAAGTGTTCATCTTGGCTTCTAGCTTCTTTCTCTTGCTATGGAGTGCCTTGTATTCATCACAACCCAAAGCATATTCCAGAAGTCTCAAGAATGTGTTTGTGCAATGGGAGAACTACTTCTATACAGCTGTTGTAACTGATAGCATATTTCCATACGTTCTGTATGGTATGTCTAAATATTCTGATGGTTTTAATATTTTGTGCCAACCATGGAAACTGATTTGCTGCTAGGTGACTGTAAAAGTGAGATTTGGTGAATAATTATTAGAAATCTTGTACTATGATTGAAACAATAGACAAAAGTATAGCCAAGCAATTAACTAGTAGAGGTACTTACTCATAAGTTTTGCAGGTCTTTGCTCTTATGACTAGATGTTCCTGTACACTAGATGAGAACAATGTTGAAACTGACCACATGTGACTGAAGCTGCGTTAAGCTTCAAGATCAAAGAACAAGGACAAGAACAAAGACTCCAAGGACAGCCAACAGAATCTCAAATGGGTCGGTGGTCGTAAAAGCAGCCCTTCGATTCAAATGAATTCTTCATTGTGCATGATCGGATGTAGGCAGTACTATGATAATCAGTAACAATAATTTTTATGTCTATGTATACTAATCTGATTAATATGCAATTAGTTATTCTATATAACCTGTTAGTGCTAAAGCTGTGGCATGCATGCTAGGTGGAATTATCCCCTGCGCATCCAGCGCTGCAATAAAGAACGCCTGCTTTCTAAAACTCCAAAATGAGTCTTAGAGAGTTTCTTCAACTGGCTTTTTGGTATCATAACTAGTGCAAAAAGAAGATTGTATCCATAGAGAGATGTTTCAGCAGGTGAGGGAACAGTGTCAGTAGCATGCCACAACTGTAAGCATGTAGAAACAAGTGTTTCCTAAAACAGGCAGTAATAGTTGTGCTATTTCAACAAGAAAATTTTAGATTTTTTTTTGAGTTTGTGATTTGCACTGCAACATTGGATCATGGAAGTCTTCAAATCATTAAAAAAATGGTTTATAGGAGCATGATTATTTATGCTGCCTTAATTTTTTTCAAATTGCTAACTCTAGAATGACTTCATCAATATTTACAGTCACACTTCCTCACACCTATCCAGGAGACACGTGATGCAACGAACATGGTTTTAGGAATATATTATAAGCCTTAAATAGAAGAAAGGGGCATCAGGTTGATGCAATCACATGCACTTACCACCTGCCACAAAAACAAAGTGTGCAAAGATATAAATAGTGCTATTTAGGATACAAACATATAGGTAGCTGTGTTTGTAAATAAAATGTGTTAAAAAGAGAAAATAGAGCCTCTTGAGAAACATTCATGGAAGGAGTACTTTTCTAATAATACTGTTATAGAAACAAATTAAACAGATGGAATGCAGGTAAGTGTTAGACCCAGCAGAACTTACCACACAGAAAGCAGTACAGTATATTAATAAAATATGCAGTAAGCTCATAAGATATGTAGTATATTTACCTCTACTTCTTTAATATCCCCAGTGATATTAAAAGTACAGCAGGATATGTGGCTATTGTCGAGATTAACTCATGAATTTACAGTAGGAGACAATTTATTTCCCTTCTTGTTCAGCCATAACCTGGAAAACAATTGAGCTATCAAGAAAGCAAGATGGAAAAAAAAAAAAAGAAAAAAGAAAAAAAGGTTTATAATGTGTTATCTCCGAGGTTCTTTCATAGAGTTATACGAAGAGCCATATTGAGATCTGATGTGAAGTATCATTTCAAAGATAAAAAGGGTATCTGATTAAATGTTAAAAATATTCTTGCTCCTTGCCTCTAAAAAATTCCTATAAGTAAATCTCCAGGCATTCCCAAACAGGCATAAACACATACAGCTCACTATTCATTCTTTCGCAGATTAATTTTTAAAAAGTGGAGACTTGTTTCACTCCTTCCTTGGCATAACTGTTATGTGCAATGGCCCCAGGGCTGCACAGTGATGTCTGCACCAAACAGATGCATGAGAATCTCATCACCAGCACCGGGCCTTGGTACAGTGTGGCAATGGAAGCAACAGGACATCAAGGAATCATGTCATGATTATTTGATGTTACCAGTAGCTTCATCCACTGATGTGTGCATTGGTGTGCATAGAAATTCCTTCAGCTGATGTCCAAAAGCCTTTGGAGAAACTCCTGTACTTTATTCCACTAAAGCTATCAAATTCAACTCATTCTCTTCCAAATCAATTAAGGGACAGATGTACTTGCAGAAATACAGGACTGTATTTTTGTTGTTGCTGGTTTTAACATATGTCTAGCATTCTGTTTTCTGAAATATGGAAGATTTCCAACAACTGTAGCTAAATTTTGGATATAAATTTTTTTGAAGTTGGTCAGTGGTCACTGTGTGGTATTACATCATAAAAAAAATAAAAATTACTAAATCAGGTGTGGTTAGAAACATGCCAATCACCTGCTGACACTGATTTGTTAATGTCAAACAACTTTATACAGGAAAAGGCTAGGTTGGGAGCTATTCCTACTCAGTACATTTAGTTGTACATAACAGACTCTGTTGATCATAGCTAATAATCTCAGTACACTGATAGCCAATGAGAAGAAAACTGCTGGCAGATGAAAGACACGAGCAAACAGATGGTGAACCATAGGTCAGTAGTTTTGCCATAAAATGATTGCAGTGAATTTTCCCCCGTCCCTGAAAGATGATACTCAGTAGACTTCTTTCTAGCTTTCCTGTGGCCAAGTATTCTCTGTTATTTTTTTACATGTAGAGAAAAAAGGATACATAATTTCATCTCTCTCACCTTATTCATCTCTCTTCCTTTGATTTTGGTGGTTGGCTACAATCGTCAAAAGTTTCCACGTCCCTGCAGCATTTGTTTTGCTTCCAAATTTCATTTTTTTATTGACTCTTCATTTTAAAATGCTCATTGGCTTATCACTGTGTTTCCCAGACTGTAAACAGTGTCATGAAAAATAATGCTATCCTACTTTCACAGTAAAGAGGAAAATACACCTTCATTTATTTTCTGTATCTAAAATATCAGTACTAAAAAAAAAGGAGATCACAGACTTATTTAAGGATGTCCAATTAACAATCTAATGTGATTAATCCTCTTTCACTGTTCTGAACTTCAATAATAGAAATCCTTTTGAAATTTTCCATACGACTAGCATGATAATGGTATATTTGCATATGGATTACATGTGAATTAAATACAAGATTTACACACAGGTAAAGCTTACTGAACATTACAGAGGAAAATTTTCAGGGCCTTAATGTTGTTCCACACTTAGCATTAGAAGTGCAAATGTACGAAGTCAAACCCCAATATAAATAAGTGAAGTGAACGTGCTGATATTGCTAAACCTTCAGCGGCAAAATATCATTAAAACTATCTGCTAACTTTCAAATGGTAAACAAATATGCTTAATCACTCTTTGAATTACTGTAGTGTATATCTTGACTAACATTTGTTAATGGCTCAGAAAAGTGCTCATTTACCTGCGCAAAAGATAAACTATATTAAGCACCACAAGGCCTTATTTTTACACTGCTCACACTGCTGTAAATTGGTAATCATAATAAATCAGAGAAATAATGCTGATGCAGATCCAATGTTGGTAACAACTATAAGGTGAACAAGTTTAACAAGGCTTTCTAAATATGAAATTGTTCTTCATTAGTTCAGTACAAGCAGAGATCAGGAAAGACAAATGAAGAGCAGAACTAGATTGTCTGTTGTGCGAGATGATGAAATCATCTGCGTTTTGGCTGAAAGATCAGGGACCTCAGTTTTACCACTGAGGTTCATCTGAGGTTTGGATGAGGACATATCCTCTGCACTTATCACGTTTTAAAACTATTAACTAAAGACTTTTATTGTATACGTATATGTTGCAATGGAAATAATAGTAGTAAATAACAGCCTACAAAATAATTTTTTGATTCATCTTCACCTGATCTATGCAATTCCACAAAAATCCAACCACAGAACAATATCTAATTCAATGTTATCTAGCACTGAGATCTAGCCACAAACTGGATGATAGTTGAGCAGTGTTCCTTTGCTCCTCTTTCCTTACTAAAAGTGCTTGACACAGGCTGCTGATCTTCTCCCTCCCCTCATTTCAAGCTATGGAAATTAACAAAAAATAAGGTTGGAATGGACCCACAAGTGCCATCTTATCCATCCCCATGCTGCAGAGAGGTCACAAATATATTTTGTTAATACTGAAATGCTTACCTATCACCTCATGAGAGTGAGGCTGACTTTGCATCTTCCTTCTGTTCCAGTATTTATCTAATTATCATTAGAAAGATTTTCATCAAGTCCTCTCTAAATCTTTCTTGTTGATTTTCAAAGCTACTACTTCTTGTCTTATCCTCTTGCTGGCATAGAAAACAAACTGTTTTGCTTTTACAGCAGTCTTTTTAGGTATTTCAAGATGACTGTGACAGAACAGCTCTCTCCTTTCTCTTTTAAACTTCTCCTCCTTCATTGGCCATATTTTCTGTAACTTTGATCATTCTTGCTCTTCTTCTCTGGATATTCTTCAATTTGTCCATATATCTTTCTTGAAGTGATGAGCTCAAAGCCAAACAGTGTTCTGGGCCTCCAGATGGAAGGGTTACTTTGTACCTACACAAACTACATTCCTTTTCATATATCCCAGAAGATCTGCCTTTTTTGAACATCATCAAACAGTTAACTCAAATTCAGTTTATGATTCTCTATCATATTGCATTTACCCGTATTTATTTTCTCCCTGTCATTTCCATAACTTGTCAAGGTTATTTCTAATTCTGTGTCCTTTAGAGTATTTTCAATTCCTCCTGACTTTGAGTCATTTGCAGACTTGATAAGCATATTCCATCATCTAAGTGGCTACTGAAAATACTGAGCAGAATCAGCCCCAGGATGGACCTCTGAAAAACTCCAGTTAGTGCTCTTTTCTAGAATAAGCCATTGATAACTGCTTTCTAAAGTAAGATTTTCTTATTAGTTTTGCCATGATAATTTCACCTATTTCTGTTCCTCAGTTATGAAGATATCATTTCAAACAGTAAATAAATGATAATAATTTAAAAAATCCTTACTAGTGCAAAGTTACATGACAGCTGCTGTTTCTCTCCTAAATAGACTGGTCATTATTCTGTCAGGCAGGAAACTTGGATTTATCTAGAGCCTTCTATATATTTGTTTAAAATCTTCTCATCACCTTTCAAGTCCTTACAATTATTCAGTTCCAAGAATCTTTAGCGGGGGATAAAGGGACAGAATTTCTCCAATAATTGAAAGGCAAGCTAAGATGTCTCATTTCCTCCACATTGCCCACCCCCTTTTTAAAGATACACATTATGTTCTCCCTTTTCTATTTTTCTTCTCTCTCTGTCTGCAGCGTCAAATTACTAGCAGTTCCAGATTGCTTCAATAGGTTTTTTAAGTACCTTAGGATGAAGTTTTCTAGACCAAATCAAACTGAAAGATTTACTTTCCTTAAACCTCTCACCTGATCTTCTCCTGTATCAGGCTGAGCATGACCCATTACTGCAAAAATGCACAGATCTTTTTTTACAAGGCCTGATACAAAAGGTATTAGACATTTCAGAGTTGTCAGCATCAGCTTTCACTTACTGCTCAGCAGCAGACCAACTCCTTGGTTCTCATCTTGGTACTAACATAAATATTTCTTGACACGCTTGATATCTTGTATTAGTTGCATCTCAGTTTGAGCTTTTGTATTTTGTTCCCACTTTTTTTTTCTTTACTTCTTTATAGTCATCCTTTGTAACCTGACCTCATTTCTGTTTTACTGAAATTATCTCCTTACATGGGAGCTTGATACAGAGCTCTTGGTTTCCTTAAATAGATTTCTTAATGCATATTCTCCCCTTCTTCTGCATTAAAATAATTTGTGATTATGTTCTCACTATCATTTCTCTGAGGAACTCTCAGATTTATATAATTATTCTTCTCCTTAGATGAGCTGCTTTCCCTTCTTTCTTTACTCGAATGATATAGGTCTTAATCCTTTTCACAGTTATAAGCTAAGCAGAGAACAAAATCTATATTCCTACCACACCAGAAAAACTTGCTTCATCATGATTAAACTCAGATTCAACTCACAGAGTCAGCATCTCCCACATTTCAAAAATAAGCTCGTTTTCTATTATCACAGTGCCTTTCACAATCATACAATGAGCTCTTTAAATTCTGCAGTATTTTGTCGCAGGGTAGATGCTCTATTGTGAAACACAGTTCCTATTTCCTTCCCTTCAGAACATAGAATGTATTTTCTTAGATTCAATTTAGAGTACTTCAACTTTTGATAAATATTCTTTGTTCTGGAAAGCTCTATTCTTTTATTATCAGTAATTTTTGTGACTTAAGGGAAAACACTTCCCATTCAGATCCACTTTCTTTCTTTATGCCAAACCAGGAAAGAAAAAAACTGTGACTAATGTCATTTTAAGCTAAATAAACTTCAACTGATTTGAAGGGAACCCCATTAGTTAACTGTCGCTGACAGCTGAGCCAATTTCTATTCACTCACAACTTCAGAATATATTTGCTGCTTCAATTTAAAATGTGGTATACTTCCTTTAAACACATTTTATGAAAATTTACTGGAAATAAGTTTTGCTGTCATTCAAGCATAATACCAAGGAAATTAAAACTTTATTATTGTTTATTATGTAAACAGTACAGAGGAAATGACATGGCTTGTAGGTTACTTTTGATATTCAAGTATTATGGTCATCAAGAACAAATAATTTTAAAAGAAGATAATTTACTATTGCTGCAAATAGAATACTACCTCCAAATGCATTCATTTTATCTCCGCTTTTGAACCATTTCTTATATTTCTTTGTTCTTATTATAAGTCCAGATCCAAAAGAGCACTTGAGTCATGTACAATGGACTTCAGCATGCATGTGCTTAAATGCCCTTTCTTAAATGCAAATAATTTCCTGAACCGAAATCGCAGTGAATGCTGAAAATCCTGATATAATTCAGTTAAAATGTCTAGAAATATTTGATGGGGTTTTTTAGGCTCACTGAGAAAATTATCCTTTAAAGTAAGCAATAAAATAGTAATTGGCAGAAAGTCTGAAGGCTACAAAAAATATCAAGTAAATAGGACTGCTGGTGAAGAAAATGTTTCCCACAGTATTAGTGTCCCCCCTTAAAGGTCACCAATAACTCAAGAAAATAAATAACATCCACGCACATCCAACCAATTTGCTATCCTTTGTACATTATGTGGCTGCTGATCTCTATGATGACATTTATCTTCACTCCTGAGGAAAGATAGAATAACTCATGAGCATTGTTGACACAAGAGAGTTATTTCTCTGTTCCTCTCCAGCACAGGTAAATGTCATCACAGAGATCAGCTACTGTTTATACTCACAGAACCATGGAAACAGACTTTTGGCTATTTGCACCTTGCACTTTAGAGAGCTGTCACTTAAATAAAATCTTAATATGCATGTAGTTCATAATGTTCCCTTTGCCTGTGGGTTGGCAGGTCTTCAAAGGCACTTTGCACACTAGAACAAGAACAGTCACTTGCTCAGTAAGGAGATAGACATGATCCTTCGAGCCATCTAGCAGCCTGCCTTTCTGTGAGTCCTGTACAGGCACCTGATTCTGCTGGTTTGAGAAGCAGCAGGCATCACCTCTGGAGAGTTTGAGATCAGTTTGCTTTGTTTTGGTCCATCTTCTTACCCATACAGTAAGCCAAGCACTACAGTCCAACAGCAGATTTCCCTACTGGACAAAACATGCTGTCAATGTCATTTTGCCTACTTGACAAAAAATACAGAAGTCCCATTTCCATGATTTTTTTCCAGAACAAAAGCAGAAACAACTTTGTTGTTGTGTTTTAAAACATCCAGACAATACTCTAAGAGGCCCAGGTGAACTGTAAAACAATCTGTTTTCTCAGGAGCCTGCAGAAGAGCCTAGCCCAGCTCTCTGAGGCTGCGAGAAGAGATTCCCAGGTGCTACCACAGCCAGGAGGCTGCCTCAGGCTGTGTTGGCCCATAAAACTAGGACAAGAGAAATGATTTTTCTGCTGCCTTTTCCCATGATCTGGCTGTTCCTGTTTTTCTGCTACACACACTATGTTAGGAAATGAAACACCATTTCCTGTCATTAGGCTACCAAGGAGGCAGTTATTACAACTCAGACTGCTCACCAGATACAGGAGTGTTTTCTAGTGACGACTCAGTTTCAGCTGTCTCATGAATCACCTGACCACATTTTTTTAATTATGGTCATTAACAATTATGAATTAACAATTGTTATTATATCCTTCCACTTTAACACCGTTCACACAGCTCTAACATAACGCTGTCAGCTGGTTCTGCAGTTTAAAAACAAGCACAGTGAGAGGCTGTATCGTCAGCCAACATTTTTATAGGAAAGATTTTATTGAAATATTGACAGGCGAACCACACCGCTGTAAATAGCTCATCAACTTATCTGTGGGGAAATGTCAGAGCTACCTCTCTGCATACTGTATCTTCTACACTTCTCATTTCTGACAGCTCAAAAAAACCCCAACAAACCAAACCACACTACATTCTTGACCTTACTTCAGCTGTTTTGCACTGTTCTGAAGATAAATAAAGAGCAAAATGCTGACCGTGGTGAGATATGATTTCACTAAGGAATAGAGAGTGTGTGAAAGAGGCCAAATCATAAAAGAGCCTAAAGAACTGAGGAACAGAGTGATGGTGAAATCCTGAGGAATGCTATAGAAAGACACAGGTTAAAGCAAGTATTTGGATTGTGTAAGGGGTAAGCCCACAAAGAGAAAAAAAGAAGTAGTGATTATTTAAAGATATATGTCTTGCTTTTAAGTCCCACACCTCAACAAAGCTTCAAGGTCAACCACCACATTACCTGACGTTGAGGATCAGTAACATGCTTAAGAATCATTAAGACACAAAGCCAAAAAGCCATGTTTTGAAAGTATTATTGCAAAGGGGTTAAAGCATGCTATCTTTCGTGAGCACTACAATTTCACTGAAACCAGTGAAGTTACATGAGGGATGAGTTATAGAGATAATTTGCAATTCAGTGTACCATGTAATTCATAATTTTTGAGCTGGATTTAGTGAGTTCATGTAATCCGGCTAAGGATTCCACAGTATCTGAAATGTCTCATTATTCTCTTGAATTCTAAAAATAAGCCCAAACAGTGTACAGCTGTATCCAATTAAGTACTGGGCCATTCTTCTTCCATAAGTAGAGATCAATCCCCAATGCCAATTGCACAATGATTAGTGCAACTATTAAAAAGAATGAAGACTTGCTTATCTCCCGGGGGTTCTTTTTTAAATTTACAGAATAACTTAGACAAATCTTTAAACCCTTCAAAAGCATAGTGAGCCTTTTAACTCTACTTTTTCCCTAGAAAATATTAGTTTCAGGCTATGACCAGATTTCCTAGCAGGGGTAAGTTGAAAGGTGCAGGCATGACACAAGATTCTTAAACTTCATTGCTCTTAAATCCCCTTGCAGTCCTGTACAACCTTTTGAAAAACCTCCACTGGGAGTCAGGTCTTCATTCTTTGAGGTCTACATATTCCACACCACATAATTTGTCCTAAGTGAAAGGTAATCCAGAGAGATGAAGAGAAATACAATAGGTATCTGCTATGGGAATTTCCTCTGCATTTTTCAATAGGAACAGAACTTGCTCCTCTTACAAGCAAAGGTTTGCTTAGTACAACTCATCTATAGCTTTCTTGATATTTACCAAATGCAAAATGAGCAACAACTGTAGGTACAGTTAATTAATGTTATTTGGCTGAAGACAATAGAGGTACAAGGAGGTACTCCACTTAAAACCCAGACTGTGATGAGTTGTCTCTTGGTTCTGAACATGAAGTGATTAAAAATCTGCTTCCCAAAAGCATAGTAGGCTGACATAAACTCAGACTGTCATGACAATTTTTTGTTTCACCATTTTTTCTCTGATCTAGAAGCAGCAATACATTGCAATTTTAAACTAACTTCTGTGTGTGTCATTTAATTTCTGATAGGACTCCAAGAAGCCCCTGGGGACTGCCCTCCTTCTTTTCAATTGATTCATGATCTGGCTGGTTTAGGGACTACAAAAACAAGGGTCCAAATATTCATATATAATTCCTCCTTCACATAAAGGCATAAAAAAATGTGCATCTTCAGTTTTTGTGTAAAGCAAACTAATATTGAACAAGTACAATCTATGTGGTAGTTTTTCACAGCCAAAACTACTCATAAGTGTTATTGCAAATAACACACATGTCATGGTTTAACCCCAGCTGGTAACTAAGTACCACGCAGCTGCTCACTCACAGCCCCCCCAGTGGGACGGGGGAGAGAATTGGGAAAAAAAAAAAGGTAAAACTCATGGGCTGAGATAAGAACAGTTTAACAGAGCAGAAAAGAAGAAACTAGTAATGATAATAACAACAATAATATATGACAAAAATAATAATAAAAAACTTGGAATATACAAAACAAGTGATGCACAAAGCAATTGCTCACCACTCACTGACCGATACCCAGTTAGTTCCTGAGCAGCGATCCCCCCAGAGCCAACTCCCCCCCCAGTTTATATACTAGTGTCGTGGTTTTACCCCAGCCAGCAACTAAGCACCATGCAGCCGCTCACTCACTCCCCTCCCACCCGGTGGGATGGGGGAGAAAACCGGGAAAAGAGGTAAAACCCGTGGGTTGAGACAAGAACGGTTTAATAGAACAGAAAAGAAGAAACTAATAATGATAGCACTAATAAAATGACAACAGCAATAATAAAAGGATTGGAATGTACAAATGATGCGCAGGGCAATTGCTCACCACCCGCCGACCGACACCCAGCTAGTCCCCAAGTGGCGATCCCCCACCCCCACTTCCCAGTTCCTATACTAGATGGGGTGTCCCATGGTATGGAATACACTGTTGGCCAGTTTGGGTCAGCTGCCCTGGCTGTGTCCTTTGCCAACTTCTTGTGCCCCTCCAGCTTTCTCGCTGGCTGGGCATGAGAAGCTGAAAAATCCTTGACTATAGTCTAAACACTACTTAGCAACAACTGCAAACATCAGTGTTATCAACATTCTTCGCATACTGAACTCAAACCATAGCACTGTACCAGCTACTAGGAAGACAGTTAACTCTATCCCAGCTGAAACCAGGACAGCCTTCAAGCCTTGAATTCACTGGTACTTTTGATGACTTATGAGCAGAAACACCAACATGAAACAACCTTGTCTTTCATAATTCAAAAAACCATAATCAACACAGATTTTTTTTTAAAGCCAGCTGTTGGATATCATTGTACAAGCAAGCAATCCACTCAACACATTCCATTGCTTGAGGTTGCCTTCTAAATAACTATTATTTCAAAAAGCAGCAATGATGCAAAGAATGAGTGTAAAAATCAATCAGCAATTTGGAATATTTGTCATTTGACTCAGTCCTTCTATGAAAAACTGAACTGTTATGTGGTAGTTACTTTTTCCTTCTATTTTTTTCCAGTTATAACTTCCTTTAAGATTGGCATTGATCAGCAGTGTTTAAAAAAATTACAAAGAAAATCAACTTCTAAATTTAGTTCCTTTAGTGTGACAAAATCTCATAGGTATTCTTTTATTTTTAAAAGGAGCCTGCCATTGTAAATATAAATATGAATTAGTATTAGGTATTTGCAGGAATTACATTTTAAAGCAGATATTAAAGAAGAATGAAAAAAGGAGCAAAATTTGACACAAGAAGCAATGTTTCTGTCTAAAAAAAAAAATTATAGGGTAAGGCAGAGAGACCATAGGCGATTGTCTAGCTCAAATGGCATGGAAAAATCTATGTATCCTTTTGGGGGACGTATCTGAAAAAACTGCCATGTTTGTAGGGACTCAAAAGTTGCTGGAAACCTGATCTGTTTTCCCTACTATTCATACTAGTGACAATAAATAGATTTTTAGAGAGACTTTCTGGTACCTGCATTCCTAAGGGACAGTTCTGTACAGCCCTTCTGTAAGACAAATCAGATCTTCATGTCCAAACACTATAGCTCCATAGAGAAATTTAAAACTTTTCCTAAAAATAGTTTTTAGGTAAGGAAATTAGAGGAAAAAAATAGCAGTCCAAAGCAGTACATGCAAATTGTTCAATGAATGTTACAATGAGGAGTAAAGATACTCCTGTTAAAAAAAAAAAAAAACAAACCACAACTGTTTTTGAAAATTGAAGTATAGCAAAGGATACATTATTTGAAAAGTGAAAAATCTCAAATTTCTATAGGAACCAGAAATAATTTAACAATTTTTAAAAATTATTTAGGTAGAGTTGCCTCCATACTACTAAGAAAATGGTGACTATTCAGAGGCATTTTTAGACAGTATGATAACTTTCCATTATCTAGCTGAGAAAAGAGATGTTTGTATCATGTTTTATACTGAGATTATAACTCCCATTTCACAAAGCTCCCTTTTCTTATTGCTTGTGGACAGCAGTTTCCATGAAAATAGATTAACTGTACTTAAAAAAAATAAATAAAATTGTACTCTATGAGTAAAACTGAAATATTCTTAGAACTACATTTCACGTATCTTCTATGACAGTGAGTCTTCTCATGTCAAAAGTGCCATTTCACCTGTCTCATCCATAGGATCATCAGATTTGCTGTGTTCTCTCACCACAATATGTATCTTCAGTGCTTGCTTACTCATCAAAAAGTACCATATTAATGCAGCAGAGCAGGTGCTAAGAAGCAGTTTAATAAAAAAATATTTACAAAAGGGGACCTAAGATTATGGAAGTCTGATTTCCTAATATCAAACAGTGGTTGTGTTATTTGGCCTAATTTTAAACAAAGGCAAAACTCTTACTGAGTTCAGTAGACTTACGCCACATAATTTTATGGCTTTCAAGTGTACTAAAGATTGTTTTAGGCAAATCACATACCTTAAAAACTCACAAATTTTCCAATTCCTTCTGAATCAAGAACATATGCCTCTCACATCTGTAGTCTGTCCATAATACTATCCTCTCCATAGCAACTGATATTACAGAGAAATGTGCAAGAAACTATGAAAAAAATGTGGCATCTTCTGTCCCTATTAAAAGCTCATTTCACTTTCTATATTTAAATATCAGGCTAAACCTGAAGCACTAGGATTATATCTCCTCTTAAATTTGTTATCTGTATTAATAAACTGAATACTGTCTTTCCACAAAACTATCCAGTTCTGAAAGAACTTTGAGAAGTTTGAACCCCATTTTCAGAGATGTTCTTGGGAACAAGTTTCACAATTTAGTTAAACATGAATAAAAAGTTGGGAAATAGTTTTGAATAGATCTTTACATTTCTTTTAGTAATGAGAGTTGACAATAGAAGCTTTGATGCCAGGAAACAAACTGCGTTTGCAGTTAGTATTGGCTTGTACGATGGTTAAAGAACTTATCTACAATACGGAGCAGTGGAGAGGATGATAAATGGTGCTATGTTAGGTCATGAAATTATCAGCTATATCCTTTGCATGACCAGATCTGATCAGGAAACTCAAGTTTTGATTTGACACTAAGAATAAAAAAACCGCTGGTTTATAACTTATTGAAATAGCACCATTTCAATCTGAACTATTTACTGTGGATTTTGTATTGTTCCATAATGATATAAAACCCTAACTTCACTTTCAGCTGAAGGCAATTATTAGACATTTTGTCTTCAGTGACAGGCAAGATGATTCACCTGTCAAGGGACTCTCTTCACCTCACACAATTGGAATATTTCTTTTGAGCACTGCTGACAGCTTCCTGCCTCCCAGCAGGAGTCACTATAAACCAAAGCCAAACTTCCTTTCTTCGGTCAGTCATTTTATAATACATACTTGCAAGGAGTATTCCTTGAAATGTACTTTCGTTAAAACTTCAAAGTAGCTACCCTATGCCTAGGGATAGACAGAAAGCTTAAATAAAAGCAATATATTTCTGTAAGGACAGTTTTCTGTAGTGATAAAGGGGTGTACAATGAACGTTTTCCTGACTTTCTCAGCAGTTATTATTTCATTGAAATATTCATAGGAGGAAAGAAAATAATGATTAGGCCCTCTCTATGTTATTTTATGACATCTCATTTTTTGCAGGAATGTCTTCAATATTCAGATTGAAATTCTAATATTTCTTTTCCATAATACGCTTTTCTCAAGGAAAAAGAAAAGATAGTTTTAAGAATTGCTAGACTGTAAAAAAGTTGTAGTAGTAATACCACAATCTCAGAATAAAAATATTCTTCTGCAAAGGATTATTCCAAAGCTTATACATGACTTAAGAATAATGGAATTCAAAAAACCCTAGACCTCGGTATATTAAGGTAAGTGGCAGTTAGAGTTCCTTGAGCAGAAAACCTAAGAGAGGAAAAAATACAGAAGAATTGGTGGTTACTGGAACACACAGCACTAAACAGAAAGCCATCCCAGCATGCCCGGAACGTAAGAAACAGTAAGAGAACAGTAGGACTGCAAGAAAGGTGTAAAATAATCTAAAAGATCGTGAACAGGAAAATCAGGAATAAAGACGTGATTAAGCATGAGGTTAAAGAGTTGGCACAAACACTGAATAAAATCAGCAAGGCAAACACAAAAGGTTATAACCGTCAAGGGATATAAAGCAACAAGAAAATATTTTATGAATAAGGTAGAAGAAAGTGACAGAAGAAAATGAAGATCTGCTGTTTAAATGTCCTCCAAAAATAACAAGAAATAGAAGATACACTAAAAGCTGATGATTTCTTTTTTGTTATTCCTACCACTTTTCAGAGAGAAGACAATTTAGCTGAGATTTGGAACATGGTTCAAAAATTATTTTGGCTAGTTTTTTAAGGATTCTCATGAGAAATCCAGTGGATCTTTGGGGACATTTTAAAGTATCTAAATATTGTGTAATCTATTCCCCTTTTCTCTTTAGACAATTAATAGCTAACTTGAAATATGCATCAGAAGATAAGGGAGATTAAAGAATTTCTAATATTTCACCTTATCTTCTACTAGAATGGAAAAGACAGAGATGAGTAAAGAAACACTAATCATTCTATTTTCAGTAAATGAAAAGATGATGAGTGAAATTATTGAACATTTGATTAGTACCTCGAAAATAAGATCATGGCATAGATTTGTCAAGGACAAAAATGCTAAACCATTTGTTTTATTCTTTATCTAAACATATGACCAAGTTAACAGGATAGATATTTACAAAGATTTCGATGCCTTCCACACGCAAACACCTCATAAATTAAGGAAACTCTCTCTAAATAAACAGCCAAAGAAGAAACAAATGAAAAAATCTCAAAGCAATGCAGATAAGGTTATACATCATCACACTGTCAGGGCACTGCAAGTGGTTTCCAATAGAGATCTACTCTGGAGTCTATTCTACGCAGTTGCCCTTGAATAACAGAAGATTTTTCTGAGAAAATGGAAAATGCACTCACAAAAATTATAGACTGTAACAGTCTAGGCAAGACTGTGAACATTTTAAAAGAGAGGATACAGATTCAGAATGATCATGACAAACAGGAAAAAAATATTAACAAGAAGCAACAAGAAAACCCAAGTGGAGACCACATGACTGTATTTCAGAAGGGAGAAAAAAAATGCACAAATAGGAAATAATTGGCTATGCAGAAACATAGAATCTTGTCAGAAAAGGATCTGGAAGGATCGTGGATCACAATTAAAAGCTACAAAAATGCCAGAGTAATTCTTTTATATATTACCAAGTATGATGTGTAAGAGGTATAAGAAAACTATTCCTCTTAATTTAGTTCTAATGAAGCCTCAGATGCTGTTCAGCATGATGGTTTAAATGCCAACAGAGACACTCAGCTTGTAAGAACTCACTGAAGGAGTGTGGTTTGTTTCATTTAGAAAAAAGGAAACAAAAAAGATGCAGATAAGAAGGAACAATCTTCTAGTATTAAGGTGGGGTTTTTTTAAAGGACTATGGTTAATTATTCACTGTAAAAACATTTTTCAGGAAGGAATACTTAAGTTAGATATGAAGGAAAATGTCTAATCTTTAAACTCAGATAAACTTAAACAAGCTTTTAAAATACCCTTTGCCAAAGCTGTCCAGCACAAATAATAAAAATGTGTTTTGTAAGGAAACTGCCAACTGCTTTTAAATGGATTTTTCTTAATCTCATGGTTTTATACATCAACATGATCTGCTATTCATGATCATGTTTTTCAGGACATGAAGCCTAAAACCAGGTTTTACCTGGAGGTGCTTAGGAAGCCCACTAGTACAATTTATCGCTTATCTTGTTAGAGCCTACTGATGATTTACAGTGTGTCAAATCTGATAATGCTTTTTTCAAACTCTGTGAAATCAAGCTATTTTCAAGGCTGAAACATCAAAAACATAGGACTTTTAACCTGAAATTGATATATTTTCCATGGCCTTGGGCAATGATTGGGAAAAAAAAAAAAAAAACAACCAACCAAACCAAAACACAACATAGATTAAACACTATTTAGCTGATTGTGAAATTGATGACTGTGGAAGAGGATGGTGTCTATACTGTCAGTAACATCTACGGTAATTGATATGCAGCAGTTAAGCATTTCAAGAAATCCGTAATTTAATCTGCCTGGAGAACACTGTAACTGACAGGCCTGCTCAGGAAATAATTTGAAAAAGAATATATATTGAAATCCCTTAGATTTTAGAACATTTTCTCATAACCTGGAAACATTCAGAAATGTCAGTATTGGGGATTTTTCAAGCGTTAAAGAAAATTTCTTAGCAGACAAAGACTCTGCATTAGAGAAGAAAAAAGGAAAACTTTGAAAAGTTTTGTTGGTTTTTATTCAAGCATATTAATTTTTAATTTTTTAAATTTTCCATTCAGAACTCAAATGGAGTTGCAAGAAAAACCTAGCAGTTCACATTATTCTTAACTGAAAACAAAACAAAACAAAACAAAACCCAAAAGACCCAGCATAACTTGAGGATGAAAAACAACTCTTGTTTCTGTACTGGAGCACTCATCACTGTGAAGAACACGTTCTTCCACCAACTATCCTTCACTCTTTTACTGTGAAATGCAAATGCCTATAAGGGATATTTTAATGCTGGTAGGAAGAAATCCATTCTCTTGGGGCAGGTCCCCAGCATTCCATAGGTTGTCCTCACTCCCAAGGAGTCAACACATTTCTCTATGCAGTTTTCTCCTCTGCACATTCAGGCTTTACTTGGCTGTCTCTCAAACATAACTTGGGAGTGGGAAGCGCTCCAGAGACTGCTGGGGAGAAGATGACAGATATCTAGCCTGTTGCTCTGTGGAAGTCTCTGTGTATGCCCACGCTGTCATTGCAAACTCAGCTACTAATCTGCTATTCCATTAGGAAAGCATTAGGAAATACTCACTTGTCTGGTGAGTATTTTCTATTTACCAGATCAATCTTTAGTCATTAATGCGATCACTAATTTTCCTCCTCCTCATTAATAACAATGGGCTTTTTCCCTCGGAAGAGCAAAGTCCTGCCCCTGAAGGCATCACTTTTGAACTTCCCAGTCTATCCAGGTTCATCCAGTTTGGCTCCTTCGGCCTCAGGAGAACTGTTCTCTCTTAGGATGATAAGAAAACCTCAAGAGGATACCTACAGTAAGATTGAAAATTTTTTTAATATATGTTAAGGGGAAAAAAGTTCTCCACATGATTGTCGTACTGAAAGCATGTTTTTTTAAAATACGGTTTTCAGATGGAAATTTTCAGTTTATGACATGTCATTTTGCTTTAAATCAACCAAGTTTTGCCATTTTATTCCAATGAAACAAGATATAAGACAAAATTAAAATATGACTAAACTTGACAAGTCAAACAAGAAAAGCCAAAGAAGAAAGCTGTTTACATTTGTTAAGACCTTATTTAATCGTAACTAGTTCCTTCAACAAATGTAGCAGAATGAGAACAAGTTCATCTTTTTCTATTTTACCTATATTAAGCTTAGAAAACCACGTACCTGTGCTAAAATAGTGGGTTGAGAGATGTTATGACAATACAACAAAATAATATTGTTTGATTTACTAATTCAAATGAATAATAAAGATTTAAAGTGAATATTTTTAAGCTGTCAAAGCTGCTGGTTTGTCAAGCATGGGAAAGATGAGGTCTATCACTACTTAAATATCTGTATTCTACCCATATGTAGTATTCTCAACCAAAGCCAAGTGTTCCTAGTGTTTGTAACTCTATGTGTACCAAAAATGAAACCAATAATTGATCCAAAAAAAATTTAAAGGAGAAGAGGAAAGGCTATAGCCATAAAACAAAAGAAAAACATGCCAACATGAATATCTTCTAAGGTATGATTGATTAAGCTCTTACCATTTTCCTTTAGGTATATCCTTATCCTTCTCTTACCAACATTATCTTTCTCCAGCACATACGTTTTTATTGACTTCAGTGGACATTAGACTCGTGTCAGCCAATAAGTAATTACTCTTATATAAACTGTGGTTTGGTCACTGTAGTGAGGTTGCCTGTCTGCTCACCTGATGAAGGCTTTAAGGAAAGCGGCAACTCAACATGAGGAAAAAAATTGACAAAATTCACTTATTCATAAAGATTACCCTATAAGCTACCAAGTGGCAAGACATTTTCAGTTTCTTGCCAAGCTCTACTATAATCCTGATCCCAATGCTCTAAGCAACTGTGAAAACTCCATGTGTCAACTAACAATAGATTTCGATAAGAATACTCCCAAAAGTAATAATAATTACGAAAAATATATTCTTCTCTAATACTGTTATTACCTTCTTGAATATTTAATGTTAAGTAGAAAGTACTAAACCCAAGAGCCTTAAGGAAGCATTACCAATCACAAGTTAGCATATAATTTTATACTTATTAAACTTATTAATTTTTTCCTGAATTCTGTGCTAGATTCCTTCCAAAGATGGAAGGAATTTCTCAAAGATGTAATTGAATTTCTCTTTTAAGATGACTCAGTCAGGAAGCTTTAATTATATTAAGTGACTATAACTCATATTTGTTATTGTTGACCTTCACAATGAGGTCTTGTATGCCAGATTTTAGGCAACAGTGCTGTGCCGTGCAGCTTTCAGGTTCAATTTCGATATACCCTGGGGGGGGGGGGGGGCGGGGAAGGAAGTACTAAAACATTAGCTAAAATATTACTTGCAAGGAAAGTAAACACACATCTAATAAATACGCCTTTTTTTTTTTTTCCCCTGAATGGTTAAGTAGCTTTAAATTGCATTTCCCTTAAACAAAATTGTATCTCTGCAAGGTCTAGTCTTCATGGATGATGGATAGACAAGCTACTGCTCCACTTCTCAGCACATTTTCAGCATTCTCTTCACTATTCCTTAAAATATTTTTCACAGTTTTAACTGAAACACCTACTAGATAGAGGATTTTCACTCTGGTCATGTATTAAGCATCTAATTTTTAACAAGTGCCATAAAAACTGAAGGAAACTTATTGCTACATGCAGTGTTATCTGGACCATTTGGCACAGAACAGCAGTTTATCACAGAATCATGTAGGCTGGAAGGGACCTCCAGAGATCATATAGTTCAACTTCTTTCTCACTGACAGTCCAGCTGAGCTTTGACTATTTCCACGGATAGAGATTCCTTAAAAACTCAGGGCAACCTGTGCCCATGTTTGACCAAATTAACAGTGAATTGTTTTTCTTGTAGTGGGTTGGAACTTCCCATGTTCCAGTGTGGAGGGTAGACCTTGGCTGGTTGTCAGGTGCCCACCAAACTGCTCTCTCACTCCCCCTCCTCAACAGGACAGAGGGAGAAAATACAACAAAAAACTCATGGGTTGAGATAAGGACAGGCAGATCACTTACCAGTTACCGTCACAAGCAAAACAGACTAAACTTGGAGAAATTAATTTAATTTACTGCCAATTAAACAGCATAGGATAATGAGAAATAAGAACAAATCTAAAAACATCTTCCCCCCACCCCTCCCTTCTTCCTGGGCACAGCTTCACTCCCAACTCTTCTGACTTCTCCTGCCTGAGTGGCGCAGGAGGATGGGAAATGGTGGTTGTGGTCAGTTCATAACACTTCATCTCTGCCAGTCTTTCCTCCTCACACTCCTCGCCTGCTCCAGCGTGGGGCCCCTCCCATGAGATACAGTCCTTCACAAAATTCTCCATTGTGGCTTCTTCCCACAGGCTGCAGCTCTTCAAGAACTGCTCCAGCAAGGGTGTAGTTCCATGGGGTGTAGTTCTTCAGGCACAGACTGCTCCAGCATGGGTCCCCTATGGGGTCACAGGTCCTGCCAGAAAACCTGCTCCTGCATGGGCTCCTCTCCGCAGGCTGCAGCTCCTGCCAGGAACCTGCTCCAGCACAGGCTCTCCACACGCTGCAGCTTCCTTCAGGGCACAACCATCTGCCCTGGCATATGGTCCTGTCTGGGCTGCAGGTGGATAGCTGCTCCACCGTGGTCCTCCATGGGCTGCAGGGGGACAACCTGCCTCACGTGGTTGGTCTTCCCCACGGGCTGCAGAGGAATCTCTGCTCTGGCGCCTGGAGCACCTCCTCCCCCTCTTTCTTCACTGACCTGGGGGTCTGCAGGGTTGTTTCTCTCACATATTCTCACTCCCCTTTCTTAAATATGTTGTCAGAGGGTTGTCACCAGCATTGCTGATTGGCTCAGCTTTGGCCAGTGGTGGAACAGGCTGGAATGGTCTCTGCCCAACATCAGGGCAGATCTTAGTGTTTTCTCACATAAGCCACCCCTGTAGCCCCCTGCTACCAAGACTTAGCTACGTAAACCAAATACATTTCACCCCTCACCTCTGTGAATCACATATTTAAGAATTATCATTAAAATATACGTTCATCATACAATCTACAATCTTCACAAACTTCACTTATATCAACAAAAAAATCCTCACACCAAAATCAAAATAACATCATCACAACACAGACAAAGGTGGACAATTTGCACACACTCCACCCCTCATCCCTTCACCACAATTACAACAAAAAATTCCCCACAAATATCCTGCTCTTTAGCAATGTTCAGGCCGTGTTTTGCCCATTACCGCTCCCAACTACTGTCCTTACCTTGAATTCCGCATGTCCCATGTTGGGCGCCACATAGGACTGTGATGGGTTAACCTTGGCTGGCTGCCACGTGCCCACCAGGCCGCTCTCTCAATCCCCCTCTTCAGTGGGACGGGGGAAAAAATAAGATTAAAAACTTGTGGGTCAAGATAAAGGTAATTTGATAAAGAAAAGAAGGACCACATGCAGAAGCAAAAGAAAACAAAAGGCTTTATTCTCTACTTCCCATCAGCAGGTGACGTCCAGCCACTGCCTGGCAAGTAGGGCCTCGGTATGCATAGTGGTTGCTTTGGAAGACAAACACCTTAATAATGAATGCTCTCCTCCTCTTCCTTTCTCTTAGCTTTTATTGCTGAGCACGATGTCATATGGTATGGAATATCCTTTTGGTAAGTTTAGGCCAGCTCTCCCGGCCGGGTCCCCTCCCAGTCTCTTCCCTACCCCCATCTACTGGCCTAGTGGGGGGAGGAGGGATGGAGAGAAAGCCCTGATGCTGTGAAAGTGCTGCATAGCAGCAGCCAGAACATTGGTGTGTTAGAAACGTAGTTCCAGCTAGAAATACAAAGCACAGCACTATGAGGGCTGCTGTGGGGAAAGTTAACTCCATCCCAGCCAGACCCAATACATCCAGCTTGTGGCTGTTGCCACTTGCTTTCTGCTGTGACTTCTGAAAAAAGCCTGTCCCCATCTACTCTACACTTTCCCATTAGATAGCTGTCAATACCAATAAGATCTCCTCTTAGGCTTCAATCCTGATGTAGTGTGGTTTAATATAAGCCTGTATCATCGTCAGTCCCTTCTTCTCATCCTACCAACAGATTCTGCTCATGCAGATTCTGTTCATGCTGAATAATTTCACTTGTTTTGCAGTGGTGTCACTGAAAGCAAAGGCACAATTTAGAGCGTAATGACTTCATTCTACAGCACTAAGAGTGCTGCACATTGTGTGTACTTAATTTAAGGGAACATCATGCTACTCATGTTGTTGGTAAGACGGCAAAATGTTTATTTATTTTGAACACAAATGGTCTCATACATCTGTGCAGTAAAGCGTATTCCATTTGCTTCAGGTGAGATAACAAGAAAATGCATGGAACGGGATCCAAGTATCTCCCTCAGCTTTAGCTTTCTTACAAAGAACCTTTGGCCAAAGCCAGATTTTTGTTTTGGTTGGACAACCTCCATTGTTCTTATCATTGAGGCTCCACTCAGTTAAATAAAGCTTATTAGCAACTATTGTTTGTCAGGATTTTTCTGAAGAAATAAGCTTTATGAAAATCTACTTCTCTGTCACCCTGAAAGCAGGGAGCAAATCCATTATGCTGCCAGATGGCAGGGAGCAAGGCAGTGACAGCAGGGGAAAGAGGCAGACATGAAGGACAACAGACTGCTAGATTTGGCTGTGCCAGAAGATGCAGCGATTGGCCATCCCAGGACAGCAGCCAATACCATGGATACAGCTTCTCCCACAAATGAACATCTCTCTTTCATCCAGTCCCACCTTCTTGCTCTCTCTTTTCCCCACAGGAAAAAGAGGTGCCAGCCCTCATCCCTTCCCAACAGAAGCACGAGATGCAGTGCTTCTGGCAGGGAAAGAAGACATGAGAAAAGGAGAGATCTTGCATCCTCGGGTAAAAGAAATACTAAGTAGCCAAGCGACTATATTTTTTAGTGCTATCCAGCACTACCTCTGGATTTAAAATAAAACATCTGTTTTGGTTTTTTTGTTACTAAATAATAAAGTGATACCCGGAAACAGTGACCTCCCTGCTACTAAAAAGATCTCCTTTGCAAATCTCTTTTCTCTAGATTTCTGCTTCTTAATTGAAATTTTTATACTGCTTTTAGATTTCAGTTCGTGCAGTGCCGAAACACCATTTTAGCACGGACAGGTAAAATAAAAGATGACTGATGTACTCTCCTCCCAAACAGAAAAAAACATCCTGCTTTCCTGAGATTGTACGCTTGTTAAATAATGCTAGTTGTATTTCCTTCAGCATGCTTGCTTCCAAGGAGAACTAGATCGTGTGGACAGGTAGATTCCTAAGTAACCAGCAACCATCCCTCCTACCTTCCCCCTTGACTCAAGGAGGCAGCTTCTTTGCTGTTATTATCCCTGTCACAGGCGTAAGAAATGTACACCCAACAGGCTAGTCTAATCCACTAACGGGAAATTAAGGGGGGAAGGGGCCCTCAAACTCCTGCCACCATGCATTTACTTTATTATTTACTCACAGTAGTTAGACAAACAAAAAAGGCTGTGATTCATACCAGACACGGTATTTCCCTTCCCTAAGTGACTGAGATGGAAACATAACCTATGATTTTAAATAATGGGGGATTTTAATGCTATCAAGGCATGGATGAGTTAATTTGTTTATAAAAATAAGCTTATTTCCCCTCCAGTTCTAAAATATCAATCTGTTACTTTTTTCTTGGGACTGAAATGCATACAGTCCTGTGTTGCATGCATCACTGTGAGTTACAATACCTCCCGTGTAAAGATTTAGTCTTACAGCATGTGTATCTATAAATTAACATAAATTGCCATGTGAAAAGTCACTAAAGCAGTTGTTCTGCTTAGTTAAGATTGATAATTGGACTCTGAGCTATTCAGAAATTCATGGGATGAAGTATATTGAGCTAATCCCCAACATTACACATAGACTGAAAATCAAAATTTGACTTTTTCGTGTTAACAACTTATCACATTTTTTGAATTAAACTCTGTCAGCTTGTTTAAAAACACCTGTTTCTGTGCTGAAAGAAGTGTTAAGTCTCATTAGCCTTTCCAGAAACCACATTTTTCAATGAAAAATGTATATGCTGTTTCAGAAGTAATTTCTAGCCTTGAAAAACAAGCACTGTTAACTTTATCAACCATTCTTTTCCATTCAGAGAACACTCAACTTTTCTGTCCATATAGAAAAAAGGCAATACTGACTCACACCTGGGAAATCACATCTACACAAAACCCAAACAAATAAAATTTGTCTATACAAAAGCATCTCTCTTTTGACAGAGAAAAAAAAATCTTGGAAGACTGATATCCTGGTTCATAGCAATACCGTGAGATATCCAGGAGAGTATTCTGTTTTCCCCTCATACCTTTTTCTCATCTTTGTTTGCAGGAAAGATATAATTTTTTTTCATGCATATCACAATCTTGTGGTCTTATCTTGAGCTAGGATCAACCAAGATCACACAGAGAGCAGAGAAGGGGAGGAATGTTTTCAGGGTCACCTATTTTGGAGTCTCTTGACACTGGTGGAAATAGCTGAGTTAGCAAGGCGGTTATTCAGGAAAAAATCTCCATGTTTACAGAAATTGCTGCTGCTTTAGCCTGTCTCTATTTCGTAAGACATTCCACACACAAGTGAGTTTGGAGCTCTGCTCTTCTTCCCTGATGGGGAAAAATGGATGACCTTCTCTTTGTTCCTTTCCTTGTATGCCATAAGCAGTGAGTATAAGAAGTGTGTATGCACCTCTCAGAGGTCACGTCACTGAGGGAACTGGTGAACAGAAGTTAATTAGGGGGCCCTCAGTAAGCTGGACTGCCAAAACTGGTGTGAGAAATGAGCAAAGCATCAATTGTTGGAGTCAAAGACAAATAAATGTTGTAATGAATGAGGACAGTTAATGCACTCATTTTTCAGGGATCAGAAGAATCTGAAGCTGCAGTTTCAGACAACCAAAAACAATGTTCTGCAAGTGGTGAAGAGACAGAAAAAGCATATTATCAAAAAAGAATGTATTGTCAACATTGAAGTTGCACGAGAGTAGGCTTCAGGAGGTGATACACCTATAAGTAGAGACAGAGCCAAATGAATTTTTCTTATAATCTGATAAATTTTTAGTCTTTGTTATGTATTTTGAGCTTCAGATTTTGAGATTATCAACACTGAGTGTTCACGGTTCCCTCCTCACAGACCAGCTCTCTAAATGTGGGTTTCAGACAGCTTGTTGACATTCTGCTCATTCTCTCCAGGTGGGAAAAAAAAAACAACCACCAGCCAGAGGAAACAGGTGTGAGAAGAAAGCTAAACAGTATTACAGGAGCTGTTGTGATCAATTTCTACATTTTTTCTTAAAATTATTTTAGAATCAGTGTACTTACAAGAAACCAACAAAAAGATGGAGGAAGAGATAAAGTATTATCTTATTTTCCCCCTTTTCTGCAGTCAGACAGGGGAGAAGAGATGAAAATTACGTTCACCAACAATTTAGGCTTTAGGGAAAGAAAGTAGAATGTGTTTTGTTTGGGGGTTCTCGTTTGTTTGTTTGTTTTACCACTACATGCAAGTTTGAGTAATATTGTGACATGAGGTCTAGGACGTTATGATCCAATAACTAGTGATGCTCTGCAACTTTAAGATTGCTCTGCTTTAAAAACCAGAATAAAAGATTTTACTATGCTTCATACTACTTACAGTGGAAAACCAAGACAAAATAAATACATAAGCAGAACTGCCAGTCAATCAAGCCTTTTTTTTTCTGTCATCTAATGTTTGAGTTGGGACTCAGGAAGAGAGCGCTAGCAAGGTAAATACATATTTCCACTTGTCTTGCACACAAGCACAATTTTGAGTTTCCAGCAATGTCAGAATCCTTTTCAGAGTGCAACTGCACCACTGAGTGAGCTTCAAAATGCGTTATTGAGACTTAATTGTACCCAGTCTAGGTTCCTTCTCACAGTATATTTCAAACGGGTGAATCTGCCTTGGAAACAGGGTTGTACTGCGAGTAACAAACTGAGGAAAAGGAGATGCTGTAGCTTAGTCACTCAGCTTTCAAAATAAAGGTTTGATTTAGAATGCTGAGCCTTTTAGACTTTTCACTTCAAAATGTGACCCTGTCTGTTCTGACAATCTGCCAGATGCAGAGTTGAAATAGATGGCGATACATTTTAAAATTACAGGTTTAAAGATTCTCAGGGCTGTCAGGAATACCTCAGTTTTCAGCATGGAGACAAACTCTGCACGATAGCAGTATTACAAAGTAGAAAGTCCAACCATCAAAGCAGAAAAAAAAAATAAAATACAGTTTTCATTTTAGAAACTATTCATTAATTTCTCCCCAAACCTCAGTAGCTTCCTTATTATGAAAAAAGGCACAATAAGTCCAGTGAAGGGGAAACATATACAGAGAGAAACCCCATTATACAGCAAATGTGTACCAAAGCAATCCTTCCCAGAGGAAATAACTACATCACATAATTTGGCTAAATACAGCTGATAATTTATCACTATTGATATCTATTGTGAAGAGAGCAAGAAAAATCAAATCCAGTGCTTTGGGACACAGAATGACATATTCCCTCATTTCAGCCTTGATTGTCTTCTGTCAAGTTTCAACCACTGCAAAAAGCTTTGAAAACAACAGTCATTTAGAAAAAGTAGTTTAGCAAGAATGCATCATACCACTGTTCATAGTGCTTGATGTAAAACAGTGCCTTTCCCCCTGAAACACAACTTTTTCTGGACATTTAGAAGAAATAAATCAGTTGGGTCACGGAAAGTGTAAAGTAATTTTTTTAAATTATATATTATTTGCTGAAGAAGCAGCTTCAAAACTATATTCTGTGAGTATTTCAACCAGGGGAAAAAAATATGTATCTAACAAATACTGAAGTGCCACAGTGGTTTGTTCCAAGAGAAGACCAGAAGAACTTGTCTCATTTTATCTAATAAAATGTAGTCTGATAAGGGATAATGCAATTTTCCATAAATGTACAAGGGAGGTAAAAAAAACCAACAATCAAACCAAAGAGCTCGTACGGACACTGAAGCTAGTAGTTTAAATTTAAGCAGAAAATCAGGAAGAAAGCATTCACTTTAGCGTTACGTTACGATAGCACTCCAACTACGGAGAGCCTTCCAAAGGACAAATACATTACTCCCTTTTCTGTGAAACTTAAGAGTATGTATAGAGTGGGTGTCGTGGTTTAACCCCAGCCAGCAACTAAGCACCACGCAGCCGCTCACTCCCTCCCCCCAGGAAAAGAAGTAAAACTCCTGGGTTGAGAGAAGAACGATTTAATAGAACAGAAAAGAAGAAACTAATAATGATAATGATAACACTAATAAAATGACAACAGTAGTAATAAAAGGATTGAAATGTACAAATGATGCGCAGGGCAATTGCTCACCACCCGCCGACCGACACCCAGCCAGTCCCCGAGCCGCGAATCCCTGCCCCCCCACTTCCCAGTTCCTAAACTAGATGGGACGTCACATGGTATGGAATACACTGTTGGCCAGTTTGGGTCAGGTGCCCTGGCTGGGCATGAGAAGCTGAAAAATCCTTGACTATAGTCTAAACACTACTGAGCAACAGCTGAAAACATCAGTGTTATCAACATTCTTCTCATACTGAACTCAAAACATAGCACTGTACCAGCTACTAGGAAGACAGTTAACTCTATCCCAGCTGAAACCAGGACAGTGGGTTTAATGACACTGATGCTTGTGAAAAGAAAAGACAGAATGGTATGAGCCAAGATAACCCTTACAACCTGTTCTGAAGTACCTAACTGCTGTTCTAAGCTGTTTCCTCCAAGTTATTTTGACCACAAAATTCTGCTCTCTCAAAAAAGTGTTTTCTCTATGTGCCTACAGAGAATGGGTCTTTTCACATGTTTTCTCCTGATTTGTGCAATTTCTCCTTCAAAAGATAAAGTATTGAGACAGCTTAGGGTGAAAGTATAGGGAGAAGAGGCACACAGAGAACCCAACAATTCTTCCAACTCCCAGTAATAAAAACTCATCTCAGATGAAGTGCGAGACTCACTTTCCCACTTGCTTTCCCAAGGAATTCTGAATACTTCTTTAACTTTCCGTTACTTTTTCTTAAAAATATTAAAGCTTAATAACAAAACAAAGACAAGTTAATTCCTTCTCCTACTTACGTATCTTGGTGATCAAAAATTACTGTTCTTTCCCCACACACACTTTTGACACTACAAAAAAGTCTTTGTCACCAGCTTAAATTACAGACAGAAAATATGTAAACTCCGCTTGTGCATGCTGCACTACAGAATTAAATTTTCTGGCAAACAGATTTGCCACCATGGGATCTATTACAAGTATAAATTTCTGTGCAGACAGCCTTGGGCAACCTATAGATGAGGTTTCAGGGGGTTCATAAATATATTTTCTGAACCCAAATTTCTGTCTTTCTATTAAATACCATTAGCAATAAAAGTCTTTTTGTCTTTTATCCAACTGTTAAAAAGCCCCAGGGGCTAATGCTGATAAAGATTTTCCCATATTATTTTAGGATATCCATTAAGGCAATAATACCTCTTTAAAAACATGGGGGTAGCTGCCCAAAGTCTAGTGTTTTGTGCATTTGCATGTCTTATGTTTTTTATAAAAAAGGGATAGTATGTTAAATCATTAGCTGGCTGGACAGATCTGTCACTTCTGGCATCTCACCAGCAGCCCCATGTGCTAAGAGTAAAGAAATGACTAAATCACAACTGTTCAACTCATTTCAGTTTTCATCTAAACTGCAAGAAATGTAGAACCAGGAGTGTCACTACCAAAGTTCTGATACTTTTAGTAATAAGAGAAAGAAAAAGAAAAATCAAATAGTTGGCAAGAGATAAATTAATTCTCTCCACAAGATAAAATATAATGTGCATGCTAAACACTCACTGGAACTTTGAAAAATATCTTCGAGGCAATGTTTATCATCTGCAAAAATATATATATAATTGGGATATTGGCACGTACACATCTTACACTGCACTGCAATGGAAGGGATGCGTGAGCAAGCACATGATAAGCTTTTGTATATATTTAGTCCAAAATGTAATGTTCTCAGAAGCAAATAGGAATACAGTATCCTAATGGGCATCCACACAAATGAGCTCTCCTCCTTCTGGTTATGTTTCTGAAGAAAGTGTTTGGGCGGTTTTAGAAAACATTGAACTGCATGATGTAGACTTAGACATTGCCTGGTAGACAAATTTGGAAAGTGCAACCAAGTTTGTCTAGAGACTTTTAAGATGAAAATTAAGTCAACTAAAAAAAAACTGAAGGAGATTTCCCTTCAATTTATGAAGTAGTATTCACATTATTTTCATATTTTATGGAAACTGGAAACAACTTTTTCTTTTTTTTTCTTTCTTTTACAGTAAAAGACACTACTTGCCATCATGAGGACCACAGAAATTTAACTGACTTTCCCTAATCTATTGCATGTACAGAAAATAACGAAGGAAAAAAAAAAAGCAGGGGAAAAAAAAGTAACAATGAACATACAGTCTTGGGGAAAAGCTTAAGCATTTGATGCAAACTCGGAATATTTAGGATCAAGTTTGAAAGATTTGTGACTGAAATCCACAGGGCAGAATGGGTGAAGAGTTTCCTATGCTTCCAAAAGATACACAATCTTCATCAGATAGACTGAATGGGAGACAAACTTCTTTCTCTGAGCTCCAAGTGGCCAGATTGTGAAGGCCTAACGGAGACACAGTCTTCACTCTTCCTGTACTTTTGTGCTCTAATTCTTGTGAATTATGTCAAGCATTCAAAGTGTCAAGTGTTATCATATGGGCACCTGGCAGCTTAAGGCAATCCAGACTCAGGACATGTCTGGCTATGGGTTAGTGGGGCTTCCTTCACTCAAACCTACACTGCAGGCCAGAAATTGGGGTTTGCTGAGAGTGCACGTATCGCAGTAAAATCTCATGCATACCTAGAGAACTAGCATGCCCTGGGAAGGAAGAAACAGCCCATTTATCCATTGAATAAATGATCTGAGGTAATAGTCAAGTAGTCTAAATGTCACTTGGTGCCTATTTGCTGACTCTGAACAGACTCCCATTGAGCACCTAATGGATATTTCTTCAAAGGCAAAGGGATTTGGAAGAATTCAGGTCATCTTAGGATGACCTTCAGTTCCTATTCCATTATCAGGACAAGCATCTAGGTCGCAGCCATTTGAACAGGTACTAATCATGTAGAAATAGCTTTCGAGAAAATTACATTCAGTTGAAAAAAAAATCCAAAGCCGTCAACTTTATATTTGCCTAAAGCAGGCATTACTAAACCCAAAGAAAGAAGCAGCTGAATCCTCACCAAATCACAAGAATGCATCCTAAGGGCACCATAAGGGTGTGCAGTTTTAGAACTAAATGCAGTAACTAAATACAGAAGATCCCAGTCTTATTTATCCAAAATTCAAAAGAAACATTTTGGCTCTTCTACAGTATCTTCCCGGAGTATAGCCTGAGAGCAAAGAGAAACGGCAATGTGAAACAAAAAACAGAATGTAGTATTGTCACTGAACTACTGCAAAAAGGGTATTCAGGAATTTCCAGCCTTAAAGCAGCAGCAGAAAAGAGCATTTTGATTCCATTTCAGTAGAGGAATAAGTTGTAACATGAGCCTTCCAACACGCAGTGGTGCAAATTTACATGCTAAACTTGCAATAGTCTCTCCCCTTGCTATTTCGTGTTTAATTTAATTTTTGTGTGTACACTCTTAAAGCCTTTTCCTCCTCCTCTTAATTATCAAAAATATCTTTAAGTTGTTTAAAAAAGCAGGGACAAAGGCTTTCTGTTCATTGACTTTTTGTTTGATGTGTTGCTCAACTCTTCACAGAGAAGACATTGGTAATATAAAACCTGTCTATCGACATGTCCATTGTTAAAATACTTGTTACGGCAATAAGACATCACTTTCTGAATTGTAACTCACTTTCCCCATTGCTGGTAATATTGCCAGACAGTTGCCTTTCAGTCAGATATTATTTACGGTCAATCTTAATCCAGAAATAAGAAACTCACAGGGGAAATCTGTAATTGTGGAAGTTGCATTTTTCCTCCTTTCCTGCACGTTCAGAAAAAAATGCCTTTATTTTTTATTTGTGCATCTAAACAAATTTTATTTGTATTTCAACAGACTAAGACACTAGCCACGACGTTGCTCTAAACTTGACTTGATTTACAGATTTTTCTTATAAAGATGTATGTTGTCCATATTTGCTCTATGTACATACACTTTCACAGGGGAGAGCTATAACAAAGATGCATAATTCCTTTTAAGCACCTGAATTCTGTATCTGTGCTTGGCAAAGTAGAAGTAAGTTACAGTCATCGTAAACCAATTTTATTTCACAAGGCCTGTCATATCTTCAATTCAACTATTCTTTCATGTTTTGTTTTGTTGTTCCTTTGGTACATGATACAGCCCATTCTAGTTTCACAGTAAGTAGGCAATATGCGAAAGCTCAACCAAATTATTAGCTCTCATAAAAGAAACCATAAATGACATCTGTCTTTATACATCCCATTATATTAGTAAAAATGCAGATTAAGAACATTAAACATCATAAATTTCCATTGTACAGAAATCATGATATATTCTTCCAAAGAAACTAAATACTAGGAGCGGTTTGCACCTTAACTGCTTCAATATTTGCATAAATATCTATTGTGTAATTTTAGCAACATTCTGGATGCACTTCAGGGCTTAAAAGAGGAGCCTGTTCTGCCTTCTGTGCAACTGTTAATATAATTATGACCACTGTTACATTTGGTACTGTTATACTCTGATTTAGACTTCTTTAAGAACCTTTAAAATTGGGCAGACCATTGAATGAGTCATAGTACGAATTTACGCTTGATGAGACAGAGCATAAGTCCAGAAGTCATGCTGACTGGATTTACAAAAATACTA
Source organism: Haliaeetus albicilla (assembly GCF_947461875.1). Lineage (NCBI taxonomy): Eukaryota > Metazoa > Chordata > Aves > Accipitriformes > Accipitridae > Haliaeetus > Haliaeetus albicilla. The sequence continues at coordinate 20,218,636 of NC_091488.1, read as the reverse complement.
GCTGTGCAATCCTGTCTAGATACCTGTTCACATGATACACTGATATACACAGTTTCAGAGCTGCAAGAAATGCAGCAAAATGTGAAGAGTTACAGCTGTAGAACACAACTTACTCTATTTTTATTGTCTTCCATGAGACATCCTCTTCCATGTGAGGGGTGTGACAGAATTGGCAGTGGTGGGTTAGAGCCTATAAAAACAGATAAAGGTGTGAAGAACTAAAGGTAGAACAGCTGAGCCAGCAAAAATGTCATTATAGAGTAATATGGTTTAGAAAGCCTCATATCACACTGTACTATCATATAACTACCTTGACCTTACAAGCCCCTTCTTCCTCACTGAAGAACAGTCAGCATTGTTTTACTGGGAGGAGGAAGGGGGGCATGGGTGAGACTTCAGCAATTATTTCCTCCTCAGAAAGCTATTGACTGACTTGACTATATGGTACACGTTTTTGAGGTCCCTGTTTTATAATCATACTAATTCACATGAGGGAGATCATAAAATTCCCATAATGCTACAGGCCTAAAAATATGAGGAGGGAACTTTGTACAACTTTGGTGAAGCACCTCCTTTTAAACCCACCCATGTAGTCGAACTTCTTGTTTTCTGCACTGCAAAGCCTCTCAAGCCACCTCTCCCCTTCGCCCCGTGTCCCCCCCTACCCCTGCTAAGCAGATGATGGGACAGTTTCTTTTAACTCAATCCATTTGAGGAAGTCTTAACAACATGCTGCCATATGGTCCACCTCCAGATCAAGATCACCACAAGGCTAGGTGATTAGCATGAACACAGAAGCTGTTTGTGTTTTCAACATAATTAACAAGTTTTCAGAATTCAGTGATGCAAGCCACAATAGTAAAAATGGCTATTTTTTTGAACACTCAATTACCTATCCAGTGACTGGATCAAGTAATCAGCTGGCCTTGCTTTAGCTTAAAAGTACAATATGACCCGATGAAAATTTTCATTAAGAATACTAATGCTAAGAAAAGGCCCATCAGCCAGCAGAACCACCCTATACATCAGGCTACAATCAAAACTGCTGAGTTAAACCACCTTCATGGATAACATCTCCACCACTTCGCTCGTTATCTTTCTGGACTAATTCATAAAATAGCAATAATTTTGATGTAACTACACTTCATAATCACATCAAAGACTTGTATTCTCTTTGTTATCAAGGCAGTGCAAATGATTCATGATGTGAAATGTCTGATACATTATATGATTCAACAACCTACCTTACAAAGTATGAAAATGAGTGAGAAGACTTACAGTAAAATTTAATACTTTAAGCATATTTTATTGTGAAATGTTACATGAATTATCTGATTCTCTGGTATGTGAAGTTTGGAGTTTCAATCTCCTCCCTCACTAGGAAGTCCTTAATCTTACCTTTTTATAAAGACCAATTGTATTTTTTACAATACACACTGTTTCTAAAACATATTGTGCACAAAGATGAGCCAGTATTCTGGCAAGACTGTGCTAGACATCAAGAGAAATGCAAAGGACTGCAAAACAGACTCTGGTACTGTCTATGTTATTTTCTTCACACAAGTTATGCCACAGATTTCAGTAAGCGTGTTCACACATATGATGTAACAAAAAGTGGATCACACGTTATCAAAATATGATAAGCAGATTTTGAAGAGTTCGTATTGATTTGAGGTGCCTCCATGCTAAGGCACATCTGAACCAATTGTTTGAAAAAGACACGATTTTCAGACCTTCGAATGTGAAGAATCAGACTCAATATATTTCAACTTGAGACTCAAAATTATTCTACCAGTTTGAAAAGAGGTAAGGAAAAGGAAGAAGAAAGAAAGAAACAAACTATGCATTTAAAATACAGCTTTTCACAGGAACAAGAACAGTGGTGCCAAAATTTTACAAAAACTTTGCCTCTTCTGTGAAAGAGCAAAAAAAAAAAATTAACATGGAAAAATCTATCCTAACTTTTTTCCCAAGTACATATGTTAGAGGAGAACCAGACATGACAAATAGATAAAATAGGAATCCTGGTGAAGTCACAGAAATTTAGTGAGTTAGTTATTTTAGCTAGAGTGGTTTGGGTATGTAATTACCATGCTAGACCAAATTCCATACATCCTAGCCCTCCTCGAAATAATGAAAAGTCAACTTTTCCCCCTCCCTTGTACCACACCGACTTAGTCCTTTCCATTTAAAAGTGTATTATGAAATTAGGATGAACAAAATTAATTTTCAAAGCAAAGAACATGACCCCTTGGGGCAAAGCCGTGTGTATGCTGCCAATATTTGAGCAATTAGTATTCAGTTATCTACATGCATCACAAATAAATGTCTTGACCTTCTACTCATGTGAGAAACTCAAGTATTAAAGCAAAAGAGGGAGTCAATAGGTATTTGCTGTCCTCTGAACATTTGAAACAATTATTCTTAAAAAAATGGCTAAACCCTGTCATACCATTCATATGCAGACAGAATTTATCGCTGACACTGTTGTTAGCTATGCCTAAGGAAATATCTCACTAATAGACACCCAACATTCAACACAATCTCATCAAAGAAAGTGATTCTACAATCTAATGATGCAATTATTTAAGAGGAATAATTTCCAAAAGCTTCTGCAATTTGTAACAAAATATTTAGGTACATATAATCTGATAACTATTCTTTTCTCATTAAATGCCTGTGAAATTCTAAACTGAATGACCTGGCTGTTTGTGCATCAGTTCACATGGCCACATCATCACTGGCACCTCCCGCTGCCCCAATACCTCTTAGACCTGATGTTTCCAAAAGCACCATGGACATATGCACTGACCTGAGCCCTCACAATTACACAGATAAGCACCATGCATCACAGAGCAGAGAGTGAACAGACTACAAGAACACAGCACACCTATTTTTATGAACGCTTAAGGTCATGGTGTACTCAGACATGAGACAGAAAAGTTTTCACTGCTAAATCATCTACATCTTAATTCCTTTGTAAACAGATTCCTTGATTTTGAGTGTGTTTTAGGGTGGTTTCGAGGATTCCCGAGAAGGTAAACACACACACACACACACACACTGACTATAAGGGAAAAAGCAAGCTTTTTATTAACTACACACATGTGTTATGCTAAGGGTATTTTACAAAGCCAAAAAACTATTAACATACTGACCCAAGGACTGTGAAGAAGATGAACCATCCATACATTCCATACATTCTTGTGTCATCTTGCGCCGCGAGCCCAGTCCAGCAGTCGGTAGGTGCCAGCTCCATGTGGGTGTCCCCACAGAGGCAACAGTGATCTTGCCGTACACCAGCCCACTGATCTTCAGAAAACCCTGGTATTGTATACATTCGTGGAGGAATGGGTGTCAACACTTGCAGCAAATGAGTGCCGAAACACACCTCGATTGCAACCTCGAAAGCCTATGGCACATACGCCCGCTGGCCAGGCACGCTGCATGTGCCATAGCCATCCCTTCTATTGGTTCATGGGCTCTGTGTATGCGGCAAATTACCATAATCCATCAGTCACGTCCACTATGCTCTAACCCATAGCAGGACTTTTGCAAGGTAAGCAAAATTATGTGTGGTGCCTTGTATTCCTCCATTATTGCATGTACTACCTCCCTTAACCTTGCTCTACTTTCTTATCCCTATGGTCAGCATTTCAAACAATAGACAATAAACTACCTGTTCCCTGTGCTGACTATGTTTTTAGTTATCTATTTCTTACTCGGTGTTCATCCACGGACCAAAATTCCGTCTTTTAACCCTTCCGTACACAGAGTGTCATTAATCTCAATTAAACTCAAATAGACTAAAGGACTGACATAACAGAGATTGCAAAGAAGTATACACTGGGATTTATCCAGCACTCTCTATGTTATATGGATTTATATATATACCCCACAGTTAAGGAAAGAGACATTTAGTTCTCTGATGCCAGAAGATGGGACTTCCAGGAAGAGAAATTATATTAACAATTATATTAATAATATCAACATTAATGCTTCTATCTGACATTGCTCTGGGCATAGGAAGAGCTGACTCTTGCCTGCAGAGCCCATAGCACTGTCTCCCTGCTATCTGGTACATGAAAGCTTTTCAAGGTTCCCTTTTGAGTTCACAGAACAGGAAAAGATTTCTCCAGTAATCAGACCCAATCTCATGCTCTGGCAGGCAACCAGGTCATGTAGCTCTGCTCAGAAATGTAACAAGCTTAAAATCAATTATGTTGTTTGCCCCAGTGCTTTAATGGAAAGGCAGTTTCAGCACATAACTTTGAATTATTTAGGAGCTCCAAGACCATGAGCCACAAGAGACAGGGAAAACACAAGAGAGTCATCCGTGTGACAGAAGTCACGATAAAGCTAGCTAACAGTACAAACTCATATTCCTTCTCTCAGGCACGCACCTGTACTCCCAGCACCTTTTGAATCAACGGTGTTTATCAGATAACAGAAACATGAATATTCTGAAGAGCTGAATTGAAATATATAGTTGCGTGACTTAAGAAAGAGGCTCATTAGCTAAAAATAAAACCACACAACCCCCAGTGCTATCAACTTCCTGAACAATTAATTTATGGTTGACACATCAGTGGAATACATGTCAGACATGCCAGAATCATTCTGATTCAAGCAGAATTTCCTCAAAGGTCATTTTCCCTGGGTAAGCGCTTCAGGACCTGGTACTGCTTAAAGAGCCTTGGTAAAACACCAAACTGTGTTTAACAAGTGCTTATAAGTATATGCCACTAATAGAAGCAATTATTTGTTAAAATATTGGTGAGGGGAGGAAGAAATCACAAACATCTCAAGGTGAGGTTCAACACTAGCAAGGGTTTAGTGTATTTACTGGTCTGAGGCACTGCCGTGCCCCAGCACCCATCCCTTCCTCCCACCACTTTGTGTCACAGCATGCTCTCCCACTGGAGTAGAGCACTAGAGTCACTGTGCAGCTATGTTGCAAACGCCAGATCAAGAACTGATCCAGCTAAGGAAAAAAAAAAAATCAAAAAGCCTACCATTTCCTTCTTAATTTTCAAGAGAATCTGTCCCCAAACTTGATTCATACCACAGGCAGCTCTGTCAGCACAACAGAGGCGCCAAAGGGGTACACAAACAAGAAAAGGAGGAAGCACCACCTTAAGCTGGTATTGCAGCCAGGTGTAAGGTAAAGCCACCACAGGCTCACAGTGTAGGAACCGTGTTCATCATACAAATGAAATGTAGTTTCCTAGACTGTTGACCTCTTAGCCTCTTCCAGTATCATGTTTCTTAAAGATATTCACAGTGTGCTACCATCTGGGTCTGATCTTTAGCTAATATAAATCCACTGAAATCAGAAGCCCATGTTGCTTCACATCATGTCATCAATACTTTCACTGCCCTGAAGTAAAGTATCTCAGAATAGATGCACAACATCAGAAGCCCTAACATGCTGAAATAGGTCCATTATGTTTATTTCATCATACCTAAATATATTTCAGACAGCTTCATTTTCTCCAGAGAATAGTTTTCTTCTGTGCTTGGAAGGTAAATTTAAATATATTAAAAGCTTTGCCTTCAGCAAAGATGCTTTCAGAACAGGAATACTCATCATTCAAATAAATGATAATGGGTTTTTCCATCAACCTGTTCATTTATCCATGCCACTATTTTTATTGATGTGTTTCTCCTTCTAAGCAAGGTTGAGTAGAAATCTACATTCTAATTAACATTTTTTATATGACTGTGCTCTGATTAAAACTAAATGGCAACAGAGAAATTTGCATTGACCATTCAAAACTAAGGTATAATTGCTCTACAAGGATTAGGAATGGCTTTTCATCTGGGTTTCTTTGACAATTGTTACATCTACTGAATAAAAGGAGGCTTCATTCTGGAAAGGGAATTCCTTTTTAAATATTTTAATCTGATACAAATTTACAGACTTAGCATGGTATTGTGTGGCATTCACCACACTGATTACCTCCTTTTTGTACCAGAAATATTTGTTATTCCTCATCAGGTGCCAGAAAAAGGTTTGTATCTCATGTCCTGACCTTTGATGTATGTGGGAGGGGTTTCTATTAATACAGCTGGGCATAGCAGTTGCAACAGCGTTTGACCTTCTCAGCTATATATACTCAGTTAAAAGTGTAACTCACCAGTGGGAATGATGGATATTCACTACAATGGCTCAGAAAAGTGCTAGTAACCAATGCAATTCTTTATTGTCCAAAGGAATTTAACTTTGAGGAGTAAAGGTAATCCATTGAGGCCATCTTTATCCACAGCAAAGGAATGTCATCCATCCCAGGTTTTATCTTCAGAGCCGGCTTGCTGCAATACAGAGTTTGCACCAAGGCTTATGCTGGCAGAAGCCAGCGTAAATCCTAAGAGCTCTGATTTTTTGAGTTATGCTGGGAATCCAGAGCAAGGATGCAAGAAATATGCTTGTGCTTTGTAGTAACTATTGGACTGTGCTCCTTTAAGAAGTTACTGCTGTACCTCTTAAGATTGCAGTGCTAATATAATCTACTAGGACATCTAAACACTTGCATGTTAACGTTCCCAGTACAATATAATATTACCTGATTGTTTTGTATTTGAAATGCCAGTTTCTGACAAGGTATTTACGAAGTATTATCATTAATCTATTTTATTATCTGCTGAAGTGAATTTTCAAAACATAAGAATAACTACGAGTACATCCATATCAGCATTTCAGTTCAGGTCAGGAATGTACTTTTGAAAGAAACCACCTGATCATCCCCACTTCCAACATTTCTGTTCACATTGCAGTGCAGTCTCTGAGCACACAAACTGTATTCCTTTCAGATGAAACTGTACCAGAAGCTCATCTAACATGCCAAAACCACTGAGGACATTCAGTCCATAGGCTCACACTAAAGCTGGTGCAAATCAAAACCCCTGAAATAAGTATAGAATGATGTCAGATCCTCAACACCACTTGCTTTCTCTACAGATCCACTCCTATTTCACCATGGCAGTATGTGCTGAGGCAGTGGTGTAAACGGTCTAATTTCCCTTCATTTTTGCTACTTAATAGAAGGGGTAACATAAGAGTTGGCAGAATAATAAAAGTTTATCCATATTGGAACATTCCATTAGTTTAACATGTAAGTTAAAATGACAGAAATGGAAATAATTCTCCTGTGGAATTGCACAAAACTGGCCAGGACTGGATAAGCAAGGGGATTTATTCACTGGATGTTTTGGAAGGATTCTGGGATAACTCAGATTAGAAAGGACTCCAGTTCTACAGTCCAACCTCTGGATCAAAGCAGGGTCAGCTCTGAGCTCAGACCAGGTTTCTGAGGACTTTCTCCAGTATAGTCCTGAAATCCTCCAAGCATAGACTGCAAAACCTCTCTGGACAACCTACTCCACTGCTTGCCTGTCCTCATATACAAGACTTTTCTTCTGCCCAGTCTGAAACTCTTTTCTTTCAGTTTAAGCCCATTGCCTCTCATTTTCCCACCACATACTGTTGTGAAAAGCCAGCTCCATGTTCTTGATAACCTCCTTGTAGGTACAGGAAGGAGACTGTTGGATCTTTCTCAGGCTGAACAAGCTCAGTTCCCTCAGCCTCTTCTCACAGGGCAAATGCTCCAGCATGACCAGCTTGACTGCCTTCTGCTAAACTGCCTCTGGTTTGTCTGAGTATTTCTTGTATTGGGTGGCCCAGAACAGGGTGATGTGTTCTCGATGCAGTCCAACGAGTGCAGAGTAAAGGGGGATAATTACTTCCCTCAGTGTACTGGCTGTGCTGCTGTTAATAGAGCCCAGGATGCTCTTGGCCTTTATTGCTGCCAAGGCACACTGCAAGCTTCTGCTCAGCTTGCTGTCATCCCAGAGCCCCAGGGCCTTCCGCAGAGTTCTTCCCCAGCCTGTCAGTCCCCAGCCTGTACCACTGCCAGGGGTTCTTCCTGCTCAGGGGAAGGACTCTGTACTTGTCTCTGTTGAATTTAATATTCACATTGAATATTGCAAGCAGTGGAATCAATTCTTCTGCACATACTGAGGAGGGCAGGGATGGGCTCTAAAGCAGTCAGTACCTTTGTCAGTGCCTTTGCAGGTTAGAAAGCATCCTTTTTATCTTTGGGAAACAATTGGTAGCAACTGGCCTTGCCCAGCACTTAAAAAAAGGGACACAAGCCCCTGGCATGAAACTCTCACCTCTCTCATGCTGTTTACAACTCGGGATACTAGTCTGGCTGCACTACTAGACCCAGTGATAAAAAGGACATTATACCCACTTCTTCCAAACAGGTCAGAGGTAGTTTAAAAAGCACCATGGAATGTTTATCCCAGGTAGACAGGAGTTTAAACAGGAAATAAAAATGGCTTTTGTGTTTAACCACTTCAGGCCCTCAAGTGCATCTACATGAATAGGAGTTTCCACAGACTCTGAAACTCAACCACCTAGCTAGCCTTACTATTGGTGTGATTTTTGTATGCTTCCAGAACAACCCAAATTGTTCTGATTCCCCATTTGCACACATGGTAATGCCACAGCAAAGATGGATAAGCCAGATTTGGTAGCTGTAATGATGATTAGACAGGCAGATACATCATAAACATAAACACCTTGATGTAAAATGTAAAGCATTACTCAGTGTGAGTTAAATTGCTGCTAATGTTGTAGGTCACTTAATCCTGGACAATGTTTCTGTTTGAGTGGCTTCTACTTTTCCCCATGTTGCCATTCTATTGCTGCCTATTTACCATTTGAAAGTCATAAGAGATGGTGACTAACTTATATTCAGTCATTGGGCATCTTTGAAGATCATTCTACCATTTTTTCTCATGTTTCCCATCATTTTAGAAAGCATGAAAAGGTCCTAGCAGACCCACAACTCCTCTGGCCCACTGACACTGAACCTTTGGTCCTTAATGGACAGACAGCCATAATGCTGCTAGGATTGTGCAGTGTTCATACTGGTTTATGTGGAGTAGATGCTAAATGCTACTAGATGAACTTCCACAGCTGATTAATGTTATCCACACATTAGCATAACCACAATAGACTTGTACTCCTTAGCCTCTTCTACTCATGACATACCAAGGAGCATCTCCAATGGGCTGCAGCCACTAACGGGCATTCAGTTCTAGCTCTCTGCCAAATTTTTACTTTGTCAGCACTGAAATGGTTTTGAATCCTGCCAATGAACACAAACTACTTAACAATGACGATTTTCATTCTGTTTGTGTAAAGATAAGTGATCCTACATGAAACCTGGCTGACAAAATATCATAATTTTGTGGGTTACTACCCACCGCAATAAAGTAATGTGTTTATGACTAAAAATTTTGTGCAAAATGAACTATCAGTCTCTAGACAGTCTTTGAATTCCTGGACAGCAATCTTTGATAGAGCCTGCAATCTAGAAAGAATAAGTTAGTATCAGCAGCAGCTTTTAGGCCATGGATAGCTATATATGTGAAACTGCTGCATGAAATAAAGCAAACAAGAAAGGCTTTGAGAGGCATCCTTTTTTGTCCCCAGCCACCACAGACAAAAGATTGAAATTCACTGATCTTTGCTCTCATATACATCCCATGGTGTGCCTGTCTCAAAACATATAAACAAGACGCATAGCAAATCATTCCATGTGATTACAAAGTCCAGATTAGTTAGCATGAGAACAGCTATACTGAGATCAATGAAGTCAATATTTTTCACATCTAGATTTTCTAAGCAGCAAAATGTATTTGTTTGCAGATAGTTGTGAGAAAAAACTTTAAGAATTACATGAATTATGCATAACCAGGAACATGTGAATGACAGCACTAGACAAAATGACATGAATAAGAAATAAAGAAATGGGAGGAGTCAATGGCACTGAAATCATCAGGTCATCAGACATCATGGCACATATCTACATACAATTTAAAGATGCTCAGAACCGCAAAACAAAAGACAGACTGCACCCAGAAAAGGAAACCATGCCTATGAGAAGATCAGCAGAATTCCCTAATGACATTCACAGAAGTGGGACAGGATGAAAAGGTAAAAAGATCACAATCACTGCCAGCTACTTGAAGGCACAAAAGGCACATTGAAAAAACAAGCACATGGTGGCTAAATGAAAACAGCCTATGAGACATGATGAGAGCCTTCATAGTTGATGACCCTTGTCCTCTGCTATCACAGGTAATCCTGCCCAGACTACTCCGACAAACACTGCGTTACTTGTAAGCATGAAGAAATGAGTATGAAAGCATGAGAAAATGTGCCTGCAATCCTATACAAGAATAGGTATGAGTGAATAAACCCAATTCTGTTTAAAATAAACAGAAAACTTCCCTTCCTACGCAGCGTACAATGAGATTTGTTACACTAGCTATAAGGTTGCTTTGGCTGTTAAACACCCGCAGGCATTGGAAACATATAACATAAGCTGTAGCAGCAAGTATTTGAAGAAAGTCAGCAATCAACATGGATCTTTTCTGTAGAACTTGAATTTTGTTTAAGGTATGTTACATTTTATTTCTCTTCTTTGCTACCATTTAATTATCAATATTTTTTACTCAAAGAGTTGAAAATTCAGAAAGTGACAAAATATTTGCTTTGATTCTGTTAGTTACCATAATCAAAAGCATATATTTCCATCAGAAAACTATTTCCAAGACAGTCATACTTCTAATGAACTTTATATTACAATGCAAACTCTTGTCCTTCTCTACAAGCAACAGTGGTCTTCACAGGGCAAACCATAAAATACGCTTGAATTAAATTGGATATAGAGTCAAAGGACACTTTAAACAAGCAAGTAAAAGTGCTTGCATTTTTATTTCCTAAATTTAATGATATCACATGGCATTTCCCTGGACAGTCATTTTTATTTTCTGTTTGACAGTTCTTCAATTTAAGTATGACAGGGCCAACAAGTGCCATTAAAAGTTCTAATGCATTTTTTTAAAGCAGGTAAGGGTGAAAACAAACTCTCTTCATTTTTCATATCTCTTGTTGCTAAATTGAACATAACTTGAAAGTGATATATTTGACAGAAGAATGTAACCGAAGTAATGCATATGAGCTGAGAAGGAAAACTGGTGTTTTTTGAAAAATCCAATAACATTACTATATGCTTGTAAGTTTTATCTGAAGTACCATCAAAAAGCATTCTTCCCTCTTCAACCCCCAAAATATTCATGGCAATCAAAAATAAACAAAAGTATGAAATTTCAATTTAAAAAAAACACTATGGCACGTACCTGAAGATATGGCAATAAGGTTTATTTCCTTGGATAAAAGGAGAAAAAAAGCAACCCTTTCCAGTATTTCATATGTTTAGAAATTTTAAAGGTTGGTTCATCACATTAAAACAGGCCAGGTATTGTTCATTATTTCAGTTCAGATTAAAATAACAAATACATAAAATAAAGCAATTCCTCCACTTTCCATTCAAAATTATGCAGGCCCAAGAGCAATGAGCTGATTGGCACTTCAGTGCAAAGGCTTTGTGCTGCTTGTTATGCAGAAAGGCTACTGGAATACTTTTGTCAGAGACAGCTATAAGCTGCCAAACAAAGATTAGCAATCATGGCAAAATATTACATTTCCCCAAAGTCGTTGACATTGTGACTTCTTTGACAAATTCAGTTTTAAATGACACTGAAGCACTGAAAAGTTTTAAGCTTTCACTGCATCTTAATGTAAAGAAAGAGTAGAGAGTTCTTTTATCTTATTGTAATGAACTTCCATTCATAATTCATCATTTTTAATATTTTAATAGATTACATGCTTTAGAGCCTACTCAAGCAAACTGGAAAACCACAGGGTATAGAAGCATCCTCACTACAATACAACAGTAGCAAGTAAGATTTCATAGTTCCTTGAGCAATGAAGGCTTGCCTCAGTAAAATTTTATGTACCCTTTACCCTCACACATTAGGGAATTTGTATCATCAAGCTATTCATGACATACTCAGAGACTCTGTACCCATTTAGTTTTGTATTCTTCTCTCTAGAGTTTCTAAATGCTTAAAACTATGTGAAAAAGTAAAAATTTCACAGTGAACAGCAAGGAATAAAAAGGCCTTGGTTTAAAGAAGTCTTTAGGCAGTAACACAAAAGTGAATCACAGTAGGCCAATCCCAGGTATTAAAAAAATAAATAAATAAAATGGACAGCTCTTATTTTATTTATTTAGGAAAAAATATTTATGTTAGAAATGTACTGATTCATTGAAATTAGCATAGTTCCATGGGCTTGCAAGGTAGACTGCCAAGGACAGGATTTCCAGCCCTGGGATAAAATAGGAGTATCTCTGCATGTGTCCAGAAGCTATAATGTAGTCAACAGCATGGTGATTTCATGTTCAGGACCTCCTGTCTGGAAGATGGCAGAAGTCCAAAGTTTATAGCCAGACCTACAGTTTCAGCTAATAGGTTTTTACTCCAGTGGAGGTACCAGCACATGTTCCAGTTCACTGCTTCTATTACAAAACTGGTAACCTCTGGTAGATTTGCACTCAGGTGATTCAACAAGATCACCCTACCTACTATCTAGGCTCACTTGGAAAACTCTTTATATAGTGATACTGATTACAGAGCATTCTCTGTGGATGCAAAGAAAGTCACAGAATGTGTCTGGATGTTCAACACCCTCATGCCAAAGCTACAGGCTGTTCTGGATTTTAAAAGTGTTTCAGTTCTATCCTAATTCAGGACTTTGCAGCTGTTCTCTGAGAACTTCTCTGTGAGCTCTCACTTTCTTTTTTCACTCAGCTTTCATCTGTACAGAATCGGATCTTTGGGAGATGTTCATCAAAAAGACCCCTTTGGTATTTCTGTTCCTATTTGTAGTGGGAAACTCACAGCCATCTTGTTCTTGAGTGGATGAAAGAAGCTGAGAGAAAGAAGGTACAAAATGAAGAAGGAAAAAAGCACTGGTTATCAAATTGCAAAAGAAAAAGTTGTAGCTGGCGAAGTTTAACTCATTTGACTTTTATTAAGGTAGTAGATTCTAACAATCCAAGAACATTCTGGTTTTCCTTATTTAATGCTTTGCATTCCTCCACATATAAAATATGCCTTTATTCTATTCATTGTTAGTATTTTTAAGTGGGTTTTAGTATTTATTCTGGTAAGGCATTATAGAAAACATGTAAAGCACTCACTTTAATTAATTAATTAATTAGTAAGAAGGCAGAGAGTTTATATAATTGCCAAGAACATACACCAGCATACATACCAGTCCCAGGAATGGAAAATCAAAGGGGTTTTATTTGCAACAAGATGGAAGATAACTGTACCTTGGCAGAACTAAAACCTGTTGTTCTTCCACATTGGCAGTTGAGGCCTTTAGAAGATAGGTCTGTTCATTCTTAGCCATCAAATAGAACATTTTCTTGTGAACATTTCAAAAGGTTTAGTAAAATTATTTAATTTACCCAAATTAGATAATAAGGGAGAACAGGCTAGAAGGATGATCAGAGGAATAGAGTATGTATTAGAGAGGTTTGCCTCCTATAAATCTGTAGGCTTATAGGAACAAACATAAGAACTTGAAGAAATGAGTCTACTGATAAGGGAACATTTTAGGTTTGTTTTGAAGTTTTCTATACCTTAGGAGATTTATTTTTAAGTTCCAATAGATTAATGGTAGCAAGAAAACAAAATACTTTTTGGAAGATACATTTATGGAGAGGTTATAGGACATAATTGCTATTGGGCAATAAATGACTGTTGTGCAACTTGAAAGATCTCTTCCAGTCCTCTTTCTTAGATCTTTGACTACACTCTACTGATCAAAAGCACTATTAACATTTTTTCCTTTCTTTGAAATCCTACAATGAAAATATGGCAGAAAGAATATCCATAAGCCGGTTTATAGTCTAAAGAAAGGAAAAGCTGTATCAATAAGCTTGAACATAAAAAGTCTACAGTTTCCTGTACAATTACTACCTATTGCAAGAGCTTCCATTACTTCAGTTACAGTTGTCCTGTTCATGGACAATATTTTCTTTCCTGCTCATGCCATTCACAGAATTCCCCATGGCATCAGTGCAGTAATGATATAAGAACTGTAAATGCAATTTGGATAACAATTTTCCAAGCAAGTCAGAAAGAAACAGAAAGGCAATGCTCCACATCTGCAGAACTGCAACTGTACTGCAGAAACAGTTTTTCCATTACCTAGAAGGGGAGAAAATTATTAGTGCTGTAAACTCTGCTAAATGCTTTACAGCAGGATTCTGGCAAGACTTCTTAGAATAGAGCACCTATTTACAAATGCATTTTTTTAACATACTCCCTTTCAAAAACCCTAGCTCCATGATGTCATGTGAATGTAAAATCCAATTAACTGTAATGGAATTCTGCATAAATAGAGGGTTAATATAAATGGGGTTGGTCCATTCCTAACCTCAGTTCAGTGTTTCATACCACTTGGCTATCAAAGGTTGCAAATATTTTTTCCCTATCTGAAACTCTTCATGCACTGTACACCTCTGACATTATTGCTCTACATAGGTTTGGGTACTAATGTAAGTTTATATTTTTAATTTTTTAAAAACAAGCGCACAGAGAAATAGCTAAGAAAACACCTGATTTTTGTTGTTAAAATATTGATACAAATGATAACAATCAATCCATGTGTGCATTTTCAGGTAATCAGATAAATATAAAGCTCTGTAAATTAAAATGGATAGAGAGAAATAATAAAGAGAGATGAAGGAACAAATAAAAATATAGAGAGGTGAAAACAGTCAATTTGAAAAAATTCCTACTACAAAAAAAAACAACCCCAAAAAACAACACACACACACCCCCCCACACAATGCTTACTAGTATAATTAGAGTACAACCACCTATACATTTCACTTCAATGTCAGAAAAGATCAGCTCTGTCAGGGGAAAAAATTACAGCTTGTTTCCAAACTTAAGAATTCAAGCCATACAAACAAACTCAGAAAACTCAGAGAAGGAAAAAAGATGTAATTCCTTCACCTGCTAAAGCAACAGAAATATAACGTATTTATAATAATGTGAACCAAAATCCATTTCTGAAAACTTTTTTTTTAATAAAGTTATTTGGCAGGAGTGAAGAACTATCAGAATCGGAAGTCATGGCTGTTTGTATTCATTCATGATTTTCTGACACTTCTCCTGAAAGATTCAGAGTTAACTAGGTGTCCAGGCCAATTTTCAAGTGCAGTAATTACATTCTGCCCCCTTAAATCGCCAAGTGCCACTGTCTGCAGCTGAGTTACTGCTAAGATCCATACCAGCGTGTCCATACTTCTGCAGTAAATGACGTGACATAAATTTGTATTTTAATCTTGTAAAAACCACTATGAGGCATGGTGTTGTTTAACTAGGTTCTGTCAATACAGTACTTTGAGATTTCCACATACACAAGTTTCCATAAAACAAACAAAAAAAGACCATAATTTAAGGGTAGCTGGTTGCTCAAAAGATAGGCATGTCTGATTGCTGTGGTGCAGGAATTTGGGGGAAAGGAAAATGAAGCAAAGAAAAGGTAGAGGTGGATATGTCATCTTAGATGTGAAGGAAGAGCTGGGGGTGGAATCTTGAGCAATTCTTACATCCACCTGCAGAAAAGGGGAATTATTAACTTCCTTTCCAGAGAGGTTTTTAAAAAAAGGAAAAACAGAACTGTTTGAAATAACAGTTCTGCCCAGACAAAGATATGTTTTATACCATATGTGGCTGATGAGCCAGCAAGCTTCAAGACACTACACATTCAGAATAAAGGGTCTCAGAAAAAAAGAGCTTTTCAAGTACAGTATATAGAACTGCATAACTTCTTAGTCACTCAACTTCCACCAAATGAAGGACATAATAGCCATAAAGTACAAGTCCCCTATCTGTCATTTGTCATTTGTTTTTCTCCTCTGCCTCTGTTAAATACAATTTTCATTTGTCTGAACGCTTTCAAAGTGAACGTGTTTCTCTGTTTGTGAAGGGTGACAGGAGATTAAGGGAGCAAAATTTCAAGCATTTGGTTTTGAATTCTTTCAGTATCAAGGATACTGTATTCATCACCTGCAGTAATTTTTAGCTCTTCTTTTACTCTCCAAGCCAAGAAAATAACTGTCAACTCTTTTTAGATGCATGTAGTAATAATACAAGAACTCCCAAATATATAGAAAACTCCATTATGCCACTTACCTGGACAGTAAATATTCCTGATACAGGTTGGCTGACAAAATCTCTAGCAGTGTTTAATTGCATGTCCAGCAGTGACTGATCATATCAAAAGTGTACTGGAAACAGGAAGTTTGCAATAAATTCCTGTTTCTAACGGGTCCTCTACAGTTCTGTCCCCAAGGACCATTGTAATAGTCTTGAACTACAGACAGATTAAGAGTCAATGGATGAATATCAAACTATCCTGAAATCCTCCAAGATAAGTAGAGCTTGCCGGATACCTACGTCTTCGAAACAGGATTCATCTAGTCATTTTATCAGGAGTCAATGAAAGTGGAAGCTTCTTCTGGGGGAAGAGAGCAAAAGAAAACCCTAACTGGTTTTGCAAGATTTTTTCCTTTCCTATTTTGTAAATAAATACAGCCGTCTACCTATCTATGTACGTGTACACACACACTCTCTCATATTTTTATATTCATATTTTATTAATTCTACAGGGGATTATTGCAGATGTGTGGAAAAAAAATCATTCAAAGATTGTTGAGACTGACTCTTCTCCCATCCACTGTACATTACAGTACTATTTTCTAGTAAGTAAAAGAAAGTGACAAAAAGTATGCACTACACATCTTTGGAGAATCCTTCAAAAGCATTTTGATCAACAGCAAGTCATTATCTCCTAAGGTACAGACAGGCATGATCTGAAACAAATTTCTACCAGCTATAGTTGTTGGTAGAAGGTTTGAATCAAGAAACTGATTCTTAATTGATGTAAGCGAAAAGAAAAAAAAAAAACACCAAACAACTCTCCCCCAAAACCCACCCCCCAAGACCTCTTTCAAACAGTGCAGTTATACCAAGTCCACTGGATGAAGAAATGGCTCTTTAAATTTCACATTTGCAAAATATTGTAAACCAAAACAGAACAGTTGGGAAGGTGTTACCATATTTTGTTCACATATGCAAAGACAAAATACAAACTAATATCCAATTAAGAGTTCTTGCAAGATGGTAAGTGAAACACCTTCCCCTTTTAAATCTACTGCCAATTACAACCATTATGAGAAAACCAAATGTTATAGCTAAGTTCAACAGCTAACTTAGCTATGTAAATATATAGGCCATGTTGAGTGATATGGCCAAGTTCCCAGACTAAAAAGAAGTGGTTAAATCTCAAATTATCCTGTAATGACCTTAGCCTTTCATAACTAATTAAGTGAATTTAGATAATTTCATCTCTATCAATCAAAGAAAGTAAATAGTAGACTTCATTGTACCCTAATTAAGTTTACTTCACTGTCTGACTTCTACTTCAGATACCTCAAAGTGTCTTTTCAGATAGACTCTATATACAATAGGTAATCTTTCAGGTCAGCACATGCGAGTACAGCTTCCATTAGCAATAATTGAACTTGTTCACATGACTCTGTATAAACAATTCTGAGAACACATTCTCTACAAAAGCTGCACCATTTTCAGAGGGAGCCCTCTTAGTGAAGGGGAAGCTTCCCCAGTGAGCTGGCAGCCAAATCACTGCAGTTATTTCCACCCACTCCCCTCCTTTCTTACTGCCAGAGTCTCTACTAGATTAATCAATTTGGGTTACTTCCAAATGTCTGAATTCCAGAGAACTTTACTTAATTTGATTAGTAAAAGGACTACCAGTGGTGATCCTTAGTGATCTCATAGTCATGACCATTTAGTTGACTGATAAAATCATAACATAAGTAAGAAGGGAGGTGCCTTTGAGGATGGCTGGAGAAAAAAAACTCAAAACAGCAGAAACTAATTTTTCATTAATTAGTTCTACACAGACAAGGGAACTCAACATGTCTAATAATTCAATAGGTTTAATCCTGTAAAATAATATCTAAACAAATCTCAAGTCGAGCCACCTAGAAGTTTTATAAAGGATTCAGAGGAATATAAATTACACTGGTCACTAGCGATGTGGCAACTGCACATGCACATGCTTTTATGCTGCAAGTAATGTGAATCATTTGAACAGCTTACTTTTTAAGGAGAATGTACTTTGCCACCCCACACCAAGATGCATTTTTAATAATAGAAGAATCTATATTGACCCTTGGATTTTAAATCCGTGAAGGATGAAGAAAAGTCTTGCCCTCAGGGTGAATATCATAACTAACCTACTGATCTGAGCAGATGCATAGGGATGGGAAGAATGAGAATCAATGCTCGTGATGTCCAAACCCTCATTGCACAGGAGAATGTCTTCACTGTCGGGCTAATCAGCAATAAGGGTATTGGACACCCTCCACCCAACTAGTTAGAGATGCATGATGATGAATTAAAAAAACCTCCAACCACATGACCAGAAAGACCATGATTCTTAACATTCATTGGTAAGGCATTCCTATTAAGGAAAAAATGGGCTCTGGTCCTAAAACTATTAAAGGTTTTTATCAAACAGTCATTGTTTAAAAGCAGTCTAGCTTTTGAATAGGCATTTAGTTCTTTCATGAATAGTAAGTTTATTTGATGTGTTGCAATCTCAGAGAAAGTTGGTACAGAACTTTGTAATTGCTCTAATTTTTTTCATACTCAATTTGTATGATCTCTGTGATGTGTGATTGCACTAAAATTTGAATACACAGGCATTGGTTCTTATATGGGGCTTTGAAAATTATTGGTCCAAGAGACTAGTAAAACTTTGCTTTCACACCTAACACACTCAAACAGTAGAGCCACTTCTAGCGTTTGAGAAATTTTACTTATCTCCCTTGTCACTTGAAATCTCTTTTTACTACATCCAAGCGACAGTACAGGCAATTATTCTCTTTCTGTAAGTAGCTAGCAAAATTAATGGTAGTAGCAAAGAAGCTATGGCTCAAGTTAGCAACCCAGGTTCTAGGGAGAAACTTTGTGCAACCTAACCAGAAGCCTGTGTAATCTCACTTAATTGCTACTGTTATTTGCTACGCAGACAAGCTCAATCAGCTAGTAATTGGCCCAAAACCACAGTAAAGCTACATTTTAGCTCAGCAGTAGGCGATAAAGGCACTACCCACTGCCTAGGGAACAGCTGAAGAGAGACCTCTACACACCAGTCCTTGTTCACTTCAAGAGTCATGATTACACTCTTCAGAGTTATTATTATTATTATCTTCCCAGGGGGTATAAGCCATATTTAATCCCAAGTATAAAGCAAACTCTGATTTTATTTTCCATACTTAGAACTACCTCTTCTAACACCAAGTGAGCCACACTGATTTAATATACCAACAAACAGGTAAGAAGTTTTCTGAACTTGTACATTTCTGCTGCTGTATATAATCAAAGTGTTGCACAATGTAGATAATATTTATGCACAGAAAATGCAGATGTTACATCTTCAAAAAGAAGATATCAATCAACATTGCCTTAATTAGATGCTTCAGACAGATTGATAATCTCTGCCATTTCTTAGAGCTAATTATGCTTCACAACCATTTGAGTTCTTAGAATGTCATGAAACTTTTAACCCTCCTCAGTTTTCTCACCTAAGTCTGTGAATGAGTCAGGTTAGAATTAGTGTTTAACAGCTGTGAATTATAAGGACTATAAAAATGCAAACTAACCTGCTGAATGGTTAAAACAGAGCAAGTTCTTACAGCATTAACATCTATACAGGACTCTTTCCTGAGGCATCCTCATAATCCTTTACGAAACATAGATGAGTTGAAGACATTTATGAGAAAGCTCTCTGTTAGAAAGATAACAGCCTAGAAAGTGCCTTCTACTGGGTTTTGTTTGGTTTCTTTCAAATGTCTCATAGCTTTCTTTAAAAAAAAACGCATCTTAGAATTAGCTAGTGGTTTTTGTCTCCATTGCTTTGACAGAAAGGATCTTTCACATCTTACATCTCTAATGGACATAAGCCTCAATCAGAAAGTAGACAAGCTACTGTTTAAGTCCTTGTTTTCTTTCCAATATTGTTATTCAGCTTGCAAAAAAAATTTGCCTTCTAGGTATTTGCCTGGTGATATATGCACAGAAAGGAGTCATTATTCCATTTTATGCTTTACATCACACTGCAAGCCAACCTTTAACAACATAAGCACTCCATTTTCCTTGTAAGTGCTTCTGTGAAAATATTCTTATTATTATCATTCTTATTTTTAACTGTGACTAACCAGAATAATGCATAGTACACAGATACAGTTTACACAGGTCATTAGTAATCCTATAATTCTCAAGACAACCTACACAAGCCCAGCTTTGGTGCTCACAGTCACCATATAACATTATCAGTGAACCCAAATACCTTCTCCTCAACTGTTTTAAGCTGCTGATCTCCTAAGCCTGTAAGTGAATATACAAGTTGGATCAGAGGAGACAGCCTGTGCAAGCTCAAACAAGGCTGTGAACATGTTCACATCTGGTTTGCAAGGTCTAATACTGTTTGTTCACACCAGAAGACCCAGCTACCCTACCTCTGGATGGATATCATGAGTTCGCCAACAGCAATGGAGTTACATCGCTGTAAATAAATGCACAACTCAATTTTAAGCACTCTTGTGAAAAGCTTAGATTACATGAAATCTTCAACAATAAGTTGAACATAATATTTGCTATTATTTCTGACAATTCATGCATCCTTTTTGGATTACAAACTGCCTGAAACAGTCTCGGGAATAATTTATTTTCTATTAGTGAAAGTCATCTTGTAAATGAACATTCAGTGACTGATCATGAAAACATCTTGGAACCTCCAAGCCCCTAGGATATCTCTTTTTTACTGTTATATGACTGGAGAGGAATTTTAAAAAATCAACACAAATGCATACATATTTCATTCCAAGAAGTCAGTTGACTTCTTAGTTTCATCACGTGCAACAGGTGTCAGCAGCTCTTCTGATGCTATTTCCCTATTTTCCATTACAATCATTAGACATTTGCAGCACTTAGTTCTTTCAGAGGAACAAAACAGTACGGTGCCTGATATTTACAAATAGATAACAAAACGCCTACCTTAAGACTATATCAAAGTGCTACTGAGTAACCACAGGCATCCCCTGTGGCACACTAACATTTTAGGAGTTTTCCCCAATTTTCTTCAACAAATATCTTTATTTGAGAATAGTGACTTACAATCTGTGGTCTGCAAATGGGCTATGTCAAGACGATGCCCAGAAAGTACCTTAGAAAAGCCAACCTTTTCTCAGTAGCTCAAATCCCCTACACCAGGAATCACAGGTTTTTTGCTAAAACTTTCAAGAAACCACAGTTTAAAAAGTTTTAAATTCACAGATTTTGAATTTGGAAGAGTGGACCAATTAACAAACAACATGAACAGAACACTGCAGGTGGATTGGTAAAAGCTGTAATGGGTTTGTGTGGCAGAAGAAAAGCTGTATTTGTTCTGAACTGTTCTGGCCTTTGCAATATTTTCTCCTACAGTCATCCTGCAAGTAGAAACTAAGCATTGGCAAAGCTTGTTAGAACATGACCTCAGCTACAGACAGAAACTAAGAGAAATTCAAGATATCAGAATAATATAGGATAGTGAAAGGTAGATTTAAACATGGTTAGACAAATTACTTTTTTTCTTTCCAACTTTCTTATTTACCCTAGAGGATTAGGTCTGTACAGAGCAACAGCCCAAGTATTAAAATAAATCACATTTTCTATTAGATAAAAAAGCTCATATAGAGCTTTTACTCAAATTAAGCTGCCAGAACTGAGGTTTGGATGTGACCCAATTATTCATTTTACCTGTCCAATTGTTATTTAGAAGTCACTGGCTTTTTTTCTTCGGCTAAAAGAAACAGCTAAGTTGATTGCTGGTTTTGTCTTCAGGTTTCTTCCCCAAATTTGCAATTAAATGTTGGGTTTTAAAGTGCTTTTTGAGTTAGATTTCACTTTCAACTTGGACTTTAATCTGCATCTCAACTCAAATAGTGAATTTGTCCATTAAAATGAAATGAGATTTTTTGAAACGATAGATCCTGTAGTTATCTTTAAAGAGGACTTGACTATGATATCTCCAGGGGCCCAGCTTTCAAAATTACTTCTCTGACAATCAAAATCATTGGCTTCATTGATATTCTGAATGTCATTAAGGAGGTTTATGATACCAGGCTCTAATTAACTTCACCATTTCTCTTCTTTGATAAATAACTGGTTTCTATCAACTTAGACGTCTGAGGAATTGTCTGGCAGGATGCCGGCTAGCATTACGCAGGCCCTTTTTTTTTTTTAAAGAATTTAAAAATAGTCTTAGAAACAAAAAAGTTAAGTGTGTGCTTAACTTCATTCCTTTCAGTTTAATTGTAGTTTAATTCACAAACGCTAACAAGATTGCTGACTGACATTGCTACTGGAATCAGCAGCATGGGAGTGACTCAAGGTCCTGGAGCTCACAAAACTACCACAGAACATGTTGCTGTGATGTCATCTCTAAGTACAAAATGATACTGCAAGACAAGGATGGAAAAGAATGACTAAAACTTCGTTTTATTGAAACTGATCTTGTTAGAGCAGGAAATAGAAAGATCTTTTGTGCTATTAATTAAATACTAACACATTTTTGCAGCAGCATGTATGCAGTAATAGGCATTTCCTGTGGTGCAGATAAAACCCTACAGCTCTGCACCAAGGTGTTTAACACCAGCAGGACAGATACCTTTGGGAGGAATGTCTGTTTTCCAGCTTTAAGATTCTCACATCCTAAAGTGCTTGGGACCATTCAATTACCTTTCCACAGTTTATTCTGTTGTTGCTGCTGTTGCTGTTTACAGAGTTTGATTTTGATTGCATACATTTCCCCATCCCCTGCAATACAAAATGACAAGAAACCACATCTGTCTGGATATAGTTGCTGTTAAATTCCACATGCAGTATTGACTAATTACTCTACTGAATGCATAAAAGGATGTATTTTCAATGTCGTCTCCACTGACATTTTTATAAGATTTAACTCATACACAGAACTCTAATCCATAAAGCATATTACAAAATAAAAGCACACATAAATATCTTCTCTATAGAGAGATGGAGACATAAAATTATTTGCTCAAGATCACACACTGAGAATACAAACCTGGTTTCTTAATTCCCATTATTTTTAAAAAACCCACACAAACTCTTTCAAAAATATTGATTTTCTTGACTTGTATGGCCTCATTCTCCTACCTACCATCACATAAACACACTAAAAAGTGAGGAAAGAGAGCTTAGTAGATTGATTCATTTTCTGGTATCTCTCTGAGTGAAAGAGGTACTATACTTAATGGAGTCTTAGACATAATTCAACATCATCTCAAAATTGCTTAGTCTATTCTGAAATCGATTATTCTTCCAACAATATTCATTTGGACAACTGATATCTATCCATCAGCAGGAAGGAATCGTCATTAAACATCAGCAGTGCCAAATGTATATATGTATTAACATTAACAGAGCGTAGCTATGAAGCTGTCTATATCACAGCATCAAGGCCAAATTCTAGAGCTGCGATTACATATAACACATAGTGAGGAAACTACAGGCATGCTCAAGTCCTGTTCGGAGGACTTTGTACAAACTGATGACCCCATTAATACATGGGGGACAATAGTTCCTACAGATTCAGAAAACACCCCTGCTCCCTAGTTGTCATATATATCTGAAATACCCTCTGCCCAGCACCAGAAATTACCCAGAAATACTACCTAACACTAAGTTTTGCAGGCAACACCCAAATCTGCCTAGCAAACAGTCACTCCACAGCTAAGCTGACTAAAGCGTTGCTGTGTATATGCCAGACAGTACCATTTTTTACAGTCAGCAACTAGTGTGTGCAGGATCAAAGAATCCTAGAAAACTTGAGTTGGGAGGCATATTCTGTAGGTCACCTAGTTTAACTTCCAGCTCAAAGCAGGGAAAGCTTCTGAGTTTGAGCAGGAGTCTCAGATCCTGGTCCAGACAAGTTCTGGGTATTGCCAAGGACAGAGATTATTTATCCTCCCTGCACAACCAGTACCACTTCTTAGATGCTTTTGTTGTGAAGAATTTTTTCTTTGTTTTCCAGCAGTAATTCCTCTGTTGCAATCTATCACCACTGCCTTTTGCCTTTTTACTGTTCACTTCTAAGAAGTTTGGTGCCATCTCCCCTGTAGCCCCCATTAAACAGTTCACGATAACAATAACAACATCCATTTTGCCTTCTTTGCAGGCTAAGCAAATCCAGTTCCCTCAGCCTCTCCTTATGGGAAGTACACTCCAACCCTCCTGCTAATTTAGCAACCCTCCCACAGACTGTCACCACCTCTCTTGTGCTGTGGGGCCCAAGATGGAACACATTCCTTCAGCTGAAGCCTCACAGTTGTTGAGTGAAGGGAATAATGACTTCCCTTGATCTGCTCCCTACACACCTGCTAATGCAAGTCAGTATACTGTTGGCCTTCATCACCTCAAGGGCTCTCTGTAATTTGCCATCCACCAGAGCCTCAGGAGCCACTTTCTCTGGCGCTGTTGCCTACCTGAGAAATACCAATGCAAAACAACTTGAAATCAGTAGTGATATCAGTATAAGAACAATGAATATAACCAACTCAGGACGACACTGCAAATCAAGTTCCCCATTCATTCAATCAAACCCTAGATTAGCTCTGCTGACCTGTGCTATGTTTCATTCTTTCATCACTTTCAGACAAATAAGAAGTAGCCACTGATTTACTGCTAAATATAGTATACGTAAAGAGAAGGGAAAAAAATCAGGTTCCCAGGAAATATTCATCATCACTTTTGCTTCAAACACCATATTGTGTGTTCAAAGGTCATAACAGTTTTCTAATAAAGTAAAAAACTTCTGATATTTAGTCCATTACCTACTGTGAAGGAAAAATTGGCATGATATTAATTATGATTTATAGCATGGCTGTAAGCAGAATAGAAGTTTCTGTAGAAAGAGGTTGTACTGAAATTAGTAGTATCTTCTTTTTGCTCTGTTTTGCATCTGCTGACTGATTATACTTTGTCATGGATTAGTATAATATACAGCCAAAGTCTTGCCTCTTTTCAGAGAGCCCTGGTCATGGATTTTGCTGCTAATCATCACTTAGTCTCACCGTCGCCTCCTTCAAACTGCAGTATTAATTATTTTGCACAGAATACACAAAGAGGCCCTGAACCTCTGGCCTGGAAAGTACAGCAAACCTTAACTGTAGGTGAATTCTCAAAGAGCAAATTTTAGAGGACTTTGTCTTTCACTTCATGGCATGAAGATATCCTAGCTCCTTGATAGAACCACGTGAGGAAAAAAGAAAACCCAAAATCTTGAGACGACCCTACTCGTTCTGACAAGGGTAGATAAAAATGCCGAAGACAACAAGAAGTCCTGGTTCTGCCTTGGAATAGAGGGAACCAGGAAAAATCCTGCCCTTAAATTTTACTTCACGCAGCTACCCAAAACATATCCAGACTGTATCACAGGAGGCAGGTGGTCCCTTGACCACATGACATAATTTCTGCTTCCTAATTTAAGACATTATGACATTATTCATTATTAATTCAGCTTTGCTACCAGTTTCCCAGTGGATGTTCCAAATAATGGACCTTCCATAATTTCTCAGATATTTTCATCAATACAGGGAGGCCACAAGATAGCAAGCTAATCTGCTTTTTTACGGGAGAATGTAGGATATGTTCTTTTGTTATTGATCAGCGCTGTAAAAGGATGACACTCTTTGTTAGAAAAGCTTTAAAATTGGAAGACTAGTCTTTGTACTGGTACTATGTAACCCCTCCCCATTATCATGTCTAGCTTCTGGTTACTCTACTGAATTCTATGCAAGATGTACAAGCCTATTGTCTGTCACATGCAGAATTCGGCATCATGCATCTTATTCTTTTTACTTGAATTATTTGGCTGCCTGTTTTACTTTTCCATACAAAAGTGTCAGCTCCAGCCCTTCTTTTTTCTTTTTAAATGTAGGGCTTTCTTAATCCTAGCACAGAGGCTTTCATCTTTGAATCAAGTAAACAAGAAAAAGATTTCTTTTTAAACCTACAGACTATAAGGGTTTGTTCAGCTTGAAAGTTTTTTTGGTACTCTAATCCTTTATTCTGCTTTTAATGTAATGTGAATTTATAGCCAGAGTTGGCAGGGATTTTTTTTCATTTAAAGTATTATGCTGGGAGACTGCATGTATCAAGGAACAGGTAACAGAATGCTGGGGGGGAGTGGGGGAGTGGATGGGTGGGTGTATTATTTCAAATCAGGTATGTCTGGCTAATAACTTGTTTAGAAACGAAGTTCAAATAAGTTTGTAGTAGGTATTAGGGTCACTAAAGCACAAAGCAGGTTAGTCAGTCAGGTGCAAACTCAGCTCCCTGTTCAAGCCCCTTAACTCACTGACATTACCAGGCTTGCCCGAGGTAAAAAAAAAGGATCACACAGCTCTGCCTGTAATTCTGAATATATATGAGATAGCCTTTGCAAGCTAGAGCAATTTGAGTCACTTTAGCAACAAGGTAAAGTTTGACACACACACACCCCCCTCCACCCCCATTTTATTCTTTCTAGAACTGGAATTATTAATTGTGCTTTCATTATGCATTCTACTGTACAGGCCTGGATATGTTTTTTTAACACACCATCCGCTCTTAATTTGCTTTTTTAAAAAAGCATTACAGAACAGTAAGAAAGCAGAGAAATGGTCATTAGACACTGTCTTTGATGCAATTACTGAATGAACGCTATGTGTGGGAACCCCATGTACCTACATCATGACTTTGGATTTATATCTGTAGGGAAAAGCCTAAAGAGTATCATTTTTCACCTGGAATTGCACACTGACCTGACCCTGGAATAAAAGTGTACTCCTTCCAATTTATTTATTTAGTAAATATATTGCTTGGGCAGCTGGAGGTCTACATTATTTTGTGCAAGTTCTCAGGTTAAGCAGCCCATTCACTGCAGCTCTCAGCCCCTCTGCAGAAACCCCTGCAGTATTCAGAGGCACGACAGCTTTAAGCGAGCTGAGGGCCAAGATTTCCTTTGTCACCAGGAATTTTGTTGTGCATCAGAGTACAAAGGTGCAGTAAAAACAAACATTGCAATTACATAGGGAAATGATAATACAGGAGGGCTTTGAAGTTTACATTGCATTCATCAAGGTCATTGCCATGTTTTTATTTAGTTCGTTTTAAATAAAAAGCATCTTTAGATCTCATTTGGGCAGATTTTTCTCCTTACAAATATAAGCAAAAAATTCCAAGTGGCCTGGCTACACAATGCTGGATTTTCACACAGCTTAAACAGTAAAAATCCTAAGTGCCATAGTTCTTCTAAGCCCCAGATGGACTAAGAGGTAAGAGGAGCTAAAAGTTGGTGCTGAGAGATGCTCAAATCCCTACAGGAGCTGCTGGCAAGTTTGCATTTGTTTTTGTCATGTTTCAGGATAAACCTCCTACTCTGAAAGGACCAGGACCTTCAAAACTTATGGGGAGCAATGGAAAGGCAACTTCTGCCATAGTGAAGATACTGTGAGAGTCCAGATTAACTAAGTCGTCCTCTATGCAAAGAAAGGAAAAGAAGAATGTATCTCTAAAGGAAATAACTCCCATTAGGACCTGCACATTGCAATATCTTGTAACTTAAGAGTTTGGAACCAGGTAAAGCCAAGTCAGGCTAGCCCTGGGTCTTAGCCCATGCGTGCAAATGTAAATGTAACCCACTGGCAAGCATGCATTGCAAGTATAAAGGTGGCAAGAATCCAAAAATTATATGACCTTGTTAGGGTAAAATGGCCTTGTACTCGAGAAGAAACAGGTCATTCCTTAACTTCCAGAGGCTTCTATATCAGAACCCTAGGTGTTAGCCATAACATGGTAACAGTGAAGCACAGGCAAATGGAGGAACTTCTCTAGTATTTTTTATAGAGCAAAGGTGTTGGTGCCCAGCACGCTGAACTGACTTGAGCAATTTCACTTAGACTAATAGCCTTTGTTACAGGGAGAATATTATAATATATTCTGAAATTAGACAGGCAATCCATAAAGTACATTGATTAACATAGTTACGCCTTTCCCAAGTAGCATATCTCACAAGTACATAATACAGTTTACTCCAGTTCTGTGCCAAGCAATCAGCTCCATTAAAATAGGTCATGACATTCAAAGTTCAATTTTCTAATGATTAGAGAAGAAAATGGAAGACACTTCATTTTTTTCCAGCAGAATATGGCATAAATTAGGCCAGGTAGCACATTATCATTTTGAGATGGTGGCTGGACCCTATAATTTTAAAAGAAACCAATGTTTGCATATCAAATGTTCCTTCAATACCCTGCTCTTGCAATATTGATTTCAAATTACAAAATAGAAGGTCTATATAATATAATAACGTATGCTTCAGTCTTCTTACCTAAAATTCAACCACCTATCTTTTGGAAAGATTACCAGTAAAAGCAAAGCTAACCTGCTTGATACACAATTTCTTCCAAAGTTTAGAAACCCAAAATACGGATCTAAGGTTATAATTAAACACAAAGCAGAAAGACTTTCAAGCATAAACAACAATTTGCTACAAGGTTAAAGCTCTCTTCTGCCATACAGATTTATGGGTAATACTCCTAACATGAACATCTTTCTCACCTTGCATTTACAAAGTGAGTTTTTGCTTGTTTGGTTTCCCATAATTTATTTCCTTTGCTTAAGACCTTTTATAAATAACACCACTCTTATAGCTAAGAAGAATTCTACTGAGAAGAAACGAAGCAGAACAGTAAAAAGGCAAGTCAACATAGTTCTCAATGTTATTTGGGGATCCTTGAGACATACAATACATCAAAGCCCATACTTCAATTCTGAAAGTATATATGCTCTACAAAATCTGAACTAATTTTTTCAGTGGCATCCAAAAACCAGAAAAAACATATTGCTTAGTTTCAATTACCTTTTCACTAATGCAAAGTATTTCAGATTTACCATGAACTGAAAAGGGAGTGAATTACAAGCATTTTCAAAGACTATCACAAACTGTGCTGCTCTTCTAATGAACAATTGAAAACACCCCAAAGCAAAACAGGCTATCTTAATACCATAAGCATTAACGAAAATGGCATAGAACCCCATTTAGTTTGGCCAACATTTTTATAGCATTGCTTTTGTAGAACTGTTCTTACTGTGTTTGTTTGAAAAAAATAACTTATAGCCTTCCCAGAAGAAAAATCCTGCTTATTGGTATTATTCACATCCTGAAGCTTATTTTCATGCTGGGCCAAATCCTGCTTTGCCTTGTTTGGATCAACAGCTCTACTCACACAAGAGAAGCTATTTAATAAGTGAAACACCTGAGCAGAAAATCATAGTAACATTCAAAAGGGCCAGTCCTCAAGGCTTGGAATTCTTATCAAGAAAGCAAATAAATAAGCACAAGCAAAATTAACAATAAAACTTTGCAAATGGGAGCTAAAACTCCTACTTTCCCAAGGACAGTCTTTCCTTTACCATCAGCCACCTGTGAAGGAAGTACTGGAGCTAATTTGAAGCTAACAACTGGTATATCAAGGAGTGGACTAGTTAGAAGTCTTGGAGAGTAGCTCTGACATAGTTTATCTGTAGTTACAGATGATATTTTAAATGTAACAATGTAGGCTTATCTATAAGGAGCCTACTGTTTACTCAAAATAAACTTTCAGACTAGATTATAAGTAATTTTCATTAACTGATAATGGTTGCCCCTTTGCAGTATAATAAAAATTCCTGTTTAAATTAATTCTTTTCATTCCTTTCCAAGCATCAGATGTCTTGCAGACAAAGACTGATTTTGCTAAAACAACTTACTGGGCATATTAAATTCCATGACAAACAAGACATAAAAAAAAGCAAGTATGTGAGTGCTCACAAGATCAGGAGCCTCTTTGTGAATTCCAAGGCTTCTCCACTGAAGGTACAGTTACTCTTTTCCCCAGAAAAATCTCTGTCTTAGATGACACCCTGTAGTAATGAGCCAATTATCAACTGCATCTTTTGTATAATTGTGTTCTTATAGCATTTTTTCAGTGTATAAACAACTTTAATACTAGCCCACTCCTCCTCTGATATTTGATCTCAATACATTATATTTCAGGCCCTCATTTCACAGAGGCTTTGAACTCTGTACAGCTATCATGACAAAAGGTAGCTCCTGTCTAAGCCTCGTCAACACTGCAGCTTTTACAGGCATATGTCTGGACTCAGCAGAAAGTATCTATTTCTCCAAAAATATTATCACCTCCATTTTCTTTCCTGTGTTCCCTGTATACTAACATTTATTTTTCCTTGAAAGAGCAGGAAAATAGCTTTTCATTTCTAGAACAATGAATAAACAGTGCCATCTTCTGTCTATGTCACTGAAGGAAAACAGGGCAGTATAGACTCAAATTACAAGACTAAGTTATAAGATTCAGGTTACAAAGTTGTATGTGAAATCTCTGTCAGTTTTTGCACACACAGTATAACGCACATTTTTTGAGTGCTTAGCGCTACTGAAAGCTTTTTCAAGACATCATATATTTAAGGCACTGCCTTGGAATTAATTGCCTGAAAGATGTACTCACCTTTTTTTCCGAAGAGTACGTATAAGGTCATTGTCAACTATTCAAGACTGTATTAATTATTTATCAATGTCCTTCTAAGACTTACATATTTTTAATGCTCTGAAGTTTACATTCATATTTTGCTTTGTAGAAACACCTGGCATTGTAGTCACCATTTATCCTTCTTAACAACATTTATAATCTTAACTCATGTGCCATGGACACAGAGGCTGAACATCCAAAATATTTCAGTTTGACTCCTTGCTTTTGTAAGTTACACCATATGTGTTCTTGGAGCTAGAAAGTTGCAAACATTCGATATGGTAATGGAGAGACAGAAAGCATGGTGTTCTGCTAATTTCAGGCATTGAAGTAGTGTGTGCACACATTAATTTATTTTCATATCAAGCAGAAAGTAAAAGAAAAACACATTTACAATGGAAAAAAAAAATCAGATCACCACCATGGAGCTAATGAAATCTTACAGCAATCTGCATTAAAACCACCAGTAGTTTTATGAAGATTCCATCAACTACAGAGCACTACAGGCTAATAGAAGTGGTGCCTGCTGCACTCAATAGACCACACTTTAATCCTTATGGCCACCAGCCATTTTAGCAGTGGCAGTTTGCTGCAGATTTCTGAGTTTTAGTCTGCTTAAGCAGGAACTGGTTATTCTAAGGAATTTCCTGGAATGGTTGTGAACTGAAGTGAAGAAATTAAACACCTTTAAACACCATGAATTCACCATATACCGGGGCTTACACTTCACTGTCTCAAAAGCTATAATCATTGAGGACAAGAGTTGCTGAAGAAATAAAATAGCCATGGAAGCAGGGACCCATTTCTGACATTAGAGAAAGCAACAAATCAACATATCAATTAAAATGGTGACGCACTGATTCCCTCTCAATTCTGCCAAAGATATCCTAAGTGATCCTGAGCAAAACTTCATTTACAAAGTCCATTAGATGTCTGGAACAAGATATAGTTGTTAAATGTTCATATAGCTTTTAGCATGGTGCAGTCCCAGAGTTCTGGAGGGTTTATCTTGAGAAGGGGACAGGGAAAGCAAGGAGAGAAGACTGGGCATGACTACATTCAACAATTTCAAATGCAGAGATTTAAAAGAAATGACACCCAAAACATATGTTAAAAGAATATTGTGGAGGGTAAGAAATCAAGTATACAGAGGCTATGGAATGACAAAATTAAGGTTGTTACTGAAATATTCAACAACAATATGATATACATTATGATACAGCTTAATTTCAGGATGATATGCTATTTCCTGCTTCTTAGTATAGTTTCTTCTAGAAATAAAGCCTTTGTAATGGCTACAGGAAGCTATCTAGTCCCCATTCCAAGCCTTTATGAAGGTATTGACCAACTTCAACTGAATTTAAAAGCAGTTAAATTCTTGTGAATTTTAGTATCTACAGTTCTGAACACAGGTGGCAGTACAGTTATGTTAAAAAAACCCACCCTTAAATTAGTCTTTTCAAGAGGCATTAGCCAACTGGCCCATTTACACATATGCTATTCTAAATCAGACATAATACAATTGCCATTGTCCAGCCAAACAAGAAGAAAACTTAGAAGGAAGCAGGTAGTATTGTGCTGGAGTTTAGGGACTGTGACAGTCAAAAAGAGGGATGGTAGAGAAAGGACATAGCAGATAGGGGCTGTAAGTCTGAAAAAATTGGGCTCCCATAGCTCTGCTGTTGACGGAAACCTCCACAGCATCAAGATTGCTCAGCATAAGGTTGTTTGTTAAGATTTATGGACCTGGGCTTCCAAATAAGCTCTAACAGTGCATAGTCTCCAGCCACAAACTCTCTGCCTTGCTCTCTGCTATGTCAAACCTGGTCCCATTCACCCAGCCAGTGTCAACTGTTCTTCTTTCCAACCCCTTTCTCCTAATTCCAATCATGTTCTTGCTCATCCAGTTGAACAGACTTATCCAGGATCCATTCTTGGCTCTGCACAGCTGTTTTAATCCCCAGAATCCTCAATTGACCTAGTTTCCCACCATCTCCTCCCACAAATTCTCCCCTGCTCCCTGTCTCTACCTGCTAGTTTCACTGCTAGTTCTATCCCCACATCCCTCTGCTCTTACCTTGTGCTCTCTCTTTTCTCTCTTAGTTGTTATTTTTTCTGCACAGGAAAAAAATAATTACTTGTCAGACAGTGGATGGTCCAGAGCACAGAAAAGAAAGAGTTACTGTGCTAGACACCAGTCCTATTTTAACGCCAAATGGGTCAGAGCAATAATTACTAGAGAAGTTCAACTTCATTTTCTAACTTTACCAAAAATAACAATCTGAGGAATTTACATGTAGGTAGCCCTGAGGTCTTCAGAAAGTATGAATGAATGAAGCATAATCAATTCTTTTGTAATTGTAACATGATTTGTAGGTTTGTTTGTATTTTGTTGTATCTTCTAAAAAGCTGTAGTATTGTGGTAGGTGTGATGTCCAAAATTATTAATGAGGCCACATTCACAGACCAGAAGAGAGTTTAGTTAAAAAAAACCCAGCTGTTTTTCTCTAGAAACCTAAACCACTTTACATTTTTGGTAGTAAATATTAATTTATGCATTCCATGCCAACAAAGCCTAAAGCATTTTTTTGATTTCATGAATAAGGATAAATCTATATGACTATTCACATGAATAAGTATGTGCATGAACCAGGATTTAAAAATTAGGAGCTTTGAAATACCTGTACTATTTTCTTTGATCCCTGTAGTGTGGAAAGATAGGTGAGAGAAGGATATAATCTTTGAATTTAGCAGTAAAAGAAACCATGCTTTGGGTTACTCCCAGTCTTAATAGAGTAAGTTATCATACAATGCATTTTAAAAAATAAACAGTGCTATTTTATTCTAAGCATCACTTTACAGTGTTTATTCCAAGAAGTACTTATTAACACTTGATAGTAGCTACATAAAAAAACAAAACACAAATTTTTTTTTTTTTTGAGGAAAATATCAGTACCCAATCTTCTGCTGTATTTGGTTTCTTGTTAGAAAACAATCATGTGTTTTGTGTAGACAAGATTTAAATTTCATATCATTGTCGTGGTTTAACCCCAGCCAGGAACTAAGCACCACGCAGCCACTCACTCATTCCCCACCCATCCAGTGGAATGGGGGAGAAAATCAGGAAAAAAAGCAAAACTCATGGGTTGAGATAAGAACGGTTTAATAGAACAGAAAATAAGAAACTGATAATGATAATGATAACACTAATGAAATGACAACAGCAATAATAAAAGGATTGGAATGTACAAATGATGCGCAGTGCAACTGATCACCACCCGCTGATTGATGCCCAGTTAGTCCCTGAGTGCAGATTCCCCCGCCTCCACTCCCCCCAGTTTATATACTAGATGTGACATCACATGGTATGGAATACCCTGTGGGCCACTTTGGGTCAGCTGTCCTGGCTGTGTCCTGTGACAACTTCTTGTGCCCCTCCAGCTGCTGGCTGGGCATGAGAAGCTGAAAAATCCTCAACTTTAGTCTAAACACTACTTAGCAACAACTGAAAACATCAGTGTTATCAACATTCTTCTCATACTGAACTCAAAACATAGCACCGTACCAGCTACTACGAAGACAGTTATCTCTATCCCAGCTGAAACCAGGACACTGGAATCAGACAGAATGAAGTCACCTCCAAGCATTTTTCTGCTCTACCCTGAGAGACAATGAACAGAGCTAAATATAAGTATATACATATATATAAGTAAGAGTAAGTACACAGACAGGATATCAACAAACCGATCTGTTGGATACAATTAATGAAAAACTGCAAAGCCAAACAGATGGTGGATGCTTCCTCAGTCATGGAGTTCTGACCTTCCAGGTCTGCCAGATGAAGACCAACGACATAAAATTTTATACCTGAATACTTTCAGTCAGTTGACAGGAACATGACAGAAGCAAAACGAGTCCAAAAAAAGTCTACCAAAGAGAAAGCCACAGATGTAGCAGTGAGCAGGGTGGATTTATCATGACTGATCAGACCATGTCAATAAACACAGAAGATACATCCATTCCCCATGAGGTGGATATCTGCTGAGTGAGATGTTACAGCCTGTTTAAGAAAGCACTCTGTGGCTGGAAAGAGGGCAGAGAACCAAGAGACACATTATGGGCAAAGGGGATGGATAACTGAAACAAACTGTGCATCAAGAACTTAAATTCTAGAAAGGAAAACAGAGTAAAATGCAAAGCTGAAGTACAATGCATGACAGATCCTGAGTTACCAGTACATGGCAAAAAGAAAGGAAAGAGAAAATGAATATATGTTGTATTTTAATGAGACAGTTCTTAATACAGTCTGATTCACTCTTATCTTAGACCAGTGTTAATATACATTATTTCATTGCCTTGAGCTTCAATAAGCCTAAAATCCTTCCTAGCATGATTTGCCTTTTCCACAGAAAAGATGCTAGCTATATTTCCGCATTTATTCCAATATTTAAAATGTGAAATACACACACTATGCTTGACTTAACAAAGGATACAATTCCACTTTGCATGCGTAATTTTGCACATGGAGATCTCAAACGTCTTGAAAAATGACAGCTATTTTTTCCTATTAAAAAATGCTATGTAGAAACCTTACAAACTTCAAGCTGCCTTCAGGGAAACAACCAAAATTTTGCATTTTTGAGGAGCAGGTTTTTTCATTACAGGTATGTCTAGCTCTCAACATGACTGCCAGATTCTTCCACAGTGCTAATAAATCCCCAACAGAAAAAAAAAGCGTTTATGGCTTGTCACTACGGTTTCTAGCTAGAAAGGTGAAGAATACTACAGATATTACCCCTAAACTGTCCATTCTGCATGTGACTGTACCGGTGATGACTGTGAGGAAATTTCACATTCAATACAATGTGGCAAACGGTGCAAAAAGATATCCCACAGGATTTTAAAATAATTGAAATAAACATTTGCACATTTGCTTTATTTGCTAAAAAAAAATGTAGCTAGTACCTTCTCACTGAGTATAACTAATTGAAAAGCTACAGGAGAAGGAAAGCAAATTTTAGAAAACAGAGGTCTTACCTTTCAGTGAAATTAAAGTAATGCCTGCCTAAAAATCCTATATCAGACAAGGGGTTTATTTGCTCAGTGCATAAATTGTGTGTTAGACAACAATTTAAAAATGTAACTGGATGCCATAATGGTCCCATATAAGATAAAGAAAGATGTAGAGATTTTCTTGATACCTATCATTCTGGACAAAGACATCTGACCTTGAGAGAACAAGACCAATGCTTTAAAAATACTCTTAAGCAACTGAAGACAAGTTTTTAACAGTTGCTTGTTTGGAACAATGTGTATCCTAAAGGAACACACAGGAATCAAGTGTAATCATTACAGTTATGTTTAAAACAGGATGAAACCGGTAAAGCACCGGGATTAGAGACAGGTTGCTACTTTAGGGCAGCTAATGGCTGCTGTGATAAAACTACATAACAGTAGAGCTGAATAGAAATAACTTAATAGACTTCACAGGAACTGATACTATTTTGCTGATTTTTACCAGAAAGCTCGGACCTAAATGCAAGTTCGAAACTGCAAATATTCCAATGTCTACATTTGACAAAGGATTCTGATCAATGACACAGCAGAAGAAAGAAAACTCTTATTGTTGCGCTCTAGAAATCTACAGGATGGGAAAGGGGATTTCATTCTTACATACTTTAGACAATCATGCTACTAATATTTTTTATAACAGTTAAAGTTTCTCTGTAGTTGCTGTATTTGTTATTTCATCGAAGTATCCTTGCCTTAAATCCTAACAGCAGTGGTTTCCTGGCTTCATGCTTCAGTCAGATGAAAGGGAACTTTTGTCCTGCTTTCAGCTGGGATAGAGTTAATTGTCTTCCTAGTAGCTGGTACAGTGCTATGTTTTGGATTTAGTGCGAGAATAATGTTGATAACACACTGATGTTTTCAGTGGTTGCTCAGTAGTGTTTATAGTAAGCCAAGGATTTTTCAGCTTCTCATGCCCAGCTAGCAAGAAGGCTAGAGGGGCACAAGAAGTTGGGAGGGGACACAGCCAGGACAGCTGATCCAAACTGGCCAATGGGGTATTCCATACCATGTGACATCATGCCTAGTATAGAAACTGGGGGGAGTTGGCCTGGGGAGGGGATCGCCACTCGGGAACTAACTGGGCATTTGTCGACAAGTGGTGAGCAATTGCATTGTGGAGCACTTGTTTTGTATATTCCAATTGTTATTATTATTATCATTATTATTTTCTTCCTTTCCATCCTATTAAACTCTTTATCTCAACCCACGAGTTTCACTTTTTTTCCCAATTCTCTCCCCCATCCCACTGCAGAGGAGGGGAAGTGAGCAAGCAGCTGCATGGTGCCTAGTTGCTGGCTGGGGTTAAACCACAACAACTTATCACAAATTTCTACTGTTTTAGAATCAATTGACTTCATCCTTCACTACAAAGTTATGACCTCCTATAAGAAGCCTTCAACTTCAGCCCAGGAAAAGCCAGGGAAGAAGTGGAGGGGTCCTAATTCTAATGCTTACACAGGAGGAGATACAGGAATGATTCAACCTGCAGCCTCCTCTTGGCCCCTCTTGCCTTTCAATATTCCTGATACATTCCCTTTCCCCCTTAGGCTAGGGGAATTTCTCACTCCGTGAGAAATGTGGGGATTTTGATGTTTTGCTTTCCTTGTAGATCAGAGATATTTAGATCAGAAGCTATTAGATCAAAGGTCAACATTTTTTAAGCATTCAAAAGCTTAATAGTTTTCTTCTGAAAAGATAAAAAAAATGAATTTGCATCTTATAAATATACTATTCATAAACATAAAATTACATTACAATTTAAAACCCAGACTAAAACCAAATCAGTCAGAATAACGTTTTACTATAGCAAAAAGAAAGAAGAAAGTTGAAACTATTAAAGACATCAGAACTGCTCACTAAGTACTATTCATAATGAAAGTATCATCAAAGTCAACACGTTCTGTGAAACGTGCAATTTTAACAGAATTGAATTTTCCAGTGAAAACCTGTTAGACTGTACCTTTCTGGCCAGTCTTTATTTTATAATTAATTGCTCTTAGTTAACCATTTATATGCATCCAGAGTAAAAGGGTATTTACCTTTTAGCTTTAAAAATAGCAGCCTCATTAATGATTTACAACTGAAGAGGAACCCCTATTAGTTAAAGAAGTAAGCCAATAAACAAGTAAACAAGTGTGACTCCATCCACTTGATGTCAATTGTTTGAAAAAAAAGAAAGTAGCAATTATTTGACCAAAGCCAAAGACAACTAACAGCTGGTATTCATCTCCATGCTTGGTGACCTATTTTTCAAAGTCTCTTATTTCATATAGCTGATTCTTGATTTCCTTTGGATCTGTGGGTACCCAGAAACTGAAAAGAATCAGGATACTTGAGTTGGTGTTCAAATTTGGACCTAAGAACTAGGGGGATTATGTTAAATACTTCCATTGAAGTACCTGATTTATCAGTCATGTTTGTACTTCTTAAGAATACAGGCTTTTAGAGTTTGTCTTCTATCTCATCTGTGGAGAATTCAGAGTATATCAAAGGTTGAAATGTTTTGATTTCATTGAATGTCGATCTTCTGTATGAAAGTCCAGAGTATGAATACTATCATTTAATTATTATTATTCAGTATGTAAAAACTAGATACAACAGAAAATGCATGCAGTTTATTGTCAAACTACTCTTGATTTAATCTCTAAATCCTCCTTAATACTATTGACATAATTAAACAGTGGGAATAACTGCAAGCATACTGCATGCATACAATTTAAATAGTCATTTTATTTCTTGTTTGGAAAAGACACTGTAAAACATGTATGTTCTTATGTATTTACAGGCAATTATGATACAGTGAGAACTGAAGTTAAGTTTTTGTGGATTTGTGCCATGGAATGACACACTCTTGGAAGTTTCTTTTTGTAAGTAACCATTTCAAAATGGTCACCATTGCTGCAACAGCTCTACCAGTATAAAATCAGAGTAGGGATTTCAAGTCAAGTGGCAATAAAAGACTAATTTGTTTCTCAGAACTGTAGGGGCAGAATGGGAGAGGCAGTTTAAAAGAACAGAAAAATGCTGCAGCCCACTTTGAAGACATAAAGTTAGAAACGCTCGAGAGGCTTGAAAGGAGCCACAGGAGACAGTGTCAGCACAAAGCCAGTTACATAAAACCAAGCTGTACTGGGTCAGACAACAGTTCCAGTGTGCTGTCTCCAAAGGGACTCGTATCAGATGCTTAGGGAAAGAATATAAGAAACAGGGCACGTACAGAATTGTCCTTCCTCTTGTGTACTATCTCAGCTTCCAACACCCCATAGCCGAGGCATTTCTAGGTGGCAAACGTAGCATATCTTTATCCAAACTGCTGATAGCTCCAGCTCCAGGAAATGGTAAAATTGCATTAAGTTCTTTATGTCCTTACACATTCAGGAAAATGTCTCCTGACGCCAAAACCTGTGCAAGTAATTAATCAAGCAGAGAGAAGATGTCACGGAGGGTCTGCCAGGGATAAAATCTTTCTCCAAAGACATGCGTGAACCGGGAACAGAACCCGAGCTTTCCACATAGCAGGTAAAAACTTTCCCACTGACTGTTATCAATATGATACCACATTATGGGGACACGCTGGTAGACAAACACCCTTTTTCATGTTGGAGTATTTCTTGCAAAAAGGAATGATAACTGCTCTCAAAAATAAGAATACAGAGCACCATTCAATGCACACATGCTTACTCTCAGAGGGATGAGGAGGAGATACTGGCACAACCTTCAGCCTTCAATAAGCAGCAAGATGGCTTACAGCAAAGGTAAAGGTGCCTGATGCTTCTGTTTGTGTGACGGTACTGAGGTGAAAGCATTAGTTTCTATTGCTAAATCTGCACCTAAGGAAGAAAAGAAATCTTAGTATCAGTTTCTGTTGCAGCCTCTTGCCCCCAAAATTTCTTAGGTGTTCATATGCCTTTGTATAGGATTGCCTACATTTTTTCTCTTGATGCAACTCAGTAAGTCCTGCACACTTGACTCAGATTACTATTGATCACTTCTGCCATGGCAATGTCTGAAGAAGAAATTCTGAGTCAGAACAAAAGGATGGTTCCTGCTCAGTAGTAGCAGGTATACTTCATCAAGGTATTAATTATTATCAAAATAACATGACACTCAACATAGCTCTAGTTATTTTTATATCATCAGCTCCCATGGAGCAAAGTATGCTAGCATACGTTTAATTTATCTATGTATTTGAGCCCATTCATCACTGGGCCTGAAGAATATTCTTAAATGGCAACCACCATTCCAATGGCCAAGGCAAATGAAATTTGTGTTGCTATTTATACCTTGCAGTTTACCTTGCTCTTAGAAAACATTCATTCCTTGGAGAAATGTCTGCTTTCCTGTCTAAAAACTGATTTTGCAAGTGTTACACCAATCTCATGCCTTAACAAAAATAAGAAATATGAAAGGAGACCTCTCAGCAGAGCTCAGTAGGTCTAACAGCTACACATTACATTTTAGTGCATAGTCTTTCTTTGTTGTGATTTGTTTTAGCCTGGCTGGGCTTGATTCTGTAGTCATTGATGGAGGTTTTACACTATCAGCACTTCATTGATTTACACACTTGCAAGAAGGAAAAGAAAACCAGGTTCACTGCCTTTGTGCAAGTCACTTAATTTCTCTGTCATTGTTGCCCATAGAAAAACTTGCAAGCCTGGCTTTGGGCCTTTCTCATTTCATTTTGCAGCTGTTGAATGGTTGAAATTGATATCTACAAAGTGCTTGCATATAAAAAAAGTCAGCAACAGACAGGCTCTAGAAAGTGATGCTGGTCATAGAGAGGAAGTCATCTAGTCACGTCATCTAGTCATCTCTAATGTCTGCTGTTGAAAATGAGGAACTATTTTTTACAACTATCATACTCCCATCAGGTTATCTGTGTGATGTTAACCTGCTAGACTTCTATGAGTTAAACCAAGCTGTTGTGTGGAGGGAAGCAGAAAAACAGAAAATGAAACAGCAACAAAGATAGGGCTTGTTCTGTAAAATATTTGGAAGAGTTAAGCTAACAATGGCTATCAATTCACAAATAGCTAGCTGCCTGTCCATATCCATACTAGAATGGTTTATTCTTCTGGCACCAGAATGTGGGCTTACAAAAAGTCCTAAACAGAGCTGGACAATTGGGAGTTTTTTTGACTGGGGTTCACTATAGTGAAGGGGGAGGAGAGGGTGCTGAGTAAGACATACACTAGTATTTCAGCAAATATGTAAAACAGTTCAAAGTAAATGACAAAAAAAGTCATTATTTTGGTCAAGCTTGATCAACAGTTTTGGCACAAAAAAATTAAAATTATTTTTGAGAAAAAGATTAAGATGTTTATGGCTTACTTCAGCATGTTCCTTCATTTTGTGACCCTCTTTTAATGTCACACTTGAATTACTTTTTTTCTAAAGGACAAGAAAAGGAATTAATGCTTTGGACTGATCTTAACTTTTAAAAGCCAAAAGCCTGCACAACTTTAATTCTAATAGTCTAAAATAACCACCTTAGAACGAGTAGTAACTGGTGCTTGTCAGAAAGCTGGCAGAGATGCAGACACACATTGTGACCTGAAAGCTATCTCTATACTATAAAATTAAAAGTGCCTGAGACCATTTGCTGGCTCTAAGGCTGTCTGGCACAGAAAGCACTGCATCCATACTGTTAAATTCTCCCAGTCCCTAAAATCAGAGTGGAATTGTCAGTATTCCTGGGCTAAAGCCACGCCAGGAACTGCTCTAAATTGCAAGTGTCAAGGTCTGAGCACCATTTAGTGCCAGGGAATGCTTGCTGGCTCCAGTTTGGATATACTGTATGATATAGTCACAGAGAGCAAGGGACCAGAATGAAAAAGCCAGTTCTTCCACTACAGATGGGAGAATAACATAAGAATAGGCAGAAGCACTATTGTAGTTAAAGAGTCTGGGGCTTGTGTTGTGGGGTTTTTTATGTTAACCTATTTTCCCAGCTACCGCCTTGGCAATCAAATACTATTTTGCTTTGAAGAAACTGTTTTAAGTCACTTTAACCAGTTTAGCAGGTGTTCAGAGGAAAACAACCAAAGAACCAGTTGGATGTGTCACATTAACAGAGTTAGTATGAGAGAAGCAGAAACCCATAGCCATAATGCAAGACTGATCGGACCTTGTGGTTCCCATTCCCACAAATGATCAGGAACAGGAAGCCAGGCCTGCGAGGCAGCAAGAAGAGAAAAAACAGGCTACAGGGTCAGGCCACTCCATAACTACAACTTGTTTATTCCCCAGCCTCTTTTATCTTTCACCAGCATGACTGAGGAGCCCAAGAAGTCTGTGGAAAATTGCTTCATGATAAAATTCCCACAAGAGACTCTGACTAAGCTCACCTTAATCCACATGACTGAGGGAAGTAAAGGAGGGCAGATACAACACTACAGCTCAGACCTACGTACCTTACAATTATTGTTTAACACATATGGAAAGAGAGAGTAAAAGGAAGAAGCAGGAATAGCAATTAATTCTTTATCATCCCGGTGTACCAATAGGGATAGACTCATGCTCTCACTGAGTGGTGACCCTTGAACCTTCGCAGGAGGAATCGTCAGTAGGCATATGAATTAGCGCATGCGACTGCAGGCCTTTCATTTCAAAGTACAGGCTGCTTACACTGTGTCTGAAGAGCGAGGGAAAGCTCTGAGCATATTAAGAAACAGTTGAAAGATAAATTGACTTATACATTACCAAGTTATAGTAATGGAAAAATAATCAGGGCAGCTTTACAAAATGTAAATGTCTCTGTGCCACCAATGCTACAATAGCTCCCCTTTAAATCTATTAGCTTTAGAATGTTATTAATAACATTTCAAAATGTTTGCATTTCCTATGACATCATTTGTAAGGCAATAAAACAGAGAGAAAACTAAAACAAATCTCCCAGGTACATAATTTGCTGGTTTTCAGCATTTTAAGGCTATGATTCTTGGCTGGAGACATACTCAGTTACCTACATGTCCTGTGCCCAGAAAGGATGTAAATAGCAAGCTAGGGGTAGAGTTAGCAGGTCCTCCAGAGTCCTAAACATTTTTGCAAGCTAGCACATCTTCCAAATTAAATTTATGAGCTGCTAGAGTCATAGCCAGACCTGTTAGGAGATCTAAGGTTATGTTCAACTGCAATAGGTGCTCGAGATCGGTAAGATGGACTAAAGCTCCTTCCCATGGTTTGGGTGAGGCAGCAAATTCCAGCAGAGCATTTTTATGCCTTAGAATTGAAGATTTCATTTTAGAAAAATAGCTCAGTCGCAGTCATGCAAAGGAAGATGTGATAAGGTGATGTTAATAACAAATTTAATCTCAGAAAAATATTTCAGAACAGACTTGCCCGTGGCTGACTTATGGGGGCAGGAGACAGCCCACACGTGCTGTCAGGGGCTGGGAGGGCCAGCAGCTCTTGTGGGCTGGGGTGCAGGGAGCCACAGGCCACCCCCCTGGGGGCAGGCAGGGCACTGCCTGGCAAGCGGGGCCCCTCCCAGCCCCCAGGCAGGATCG
Source organism: Haliaeetus albicilla (assembly GCF_947461875.1). Taxonomy (NCBI): domain Eukaryota; kingdom Metazoa; phylum Chordata; class Aves; order Accipitriformes; family Accipitridae; genus Haliaeetus; species Haliaeetus albicilla. Next base: position 20,175,387 of record NC_091488.1, on the reverse strand, counting down.
GGGCAGCTGCAAGCACCGGGGAAGACCCAGACCCTGGCATCAGGCACTGCCCTGGGGATGGGGATGGGCCAAGGCCAGGCTGAGACATGGGCCTACAGGTGGGCCTGGCTCAGCAGGACCCATGGCTGGGCAGGGCCGGGCTGTGGGGAGCGGGAGACCGGCCCTTCTGTGGCATTGCTGAGGCAGGGGCTGACAGCCCCGGGGGGCTGAGATGGGGTCCTGGGCCATGGGCAGGGCAGGGGGAGCCCCAGGGGGCTGGGCAGGTACAGGCAGGCGCACGAGCACCCTCAGGGCCCAGGCAGCGTGTTCAAAGCTCACCCTAGGTCTGTATCTGAATATAAGTGCCAAACGGTGGTGGTCTTGGCTGGGGTAGAGTTACTTTTCTTCACAGTAGCTAGTATGGGGCTATGTTTGGGATTTGTGCTGAAAACAGTGTTGATAATTCGGGGATGTTTTAGCTATTGCTGAGCAGCGCTTACACAGAGCCAAGGCCTTTTCTGCTTCTCACCCCACCCCACCAGCGAGGGGGCTGGGGGTGCACAAGGAGCTGGGAGGGGACACAGCTGGGACGGCTCACCCCAACTGACCAAAGGGATATTCCAGACCATATGACGTCATGCTCAGCATATAGAGGTGGGGGAAGAAGGAAGAAGTGGGGGTACACTGGAGTGATGGCATTTGTCTTCCCAAGTAACCGTTCCACGTGATGGAGCCCTGCTTTCCTGGAGATGGCTGAACACCTGCCTGCCCATGGGAAGTGGCGAATGAATTCCTTGGTTTGCTTTGCTTGCAGGTGCAGCTTTTGCTTTACCTGTTAAACTGTCTTTATCTCAGCCTACAAGTTTTCTCACTTTTACCCTTCTGATTCTCTCCCCCATCCCACCGGGGTGGGGTTAAACCACGACGCAAGCACGGAGGGAGGCTAGTTTTCTGCTGCTTTTTACCTTTTTTTTGGTGATGTGACATGACTTTATCCCCATATTTCTCTGGTCATTAATGGGTTTTAAAGCACACAGTACATAGGAACATGCTTGTATATGCCAGAGTCTATGACTAAGTAGCCAGCATCTTTCCCAAAAGGCAATTTCAATATTACTGAGAAACAATACAAGACGCAATGCAATTGTTGCATCAAAACCAACCTCTCTTTTAACTGAAAATAGTGTGGTGAAATAGTGGTCATGGTGGCTTATGAGCTCAGTCATAAAGACAATAAAGAGAAACGATGGTCAATATAGCATTGGTCATAGATGGTCAATATAGGGGTTACAGCATATTAAAGAGAATTTTTAAAAATTAAATAGGAGCAGTTAATTCCATGTAACTGCCACCCTGAATATTATGAACTGAAGGTATCCCATAACCACACTTCCCCCTCTTCCAGATGAACTGCCATGGTGTTGGTTACTTTGAAGCGATTTTAAATTTGTGGCCCTTTATCAATAAAATCTTCAGAAATAAAGATTAGGAAGAGGAAAAAAGATTATTTACCAGGAGATCCTTCAGAGTATGGAACCATACTGTTTCATTTAATGCTTCTTCATTTCATAGTAAGAAGAAAAGTAATGAAATCTCTTTTTAAAACTTGTATTTCTTTTTCCCAGATGTATCTTGTGGGGTTATTTTGGTTTGGTTGGTTGGTTGGTTTGAGGGGAGGGCAGGTAGTGTTGGGTTTTGGGGGGTTTTAAGATCTCACAAAACAAATTTTCTAACGACACCTGATCTTCCCTAGACTCCCACTTGAGCATTTAAAAACTGAATCCTGCCAGTAAGAGCCAATGATTTAGCTCAGCATGCTCCCTATAGAAATGAAGAGGAAGAATTCGCCTTCAGAGTTTGGTTTTGAAATGTAAATAGATTTTTTTCTTCTTTTTCTTCTCCTTGGACTGCAAATATACTAACTCTTTTAAATACACTGTTTTAGAGCAGGTGGCCCAGTTGGCACCTCACAGCACACATCCAGCTTGCAGGATGCTTCTCTTTAGCCTTTCTTTCCCAGAGAAGACACCCTAAATGTATAAGTCCTGATGCTTGCCAAAAGGTGTCACAAAAACCTAGGACTGGCATTGTTTATGAGCTGCTTCAGGAACAGTTTTCATAGCTCTTGCCTTTTCAGTTATCACGACACAAGTGTTAGCATACAAATGCTTCAGCCTTACTCCCTAAGAGTCTCAAAACTCATGCAAAGACCAACTTCGCTTTAGCACTAGATTATACACAGTCATTACATGAGGTATGCAAAGTTAAGTTGAATCTGCAATTTTTAACTTCATAGGGTCTTGTATAGGCATATATAAGTTTGTGGGAGTTCCCCTTTGGCTTTTGTCAACTCTTTACTAGATTTTGTTATCAGAGTTAACCTGCTGAGTCAGTGGCTACACTGTGCAGTAACATTACTGTCAGACTACAGCAGTACTGTTAGTGAGTCAGAGGCAATAGCTTGGACAGCATATGTAGCGGTTGTAAACTTTCTCTTTTTCCTAATGAATACTTTACCACCATGAGGAAAATATTACTTCAAACATGATCTGCCAGAGACACAGCTGACTTTGGGGTTTTTTTGAAAAGGTTATGGCAATTAACAAAATGAAATGCACATCATTACTGACTGACACAAAATACCAAGAATGCTGATTGTTCCAACTTCACAGAAAAATACACATCTCTGTTTTTATGCTAAAGAAACTTAATTCATTGGAAGACTATGCACCCCGGAAAATAGATTTTAATAATTTTCCTCTTTCATATTTATAGTTTTTGCATCTACACTTCAATTGAAAATCTAGAAAGACTGAAGAATCTAGGTATGGAAATAAGATTTACAAAGGCAAGATAGGGTGCATTCCATATAAACACAAAATGATTTAAGCATATTACTTTTTCCCTTTTTTCAACCACATCTATCAGTCCCATATGCAAATAATTGCATAACCACTTAGCTGTATTTCTTCCAGATGTTGAAACCTTCAATTGCTACCTATAACCTTTTCTTTATCCTGTTGAATTATCATATGTTTTTATATCAAAGTAATTAAAAGACCACAAATGCAAGGTTTATATATACAAAGCTGTCATGCTTAAAACTCTAAGCTATTCAATTAACCACTTATAAGACCTTTACTAAACTATCAATGGAATGAGTAAATCTGTGATTACCTAGAATTAGTATGAAAATCCATCTGAAAGCCTCTGAATTTCTATTGCCTGAATGTCATTACAGAACAAATAGTTTGTAATGAATCCAGAAGTATTCTTACAGGGATATGAGCCATTTGAATTTTCAAATTAAAAGTTGCTTTTGCATCTTAAAAAAATACTACTCTTGAAAATATTATCCCCACGGAAATATTTATTTCCGATGGAAAGTGCTGACTTTTTGATGAATGAGAGTAAAATTCTGAAGTACATAAGTACCTATCATTTCATTCGATAATGCAGAAATACCCTGCTGGTGCTGGATGATTCCATCTCCTTCCTAAGGTCAGGATTCTTGATTTGCTAGTATCAGCTGTAGCGTACATCTTTTCCCTTGCCAAGTTGAAGTTTCTGGCCACACGCATCACTGGATGTGGTGGTGAACCTGGCCCAGAGGGATAATAGGACATGGTATTTCCTAGAAGTACTACAAAGGCATTTGAAATCTCTGTTTTGGTGATTTTTCATCTGAAATGTAAAAATTCTTTTCTTTTTCAAATTTTGACTTTGTCCATATCCAGAAATGCTATGATTTCCCAATGTTATTAGATACTTTTCATGCACACAATGGTCTCATCTCATTTCATTTTCATAAATAGCAGTTTAGACACAAACACTTAGACCTGCTCTCTCAGCTATGTCAGTAAACCCACCAGGGGGCATTTATTAATTTAAACAAGATCTTTATTCCACTTACATGAATGCCTTTTCAGCTTCTTTTAGCACACTCCTACAGATCTGCATTTTCACTCAAGGGCAGATATACTCCCATATCCTGAAATGTGACCTAAATCAATCAGTCTCATACAACAATGTAGAGGTTCTCTTCAGGAGAAAATTAAGTGCTCTATGTGGAAAGGACATTTCTTATTTACATTTGCCTTGACTAGCAGGAGAAAGAAGAATTGGGAAAAAAAGTAACAAATAAAAGAAAATAGGAATGATTGATGTAGACAATCCATAACAACATTATTGTGAGGAGTAACTTTAAAAGATGCCACTTCATTGTAAGGATGCTCCAGTGTCATGAATTTCTGAGCAAAGAAGATATGAGAAGCATGTTCAATTCCCACTTCTCTTAGTCCACTGAGAGGAATGAGGGATGTCGATATAAAGGATTACTAAAGGCCTAGACAAAGTTAAACTTTGGGGTTTTTGTGTTTTAGCCAATCCAAGCAAATCTGTTTTCACATATTAAGAGCATGATTCTTTTAATTAGATTATTTTTCTGTTTGAATTTGATGCTGTAGCTGTTGTATGAGACTATTTCTGTATTGGATTTTGGCAGAACAAAGGACTGGGGCCCATTCAGCTCCTGGAAGACATCATCAGAGAATGAACAATCAGTAAACATTATGAAGTTCCTACAAATGTACAGGCTGTTTTATTTTACAAACTGCATTGTGCAAGTCTGCCAAATCCAAAAGATAATTAAATGTAGCAAAGACATAAGAAAAAGAGTCAAAGAAAATAATATTTATTCCTGAATAATCTTTTTCACTATCAACTTTAATGCTTTCATGGAAATCCATCTCTGAATAGGAAGAAAGATGTTGTAATTATTCTTTATGACAGACACATCAGCCCAACTGCTTCTGAAAATCTGAAGATTTGCAACTGCTTCTGAAAATCTGAAAGTAGAATTCTCAGATGCAGAAAACCACTTTTTTTTTTTAACTTAATCTTTCCAAAGCAGAGAGATGGACGTTATTGTAGGCAGGAGAGGAGGGATGCTATAGATAGAAAGAGACAAATGCAAGAGCCTGGAGTCATTTACAGGTATGTGGAGCAGGGTGGAAACAATTGCATGCATCACTAATAGCACAGAGATCCCTTGTTAATGCCTGTCACTGAAACCAACCACCTACCGCAAAGGTAAGTAAATCTGGAATAAGACTCACTTGTCTAATAGTAACTTGGGTTGTATGGTTAACTCAGTGTCTCAGAAACAACAAAATCTTCCCTTCCAAAAAAAAAAATCCAAACACAATCTTCTTCATTTTTTCTTATTAAAAGGTACCTGTAATTCTACTTTCACACCACAATCTTGACTTCTGCTTCTTTTTTTAAATTGAAAGAAAGAGCATTTATATTAAGTTGCCTAGTATTTTAACTAGAATGAAGAGAAATATTAGTAAGTGTCCTGTATTACACAGTGACCTACCACTGAGGAAGGAGATTACTTGGAAGGTGGGAGAAATGGCTTTAAACTCATTTAGCTGCATGAGATTTGACAGCTGTGCCACTCAGAGGAATGGTGCAGCTAGCATGGCAGCATACACCATATGCATAGCCCAACAATTAGGATATTCTTCTGGGAAGTGAGACGGGTTATTTGCCCTAGAGCAGCAGTGGCTCATGTCTCAAACAGAAAAGGAAGCATGCAAATGTCTCTCTTATCCTACCTATTTACAAAGAAATATGATCATCATCTCTTTAGTCACTTCTGGTTCACAATTATAGATCAAAAATATTTTCCAGGTAAAGGCACCTGATGACTAGGAAATTGCAAAGTGTTTGAGATTACCTTTTCATGGACAAAATATTGTCCTAAAACAATTTAACTTCTCTAGAGCTAAACTTCATTAACTTGTTTTATTCTATAGAGCTACCATATCAGTTCTGTGTCTCTGATCTCTAGCAGGCTGAACATCTTTGACCATATAGTTACTCTCAAACTTGAAGACACTGCATGACAGCAAAACCTCTGCCCCTCCATGCAGGACTTTTCCTGTTGCAGCAGCATGGAACCTATGTCCTAAGGCCAATTCCTGTACTTCCATAGTTGTGGGCCAGCAGGACAATTAAACACCCAACACCGAGGAGCAGATCAAGAAGTTCTTACCAGAAAATTTAGGGGTGCTGGTTTGTTCTTTTAAGAACAAACACAGAGAAGAGAACAAATATCAAAAGGAAACTGTGCAAAAGCACTGAGCAAGCTATTTAACATGATTCATTTACATATAGATATTTGGTGAGATATGCTAACAAATGAAAACATGAGGAGAAAAATAGAAGAAATGTGTCTTGCAAAACTAGTTGATATAATAAATTGCAGAACTAGGAAACCAGGCATTTTCTTACATAAACATGGAAGACAGTTGCAATGGCCTCTGAGCTGGAAAGGTGTCACATAACTCCAGTCCTTTCTTCTTCTTATCTCTAGCTTTTAGAAGTGATTGGTTGTATTTGTACTTTTTCTGTATCAATATGTCAGGCAGAATAGCTGTCTTGTTAGCACAAGAAGAGAAAAAAGTATTATCTTCTCAAGAAAAGTAAGAAGCATTATATTAGGTGTTGGTAAAATGCTTTCACAGTTCCAGAGGTTTAACTTAGGCCTTTTGCTTTGTTGGTTCTATAAACAGAGAGTAATCTCTAACAGGCAGAGCTTCTGGTTTTACCATTTGATGTTGGCTTATAATGTTAAATGTGTATTATACCAATTTCTTATTTCTTGTTTAAGACAAAGTAAGTAATTTAATTCAGATGGAATTTTTAAATGCCAATATGCTCATGTATCAAAGCAATATACTAAATGACATTTGACAATTTGTAAGTCCTTCATTAAACAAAGTTAATATTACATAATAATGCACTAAACTATTTTGAACTAGCTGTTTCTTGCAACAAAATATTGTGTAAGACTCATCAGTAAATTATCTCCAAGAGACTGTGAGATACTACAAATATCCAATGGAAATTTTTGTGAGAGCAATACCTCAGTTGATAGGATATTGTGACTATAATTTATCCATCCATGACTTCAAAGGAAAATAGCAAGCCACAAATAACCCAAAGATTAGTTTTGTCCTAGCTGTTTGAATCTGGCAGGCTCGCAGAGGTTGAAAGAAATGCTAAAATTGAGGAATGATCCACCATTAAATCAAATTTAGGAACAAACTCCTGCTTTTCTTTGTCAAGCTGAATTAATATATTTTCCCACTTCTTCTACCATCTATTTTTAATATACATATTACATATGTGTGAATTGCAGTTTTATAATTCATCCATGCCAGCTTTAAATTTAATTAAAAATGAAAAAGTCACATAGTTCATGCTTCGTGTTTCAATAGCCTACTAACACTCAAAAGATTCCTATGCTGTGTATTCCTACAGCATGCCTACTATGTTTTACACAGTTAGGGATTTTGTGCATTGGATCATTCTGTGCTTTAGATCCATCTCAACTAAGATGGTCTTTGATATTTAAATAATACATTATAGACTACAACAATCAGAAAAAAAAACAGTGGATCTATTAAACTCTTTTATCATGCCATATGTCATATATCATACAGAATTTGACAACAGAAGTGCCTTAAGTAACACTCAGATGAATAAGTCATGATGCATCTAACACTTACAGATCAGATAGTCCCCCTTGGAAAGTATGCTGATAATTAGTAGGCCACTGTTCATGGCAAGTTGAGTCAGGAGTATTTTAAGATAAGAGTTTTTCCTGCCACATTATAGAACGTACATCCCACTCAAGACTCATTCTCCTTCATTTAAACCACAAAAATTCCACAAGTATCCATTCCTCCAGCTTGTGGTTTTCTTGTATTTTGTGTATTCATCAGGTTGCACCAAAATTTTTTGTTTATGATGTCAATGCTATTTTCACTTACAGAAACCATTTGCAAAGCCGTATCGGCACAGTCCTCCTGAAAGCTGGTATGCTTTATCACATTAAAAAAACTGCTTGAGGTCCTGAAAAACAATGAGAATATTCTTTATGTGGTATGAACCCTGTGTTTCCTTTAATGTGTAAGTGTCTATTAGATTAACAACCTTGAAAAACAAAATTAGATCAAGGTTAACACCAAGAATGAGTTATACTAACAAGACATCTTCACCACAGTTCATCACACTTACAGCATGCTTACTCTATTATAAATTAATATTTAAATGGAGCAGGGAGGCTCTATTTCTCTATTATTCTTTTCCAGTCTTTGCTTTTATCAATACGTTCATTTTCCTTCATTTCCAGAATCTGCTTTAGTTTGCACTTGGCCTAGACTGGTAGAGCACTATCAATTGGCCAGACTTCTTCAGTTATAATGGTCTTCAAGTGGGGTCTGTGTTGGCTAGTTCATTTTGGTTTTCCTAGCACAGAGGTAATGCACGCCTGGGACTGCCATTGCACTTCTCATGACACCTTCTGCCACATTTATTCTTGTGATATGGCTTCTGAGAGCCCTCAGCAGCTTTGAGGTACCCCTTCCAAAGGACAGGTGTAGGTGTATTATTTTTTTTTTTTAAACAGAGTCCCTTGATGATATCACCCTGTTTCTTCAGGCTCTGAAGTGTTATTCCATTTATTTGCAACAGAGATAAGCAGAAATGGAGTTGGCAGTTCTCAAAGAAATCTTACAAACAAGCATCACTTCTATATTTCAGATGGAGTTATTGAACAGCCATTACCACGTGACAAAGAATACACCCCATGTGAAGCTACCAATATTCTCACAATATTCACAGTTGAATACACTGTGAACAGCTATCAAATGACAGCTACCTCCAAGACCTGAAAATGCACGAACTTGTGAAAGAGATCAGTAGTTTCAATAGAAAACGCTTAAAAACTTAGTACATTTTAAAGGAAAAGAATTTGTTATTTGTAGGTTCTAGGAACATTTCTAAAAATATATCATTACTTTAAATAAAAGGCAGGAAGTCCTTTTCATTGCTTTCAAAAAAAATTCTATGGTTTTTATAGGTTTTTTAAATGCTAGGAAGGCATTTCCCATTGTAATACCTCTCAAAATTAAATCAGGCAAACACCCTTAATCTTGGAAATTATTACTGTTTCGTATTGACTGAAATAACTTCTTCTGTCAAAAAGAATACAGTCTAGCCACCACAGAAAAAGCTGCAGAGAGTGCTTAAAGTGCTAGACTAGACATTAGGAGATTCAGTCTCTATTCCCACCTTTAGCATCAGCCACCTGACTAAGTGTATTACTCCTCTCATTGAGCTTTATTTTCCTCTATAAAATGGGAATAATGAATTGCCTGTGTCTACTGAATTTGACTAACCTCTCCTTCCCTATCCACAGCATGGCAAGGGGAGATAGAGGTACCATGATTCTATCTCCAACATATATCAGCTTGGAAAAGCACGTGCTTTTCTTTCCACGAGTAGTCAGAATAATGATTAGGTTTTAAGCACATGGAGTAAACTCAGAAAATTTTCACCACCACCTATCTGCCCTGCTCCTTTTTGTGGTCCCTTTAAGCACTCACTGGAAAGCTGCTTATCTGCTTGTCATGGTTTAACCCCAGTCAGCAACTAGCACCACGCAGCCACTCGCTCACTCCTCCTGCCACTCCCACTCCCACCCGGGGGCATGGGGAAGAGAATCAAAACCAAGTAAAACTCAGGGGCTGAGATAAGAACAGTTTAATAAGAGAAAGAAAAAATAAAATATTATAATAATAGTAATGAAAAGGAAGGTAACAAAAAGAGTGAAATATAACCCAAGAAAAACAAGTGATGCACAATGCAATTGCTCACCACCCGCTGACTGATGCCCTGCCAGTCCCCGAGCAGCGATCCCCCCCGTCCTGGCTAACTGCCTCCAGTTTACATACTGAGCATGATGTCCTGTGGTATGGAATATCCCTTTGGCGTTTGGGCGCGCTGTCCTGGCAATGCTCCCTCCAAACCTCTTGTGCACCGCCTCACTGGCGGAGCATGGGAAACTGAAAAATCCTTGACTTTGGATAAGCACTACTTAGCAACAACTAAAACACCAGCGTGTTATCAACATTATTCTCACACTAAATCCAAAACACAACACTATACTAGCTACTAGGAAGAAAATTAACTCTGTCCCAGCCAAAACCAGGACACTGCTTTAAAATGAAGAGCCCTAAATATTCAAAGTTCTATTGAAAATATCTTTTTTCACTTCATAAAGCTTCAATTTAAACACGTCTTTATATATATTCAGCTAGTCATATGTACTTAAAAACACACAAATATAATCCTCTTTCTCTATACCAGGGACTACAGTTTGTCAAAAATAAATGTGAATTTCACAGGCAAAATTTCCATTGAAAAACCGAATAAGGACCTTAAGAGCTGTTTGAAAATAAGAGGTAAGCTCGAAAACCTTTTTCACAAACAGTAATGTGAGCTCCTCAGATGTGACTGCAATGAAATAATACTGTAAAAATCAGAGAGCATTCAAAGTTGCTGGCCATCCTGATCAAAGTTTTAAAATTAAGTTGTTCTACATTTTTATTTTTCAGTTTGTGATGAATGAAGGAATTAAGGTTTTATCACTAAGTGTAGTGAGAAAAATGGAAAAATAAAAAAAGTTTCTTCACAGGTGAATATATCATAGGAAACAATTTCCAGAAACTGAACCACATGCCAATTGAGTATGAAAAATCTTTTTTTAATTCTTAAGGAACTGAGGTTGGTTGGTTTTTGTTGTTGTTTTGGGGGGGGGTTGTTTGTTTGTTTGTTTGTTTTTTAATAGGAGGAATATCTGAAAATGGATGTATCATCACAGCTATCAGATGATAGCAGCACCATTTCCCATTGCTTACCCCCCACCCACCCACAAAAAAACCTGAAGAATTCAGTTTTCTGTGTGAAGGCAGCTTCCAAGAGCAAGATTTTGCCAGATGGAGCACTTCAGCCACTATCTTCTAAATTTACATGAATTCAATTAATTTAAAGCTCAGCAGTACTTCCATTATTTTTAGTGGAACTGTTCAAGCTCTTGAAGTTAAGCACATGCAGGAACGTTTACAATACCTGTGCTATTTCTGAAAGCTTGGGTATGAAGTTAGTCTGGAAATTTACAAATACATTAATGTTAGCATAATTGAAAACCTAACTATTATTTACTTCACAAGGATCATTGAGCTCAGATAATCAGTTCTTTGTATATAAGCAAATCATCAGTATAGATCATTCTATTTGTCACTGAAGTTTAGCACATGATTAGGTAGGACTAATTTAGGACAAAGTAGCCAAGCTAAGTAATTTCATTTGAACACAAAATGTTTTGATACTCAAACAGTTCTTTATCAAGAATGTATAACTTCATCTATGTGTACAGTTCTAAACAGGTTTATTATAAGAACATTATTGATGGACACTCAGGTGATGTTTCTCTCTTCTCCCCGTAACAGTGTCTTAACAGTTGCCCAGCAGTATTGATAGAACCATACAGAAGCACATCTTCACTTGTTTTAAAATGGTACACTCTATGCAGCTAATTACAGAAATTTGACACCAGCTGAGACTCACTCAAATGTTCTGCTCTTTTTTTAGTTTCAAAGGATCCACCCTCAGGAATAGAAATACATAAGATGTGTACTTTTTTCTTTAGGCTTTAGTACTTTGTAAAATCTGAAATAAACCCGTTGTGATTTCCCCATGGTAAAATAGGTCAAATTGTTCCTGACACAGTCCATTAGATAACAAGAAGTACTTTTGTAATTGATCACGACCAAAAAACTGCCTGCAGGCTCAACCATTCAGAGAGAAAAAAAGTGACATGAGTTTTTTAAACTTGGGATAATTTAAAATGGTGAATTTAAGGATCATTTATATCCTTTCTGGTTCTGTGAACTATCTTTCAGATTTTCAGCTACAAGAGCTACAAGTGTAATTTTCTCACAGTCATATAGAAACATTGAGAAATGCATTAAAGCTGAGAACTGGCAGCATATACATCTTTCACATGATTATATTTTCAATTGTACAAATAATAGAAAACACTTTTTGAAAAGTGATAGATGTTACAATCTATCTTCATTTCCTTAGTGGCTCCACTGGAAGAATGTGCACCATCTCTTCACAAGGATCTCTTCACAAGGACTCAAATGAAGGCAAGGGGCAATGGGTACAAGTTGCACCATGAGTACTTTTATCTTGACGTAAGAAAGAAGTTTTTTTACAGTGAGAACAATCATTCACTGAAGCAACCTCCCCAGGGACATGCTAGAGTCCCCATCATGGGAGGTTTTCAAGATGAAATTGGACAAGGTGCTAGTTAATCTTATCTGTGTTCCCTTTCCCTCAAAAGGTTGGATGCTATGATCATTTGAGGTCCCTTCCAACCTGGGTTATTCTATGATTTGCTGTGTGTCAGTATTTTACTTACATGACAGGGAAACTTTTTGAGTATTTGATTGCCAAACCATGTATGTGGAGTTCCAAATCCATGGGTAACCAGAGACAATTTTTCAAATTACTTGACAAAATTTGTCAAAGAGATGAAAAATATAAGAATTATTTGGTGGAGGTTTTTTTTCCTGAAACTGTTCTGATAATGGTCAAATTTGCTTAAATATAGATAATTTTAAAAAAAAATTAAAATCCCTGAAAACAAAAGATCTCTTCAATTTTTTCAGTCTACTGACAAAATAGCTACAACAACCAGTGACTAGTATAGTCTAGTTACTACTATAGAACAGTACTGGTCAAACCCTGTAGTGCTTATTCAGAATCCATTAATCAAAATATTATTATAGGATGCAGCATGCAAAAATTCTGTGCAGAAGGTGTAGAGATCTGTACTATGAAAATGAGATCCCACTAGTAGGCATTTACAATATCATTTAAACAACAGAATACCAAAGATTAGGACTACATAAGCGTGAGGAACAGAGCTGACCAATGTTGAAAGAGAAGCAAGAGAGAGTTGTTTGCAAGAAAGCATGATTAGTTCTTGATATAGTTATTGTCTTTCTGTGCATATGTAAATCAGAAGAAATAAAAAAAAAAAATGCAAGCTCAAATTAAGGAAATTAAAAGGAAAAGAAAATTTGAAGGAAGTTGGGGCTGTTAAGATGAAAAGAATATTGCATTTATAACCAAATACCAATGATCGCACAACACTCACTTTGTACAGTTTCCTGTGCAGCAAGGCAAAGGAGAACAACTTTGAACCTCTAATATACATATAAAATATAGATATAGTATATATAAAAATAATAATTTGGTTTTGTGTAGGCTTGAAATTTGAAAAAAAAGCATTTTAGCAGAGAAGATTCTAAGACATAGATTCTCATTTTCCAGGCCACCTAACAAGTATAACAGACAGGTAATTCTTAGTCACTTACCAGTTATGGATCAGACCTTCAAAGGGTAAAAAAAAAAAAAAAAAAAAAAAAAAGAAAGAAATGTTGAAAGACAGTAATATGAATATTTGGAAAGCACTTCCCAGAACAGAGGAGAACCCTTAGCCCTTTTTATATAAGGAAGCAAACAGTTATGTGAAATTATGGCCAACTCAATTTGTAAAATGTGTAATGGCCCAGATGTAACAATCAAAACAATCATTGTTTTGAAGTTCTTTGCATTGGAAGAAAATGTTGACAGGTAAAAAAGACTTCAATTTCTCTCAAAGTAAAAGGGAGCTTCATAAAGCAATACTTCTGAATTTCTGTATTTAACAATAATTTTCCACAGTCAAACATCTCTGACAATCATGAAAATCATTAACATTTAGAAAGCCAAATAACACATCCTGACAAATACATTACAGCATGCAGCAAAGTGCAGAAGGAATCTTTCCAGTTGACTGTTACAATGTCTTATTCCTTTAATTGAAATTTTAATTGGGGAGTTTTAGTGCTAACCTTGTAGAAGTTACTCCAAGTTCAATAAAAGTGAAGCAAAATCAAAGATTGTGCTTCTGTGAAGTTAAGATAACAAATACTTGGTCATTAACTGACAAATACTTACTGGGTGGATCCATATTTTTAATATTACTTTAAGGTGTTTTGAGCCATGTTGATCAGGGATAAAGATTCCAGACACAGCTGCTTTCAAAGCATTATCAGACCTGGGCTACAGCCCACAGTTGCAAACTAAGTGTATTGCCCTGCTTAATCTCACCTATAGCAGACTACTGTCTCTGCCTAAAAAAACTACACTGCCATGATATCAAAATGGGTCCCCAGAAAATGTCACCATGTAGCTATGTCAGACATTTAAAATTTGTGACATTCAGAAGCTGCCTGATTAACAACAGACTGAACTTAAGCATAAGTGTGGAGGAGGCATTGATTTAGCTAAAGGGACATGGGGAAAAAAATCCTGTGTATGGTTGAAGGAACATAAAATCATCCCAATTCCAAAAGCAAAACTTTCTGCAAATAAAGTACTGAAATAGTGTTTCTTGGAATTTGATTGTTCACTTCTACTGTACACAAAGTGGTTTCTTAAACTGTACAGAATTATGTGGGACTGGCAGACATGAATTACTACATTTTCCCTAAATACTTTTTCAAAGACGGTATTTGGAAAGCAAATAATCTAATGTTTAGTCATACATTTGCTTGCTGTAAGAAAGGCAGTTCAACATGAAAGGCAGAATCTTAAGGAGTTTGTACCTATAGATGGTATTAAAGAGAATTCTTAACACTCAAGCACAGAAATAGGAACTAGGGTAAAAACATGAAATTGTGTCATTTTTATAGTAAGTGGCTTGGTTTACATTTTACTATTGAAACAAATTTATTTCGAAGAGTAAAAATGCTTTCAGAAAGTCCAAACAGGCATCGCTGGACCTGTTTCCTATAATTTATCCCTTTAGCTGTATCACATAACATCACACTGAGGAAAAAAATAGGTTTGGTATGTGAAAGGTAACTTTGGTGAGAGCGATACGAAGCTTTCACACTCCTAACTCTTCACTCTAAATCAGGTAAAGTACAACTTCAGCTGAGATATTCCTATAGGCCTGGAGAGTAAGAGAGGGCCCACCATCTTTCAGCCAAAAATGGCATAACTTAACTCTCAGTTTCATATAGCATAAAGACAGGAGATAACACAATGCCATCTTTAGTGTACATCCTTTTAACAGGTCTTCCTCTGTATGAAATATCCCCTTCTTTAGACATTGTGATTCAAAGAACTCTATGCTGCCAGGCAACTGAAAGCCAGGTCAGATGTCGGACCATGTGTCTGCCTCACCACAGAGCTGCATAGGCTCATTAATCCTATGAAGCAGTCTACAGCACTGTCTCCCTATCTTTATGACATGGGTCATGATACTACTTTTATAAACTCCTCTAAAATAAACAGATCAAAAGCTGCATACAATAGCTATGACTGATTGTATTGATTTCTGTAAAAATAAGTACATATGTGTAAGACTACATCCAAATCATATTCATTACAGTTACAGAAATCAGAAATTCAACTGAAACCCTTCATCTGCTGTGCTCCTTATATCACAGGAACTAATAAGCAAGTCCAGCAACACAAGTTAATTTAACACAAACACCGTGCTTCAACAAATCTTTCAAAAAAGATCTTGCCCATGATTTCAAAAATAGAGAAATTCTTAACACCAAACAGGTCTAGAAAACAAAGTAAATACTTGCATGTGTCATTTAATTACCTAGTACGTTACATCAGTTTTACATGCAGTAAGTCTTCCATTTCAGTTGCATTTGTCCATTTCCTGTGTAACACAGCCACTCTGACAAGTACTGTTCTGTTTCAAATAGTTTAACACAGGACAAAACTGTGTGCCTTTACTATTAGTTTTAACGCAAAATACAGTGACAAATTATATGCCAGTAAAAAATCCCACTAAATGTGTGGCTCTTTTTGTTTTGCTGTTGTTGTTTTGCTTTGCCTTTCAAAGCAAATAAATTCCTTCTTCCTTCTGATGTTCTAAAACAATTTTCCTTGCAGAACCTCAAATCTGTATTCTACTTTCCTGGTCACAGATTTAATTTGGCCTCAAGGGACAAACATCATTAGACGTTTGCAGCAAGAATTCTCATTCTGAATCACTAAATACAGACAAATTATTCTGAATCCTCACTGCTGGAAATTAAAAAAAAAAAAAAAAATGCCTATTCTAGTTCTTATATTAATCAAGAGCAAACATTTGAAGTGTTGCATACTGAAATAACAATACATTTTAAAAAGTAATTCTTTGCTGTGCCATATGACTACATTGATTTCCAACTTCATTAAATTCTAGTGTCCAATAATCATTGCTTTTCACCTTTTTATAACAGATTTCTTCCTGCCTACAAGAAAACCTATAATTCTTGTCACTCAGGAAGTCAGCTTTTCAATGATAAGCCAAATTGTCTGTGCTTCTATTTTATTGATCAGAACTCACTCTCAATTTCCCATCAGAAAATGACTTGAAATAATTTGCAGCATCCAATTATCAAATAGTTGTGCTCTTGAACGGGGACATTATTAAATGTTCCTTAGACTAACATTTAGACTCAATGTTAGACTCAAGAATAATATAACTGCCAGTAGAGAAACATGACCAAAACTAATTGCTATAAGTGTCAAAATAACCAAGATTATTACATCCTTAGATGCCTGTAAATCTCACAAATTAAATATCAGTATCAGATGAAAAAGGAGAAATTAAACATTTTTTCCAAACTTGCTAATTCATCAAAACATTTGTGTTTGGTAGAGACCGTTGGGGTTTGGAAAATTCTTAAATACTCCAGATGGACAGGCATACTTTGACAAGTGACTTGAATTTTGCCATTTTGCTCATCCAATCTGCTGTTGAACTCCTAAGTAGCACAGCTTTCTAAGGCTTGCTTTTCTATACAGCCCAGTTCAGATCTTTGAGGGTCAAAGTTCTGTTTCCTTTCACAAAGAATATCTAAGCTTTAGGTTATTGTTCTAAATCAGTGATACCCAATTTCAAGAAATTGAAGAGCTTGTGACAGAGCCATAGTCAGTGAAAGTTTTGACATGGATCTCCTTAGACCTTCTCTTAGCATGATGACCGAAAAGAACACAAGCCTTTTAAAGAAAAAAGGCAGTTTAGTTAGGTATATGCCATAATTTTGTCTTTTGTGGTAGAGAAATTCAGAGTCATTAAGTCCTGTAAAGGAAAAATAAAAACAGGTTTCAGAAAATTGCCTCTCTTGAGGCACTCTTAACCTTTCAGGTAAGTTCCTCTTTCTAGTGAAACCAATGTCAGAGAATTAAAGAAAATTCCGCAATGAACCCCTTCTTCATTTCCTGCAGTGCATATTATTCCTAACCCCCAAAATAACCCTATCATTAGTTGTACTTCAACTACACAACTCCCAAACTCAATGACAAATGGGATTCTACTTATTCCAGCCTTCAGATTCTAGGGAGCTTTCAAATAACCACAGATATTCAGACCATTTGTTCTCCAATTTCTCCTTACTCAAACAAAACCACACGTGTAACCCTACGTTCTGGGGTGCTTAGATGCAGCAAACTCCAGAAGTCCCTCCCAACATAAACTATGCCGTGACTGGGATTTACATAAGCATTCAGGGCTCTCTAATGGAGTCAAACCTATGGCATTACAAATGTCAGCCCCTCATTTAGCTCTTGGGATTCTGTAAAATGAGACTCTGTCCTTCCTTAACTTTTAATTAAAAACAGAATGACAAGTCCCTTTCAGCAGACACATCCCTCCAGAGTGGGACACTTCCCCATCAGTCCTCCCCTAATAATTTCAGCTGCAGTCCTCCCAGGT
Source organism: Haliaeetus albicilla (assembly GCF_947461875.1). NCBI lineage: Eukaryota > Metazoa > Chordata > Aves > Accipitriformes > Accipitridae > Haliaeetus > Haliaeetus albicilla. Next base: position 20,157,707 of record NC_091488.1, on the reverse strand, counting down.
ACCATCTGCCCACCCTGTGAGTTTTTCAGCTACTGCTGGTACAAATAACAGAGTGGCCAGCTCCTTTCTCTCTGTGAGAAGAGAGCAAGGCAGCTGGGCAAAATGAATGACTCCAACCTATTTGTCAGCTGTTGCTGGGGGACTTTTTCTTTATTGTCAAGCTATTTGTCAGCAGTGTTGCTGGGGGGCTTTTGGCAGAGCCACCTTTGGCATGCAAGGTAGGCACCCTCGCCACTGTGCCAAACACAGCTCAGCCTGACAGAGAGGACTGCAAGAGGGACACCAGCAAAGAGCTTTGTCAACCGCTTCCTTTGTGCCATTCTCCTCCAAACTCACATTTCAAAGCCCTGAATACAGCAGCCCATGAAACAGCATGTGCCTGCCCTGCAGCTTGCTCAGCTCTCCCCAGTGCAAGCAGTGGTTGTTTCAGCAGTTTATTCTCCATGAGGAGAACCTACGCCATGGCACCTACACAGAAACATGAAGAGCGTTTTCAGAGAATAGATCTTAAAGTAGAAATGTTTAGCCTGCAAGGGAAGCCCCTCCAGTCACAGTGCCAGGCCTGGACTGGGGAGGGAGGAGTCCAACCAGAGCACCTAAAAACCCTCTGCTGCCTCCAACTCCACAGCCCTTTTCAGAACGGCAGTCCCTTCTGAGCAGGACTCTCTGACCCTAGCCCTGCAAGTAGCAGCTCTTGCTGCAGCCTGCATAGGCAGTGCTTGCCAGCCCTGACAGCTTGCTCAGGTCTCCCCAGTGCAAGAAGCTGTCTTGGCAGCAGCTTGCTCCCTGTGGTATCTTCCCAATAGTCACTTTTTCATCTGCACAGGAGAATAATCTTCAGCAGGCAAGGCAAGTCGTCCAAATACCATGCCGTGCTTGACCAGTGGCTGAGAGCATAGGTGTGGGTAGAGGAGCAAAAAGCCCCTATGCTCCATGCTCTGCAGGAACAATTTATTTGAAACCTACTCCTGAGACAAGAGTCAACTTCACAGGCATAGACTAACCTACTCAGCCTGGCACACGGCAGGAACTTGCAAGTTCCCCAGGAGCCACCTTGGCCAGCTCCACTTCTGAATGCTTTCCTTTGGCACAGCAAGATGATCAGCTTATTCCTTCTCCAGGGAAGGTTTCGAGCTAGCATGAGGAAAAAGCTAAACTGGAAAGCTCCAACACCTACAGTTTTTGGTAAGCACCAGAAAGGTTACATTTTCACTTGGCGTCAGCAGATTCCAGTGCCTACCTATCTTCTAGGTAGTATTTGGGGTCAGCATAGGGTTACACACAGCAGGGAAAGCAACACACCAGTCACCTAGTATTTCAAAAGGTCCAGAGGAGTAAATGGAGAGATGGCATTAGCAACTCACATACCCTCTTCTGGGAGCTGCAGAAGTCTAGATATTAATGGTATCTACACTTACAGCAAGTCTGAGGTAGCTTACAGCTTAGGTTTAACTTAAGGCTATGCCTTGGGGAAAGCAACAGGCCAAAGAATTCCAATTATTGCAGTGTTCTGCAAGCTGCATCAGTGGAAGTGCAGGGCTGGTATCAGCAGCCTTCTTAGTCATGCAGTGTCTGATGAGGACTAAAAATTGGCCTTCAGATAAGCTGCAGCTTAAAATAGGAGATCCTGCAGAACTGAACCACTGTGACATACTCTTTCATTGTCTTCGCAAGCATGTGAGCAAGGGCAGCTATGCATACTTAAGTGCTGTTTATCCATTACAGTTCCAAGTCAAATACAAAAAAAAATTGGTTTCTGAAACCCAGGTTTTCATCCCCACAGCAAACAAACACCCAATGATTTATATGCTTACTCTTTCGCACACGTCCCTAGGACCAGATAGGTCCATTCTGCAGTTTCAGTTATGCGCATCTACATGAGACTTTGTGTCCAATGACTAAACCCTCCCACCCAAGAGATTCTCCCCTCTCCTTTGAGCCTGAACTGGGAACTGCAGTTTCTTCCATCACCACTTTTATAGCAAAATTACTGTTCTGAAAGCAGAAAATTAAGATGAAAAAGACAATCACTGCTTATCTGTTTATCTATTCAGGCATTACAATAAGCTGCCTTTGCCAGCACTCTTGATACCTCTTAAATACTTAAGTGTTTAAACTATACATTACATCATCCCAAATAGTAGTTACACAGGGAAGATCGCAATCTATCTGATGGCAAATAACAGACACACATGCCAACTCCTTATGAATTGAGGGACTGACAAAACTGTAAGATGTTCATAGACCATCCAGTTGATATAACTGTTGATTAGTACATTCATGGCAATAAGAGTTTTTATAGCCATGGGAGACTGAAAATTGATACAGTTTATAGGGAGAAGTACTATTTTATCCCACAAATATCATATGACATAGCTAGAAAAAACAAGTAATTCCTCAGAAAAGCAAGCCCCTTTCATTTCTATTGTATTCCTACGTGATTCAAAGTATATAAGAAAAGCAGAAAAAACAAGTGAATGAGTGGTTTGAGTTAATAAAATATTAATGAGAAAAATATATATGTGCATATTTATATAAAGTAAAATATTACAACTCTAAGGGTAACAAATATAACACTAAGAAGGGAGGTGATGAGGATAATGTGAATTCCTTAGTAAGGTTGCTAGCAGCTTTGTTACCTTACAGTTTTTAAAGCAGAGACAAAAGGTATACACACACACAAAAATTGCCAACTATGTACTGATGAGCCTTCACAGTCCCAGAACCAAACACAGCTAAAGTCAATACACCACATGAAAATGGGAGTAATTTATTATTCAGTAATTTAAAATTTATTTCTTCAAAGTTTTAAAATTGACACCACCTTTTTTACATCAACATGCTTTTCTCTTTTAATGTGATGTACTTAATTGTTTTGATACAACACTACAGATACTGCTGGAAAAGCAGTCTTCAAAAAAATTCTGATCAACTAAATTTTAGCATTTATCCACCTTCTACTCACATAGTCTCCTGTGGTAGATCTGGTCATAGATATTATACAAGGGCCCTTTACCCTAAAGAACTACAAGATTCCTATTTGAAATAAAGTTTATTATTAGTAGTAGTATTATTACAGCAAGGAAGTTCTTTTCTTTTAATGATGTATGCAAATCTATTGTACTTTTCAGAATGCTTTTACTTTTATTTGCATTTGACAGTTTTATTAGCACTGATGAGTGCTCTCTTTTGTTTGTTTTCCTGAGCTGTTGCAGTGGGAATACTATTTTCAGCTCTGGAAACACACACTGTGTGGGATTTTTAGAAAACAATGGACATAGAGTGAACAATCCAGGCACAATGGAACTGATTATTCCATGAGCCAGAGGCCTCTGCAGGCAGCAGGCCTCAAGGACGTAGCGAAGATTAACTGTTGCTACAAGTTTGATGAAGCGAGCACGAAAAGTAGAACAAGGCTAACTGTTGCTACAAAAGTTTGATGAAATAAGCACAAAAAGCTGAACAAAGTTGGGCCTACGTGACTGAAAGCAGGACACAAGACAAGTTACAGGCGGGGGGAACCATTCGCGTGATCAGAAGGCCTTATCCTATCAAATTATTGTTTTAGGCGCGTGGACAGCACATGTTAACCAATCAACAGATGGCTTACGCATGAGCAGGAACTAAAATACTTATATAAACCAAGCTATTTGGGCAATAAATTGGCATCTGCTTTAATCATATTGATTGTGTGCAAGTGTCTGTGACTTCTGCGTCGACAACACTGAAATCCTGTTTGGGTCTCAAATGCAAGAGCTGTTTTATAATTCCATCCCAACACTTGCTTGTTCACACCACAAAAGGCACTACACAATTCAGTTTGACTTGCAGGCTTTGCTTGTAACAATACTGGTACCACAAACTGCAGCTGAATCACTGAATCATCTACCCACTTCTGTCAAAGCAAGCCAATGCTTTCACATGCAAAGGCGGTAACAGACACAACACCAGAAAGCTACTTCCCAGAACCGCCTTTAGTACACAGTTCCCTCAGCCTGTCCTCACCCTTTCCCAGATGCCTTTTCCTGCCATGCCCTTCTTGGAGCTAGTCCTCAACAGAGGCAAACCGCAACCCTGCAATGGCCATACAGCAACTGCTGTCTGCGTCACTGTCCCTTCTGTATGTATTACCTTCACTTGCTTAGGCTTCCCTTGTCTGAACTCTCAGAATAACGATATGGTTGTGTTAGGTTTGATTAACCTGGTACTAGCCTCTAGCTTTTACTCAGCTGTGAAGCATGAGCTGTTTGTTTACAAATGGACAGGCAGTGCAAGCACTAACTAACAGGATTCCCTGCCAGATTCCTTGTGCTTTTATCCTTTTGAAGGAACAGAAAGAAAAAAGATGACAAAACATCCCAGAGCAATTACACTCACCCAGCACGTTTGAGTCACTTCCACCCTTTTGCTACGAAAATTGTCTGCAAGTATTAATAAAGGCAGCACCTTGATTCTTATTAAGCTAGTCATGGATGTGAAAGCAACATCAAGTGTTGTAACAAAATACTGAATGATTCTTTGTTTCCTGACATTACAGGAATCTGTCATGCTTACTCGCAGACATTGTTTAAAAATGATGAGAATTACAGGGAAGACATTGTGTCATTTAAATCTAATTAAGCTTTTAATAAATCCAATTTTTCATCGTTAACCATGATGCATTCCCTTTACAGTATAAATTTATTGCCTCTCCCCAATAAAGAAAAATGTTTAGAGACAGAAAATTGAGGCCATGACACCATATAAATTAGGTACGGCAGATGCCAGAGGAAATGCTATAAAGATAGTACACGCCTAGAATGCTTTTCACTGAACCCAGTAAAAAGTGTCTGTAAAAAACATTTCCAAGTGCTATTTTTGCTGTACAGATAGCCTAGCATCTACAGACAACTCTATTTTGTCCTATTTGAAGAGGAAATGTAAGAAGCAAAAAAAGTGTTGCTCTACCTGTATCACCAAAAGTAACTACAAATTATTTGCAATTTACTATCAGTTTTCTTTAGTATTTAATATGGTGAATTTTGTACAGTTACTAGGAACTAAAGCTCATTACTAAAGTCTGGAGTGATACAGCTCAAAAGACACTCAAAATTATATGCAAGCCTTTAATTTACATAATTATATGGAAGTCAGTATGAGTAAGCTCTCAACCCCAACCCTAGAGACGCTACCAGAGTGTCCATGTCCTTGTTCACACAGTTGTCAGCCAACATAGATGTAGCTCATGAGTCTGAGAGCTACAGTCTCAAATTCACTTTGTCAGCAAGTCTCACTAAGTAACATTTTTGAACAGTGCAGCCAGTTAGAAAATAAGCAATCAAGCTGGGGACTTGAGATCTATTCCCAGCTTCTCCTATAAGCTAGAAACTTAGCTGCCCTAGGACCTTTCCATGCACAGTGGAAGGCGCTAGGCATCTTCAGTGGGTAAGTGTCTAAGACTAGGTGGAGTAAATTATGCTTTGTCATGGATTGAGCGAGCCATTAATTAAGTCTAGGAAAAGACACGCACTCAAAGAATAAAGAGAAAATAATGCTCGCCTCTCCAAGAGTTAGGAGAAAGGAAAAAAAAAATCTGCATGTATTTGAAACTCCCCAAAAGAATTTGCAGGAATCTTTAGAAATATTTATAAACTTTTCCCATAGTCAAATGATTTAGAACACTTGCTTGATTTTAAGGAAATCACCTAAATGCAAGATCCCTACTGTAATGATTCAGCAAGACTAAATCTTATCCCACACCAGTGGTGCTAAGTTTGTTAATCAAGTCAAAGCAAGAGGAGACTTCTTAATTAAAATTCTTCACTTCTACAGTGCCTGTGTTCATCCTTGGATCTCATAGCCCTTTCCAATATGTTCATTATCCCAACTTCACCTATTGAGGAAACAGAGTCCTAGAAAGGTAAAGTGACAGGCTCAAGGCCTGAAAGCAAACTGCAGCCAAGATGAAAACAGATGTCAGATTCTCTTAATTTTAGCACCTTGTCTAATTGAGATAAGTTTACTTCCAAATACTGTTTAATGCTATTCAGATGACTGTGCAGTATAAGTTAAATGGTAGATGTGCTACTGATCTGTTATAAGTTGTCATGTAAGACAAAGCACACTGAGAAATGCAAAGGGCCTCCTTCTTACTCTGTCACCTTTAATTTGATTGGAAATTTAACACTGCAAATAAAAGGTAAGCTTTAATTTACTGGCTCAATACACTTTGTTGCATAATTAAATCATCTGGGAGTCTACATCAGCAAAACAAAACTTGTTATCTGTAATTAACTAACCTTTAGAAAAGCCCTTTTTTAATTTCCTCCTGTCAATGTACTGGGAAGACGAAACCATAACAAGTGTTAGCAGAGAAGCCACTACATCATAATAAGAGCTCCTGCAAACGTTCGATGCATAATGCAGTTAAACTTTCAATTAATGAGAGTTCAGTCATTACATTATCTGTACTTAGAGGCTGAGAGTTAAATCCTTGTTATGCAATTGTATCAAAGAATAAACAGTCCAACTTATGATTATTTTGGAGAGACGGTACTGCATGAATGTAGAAACCACTGTATATTGGTTTATGTCTTTTTACAAAAAACTTGAAGTATTCCCAAGCTCAACAAAAAAGTCTCCTAATTTTATATTCTTCAAGTCTTTTGCTAGAAGCAACCAGGGATTTGTAGAGAATTCAGAGAATGAAATCTTTTTTGTCAGTCTCTACCCTGAACTTCTCTATTTACAGAGTAGCAAATCACAACGAGGTCTGCTAAAGGTGTTAAATCACTACAGAAGATTTGAAAACAGGCAACCCCTGGTCTTCCAACTGGGTAGAACATAGGTGAAATCAGTGTTCTTGTTTGTTGTTGTAAAAATAATTGTTTCGCTCTTACATCAGCAACTAATCCTGGACAAAAATATCACTGCACTTCTTCTCAGAGGGGGAATCCCTACAAACATGACTACCTTAGTTGTAGTTCTTTAAATGGAGATTTACACTGCAGTTCACCTACTTTTTTTCTTAAAAGTTTTTTATTTCAGACAAATAGTTTTTATTTAGAAAAACTAAGAACAATATAAAAAAAGCACGGAGATGTTCTGTCCTCAAATACGCTTCAAAGGTAGAAATATTCAATATACAGGTTCAGACTATCTCCTCGCTTGGAAAAAATTCTGCCAAATGAGGGACCTCTCAAGAATATTCTGATCATTGTCAAGACAGGCTATGCCTCTCCTTCAAAAAAAACCCAACCTGATGCAATCCATTGATCTGGGTATTCACAAGGACTATGAAATATATGCAGCAGACCACTGTGTCTCTTCTCCTGTTACTGTGTTGCCTCTGAAAGCAATAAGAGTGCTGGGTGCATTTTAACAAAGTCAGGACAAACCAAGGTGATGTCTAATAAAGGCAGTATTTTGAATAAACTGGAGAGTCTGTGTTTGCAGGCATAAAGAGCAATGGGTTGGGATTTAGATTGGCTAACAAATGAGACAACCAAGGCTCAGAAAAAAGCATAATTTCTGTAGACAGTCTGGCTTTTAATGAGGCCAACAGAATGACAGCCAAGATTACCAAGCACTATGGAGTCTGCTTGTACTATCCACAATGAAAGGAAAAGAGCATGGCTTCAAAGGCAAGAGCAGAAGCTCAGAGTATATAATCTACATACACTACCTTCTCTCTCCCTTTTTTTGAACACCCACTACAACATGCATGTTTATGCATATTTATGTTTAAGAAAACAACTTTTTTTTTTTTTTTTTTTTTTTTTTACTTTAAGAGGAAAAGTCTCCAGGGTTGCTGGAATTTCTGTGCTAATACAGGATTGCGATATCATGCAACAACAGAAAATGGCAACAAAACACAGTACAAAAGTATGCCTTTGGATTATTATTGGGATATGATTGTGAATATTTAGTCACTCAAGTTGCAAGTTTGAATTTCTATTTTTTGTTTTATGCTTTTGAATTCCTTCTGGAATTGCATAGCAACTCAGTTGTTCCATGTTGCAATTCTAAAAAAGAACTAATTTATTTTTATTCTGACAGCACAAAATACCCATTTTGTTGTTACTTTTTTAGATGTTCCACACTTATAATTGTTACATTCATTTCTGTTTTTTCCCCTGTTATACGTTCCATTGATGGTTCACATGTTCAACCATCCTCTCTGCTTACTTCCCCAATTCTGACCAAAGTCATGACATATTATTTGTTACAAGTAGTAATACACTTTAGATGGTGAATCAGTTTAAATGTTCCAATTCCAATACTCCAAAGAGGAGTAAAGGTGTTGACTGACAGTTAACAAAGCAGTGCAATTTCTTTGTGAAATCAATGTTAGTAAAAACTTTTGGTATATATTAATTTCTCATATATTCACTACAAATATCTCCTAAGAGATTTGTACACACATGAAAACTTTGTGATTGGGGCCTGCATGTGATGATTTAAAAATATTGGTAACAGGAATTAGGCAGGAGTGAGAGTGATATGGTTTTGCATTCTTTGGCTGGGCTCACACAGTGTAGTGAATATATGCAATGTACTTGAAAGATATAAAGCATTTCCATTTCCCTTCAAGTCTAAGATGGACCTCAAACTCCCATATCCTTTTTCAATGGCCACCATCTTGTTGAGACTCTGGCATTTATACATTTTCTTTCTAAAAGCAAAATGTTTTCAAAAGTTACTGTCAAATATATCCTAACTAGTGAGCTGTACAAAGGGTTTGCAGTCTTCATGTTTTTACTGATATACCTCTTTCTTCCAGTGAATAATAGTCTCATAAAACTAAAGTCTAATGTTAAACTATTACTTTCTAGCAAATATGTGACCAGTAGGTTTATTAACAGCAGACCTAGCATTTAGCAATGTCTTGATGACTTCTTTTGAATTTGGCAATATTGTGTCATTGACCTAGGAGTAAAACTCCCTGATGAAATCTGAACTTTAATTTTCAGTAAAATTCTTCCTTCTAAATTTGAATGCGTCTGCTACAAACTCCACAAGCTTCCATTACACGAAACAGGGAAGGAGAGATCCTGTTTCGGAACTCAATTACAATAAGGATTTGTTTAAAAATGGTCAGATAATACTTCCACAATCCAAATATTTTATCCAGTAACTTTCTAGAGAAACATCAGAAGAGGCAGCAGCAATCTGTGTGCTGTCTGTGGAGATACTACAGAGACACAGATCTTTAAGAATCCTAGTGGCTGACACCTGCATCAAAATTTGTTCCTCCACTTCTCATTATGCAAAACAAGGAAGGTAATAGTTTACCAGCTGCAACAGCATTGCAGACCCCAAAAGTTTTCAACCTGTAACATAGCCAAATGAAGCAGGGCAGAAACAAGACCCACAGTATGTTTGCCATCTCCAAAAATATGGAAACTGTCTTGTTTTTATCATTTAAGTTAAACTTACTAAGAGAAATTAAGAGGATTGAAATTTGTTGACAGTACAAGAAATGCGATCCTTGCATGGATTCACATAGGTCATGGCAAGATTAGTGATAGACAGTGTAAGTATTACTGACTTGCTTTTTGAAAAATTAGGACTATCAGTGAGAAAACAAATACAGTTTTTATTTAATTTTACTAATTCTCCTCTTAAAATGGACCACAGAAGATACCCACAATAAAGCAAATTCTTTTTCAATAAACTTCATCTTTTTTATAAGGTATCTCTCCACCACAAACCTGGAAAAGCACATCCTCACATTAAGGCAAGATTTTCAGACTGGTCATATCAATAGGCTGAGTCAGTGCTCATTCTTTGAACTTTTAAGCAGGATTACTCTAAGGAGTCAAGAGCATGGCCTCCTCTTCTAGGATCTTGATGAGGTATCTAACCAGCTCAACCTATTACCTTTAGTTTGAATTTTTCCCCTCCTTGAAGGATACAGATTCCATTTTTGTCTCCATGGGCTGAATCAGCTTCTGACACAAGCTCTATAACACATTCAGAACTTATTGCAGATCTGGTCTCAAAAGAAATGCACAAATAAGAGATAGTGCTACTCTCACCCATCAAGGAAGTCCATATTAAAACTTAATATCCAGTGTTAAATAGTTATATGCCCTAGTTGCATAAAAACAGTTTAGTCCCTTCAAGGCTGCCTGGTATTGCCATTTCATTACTGTATATGACTTTCATTGTCGCACTGTGTTATGAACATAAAAATATACTTTCATTAAGAGTAAATTTTCATGAAAGAGCTTAAACGGCACATTTAATGCACAATTTGTCAGGCTCATTTAGAATCCTGCTTTCAGTGATTCAATCATCACCATGTATACATATAATGCATAAATTAATTACTTTTGATTGCTTAATGAAAAATCCAATGGACATTTTCAACGTCACAGCTATATAATGAAAGTCACTTGTACAGTCTTTATTAAACTTCATAAAGGTGCTCAAGTTTTGTGTTATACAGGAAAGCACTCTAAATTTAATTTCTTCAGGCAACAGAAAACAGGAATTTTTATACACCTGTCACAAATTATTAATGTAAGAGTAAAAGCTCATTCCTTTTATAGCAATTTTAGGTAAAGAACAACTCTTCCACTTTTTCTTTTTTACATATATTTGTAGAATTTCAAGGTTGAAACAGTTAAATCATGGTTGCCTGCAAACAACAGTTCATTACTTTATTTACAGTTTGTCTGAGAACTGAAACAAATATCCTGTGATTGCCAAGAAATACCCAAGACTACTATTGCTAGCCTGAAAGGCACCCCATCTTTGCTGGAGACATCAAGATATGAAGCATTTCTTTTGGTATGTTCTCCAGTGCTCACACTTGCAACAAATAAAAGCTAAATAAAAAGATGTCATGCCCGTATTCTAACTCCAAGTTACATGGTTTCTACTGCCAAGTTTTAGTTAAGGATTTTTTTTTTTTTTTTTACTTCCCCCTTTATATTTGAAAGAAATTACAATCCTTTTCTGAAATAAATTTTCAGTTTCATAACCAGTAAGCTTAGTCATTTTTGTAAGATCCTACGTACAAATAATGGAAATATCTAACATAATTGGAGTTTGTACAAGCAGGATTAACATATATTTTGTTTAATTTTTAAAATATCTATGGAATTAAAAAAGCTACTACTTTGTCAAGTCAACTTTGCTGCTATTACATTATGAAATCATCTCTTTTTTTCCCCACTAACACCCAAGTGTATTTGGATAATGAAAACAGCTTTGGGTTTCAGAGAAAGCATTTCAAAGGAAAATATAATTTATGATCAAGTAGCTGGAACTTGCTTACTGACAGCTGGATTATGTCTGACGTTTTTAGTGTGGCTTACAAGAACTGACAGTGTCATGAGAGCTGCTACAGGAACACAAAATGCACATTAAGTTTTTCTGCCTAAGATTAATCTACTCTTTTGATCAAGAAAATTTATAAACTGTCTCTGGACTTGATTAATAACAGACGCAGACAATCGGGAAAGTTCCTCTGTGAGTCCATCGCTGACCAGCAACATAGTTACCACCCATACTTAGAGTGTACTTCAAGGGCTTAACCAATTAAAGGTAGGAACACACACACTTTGCTAGCAAGCACCAACATTCACAAGCTGGTGACCTTATAAAGGCTGGAAATGGCAACTTTTTCTTGTGACCACATGTAGGACTTCATATGAGGCAAGAAGCAGGTAAGGCATGACAATACTCTTAAGTTCACTTGCATTTCCTCATGAAGTATATTCATGCATTTTCTGGAAAGCTATAGAGATATTCAATGAGACACTGCCTCTCCCTCATGCACTGGAGCATAGAATTCCCTTGCAACACCTTCAGCTGGTGTAAGGACAGAAAGCCCACAGTGTGTGTGTGCTTATGCAGGAAAATGATCCAGATAATTGGAGTTATAGCTAAGGCAGGACAAGAAAGACTCATCTCATGCTGACTGGGATGTAAACCAGCTGCCATGATGACAGCAATCACTTCTGCTGTCTCCCCTGTGGTAGAGGGACCACAAGTCTGTGGCAACAGTTGTAGCAAAAGAAAGCCTAAAACACCGAAGCCTTAACAGAAAGCAGCGGAAATATTTCCCCTTTTAATAACACATCTGTTTCAGTATCCCAGGCTCATTAGTCATGCCACTAAGTGGATTTGATTTGAGAAACAAAAGTAAAAACCCATCCAAAATAAAGAAGACTCACAAATTAACATACAAAATATACATACGGAACAATCTAGGAGAACTGCCTTTCCTAGTACAAAAATCCTTATACAGCAAGGTATATAACACTTGTAACTATTCCTAAAATGCAGAACCTAATCTGCAGTATATTCTTGGAAGTTCAAGTTACTTTCCGTTTATTCTCTTATGACTGAACTTATTTACAGTATTTTTCTTGTTATGGAAGATAAATCTGTACCAGGGGAACAGGGGCATAAAGGAGGAAAGCCTGAGACCAATAAATTAAACAGCTAGAGATGTTTACTAATAAAATTATGATACTAAGAGTTACAATATATTAAATACTTGTTATTACTCTTATTTTAAAAGTATTATTTTTATCCTGCAGAGGACATACTGACAATCCCTTAATTTTTTCAAATGGAGTCTCTGAAGTCTGATTTGTTCTGGTGTTAGCTGCTATCTGTGTTATACTTAAGGTTTTCCCTTCTTCTTTGAATTACATTGATTTAGTAGTAATGAAGAATTAGGTCCTTATTCTCCGCACAAAGCAAGCCCTGCAACATCAGTAGCAGTATCAAGTCTGTGTGCTTTTTTTGTCAATGTGCTTCTGCTAGGTTCAACTCAGTAAATTCTACATTATTAATGAATAAAACCATTCATTATCTGAATTGATCACCTACCTACGTAAGTATTCCCTGACTATTCCACTAGACTACCAACACACCTGCTAACTGTGGCCATGCTCATTTTACAAACACATCTGTCCACTAAGAAGTACCCTGAGACCGTGGGCTGGTCACAGAGCAATCACCAGCTGCTAATCCTTCCTGTTTTGTAAAACGTTTCTCTGCATTTGCAACTCCAAGTTCTTGTTCCTTGAATGGGAAATTCCTAATTCCTCAGACCTTTTACCTTACTTCATTTTTTTCCTGTTAATTCAGCACGAGTGAAGATATGACCCAATCATTCTATAGTGCAGCTTAAGGGGTGATTATGACAAAGATTTTCAGGCATCTGTAAATAGCATTATGTAATGCCAAAATTTAAATTACTAATATCTGCTGCCTGAATGTGGATAAGAGATTGCTAGTGTTTGGCAAATGGCAGCCTAATCAGTTCCCATCATCTGTCCCCTTGCAGCAGCTGCCACCAGGAGCACCTGCACAGGCAAGAGCCTGCAGCCTGCTCAGCAGTGGCCCACGGGCAACAGGGAGAGTGTGGTCAGTGGCTTCCTTGCAGTCCCTCCCATTCTCCAGGCAGCCATAACGTACAGGCAGTGAACAGGAAGCAATCGGGTTCAGTCCCTTACAACATTTGCCTGGTCGTACATGAGTGCCCTTGTTCTTCCCTTTTGCAGCAGTTAGAGTAACTTGGTGGGTTTCAGCCCAGTTCCTGCGGCAGCTTCTAAAAAAAGCAAGATAAAACACAAGCCTTTGAAAGCAAACTGGAAGAGGTTGGTTCACAGAATCTCAAATCTTAGATCTCATTATAAAAACTATTAACAGATAAAAACTTAAGTGGGTTAAACCCTACCCCAGTTACCTTCTCCTGGGATTCTTATGCTACTTAATGACTACACAAAGGATCTGAGACAAAAGCAGACAATTACTTTTCCTCCCTTTTCTGGTGGGGGATTAGCAGATAGCAGCAACACATTCCTCTGTGACTAGATCTTCCTTTTGACTAGATATTTAAAGGGAAAGACATCAATAAATGACTGTGCTTAAAATAAAAACATTAAATATTCATAGCAGAAAATCCCTAAATCTAGGCATAATCCATGCAAAGGCTGTTTTGATGTTTGTTTTAACATGGACCTAAGAAAGCATAAAGTATCCCCTTACTGCCCTTATTCTTAATGCAGAAAACAGCTTCTGGAAAGCCACCACTAGCTTTGCCATGGAATTAGATCTGCTATCTCACTGCACCAGCCTGCAAATCTATGCAGGCTGTAGACATAGGTTACTCCAAATAAACAAGATACAGATTCTTTTAAGTACATAGAAAGCTTGGGAAGCAACTTGTCATCTCTGACTCAAAATCCCTCTCCTTGCTTGTACTGACCCAAGAGCAGTGTACTGCCCCAGTACTGCAGCAGTAGCTAAACTACAGTGTCTGAACAGTGTTTGAACAGAGATTTTTTTTTTTTTTTTCATTGATATTTTGCTAGTTTCTGTTCATATTGAACTAAGTCTTTGGACTGTGGCTTTGGCTGTAACTTCTTTTAAAACATTTAGGTCTAGTAAATACAGGTATTGCAGCATAGCAACTTGCAACGATAACAACAGAAGCTTATGAGAAGAAGCAAACTATCTGTCCTATCCCAGTGTTCTTGAGTGACTATCTAAAGAGCATTAGCCCTGAATAAGAGCAACCAAGTCATGCATAGTCCTTCCTCCTGGCTTTAAAACTGCTGTTCTCATAAGACAAGGGACATTAGGAGCCCAAGTGAATATTTTAAAAACCACAAGGGTGATGTCAGGTAAAACTGGGGATTGTCAAAGAAACAGTATTTCAGAAAGGTTCTAGACTTGATGAGAGAATAAGTGGCATTTTTTTGTTGTTGTTGTATTAACTAGCTGAACTTCCAAGCAGTATCAACCCACAGAACAACTTTTCATAGTCCATACCCACCATAAACGCCTAACTTAGTGGAAATAGAGCTCACTTTAGTTTGTAAATAAGGACTACAAAGGCAAAGTAATGAACAAAAACATAATTATAAAATACACTAGAGTGTGGAAAAAGAAGATTAAACCTTATTAAAATATCATTCCTGGGCATTAGTAACAGTTCTATAATTAATAACAAAACAGTTGACTGCACTAAGCAGTATAAGAGACATTAAATTTCCATTTATTCATAAGAATAATTAGGTTCCATAAAAAGATGTGGGGGTGGATTTTTTATTATTATTTTTGTTTACCCTGTACTGAAGAATACACAATTTTTGTGGATTCATATTCAGAAATATAAATACATTTGGTTGTGTGGAATAATTCACTGAGTAACTTCACTTTACCCGAGACTGCAATTATAGTATGAAATGGATGTAGTTTTTGGTTTGCCATCATAGTAGTCAGGACACTTGAGCCATTTAACATCTAAGTGAGCACTGAGGAAACTAAAAGCTTCATTTTTCAAAAATAAAGTGTGGTATAAACTGGCAAAATAATTAAAGTTTACATTTTTAATATGCAGCATTTTTTTCCCTAGCAATAAAACTGTTCTACATGGAGTTGTCATGGCATTTGATGAGAGCAGAAGCGCTACCCTGAAAGGGCTATTCTGTTTTACATTTAAGACCGAAGCACAGCAGTGGCAGCAAAAAGAGTACTTAGAAAAACATTCTCCAATCTTTGAGCCACAGACTAGCATTACATATTTTTTTCCTGTTAGGTTGTCATAATAGGACTCCATTTTAAGAGTTAAAGATTTCTAAAGCTCTAGCAGGTTACACAGAATATTTACTTACATTCCCTTACGCATAGATTGATACATCAGGTAGATATTTCATGAGAAATAACAATATATTTTAAGTGTTTTATTATTTACAGATATGTTCATGTTTCATATCAAAACCATTTCAGTAGTGGCTGATTAATAGAATAACTACAAAAGGATATGGACACATGCAACAAATCCCCAATGTGATGAATAATTTCACTTCTGTGCAATTCTTTTCAGAATTGGTCAAATATACAAAAGATAAGTTTTTGGGGGTTGGGAACAATATTTGGAAGACTTTTCAGAAACCACAAAGTTAGTTCAGCTGGCACTGAAATGCTGCCCTTTTCCAGATCTCCATTTTACTCATTTTACTCCAACTTCTTCTCTCAATCCACTGCATTAATTGGGACACGTTTTTTTCCTGTTTCACATCCCATCTCCACACACCCCTCCCACCTTGGGGAAACTGCTTAACACTTAACTGCCTTTGATAAGTATGGAGAGCAAGCATTACATCAGTGCTAAGTATTAGTATTGTATGAAAGAAACCAGTAAGCAAGAAAACAATCTTCACTTTCCTTAAAAAAAAAAAAAATTAAAAATTTAAAAAGTCTACTTTCACAGGTTAGCCATCTGTTTTACATTAGACCTTTACATATTAATCATATCAGCATTTGTGAGCAGATTCTACCAGATCAGTGTAACTTGGAAGCTGTTTAAACTGGACTTGAATGGATTAAAACACAAGGTTATCATCATTTCCGGCGACATACACACAATGTTTCTCTTTAGATATTAGTGCTTCAGATGTCATAAAAAAGGAAAGTGGGAAAAGGAGGATTGGAAAATATCTTCCTGGCAGGTACCATACCCAAGCAAGGTGAGCAGAAAATGGTAGACAGGTCCAACCAAGAGTCCAGATCATAAAGCAGTATCATGCACAAGGCAGTACTAGAGGCCAGTTAAGTCAATCCACATGCTGAAGCCCAACTCAGCAGGACCCATGGACAGACAAGGATGCAGCTGTAGCCAAACTGAAAACCAATACACTCACCAGGACAGACAGAGACTGAAAACTTCAGGATTGAGCTTAAATAGTGCTCCCTGACCCATAGGTGTGGGTGAGGGCTTCAGGTGAGGCTGGTCAGGGCCACTAAGGCTTATTAGTCCACTCAGGGCCTGGTATTTGGTAGTACCAACTGATAGGATCTCTCTTCAGGAGCCTCTGAGAAGCAGGGAAAGCAGACATTTGGAGGTTTTTTCCCAAGGGGGTTATAATATATCATCATTAGAAGTATTAAATGGTATAGATATTAGGGTTAAAGCAATAAAAATCTGCCCATTTATTAGCTTACAACTCCTGTCCATTTCAGCTGGATGCACAGCTCAAAAGGGAGCAGGCCTCTATCTCTATCTAATTTTTACCGCTGGTGAAAGTCAGTAACCATTATCCATTAAAAAGCCCATGTCCTTAGGATTTTAAAATTTCTTTGGTTGCCCAAGTGCCTTCATGCAGGATAGACTGATTACATGTTTCTCAAGAGAACACTTGCTGTAGTCTCTCAGTAGCAGAATCAGAATTTCATTCGTTGACCAGCAGGCAGTAAAACTTCCTGCAGGCGCTAATGAACTCCCTGCAATCCAAAAGCTAGCTCAAACTGCTTTTAACTCCTAGTGAGAAACCGGTCCATCGTGCCTATCTATATAAACATTAACAAGTATTTCCCACTTTATTTGCAAACTTCCTCCTCTCTCTCCTTGCTTTGTCTACATCCAAACTTTTGAGCTTAAGCCAAATTTCACCTTTCCTTGCTCCCCCATAGCAGTATGTTTTGGCGAAGACACACTTCATCTATACTATCAAGGTTGAATTCTTTACAATCATCGTTTTTGCTTGGCAACAAGAAAAATAACCTATCAAAGATTGTGCCAATCTGTAAGATGTTACTGCATTTTTTTTCTAATTTAATTAATATTGGTTTTCAATCCTAGCACACTTTATACTTTCCTTTTAATAGTTTCTTTAAATACAGTAAGTAAAATTACACTATTGGTGTGTAGCCTGACCTTTTGTTCTTTCAGAAAGCAAGCAAAAGAAGTAAGCATATTCACTAGTGCCTCCTTAGTTTTTAGGATTTTCATTTGTACTATCATTTTAAAAGATCAGGAAAAGCTAGTTATTGCCCATTTTAAGGAAAGTATTGAGAAAACTATCCTACTTAATGGGAAGTCATCTGATATTTTAAAGTCCAGATCATCTATGAATCTTTGAGACCCTTAACACTTGAGGATTTTACCTTTCATTTCTAATGTCTCATTTCAACCCTCCTAACAAATTTTTTGAATACTTCTTACTTCATAAAACAAACCCTTGTAATGCCTTTGTGATAGCTTTTCCTTGGTCTAGAAGACACTTAACCTTTCTAAACTTGATTTTTTTCATAAAAGTGTGAAGAGGAGCTGGCAGTTACATGCTGTTATTATGTTTGGAAAACATGGTTGTATTTTAAACCACATCACTGAGAGTCATTCAGAAATCTGAATCTTCACTTTAATTTGAAGGGGAAGGGTATATAGATAGGATGAGAGGCAGCTAGAGAGAAAGCGGTCATTTATAATCTTGCAGACCAGACTTTTACTTTCTATTGAACCCAAATATGATACACTCACTTTCCATTCATTTTGTGGAACTCACTGTATTGATAATATTTATGTATTGCTCATTTCTCCAATCTTTTATAACTTCTCAACCATAACTGTAAACCAGATTAAAATTAACCATCTTCCAATTTGTCCTACCATGTAAATGCTTGTTAGTTTTATTGACTGTATTACATAGAGTTTATACTGCCTTGGCAAACAGTTTACAGGGACTATAAAATAAGCCCTAGAATAGGCCATGAAAATGTTCCTGCAAGTCAAGCTTCGTTGCATACTAGAAAATGCACTTGTAATGTACCTTACATATATCCAGAAGAGAGGAGCACAATTTCTATAAACCTTGATAGACTTTAATGCAAAATCAACAATTTTTGAATGGCAGACAGATTGAGAAGCAAGACAATGACCAGTTCAGATTCATTCCTTAAAGAACACATTTGAAATTCCCATGTTTTTTAGATTCCATTATTCAAAAACTTTGGTTTTTTCTTATTTATTTCCTGCTGTAACTTCTTATTTATTATATTTCAACTTGCTACCTTTGCTTTTGCTTTTAAAAGAAGTGGGGGCAAGAGTAGAGGGAAGGCAAAGTTGGCTGATTTGAAGTCAGCCTTTCCAGATTCAGACGATCCTCTTCCCCATTCTTGGGAAAAAAAATTGCACAGTTACTCTGCTTTTCAGGACTGACAGATATTTAAATTCTAATTAAGAATTAAAGGACAAGCAATTTCTTTATAATCTTCTCCCAATACAAATTTCTCTCTATTTACATAAGCATGAATAAAAAGTGTTATTATTTATTCATGTGTCTCCTAAAATCTGAGCTGAGTGGTTTAGGAATACATATTATAAAGACAGACAAACAGTCCACTCCCAACTCAGAAAATTCCATGAGCTTGTGAAATATCCTCTTCATTAATCTTTCAAGTGAAGTCACTACTTCCTTTGACTAACCTGAGATCTACTGAGCATAGCCATCTTGCCATAGATGGCAGATAGGAGAGCATAGCTCTGTAATGTCACTAATTTCTCTCTGTCTCTCTATCCATTTGTCACCTTGACCTTAGCTGGAGTCATTTCTGCTGTGGTGGACTCTCTATATATGGCTATTCTGTCTAGTTCTCTGACCACTGTAGTCAATTCACCATTTTCTTCAGATCTGCTTCAGACTGGTGATCTGAAGTTGCCTGTCAACATTTCCACTCTAATTTCTTGCTGCTGTACAGTAAGTTACATCTTAAATCCCCTTTGGTTCCCTTTTTGCTTTTCTTTTTTTCCATCCCTTCCCATCTTACAGTCCTTTTTCCTGTTATTTGATATTTTGAACTTCCTACCTGATGTTTGTCAAATACAGTTTCCACTGGAACAGCCTAATTTTTTCAAGCTATCTAGGCCTAAATAAGAGCCACCAACTCTTATCTCTTTTGCTGTTAACTGGCATCCCTCAGAATTTAGAGTAATATGTGGTGTCATAGACTCTTTGGGTTACCTTCCACAATGCAGATGCATAGGCTGAATAATGGAAGGGGAAGAAATTTTCTTCACTCTGTGAAGTGCTAGATACGATAAAAAATTATAAAATCATACAAACCGGCCTGAAGATGGTAGTGAGTGGGTATGTATGGTTAACACAAGCTTTTTATATTCCTGCTGCTGCCTCATTTCCTATGTAAAACTGGCAAAATGCACCTCCATTGGGATTTAAAAGGATCAGTACATCACAAGAAGCCATTGTGATTTAGGCTGGCTTTAAAGACATGAAATATATATTTGCTCCTGTCTGCAAAGAACAGGCACTGGTATTCAGGGCCAGCAGTAATGCAGATAATAGAAGAGCTGCAAAGGAGGTAGCAAAGGAAAATGACTTGAAGAGGGAGGCAGTTAGAACTGAATTAAATTTGACTGCAATAATTGTGCAGTTCAGTGGTTGTACTCTGCCATTCTTTCCAACATCCTAATTCTTATTCTTCAGATGCTTTTGCCTCCTGTTTTTATAACTGGCTTTCAAGCGGCACTCATTCCTGTCATTCATTCTGGACGATGGTAACCAGTTTTTTGTTTCTGTCTATAATCAACTGCCCTGGCCGTCATTACACTGCTGTACTTCTAGAAAAGCACCTTTCTTCATGCCATTGCAAACCACTGTTGTAAAGAGCAATCCACTTCAAACTGCAGTGATGCTTACATTTTCAACATTAAACTGCAGGTTTTTTAAGACCATTTGTTTATTTGTGCTGTTAACCAGATAATGATCTAGGAAACTGCTGCAATATTGAAATGTCAATGTTCATTTATGAACCACATTGAGATTCCCTAAATGAACACAAGCAGTGCAAAGTGATTTGTATGCAAAACATATGTTGCTTAATCATTCATACATTCAAAGCGTATTTAATCAATTAGTTATATTTGATTCACCAGCAGTTAAAAAGTTTCCTTAATTATATCAAAAGCAGAATAAACAATTGATCATAAATCTCATTTTTTCTAAATTAAACTGGTACAATCATAGTACTTTGTATCTCTAATAATGAACAAGAAATTCAGATGAAGGAAAGAGCATCTAAAACGGTGTCCTATTTCTTTCTTTCTGTAAATTGTTTTCCTAGGTGGATGTTATATAAGATAAAAGTTAAATATTTGTGGTTTTTTACAGATAACCTTTTAGTTGGAATTAATATACTTTTTTCCAGATTAAAAAGAGAAAGCTACTGTTTATTCAAGTCCCTTCAATATTAAGACTTACCCTGTGAATATATTTCAGCATTAAGTGAGAATCCATAATCTTTTCCATAAAAGAAAAATAATTAGATATCAGATTTGCTACAGATTGTTCGCATAAGTTTGCTTTAGCACTTTTTACTCTCTGGTTCCCAGTAGTATGCGACAAAACTGTCTTAGTGGAGTTTTTTAAATAAAAAGATAAAATCACCACAACATTTTTGTATTCTTTATGCTACTATTCAAGTTGGGAAGGTGGAGCGTGTACAGAAGAAACTCTTGACTTCGACAAATAAAGTTAATTAAATACCCAGAATTAGAAATCAAGGAATCAACCACAGGTCTTATCTAGTCGATATGCCCAAGGCATGGTCAAATCCATCTCATTGTAGGTATTTTTCTAGCCAGCTGTTAATCACTACCAATCCTTAGCACTCTACTACCTCCACAGACTATCCTTGTCTATCTTTAGCTATAGAAAGATAGCATCTATTCTCAGTCATCTTGGCTGCAGTTTAAACCTATCATTAGTGACATAAAGAGAATAGACTATCTTGTTTGCAATCAGTTTATATATTGTAAGTCTGTTGTAAAAGACTGTAAAAAAGATAGACCTCATTTATCTCTTCTGAAGAAAAACAGTCTCAGTTTGTTCAGAGTTCTTCATAGGTTGTGCTCAGTAGACCTCTCTTTACTCCTGATCTTACACACAGCTGAATCTGGACCAAGTATTCCATCTGAGTTTCAGTAAAGCAGAAGGATTACTTCCATCTTGCTATTTATACTCTTTTTATCTATTTTTCACATGTCTGCCCTTCTTAAAGCAGTTTATAGAACTGATGACTCATACCCCAATTATGGTTCTCTGTAACCCACCACTCTTTCTGCCAGTTTTTTGAACTAACTCTTCTATATAACTAACTCAGCAATCCTGTGAGCTCAGTCTTTCCTAACTAGGAATACTGTGCATTTGTTCTTTTGAAAAACATCTTTTTTCAGACTGCTTCTTCAGGTAAAATTATACTCAATTCACATCCTGTTGTACAATGTTTTTACATTCTCTCCTGTCATCAGCATATGTAATAAATGTCACCCCTCTCATTCATGAAAACAGTGACTAATACCTGACCCAGGACACATACGTCAGTATTTTTCTCTGTTTCATGGTGAGCCATTGTTTCTTGCCTTCTATGTATGATTTTCTTACTAGTTTTGATGTATTTTCAAAAATGTTCTGCTTTCCTAAGTTGCATTTAAGCACATCAAAGCTCAAGATGCGTCACCTCTACAACCTTTCCTACACTCCCATGTTGTATACAGAAGACCTATTGTTTTGTGGGATTTGCTCATGAAAGACTGTGTTATATCTTGTCTCAATCATTTTCTTAGTTACTTTCATACAGAAGTAAAGAATTTTCCTGTAGCTTAGTTAAGTCTATAAGTCCCTAGAACCTTCTTTTTCTCCTTTTTCAAAGGTAAGCCATATATTTATCCTTTTCTGTGCTTTTTTTGCTTCACCAGATCTACACAAGTTTTGAAAGGCAACAAGTAATGGCTCTGCAATTCAATCAAACAGGTCTTTCCATTTCATAACACGCCACTCATTCAATCCTGGGGATTTGAAAACAACATATCTAAATATCCTGTAACCTGTTCTGCCTTCTTCCAAGGCTGAGTTTTTGCTGTTTTGTCATTGGCGTTACTTGTGAAGGTCAACTGATTACAGCTGATCTTCCCTATGTAAAGAGGCAGACATCATAATTTGTTCTATCATCACAAATAAAAAAAAGGTGAGAGAGGGAACATTATGACATGAGGAAACTGCAAATGACAATTAAATCAGCATAGAAATGTTGAAAGCTTGTGATGAGGAGCTCATCAATAAAATTGCTAAACCAAAAAACACCTAATCAAAACTTCTGCAATTCCATTGCTGTAAAGAAAAACAAGAATGAACCAAATTACAAACCTGACAGCAACTTGTAATCTAACAGAGAAGTCTAGATGGAAATTATTTTACAACTTTGTAAATATGTAGCTGCATTTCTCATCATTAAAAAAAAAAAAAGTTTATTGTAAGACTAAAATTTAATAACCAAATTATGATCTTCATCTCAGAAATTATTTCTTCTTTAACATATAAGCACATGAACTGGAAAGATATGAGTAATACATACGAATTCAGAGGTATTTTGGAAACATATAAATTCTAAGTAGGCTACTTTAAGAATAAATACTTAGAGGTTAGTTAAGTGATCCAACATCTCCAGAATGTCTACAAGACAAACAATATTATTTGGGACATGCATTAAGAAAGACCACAGTCAGGAGACTGAAAGACTCAAAAAAGATTGACTACAAGACCAGGCTCAGAACAAAAGCTGCAAACACCTCAAGCGCAAAAAACACGTTACAATGGGGGAACTAAAGAAGTCCTTCTGCCTCATGAAAAGAAGCTCCAGAGCTGCCTGTCTCCCACATACATCAAGCATCACTTCAAAACATGCAGTGCTTTTCCCTCAGGCAAATACGCACAAGTGAATCCTTACAACCACCTGTGAAGTAGCCATAAGGACGTAACTCAAATGAGATCAGATCATGGTACTGACAGCACCCTTTCAAATCAGTGTAGTCCTACTCAATACATTTCAGTCTCCCTTGTCCTGTCGAAGTAAAAGGTAAAATTCTTACTGGCAGCAGTAGAGACAAGATTTCATCATATATATTAATGCCAAACAACAGCAGACACTAGGGGAGTCTAATCTATTGAACACATTGTAATGTGTTCCAACATCTGAAAAGTGAAGCTAGCAAAATTCATTGTGGAAAGATTGAATATTTTTTTTTTTTATAAAACTGCTACCTACCCAGGAACATAGTGAATTCTCTTTCACTTGAAATATTTGTCTTTCAAGCAAGATAGGATATTGTAATAGACTGTATGTAAGAATCACTGAGTAGAGGTATAGGTGAAGATTGAACTGAATAATTTTAGTGTTCTTTTCTTTCCTTGCAGCCCAACAATTTATGAAAACAAGACCATACATGAAATTCTAAATTGTTTAATTTATTTTTATTGGAAATCAGGGTGTAAATTAGGAAACTTCGTGTTACCCTTTAACCTTTCCAAATTATGATATAGTACTCCACACAACTGGTAGAAATTCTTTTTATCTTCTCTAAATTGAGGTCCGTGATTCTCCATCTACACTCCAAAGCCAGTCCTTTGCTCAGCATACATATGCAAGTTTATTGAGGTCATAATTTATCCCCCAAAATTAGAGCACACCCAGTTTGTAAGTACTTTAGCACTTTCTTTGTCTCCTGCTTTGCTTCAAGTCTTTGAACTGTACCCATAGTATGTAGTGCAAAGCAGTGCAGACAATTCTCCAAACTGGTACCAAAAAAGTTTCAGAACAAAAAAAATTGCTTTGTCAATGTCAGTTAAGTTTCTAATATTTCTCTTGACAACACTGCAGTGAATTTTGCTAACATTCCAGTTTGTACAAAGATAATTCAGGGTCTCTGAACTGGTGCTAAGTAGTGCCATTTAAACATATGGAGATATTTTCCCAGTATCTAGTTAGTACTGAATTTTTGCATTTCTACCTTATGAATATTAAGTCATGAGGTCAAAAGTCTTTTAAGAAATGTCATATGTTTAACAAAAAATTATATATTATTTTTATTTGGTCACATTTCTTCATTTGACCAACTACTGGTTTTGAACTTTTAGCCGTATCTTTATTATTCTTCCTTATCATTCTTCTAGGTTTTGGGGTTTTTTCTTTCCAAAGACATCATATTTTACCCCATTTAATAGTATCAAGACTTTTCACAGTAGGATTTACATTCGGATTTGGCATAAAATAGACAATTCCTAAAGCAACCTATAATTCCAATCCATTAGGCTAATGTATTGCAGCTGCTGTGAACAGTGGGCATGTCATCTTTTGTATAATGACGTCTGTTACAGCACAGAATATGAAACAAAATAAACTGAAAAATTACTCTGCATCTAAATATCACAGAGCGTTATTTTCACCCTGTTCCCTCACACCCCCCCATTCTCAACAGAGGAGTCTGCTCTATGTGTGGGTAACGTTTGAGGTTTTTTAAGTGTTGCCTTTTACAGCTGGTAAACTCTCCTATAAAAGTGTTCTGGCCAGCTGCACATAGCTTACCTGTAATGTATATATAAGTAATCAGTATTCAGCACTGATTGCCAATTAGGATTTTTTTTTAAACTAATAATAATTTACATCACAACTCATTTATTAATTCCACTTAGTTTTTTTAAATTCTACTTTAAAAAACTTTCACTAAAAAAACCTACAAAATTTCTTTTTGTTAGAAGGTGGACCATTAGCAAATCATTGATAAATTCTTGTGGATTCATTTTCACTTCTCTCTTCTGTCTGAAAGAGTCTGTATCAACATTTTCTACCCTGTCAAAGAATACCTTTGCCAGACTATCAGACATAATGATATAATGCCAAAGTCTCTTGTTGATACTTATTTTGCATGGTATACTATATATTCTGAGAGAAAGACTGAGAAAAAACAAAGGATGCCTTCCTAACCTGTTAGCTAAGTTACCTCCACTGAGCAGGGTCTAGTCCCTACATTATCAGAGCAGCAAAAGGCACTAAGTCACACACCCCACAATAAGCACTAACGTCATGATCAGGACAGTTCCTGGTGAAGTAGGCAATACAAACCCAAATGCTGACTATCAACTGCTGTAACAGTATGAAGAACTATTCATTTCAGTGCCAGTATGATAATTTATGCCAGTATCTGTGAATGCAATGGCAAATCTGGATGCATTCCATAAAGCAATTCAAAGAGCCACTACAGAGCTCCCTAACTAAGCCCTTCTGCTTGGCTAAGTTGTCTCATCTTTCTTCAAGATCCTGTACTCTGAAATGTGAACAATGATAACAAACTGACAGCAGGGGATTCTTCTTCCTCAGGAAATCTTTTACTGAGAAATATTTTCAACGCAATATGTTGGGGGGAAAAGGGATTGCAAGAGAAGACTCCCTATACTTTTTTTAAAAAAAACATTTAAGAAGGAATTTGGCTATAAAACAGAGGGAAAATGGTTATAAGATACTCAGAAATAATGGCAACAATAAAAATATTAATTTGAGCACATTAATTTGACCCCTAGGATTCTGGCATTTACAACTTTAGCTGCAAGAGAGCTTCTCAAGGAAGCTAAGATCACCAGTAACATACAGTTTGTGATGGTCCATGTAAGGTAGCTCTGCTCCTTTTTTCTAACAATTTCCCCAAAAATACAGATTTTGCACTGCAAAATTATTCTGTTGAATTCTATTCTAATATCACCAGTTTTCACTTTAATGTTGCCTCTTTCATCTTTCTCAAAAATTGATGAATTTTTTGCAACACAAACTTACTTCTTGTATATTTATTTTAAAGAAATTAATTCAAATGACCTCAGAATGAAACTATGGAAGAAGCAGTTAATTTGTGGGTGATGATATTACAAATCCTTAGTAATTAGTTTTTTAGAAAAGAGTCTTCTGAGATGTATTTAATCAGATTGTAATATAACTCCATGTATTGCATCCCTAATTACATTGTATAGTTTAGTTAATTTGGTTTGTACTTCAATTATTAAAATTCATGATTTATCCTTATGAAATTAAAATGATCAAACATACTTGATAAAGCCAGTTTTAGAACTAGATTAAGTCATTTTCTACCATCATGTAATTATGTTACCACTAGGGTTCATTTTAATTATGGCAGAGCGCTACAGAAAAGTTAGAACACTTCATATCAAATAGAAGTAGAATGGTAAAGTACAAAACAAAAGCAACAATTTCTTGTTTATAAATAAGGAACCAAAAGTATATGTGACCTAGAAGCTATCTTCCTGTATACATTAGATTCACTTCATATTTGTCCTTTAAATAGGTATGTCATCATTTTTCCACAAGAACACTTGTGAATTTAGAGGTATATAGTTAAGTTTACTTCCATGTAGGAAAGCTTATGCAGTAATACCAGCCCAGGGCTACAACATTCCCTGTTCCCCAGTGTTCCAGTTTAGTCAGACTATAAGGCCTGACCCTTTCCCTCATATTGCTAGTTGTACCAGTAGCACTTGACAGGAAAAGGGAGAGAATAACAACCTTTTATTTGACCAAAGTCAATTTTTTCAAGCACCTTTGGCTGTCCACACCTTAGCATTATCCAATAACATCCCCACAAAATCTTGGGCTATAAATCACTTAAGCTGCTAGCCAGTCAGCATAGACTATGTGATTACCACCAGGAGGACACTGGATTCCCCAGAGCAGAGGCACACATACCAAGAGTTCCTGCTTCATGGCAAACTAGAAAGTTCTCCTGTAAATTTAGGGGAAAGAGCAGATAGAATCATAGAAAAAATTAGGTTGGAAGGGACCTGTAGATGTCATCTAATACAACCTTCTAGTCAAAATGGAGTTAAATTGTCTTAGATCAGGTTGCCAAGAGCTTTGCCCTCAGAGGCTGTTCCTAGGAGCCTGCTAGGGCAACCTTTTCCAGTGATTCACCATTCACATTGTGAATATACTGTTTTTAGGTTTGATTCAAATTTTCTGTGTTGCAGCCTATGACTGTTTGCCTCTCATCCTTTCAATGTGCACCTCTGAGAAAAGCCAGGATCCATCTACTCCACTAGGTAGTTGAAGACTGCTATTAGATCCCCCTGTAGCGTTCTCTTCTCAGCATTTTCTTGTATGATGTATGCCTCAGGCACCTAACTGCCATAGCGGTCCTCCCCTGTACTCTAGCACATTCATCAATATCTCCCTTGTACTAGGGGGACACAAAAAACAGAGGACTTCTTTAACTGCTTTCTAACAGCAGATTGTTTGGCAGAGATTTAATATGAATTGTTTAATTTGTGATCATTTCCCATCGTTATGTTCAGAACACTGGGAATGATCCATCAATAGATACACAAACCTAAACTGTCCTTTGGTTCTCTGATGTGTTTCTGTAATCATATTCTTTAGTAATTGTTCCTGTTGTGCATAAAATGTTCACTTTGCTCCTATAAAGGAAATTCCTCTTTTTCTAGGAGCAAAGAAGCACAGAACTATGAAGGAAGGGCCCTGGTTGATCCTATCTCACTTTAGGGATCAAACAGGAGCACCCAAGCTAAAAGCAAAGCTGTTCACAGTTCTGACTATAATAAATAGAAAAGAATAGTCATCTCTAAAGGGTATCCACCCACCAACATCTGGCTCACACTCTAGAAATTCCTATCTTTGTCACAGAAGGGAAATACACTGAGCATGTCTGAAGTTAGACACCTTTTCAAAATATCAGGGTTTTCTGATGTTGAGGATTTCTTGGCTGGGCGAAGGCATGTGAGCAATCCAGCCATTAGGTGGGAACGAAGCATAAGTTTACAACATACTGGAGCAGGCAAGGACGCTTTGTCCTTGTACGCTGGGAAAAAAGAAGATAAGAAGAGCCTGACAAACAACACCTGGATGCTGAAGAATGAGATAAGTAACTGCTGGACACCCCGTGAAGAAGCTTGCGCAGCCAATAGAGAATAAGATAGTGTCGCGTGAAATGGGGTATTGTACCAGTTAGAGTATTGTATAAGGCACGTGGACAAGTCAGTCTTGTATAAATGTCAAGACATCTGAACAGTAAAGGGGCAAGCTGCACTTGCACGTTAACTCACATTGAGTGTGATTCTTGACTCCGGCCGTTCTTCCCGACATTTGGCGCCCGAACAGGGACCCTCAAATCTGTTATAACTGGGCCGAGAACAGACGGAGGGCTTCTCAAATCTGCTCACAAGACTCGGCGGAGCAGACGGAGACAGGAGGAGCGGAGCAGGAAGGCATCTGCGAGAATTTGGGCAGAGAGCTGGATCCAACTGCGTGCACCAGTTTGGACCTGCATCGGTAAGACCACTTTTATTTACTATGGATCGTGAAGCGGCACTCACACCATTAATGGAAATTCTCGCAAAGCGAGAAGCCAGTGTGAGCACACGAAAGCTCCAAGAGCTCTGTCATTAGGGAAAAGAGAGAGGATGTTTTAAGACTCCTGAGACTACGTTCAGTGCCACAGAGTGGCGTGAACTGGGAGATAAGTTGTGGGACGAGACGATTAAGGGGAGTCGTACTGCAAAAGCTTTCGGACAGACTTGGCGAGAAGTAATGAATCACCTTCTACAAATGATAGCAGAAAAAAAAATGGCCAAGGCTGCCTCCGCAATGTTGGGCACTGAGACTACTATTCCTGAGTCCACACATATTTTCGACTCGGAAACCACGAAAACCACTAGAGGGGTTATTGCCCCTATGAAAGCGTCAGCTACTGAGCTTTTAAATAATTCACCTGGCAACCCAGAAACAGGACAGTGCGATCCTAAACAAGGGAGTGCCGATTGCCGCCGGAGGGAATCTCAGCCCCGGTCAGTATCGGTAATAGACACTGAGCCTTCCTCCTCTGAGGACAAGAGAAGCCCGGGAGATGATCAAGAACCACCGCATTCCACCCCTCCCGCCTCCCCTCCCTCCTTCCCCTCCTTTCCGCCCCCCCTTCCGCCGCCTTGCAGCGGCACATGTCAGCCGGCCATGGAATGGCCGCCGCCAGCCGCGGCCGGCCCCTGGGCAGAACCATCCGCGCCCCCGCCACCGCCCTTTAATCCACCCCGCCTCTCAGAACCACAGACGGTGAAACCAACAGCACCAGCTGCGCAGAAGGACTCAGACTCCCGACTTGCACTATTACTTCAGAAACTGCAGATATCTGACTCCGTCCCTGTGAGAGATGTACAAATCACGGCTGCTGGGAGGGTAACAATGCGACCCGCCGCTCCACAAAGCCGATGGCATGCACTTCTCCGAGATGCTATCTTAGAAGGGGATTGGGAAGCTGCCTCTGCAGTCGCATGCCCCGTTGTGGTAACACAATTGCCAAATGGCCAGCCAGGGGCAGAATGGAAGCCATTTGATTGGAAACTCATGCAGCAAGTTCGGGCTACAGTTACTCAATATGGGTTATTCTCTGAAGCATCTAGACATTTGATAACATACGTGTTTGGGGCCAATGTAATGACCCCTAGCGATTGTATGTCTGTGGCGAGATTGATTTTATCCCCATCCCAGTATTTGTTGTGGGAAAAGGAATGGGAAAGACAATGCCAGCGAGTCGTGGCGATGCCGCGAGCCGCCGGAGATCCCCTTCATGGGGTACAATTAGATATGCTTCTAGGCCGAGGGCCGTATGCGGACTCGAACATACAACTCACTTTTCCGACAGAAATGCATAATGCTGCAGCAGATGCTACCTGACAGGCATTGTTCCTCGTTCCCTCTGAAAACAGACCGCCTCCTTTTACGAGCATTAAGCAAGGGGTGCAAGAACTCTATGGGAATTTTGTTAATCGTTTGGTGCAGGCATTAGAACGGGCTCCTGATTTAACCGATGAGATGAGGGCACAATTATTGCGCATGTTAGCACATGAAAATGCCAACTCAAAGGCAAAAATGCTTTTATCGACCTTACCTAAGGCTGCGCAGATAGAAGAGATGTTAGAGAGAGTATCCAATAGTGAGGTAGGGCAACAGGCTGCCTTTGTCGCTGAAGCATTAAAGGAAACAGTGCAAGCGCAAACAAAAGCCTTGGCAGCCGCATTAAAACCTGTTTTAGGGGGTTCAAAGCCCTGTAGTCGAAATGGGAATGCACGACCACCAAACAATAATCGGGGGGTGTGTTACCGATGCGGACAGTCAGGACACATGCGTCGTGCCTGTTGTGCATCTGTATGGTGTAAACATTGCCAATCTGGAACACGCTCTAGTATTGCTTGTAAGCAGTCGGGAAACGGGAAAATGAGCGCGGAGGGGAGCCGCGCGCAGACAACAATGGCAGCCCCACAAAGCTTGAACAACCAGCCACAAGGGAGAGCCTGGGTGTCGACGTGGCAACAGCAATAGACGTTACATTAGTTAATAATCAGCCAGTCAAGATCCCTACGACCACTCATGGTCGCATTACAAGCTAGGAGCCCTGTTAGTAGGGCACTCATCCTCAGGGCTAAAAGGTATCCTAGTACTCCCAGGTATTATTGATGCAGATTTTACAGGCATAGTACAAATAGTTGCCTATACCTTATATCCACCATTGTTTATCCCCAGCGGTAGTAAAATTGCACAGCTTGTACCCTTGGCTAATCTTACCCAACAAATTACAGGAGAGACACAGATATTACAGCCACTCAGAGGTAACTCTGGCTTTGGCTCAACGGGAGATATTGTATGTCTTAGGTTAAACATGTCACAACGGCCTGTCACGACGGTTACCTTATCAAGCAGCTCAGAAACTCTTAGATTAAAAGCCTTGCTAGACACAGGAGCCGATGTTACTATTGTTTCTATTAGAGTATGGCCTTCACACTGGCCGATGAAACCGACCCTTAGCAGAGTGGATGGAATAGGAGGAACATCAACGGCAATGGTCAGTGCACAACCTGTCAAAATTAGTTTGGAAAAAAGGACAGCCACCCTATCAGTAATGATTTTACCTCTTCCTGACGGCGTAAATATGCTGATTGGCAGAGAGTGTATGACCCAGTGGGGGGTGATACTTACTACCCCCGATACGGTTTTCTGGCAGCGGCCCCTGCACAGCAGCCCCCCACCCTGAAATTGACCTGGATAACGGACGAGCCTGTATGGGTGGAGCAGTGGCCGCTAAGCCAGGAATGGCTGCTTATAGCACATCAATTAATACAAGAGCAGTTAGCTGCACATCATATCAAACCCTCTACCAGCCCCTGGAATACTCCTGTTTTTGTCATACCGAAAAAAATCGGGCAAGTGTCGGCTGTTACATGATTTGCGCAAGGTTAATGAACAGACGCAAGCCATGGGTGCCTTGCAACCAGGTTTGCCGTCTCCCTCGATGTTACCGGAACATTGGCCACTGTTAATAGTAGATTTGAAGGACTGTTTTTTCACCATACCCCTACACCCGTCTGACACACAACGCTTTGCTTTTACATTACCTGCCATCAATAAGGATAGACCAGCGGAGCGCTATGAATGGGTTGTGCTCCCCCAGGGCATGAAAAATAGTCCAACAATGTGTCAACTTTTTGTTGCCTCAGCACTACTACCGTTAAGACAATTATGGCCTGCTGCGATGATTTATCATTACATGGATGATATCCTTGTAGCATGAGAACAACCATTTTCAGAGGTAGACTTGCAGCAGCTATCCGCCGTTTTAACAAAAGCTGGGTTGCAAGTGGCACCCGAAAAGGCACAGTGTCAAGCCCCTTGGAAGTATCTGGGATGGCAAATAACGGACAGTATTATCACACCTCAGAAGGTTACAATTACGACAGACATTCGTACGCTTACAGACGTTCAAGCCTTGATGGGTGATTTGCAGTGGATTTGACCAATTACGGGCATTACAAATGATGACTTAGCTCCGTTACGCACATTACTTCGCGGTACTGATGCTGCGCAGAGAATCCATCTCACCACTGAACAGCAGGAGTGCGTTCGGCGATTGGGTGAAATGATTGCCTCACAGTGGTCTTCATGAAGACGACTAGATATACGGATCCAATTATTAATTATCTCCCGGCCCCGCTCTATTTTTGCAGTCATCACGCAGTGGAAAAAACAAAAAGGGGGAGGAGGAGCAGTTAAAGAGAGACTTTGAATCTTAGAATGGGTATTTTTGGCCAGTCAACCCAGAACAAGTGTACAACCACGGCTGGAAGCGGTAGGAGAGGCTATCAAGAAAGGACGTACTAGGGTCCTAGCTATGACAGGTGCCGAACCAGATAGTGTACATGTCCCTATGTCAGCAGCCGACTGGGAGTGGGCCTTGCATCATTCCACTCCATTGCAGTTGGCATTTCTGGATTATTCTGGCGTTCCTTCGACCGATATGCCAACGGGCAAGAATGGGCACATGCTTGTAAACTATACATGGGTTCTGATACCTCAATGTTCGGAAATACCTGTTAAAAATGGTCTGACTGTATTCACCGATGCAGGGCGGGCCTCTCGACGAGCCGTGGCAACATGGTACAAAGATGGACAGTGGCATGAACATATGATCGTTGCCCAGTCAAGTGACACCCTTCAAACATTAGAATTAGCAGCTGTATGTTGGACATTGACAAACTGGATGGCCGTGCCACTAAACGTAGTGACAGACTCTTTATATGTAGCCGGGGTGGTTCGGCGGATTGAGGATGCCTTTTTGCGGGAAATACAAAACCAACAACTTTTTATGCTTTTTGAACACCTTCAAAGAGCCCTTATGCAAAGAACAGCACCATATTGTGTCATCCATATTCGTAGCCACAAATGACAGGATGGCCTTGGTGAAGGCAACCATCGAGCAGACCAACTAGTCAGTGTGTCTCGACTACATGCTCCTTTGAATCGGTTTGAAGCTGCTAGAGTATCGCATGAACAATTCCACCAGAATTCGAAAGGCCTGCACTGCCAATTTAACATTTCCGTGAATGAAGCACAGGGTATAGTGCATAGCTGTCCCCAGTGTAGCCACCACGGGCCAGGTCTTGGAATCGGAGTAAACCCTAGGGGACTAAAGGCCTTGGAATTATGCCAGATGGATGTTATTCATGTGCTCGAGTTTGGAAGGTTAAAATATGTTCATGTTTCAGTGGATACCTTTTCAAAGTTTGTATGGGCCACAGCTCAACCAGGAGAACGAGCTATACATGTGTGTCGACATTTAACTGCTTGTTTTGCGGTGATGGGTGTACCAGAGGCAATAAAAACAGACAATGGCCCAGCGTATAGCAGCAACAGCTTTCGATAGTTTATGACAACCTGGGGAGTTGTGCACAAAACAGGTCTCCCCAACTCTCCAACAGGGCAGGCGATTGTAGAAAGAACGAACAGAACATTGAAGGACTATCTGCACAAATTTATGAGTTATACTGACCCTAAAGAGCGTTTACATAAGGCATTATCTGTAATGAATCACTTATGTGTTTTGGGGGATAATAATGAGCCGCCAGCAATTGTACACAACACTCCTGCAAACACAGACCTTCCCAAATTGGACATGTCAGTATACTATCGTAATCCTAAAACGGGCATATGGGAGGGTCCTGCACCAGTAATGTTTAATGGTCGTGGTTATATGTGTATCTCTACTCCAACAGGACTGCTGTGGGTGCCTAGCAAGTGGACGCGCGCAAATCCATCTGGCGGGGCAGGACCAGCGACCAAAGATGGAGAAAGGTAAAGGTCTATGGTGGTTGATTGGATGGTTACGGCTGTGTAGTATAACAAGCGGGAAAGTTTTAGACTTGTTTTCACGCAAATTACATGATCCTAGAGAAAATGTGTGGGTATCCTTGGCGCAAGCTCTTAATACAACCACCTTTTGTGCAAGCTTAGCCACTCCTAGTACCCCTTTTTTGACATGTTTGGTGGGTGTGCCATTGACTAGTGAGGCATGGGGGAATTTTGTAGACGCCGCAAACATTTCCCAGCTTGCTCTCAAACGCACCATGAGCAAGGCCATGGAGGATTATGATAAGTGGGATGATAGACTTCCTATTGGACCAGAGCCACAAGAAATAGAATTATGGGACTCGCTAAACGCCAGTTTTTGCCTCTTTATAAATGCATCATCGCCCAGCTGTCAAGAAGGCTCGCAAAGGGGATGTGTAGATAACATCACAGTAGCTACACGGGTTAGTCTGAGAGGTAGCGATAGTTTTTGGCAAAATGCTTGGTGTTCAGTCAAGTCTAGAAATAGCTCCAATCCTGCCCCAGGTACAAGATATCCCCGACGATTGCCCTCAGGTTACTTTTTGATATGTGGTAATCGGGCATGGTCCGGAATACCCTCTGTCCCTGTAGGTGGTCCTTGTACCATTGGGAAATTAAGCTTGGCTCTCCCTCACCATCGCCCGAATAGTTTGCATCGAATTCGCTGGAAGCGCAACGTTGCCCAGACATTGTCTAATAACTGTAATGATACAGTAAGCCTGTGGGGCCAATTTGAGGTCTGAGCTGCCTCCTTCTTCACACCAGGAGTCGCAGCAGCAAAAGCACACAGTACCCTGGCTCGACTTGCCTGTTGGGTGATAAAGCAAGCGAATGGGACCAGTCAAGTACTGTCTGCGCTCACAGAAGATCTTTCGGCAACGCAACGTGCGGTATTGCAGAATCGGGCTGCTGTCGACTTTCTCTTATTAGCACACAGTCATGGTTGTGAAGATTTTGATGGACTCTGTTGTATGACCATAACAGACCACTCACGTTCTATTCATAAGGAAATACAAGGTTTGATAGAACACACAAAAAAGATCCAGCAAGATATTGGATTTTTTGGGTTGGAAGCTTTGACAAATTGGTTAGGATTATCAGGTTGGTTTAAAGGGCTGTTACAATCTGGCCTTATCATTATTATTGTGGTATTAATTGGGCTTTGTTTAGTGGGATGTGTGATGTCTTGTATTAAGCAATTGATATTCCGCCTTACCAGCCAGACTTGGTTAATGCAAAAACAAAAAGAGGGAGTTGTGGAGAGTTGGTTGATAGAAAGAGGACATGGATTTCCCATGGGAACACATAACTCAGGTCTGGAAATAGAATAAGAGTGTCCTTGAGCTCTCCCTGACATAAGTAAAACAAGAAACTTGGCATTAAGAAAATCCATTTTCATTAATAACCTGGGGGCGAGATTATGCTTGTGTTTCCACAGATGCAGGCCCACGATGGACTTCCGTTTGATCTGTATGACCATCATCATCTGGAGCATCATAGATGGTGTGGCAATATGAATACCACCTCAGTCAAAAACTAATGTATAGGTCACCTTGGTTAACATAACAGGTCAAGATTCTCTGTGCACCGCAACCGCATCATAAAGCCCACAAACCAATAGACAAGATGGCTATGCCTCATGCAGCGCGCCTGGCCAGCGAGCGCATGCGTCATAGATTGCAACCGAGGCAGACTTTTAGCACCCGCTTGCCACGTGTGCTAAAACCCGTTCCTCTGCAAATGTATAAATACCGGGATTTTCTGAAGAGCATTGGGCTGGTGTACGGTGAGGCCACCGTTGCCTCTGTGGGGACGCCCACGGAAAGCTGGCACCTACCGATGGCTGGGCTGAGTTCACGGAGCAAGATGGCACAAGAAGGTATGGATGGTTCATCTTCCTCATAGTCCTCATGGTCTGGGTCATTAGGGGTAATGGGTTGGCTCAAAGAATTATGGGCATTATTGTAGTTATTGTGATTTTAGCTGTTGTAATAATTTTACCTTGTTCAGCTTGTTAAGGAAAAATGGCATCCCAAGTTATTAAGCAAGCCTGGATTGCTCAAAAACAAAAAGGGGGAATTGCTGAGGATTTCTTGGCTGGGCGAAGGCATGTGAGCAATCCAGCCGTTAGGTGGGAACGAAGCATAAGTTTACAACATACTGGAGCAGGCAAGGACGCTGTGTCCTTGTATGCTGAGAAAAAAGAAGATAAGAAGAGCCTGACAAACAACACCTGGATGCTGAAGAATGAGATAAGTAACTGCTGGACACCCCGTGAAGAAGCTTGCGCAGCCAATAGAGAATAAGATAGTGTCGCGTGAAACGGGGTATTGTACCAGTTAGAGTATTGTATAAGGCGCGTGGACAAGTCAGTCTTGTATAAATGTCAAGACATCTGAACAGTAAAGGGGCAAGATGTTAACTCATATTGAGTGTGATTCTTGACTCCGGCCGTTCTTTCCAACATTCTGAGAAAAGCACAGACTTAAAAAATCTTAATTTTATAGTAAAATAATTAACTGGTTTTGTTTGTTCATCTTCCTTTATTTAGTAAATATACCTTTAGATCCATACAAAACAAACAGCATCGGCTTCTACCCAGAAGACAGACTGTTGCCTGTATTACGCATCATTAGAACATGACACATAGATGGACATATATGGAAACAAGTTTCTCTAAGCAGGTAAAATGCAGAAAATGGGCTCTTGAGACAGAGAGATTGGGTGCACAGAAATGGGCCAGAAAAAAACCCTAGACAGACTGAATTGGAGGGGAGGGAGGAGGAAGAAGACACAAAGAAGTACACCCAGTTCTGGAACCTGAGAGAAAGAAACTGCTGTTATATCAAAAGATACTTTCCTCAAGCAGATTGCCTTATGATCTGCCTCTTAAGAATGACTGAGTCATAAAGTAAACATGATGAATTTGAAAAGAAAGGAGATACAAAGCAGAAGGCACAGGTATCAAGTGCTCCCTATAAATGAGGTTGAACTGTACTGAGTATTTTAATAACAATGCAAAAAATACCGAAAGTTATGTGTTGTATTAAGACATATATTAAGAAGTGTTACCCTGTGCCAATAGCTGCACAAGTGACAGTATGACCATGTCCACTGAATGATTCTTTTATGATACTGAAAGCTCACTGCCTTTTGGTCAGAAACCAAAATATCAGTAGAGCATGTAATATCATACAGGAATTTGCTTTATTTGATTGCTGATCATTGCCAGATCATTGACTTGAAATTGCAGGCCCTGACTACCCAGGCACTAAAATATTCTTCTGCCCACATCCACTTCAGCTTGACTGTTAACTTACAGCCCCTCAAAATAAATCATGGTGAATATGCATCTTTACAGTTACTGCAAAGCTGGAACAGTATCTTAACCTCAGGAACTATTTAACAAAGGAAAGGCAATTCTAGAAAAGAAATGTTTCTTCCTAAAGCATATTTTTCTTCCTTGTACTAACGCAAATATTTTACAACATATTTGCATGGATTTAGAGGTCACTGATGGATGCCATTGCATATACAAATGAGTAACTTTTGCCTTTTTATGTTAATAGAGCATTAAGGCTAAAAAATGTCCTATTTGCTAAAGTACGCAATGGAACATATCTCTCTCACATCATCATCTAGGTACAATTCTACATAACTGAAAGCAAAAAGCAAAAAAAGAACATTTTTCTGGCTCTCTTTCCCTCAGCCATTATTACAGAGATAGGGGATTTATTCTGACCATAGTAGCAGGTGATTTATTATTTTGTTGCTGCAGAAACAGTCAGCTGAAAGGGGTTTTGAAATGGAAATTATGACATTTACTAAGTAATAATCTTATACCGCCATTTACAGGAAGCAGGTGGTAGCTGTTTACCATTGCAGACAGATGGAAGTCCTGCAGTGAGGTTATTTTTTTCTGTTAGATAAATTAGCTTAAATAATTCAAGCAATTTTTTCCCCTGCCTGATTAGTGCTCTGTGCAAATTTTAGTATTTAAAGACTGTTTTACTATCGAGCAAAATGTTGCACAGCTCATATTGTCTTTCCTTTTTGAGCCCCCTGAACTAGATTTAGGTTTTATAAAGAATATAATAACTAGTTAATATCCCCAAAGGAGATGCTGCATGATGGCAAGTAGCACCATGAAAAATTCTGCTCATGTTAATGTGGGGAAAAAAAATCTTCCAACCAAGCACAGTTCCACAGAGCTTTATCCCAAGTGCTACAGCCTATACATGGCAGTTAGGAAGACGTACCAGAGATACCAACCACACACATACTTTGCTGTCTCAACCCTATGCTTAGCATTTTCATTGATGAATAATTTTAATCTCTCTTGTTTAAACAAGCAGTTTTCAAAACAGAAATATAGTATCTGCAAAGTTCCCACACAGTTTCTAGTAGAATGGATTCATATACCCACCTCTAATGCCTCCAATGTTTATAATAATGTCTTACGGCAAAGAATGTTTTGTAATAAATCTCAAATCAGTGTATGATTTTGCTTTTTTTTCTTGGTTCTTGATGGGATTGTTTTCCTTGAGGAAGGATAGGAATGAAAGAGGGACAGAGTGAGCAAGTAGAAATCACCCTTTCGTGAAGTTATACTATAAAAAATAAAGAAAAGGGAAAAGAGAAAGAAAAAGAGAAAGAAAAAAAGAAAAAGAAAAAGAAAAAAGAAGCTTTTCATTTTGAATTTAGTCATTTTTAGCTCATCCATGATTCAGAAGTGGCATGGCCTACAAATTTAATCATGTATTAGTAAGCCAGATTTCAACAAAACCTTAGAACAGTACTAGCTATTATATTTAAACAAAAAATACTGAACTTACTAAAATTCCACAATGTTGAAGTTTTGTGTGGTTGTCCAGGAGCATTAAAATACTTTGAGGTACTTGATGGTAATTATAAATATAGTGAAGCACTTGGTAGATTCTATAAATGTCTTCAGGCAATTCACAGATATAAACATCATCAAATTCTTGTCAGGCATTCAGCAGACTTTATTATATGGGCAATTGCTTGACATTTATAATTGCCATAAGTATTGATCTTGTAAGCAGTGTTGTCATGAATTAAATCATTATGAAGAAACAGGTAGGTGAATTCTGTCAATAACTCTATTACATGGATAACAGCTGTGGATCCCATTGAAGTCAGTAGTAAAATTCCTCCTAGTTTCTGTGGGAGCAGGATTTCATCCCATGATCTTAGAAAGATCAGGTTGCAAACTTTACTAATTTCATCTCTTTTTTATGAAGTTTGTAATAGTTACGACCCAAGGATTAATCTAACATAGTAAATTTGATAGCTTTAAAAGGTAGAAAACCAGCAATGAATAGGTACCTGTAACACCATAAAGACAAATTTAAATGAGCTTTTGCAAAGAGGTTTGAGCTTTTAGTGGAAGCTAATATCTATTTCCCTTAAACCATTTAAAAACCCCAGCCTGAAAAAGGAGAACTAAATTAGGACTATAATTCAAATTCTCGAGCAGGTCCTTCACAGGCAGCTATAGATTAGATCTTCCTTTACTTGCCTATCTGAGGTTTAAGTTGTTTGCAGAACTACCATTCCTGAAGGGCAAAAAAAGATCATCTGTACTTTCACCTAAAGAAATGCAATAACTAAATGTTTATTCACCCCTCTCATTATGTTAGCATTGACAAGTTATGCTACCTAAGCAGTCACCTGTCCTTAAAAATCAACACATTATCAATTAAGAAATATTACCACATTTCCCTAGAAACTAGTATTTGTCTGCAAAGTTGTATAGATCTGATTGACTGTTTCACCTCTCCATGTGGGCTTCTTAAAACTCCTGGCCTAGATCATCCAAAGTATTCAGCCTCCTAATTCTCATGGAAATCTAACTGATTGATACAGGCAGTATTTTCCGTGTAACAGAGAAGGTGCCATATTTCAGCTCTCTTTTTCCTTCCTTATTTTGCAGGATTTTTATCAAGCTTCTTCATTGTTGGATCTGACAGGTTTTTATGGGTAGTCAAGTATAGGTCTTTCAGTACATTTTTAAAGGAAGAACATAGGTTTCTTGCTTTAGTGTGACAGATAAAAGATATGGGCTATATTTCCAGATCTATTTTGCCAAGACAGGTATTTATGCACTTAGAATAAATCTTCCTCTTTGGTACATTGTCTACAGCAATTTTGTACCTATCCCAGGCATTCAAGGTCCTTGAAATACCCAAGCTGGATTTATATATCCCACTAAACTTGCTAAAACTTATTCTTGCTCCAAAAAAAACTTGAAAACAAAAAGTTCTCTTACTTTTCTTCAGTCTAGCCTTTGGTTGAACATAATGTAGCTTAAAATACTACATTTTGAGGCCAGAGTGATAGAGAATATAATTAAGAGGCATTGCTGAACAGCTAGATTCTTGGTGGCTTTGGGCCTGCATGAATGAATACTGAGATTAGATAAGAAAAGATTAAAGAATTCATGCTTACTTACTGCCTTCTGCCAGCATGATCTTCCCATTCAAGTCTCTGTATTTACTAGTTCTATGGTCTTTTAGAGAAAAACAGTACTAACAGAAATATTTTACTTTTATGTCTGTCTGATTTATCTGGATGTCTGTATAAGGTACCTGTCTCTTCATTCTAAGACTCTTCATTCTAAGTTTTCCTTGTTCTCCTAGTCCACATTACACTGTTTTCCTCAGGGTGATATATTTTCCTCTCTATTCATGTCAGCACTTCTTTCTATAGCTAATTCTGACAAATTGATCAGACCAGACACTTTTCAGGCAGTCTAATACATAACAAAAAGCTAAAATTTTATTTTAAGAGGTCTTTATTTGGCTGACTGCCCCATCTCTAGTCTCATCTATGTTCTAGTACTGACTTGATGATGTAATTTGATTTGGCCCTAGTTTGAGAGGGACTAAGTCTTTTACGTATGAATACAGCAAACATTAGAAAACAAAAGCAAATATGAGAACTGTTCATATTAAATACAGGATGAAAATTAGATTAAGGCTTCTAGCTATTAGTAGCATAAGTCTCTGGAACAAAAATTTTCTTTCTGGTAAGTTATAGTGTAGCAGAAAAAAATCTAAAAATAGAGTTTAAGATGAAACTTGATAAAGTTATGAATCATGACATGATTGCTTGTCATAACACAAGACTTGACTCACTGGTTCAAAAATCCAATTTTACAATCCCACCAGTTGTTATAGTAGAAGAAAGGACTGGTGAATTTGTTGTCCTATACCTCCATGGGTTTCTTTTGCATTCAAATCTTTGCCAGTTCTACATCTTCAGAAGTGCTCTCTATTGCATGTGTTGTGTCTCATGTGGGAAAATTCTGTCTCTTCCCAATCATCTCATGCATTTTATAAGTACATAGGAAAGCAGAAAAGGTCACTGTGCAGTGCATGCTTTCAATTATGCAAGCAAGTAGCAGCCATCTAATAGTTTCAGCACTTTTACTATACAACATATAGTAGTTTGTTATAGGAACACACAAAACCTATATAAAATGTATTTATATAAGGCTCAAAAAGTATTAAATATTACTTCCTCTGCTAAAAAATGCAATTTCAATTAGATCACAGAGGTGATTTCAATAAGATCACAAAGGTGAATCTACAAAATCTTGAATCTACAAAAATATTCACTAAATCTTTTCAATATATACTACTCATAGCATAGCATACTGTAGAATTATGGTGTGATTGTATCATAGTAGTATCATACAATACTATGATAAATTTAAAATCATTTCGTGAGAAAAACTATGCAGGGCAGGATAGTACAAATAGAAAACTACTCTCAGTAACCATTGTTAAGAAATTGCCTTTTGGTATTTATCAGTGCAGGTACAGATTTACAATCAACCCTGCACCTATATTCACCTCTCTTCCTTGCGAATTTGATCCATACTGAATGGTGTGGAGTTATGATCTCTCAGAGTTTCACTGATTGCCATTACAAGGAGCATTAATGTTCATTTTCGTTAACAATATCAGCTAAAAGCAGGAAGCAAATCAAGAATGAAGATTAATCTGAGGACAGTCAGTAGGTGTCAGTTTGCAGAGATGTACAGTTCATAGTCACCAAGGTACTTAGGAACTAATCTTTAAACAGATAAGTACTCAGCATGCTTAAAAGTTAATGACATTATTAAATACCTTACTGAACTGTGAATTTCAAATTTCTCATAATCAAATAATTAAGTTTTTCATGTGCTTATTTTTTGAAGACCAGAAACATTATTTTCACCTATGTCTTTGTATTCTATATATGTTATCATTCCAATAATAGGAGTGACATTTTAATCTGCTTCAATATGAGATAAGATCAATTATTATAAATTAAGATGTATGACAACATAAGACAGAACACTTAGGATAATAGATGATAGAATATATATGTAAGGAACTATGCATAAGAAAATCAGATAAAGAAAAAATTAATTCCTATTCAAAAAAACCATAATTGTTCTTTCGTATTTATGTTTCAGCAAAAGGGGTATTTCATGTTCAAAGAACATCATCATACATTTTTGTTTTATCTCTCACAGAGATTGACACAATAACTATTTTTAGTTGTCCTAAGCCTTATTTATGAACCCTCACCTCTTCATTCCAGATACTCTACAATTACAGGACAAAAAGATAGTGTCTAGGGGCAATCACAATCTAAATAATTAAATTTCAAGAGGTTGGAAGGATAATTAGCTAATACTATTGTTTTACATGGGTTGTTAGATCAGATTCTTGTCCAATTTCCACCAACAAGAATTTATAATGAGCCCACTTATTTCATGGTGAATGTGCACTAATATAAGTAGAAACAGAACCTGTGTGTTTATATTATATATTTTTGTGGTTGCAGTATTAAATTTTGGTTTTCATTACAAGTTTTTTATAATTTGTTTCTCTTTTTTTTGTTATAAATTTTCTTATCATTTGCACAATGATTCATTTTAGTCAGTATCCACAAGACAGGAAAAGATCATTCAAAAGCGGAAAGAGACTAAACATTTTATATCTTCAGAACTATTGTGACACTCCTTTATATATGGCTACCCTAGAAACTTGAAGGGTCAGAAATTTAATTTAGTACATTTTACTTCTTATTCAGTATA
Source organism: Haliaeetus albicilla (assembly GCF_947461875.1). NCBI lineage: Eukaryota > Metazoa > Chordata > Aves > Accipitriformes > Accipitridae > Haliaeetus > Haliaeetus albicilla. The sequence continues at coordinate 20,114,281 of NC_091488.1, read as the reverse complement.
CAGAAGTTTTTTGAAAATTACTGCATGTCTATATAGCAGTAATTATGCACACTATAGTTATTTTTAAAACCTTATTACTCCATTGGCAACCACAAACTAAATGCTCCCTGTTGCAACATCACACAGCATTTGCCTGTTGGAAGCCATCTGCAGTGATTTTTAAATTTGCTCAAGGCAGCCAATATTAATGTCATGCAGAATTCTATAAAGAAATTACCCTATCAGCTTTGGCATTTTTAAATCCTCATTGAATTAAAAATAGCCCAATAATAAGCATTTTACTGAAGTTTGTATAGGCAGCAGCCTGAATTTCATGCAGGTAAACAGCAAAAAGCTTTGCAATAGTGTTCCTAGCCCAAGTAAACCAGGGATAGGTGTCAACCTACTCCAAAACCAGCAGTCCTATGACACTATCACTGCAAGTTTAGGGATTTGTTTTCTATCATATCAATCAGAAATTAAGATGAACTCCATTCCTTAATCTCACCATAAAATAGTTTTCAATATGCAAGTTGCAAAGGGTTACATATTAAGCTTAAACTCTCTCCTACCAGACCACAGGGAGAAGTAGAATTTCATTCAAGGAGGTAAACAATTTGTTTATAGTCATGTCAAGTGTCAAAGCCATTGTTAAGTGTTGTGTTTGACTTTGTTGAGTGGGTTGGAGCTTTTATGTTACGTGGCCAAGTGATAACTCCAAGAGACAGAAGATGTCCCAAGAGTCATCAGCAAATTAGCTGTTCTCTGGGAGTTTTTAAAATGACCTGCTGATAAAGTATTACGTTTATAACTTACAGCAGACCCTTCAAAGGAAATCCTTGTCTGAATAGGAGGAAACTGAGAACTTAACAATTTTGTCCTTGATCAGTATCTGTTTCAGAGAAGGGAAGTCTGAGGGCAATGTTTGTGAAAGGACTGGATCTTGGCTGACACAGTTACGTTAGCATACTGTCAGCTTTTTAACTGAATGAAACAGAGAAAGTCATCTGGTGCTAAATGAAATTAAAAGTAGTTATGCACAGAGTTCATTTATGGTCACATACTGCTTTCTGAATACAGTAAAAGTAAGATTTCTTAAATCTTGCATTTTATTATAATAAATTCCTGTTGACCTTATTCAGAGGTTTGGCAGATATTAAAAATTATTTCAAGGAAAGCTGCCAAAGCCACAGGTACTCCATTCTCAAGAAAGTGCCAGTCTTGAGGGTGCTTAGCTACTCAATGAGAAATGTGAGGGCATTTAGAGTGTGAGTAGCCAGTGATCCAGAGGGCTGGGAGTTGGTGTTGCAGGAAATTATTTGGAAAACATGTCCCAGGTAGGGGGATGATGTGTAGTAAGATAGTAAGGACAGTGCCTGATCCCCACGAATTCAAATTAGAATTACTTTATACTTTCTTATTATCATGGATTTTCATTTACTCACTAGTGCAAAATATTTGGCTGCTTGATGCTTATTGCTATATCTCTGTTAGCCATAAAAAAAGAGACCAGACTAAAACAGGACAGCTGCAGTCATTTATGCATAGTCCTACACATGCTTGATCCAGCAGTAAACGCAAACTTTCATTTGTTAATGGTGACCCTTTCTAAAGCGTTTCTGTCTGTGGTGCAGTGGTAAGCATTTCTGACACTAGCAGGACTTCTCAGAACATGCTGCATTACCTTACTTGCTGTGCTGCTTCATCGATGAGGCTAAATAAGAAAAGATCAAACAGTAAATAATTTTTGTGTTTATTTTTACAGTACAACATTCTGTGTTTATTTTTATGTTAACTGATAACAAAGAAAATATATATCAGTGGTAAAAATTAAGAGGGGGGGGGCAGGACAGAAGACACAGAGGGGAAAAAATATTTTGATATATCAGCATAAACAAGCTCCAGTCCTGAAAGCCCTTAACTACATCTGAATTCATTCAATGTGACAGTTCATGCATATTAAGAGATTATAGAAAATACAGTAAAGCAATACTGAAATGGAGGTCCCAGTTCCAACCATTACCTTTCCAACCAAAGGCATAAAGAGCAACACAGACTTCTGAGGGGTAAATAAGCTATTAATCAACTGTGAAGAATCAAAATTCAGTATTTGCCCTGATTTTCTATCTTGACCATGGAAAAGACCACCTGGAAAATAAGATGTCTTCAGGCTGCTTCAACCCATTCTGTTACAATTCACTTTTGGTCAAGCAAGAGCAATTTTCTTTGTCAGTTTTCTAGGCTATTCTGTTTGCCTATGTAGCTGGTTAGGTCTCTTTAGTGTATAGTTTAGAAATAACTTTATACTCTGTAGCTATCTGTTTTTTCCTGTTTATTTTCAAACAGTACATATATCTTACTCTTGCAACTATCACCATTACAGAGCTCTAAAAATTTCGGTTAATTTATAAGTTGTAATTATGTAACATGGACTGGTAATGCAAGCAGCTGGTGCTTTCCGAATTGTTTGTGAATTTTCTTTAAACAATGTTTTCAAAGACAGAAATATATAAGCACACATTTGCAAATGTTAGGAGCCAGCAAAGTATTGATAACTTGACTACCTTAGGCTGTTCAGGCAAGGAATGAAAGATAGAGACAATCCTGACTAGTTAAATTTAGTATCAATTTGTTTTCACTAGTATTATATACATTTAGTTAATATGCTTAAATAACAACATCCTAAAACATAAATATTGTTTTAAAAACAAAGCCATGGTTTCCGGCATATTTTCTCCATAGCCGCTATCTTTCTGACTATGGTGCCCTTTACAAACAAACCATCATTACTCTGTGATAGAAGGCAAGTTACCATTTCTTCTATGAAGTGCAAATAAGCACTGAAGAATTACAAACAGACAATCAACTATGCAGATCCATTAAATTTATCGTTTGCCTATTATTTCACAGGTAACGTTGCTGCATTGTACAAGTGTGAAATATACTAATATATCTGGGGTCTAAATAACACCCTCTTACTTCTCTAGCACCACTTCATCCATCCAGCAGGAGTTCTTTGTCAAATTACCAATTGTCATTTAAATAGGAGTATCATATTGCTCTGCTGTTTGGCAGTTGTTAAAGGAAAATGAAAAAGAATGGAGACCAGTTCATTCTTTAAGGCCATGTAGTTTGACAGGAATACAAAAGTTAAAAAAAAAAAAAAAAAAACAAACAAAACACTTAGAATTCTAGAGGGTTAATTTTTTTTTCTGGTAAATGTATATAATTTAGAGTATCAACAAGAGAAAATTCTCACATTTAAACTGGGGAATCTAATTTAGGAGTTAAAAGCCAATGCTGCCTACATAGTAAAGGCAGAGTTAAAGTGTTCAAGCATACAGTTTAGGCATTCTGACCACACTCTGGATTTCCAACTGATTTTATGTATGCTCCGTATGGAAAGCCTGGTTTCCTAATGCAAACATCTTAATTAAATACCTGAATTTCATAATTGTGAGTACTCTCCATGGCAACAAGATTTAAGTTTGCCACTTTTCAAAATAAAGCAAGGGTGCATCACAGAATGCTATGATGGACCCTAAAATAATTGAGATTTACAGTTACCTTTTAAGCTAACAACTAATTCTCCTGGCAAGCACTGCTTACAATTTTCTCCACCATAGCTCATCTGGTCTAATGGTAAGTGGTTTTGGATTGGTTCTTTTTGGGGTTGGTTTTTTTCCTGACTTGTCATGGTTCTTTTTGAGAAGATTCTGATCACTTCATAGGTATTTGGGTCTCAGCTTCTCATAATGGCTTTGATATGCATCTGGTTCCCAAATATGTTTTTGATTCACATAAAACATTAAGAGACAGTTATTAAAATGTATTAATCATATTATAAAGAAGTAGCAATGTTTTTCCAATATCGAGGTGTTTTTTAGTGCCATGAACGTTGTTTTTCATGGTATAGTCTTAAAGTCAAGAGACCCCTAATTTCAGTAAAGAATTTGCAGTCAAAAGTGAGTTACTCAGGGGCTGCTCATGTGGGAATACACGAGGTGAATTCAAGACGAGTTGCATCCAGTCCACACATTTTCTAACTCAAGCTGTTACTGAATTAAAGTTCAAACTTTTTGTATTGGCTTTGTGTGGCAAGGTTTTGGTAGTGGGGGGGGGTTACAGGGGTGGCTTCTGTAAGAAGCTGCTGGAAGCTTCCCCTGTGTTCGAGAGAGAGAGAGCCCATACCAGCCGGTTCTAAGATGGACCGGCCGCCGGCCAAGGCTGAGCCAATCGGCGATAGTGGTAACGCCTCTGTGATAACATTTTTAAGAAGGAAAAAAAAGTTAGGACAGACGGAAACAGCTGCCAGAGAGAGGAGTGAGAACATGTAAGAGAAACTACCCTGCAGACACCAAGGTCAGTGAAGAAGGAGGGGGAGGAGATGCTCCAGGCGCCGGAGCAGAGATTCCCCTGCAGCTTGTGGTGAAGACCCTGGTGAGGCAGGCTGTCCCCCTGCAGTCCAGGGAGGTCCACGGTGGAGCAGATATCCACCTGCAGCCCATGGAGGACCCCACGCCGGACCAGGTGGGTTCCCGAAGGAGGCTGTGACCCCGTGGGAACCCCGCACTGGAGCAGGCTCCTGGCAGGACCTGCGGATCTGTGGAGAGAGGAGCCCATGGAGCAGGTTTTCTGGCAGGACTTGTGACCCCGTGGGGGACCCACGCTGGAGCAGTGTGCTCCTGAAGGACTGCACATGGTGGAAAGGACCCATGCTGGAGCAGCTCGTGAAGAACTGCAGCCCATGGGAAGGACCCACGTTGGAGAAGTTCGTGGAGGACTGTCTCCCGTGGGTGGGACCCCACGCTGGAGCAGGGGAAGAGTGTGATGAGCCCTCCCCCTGAGGAGGATGAAGTGGCAGAAAATAATGTGTGATGAAATGGCCATAAACCCCATCCCCCTGTGCCGCTGGGGGGACTTGGTAGAGAATCCGGGAGTGAAGTTGTGCCCGGGAAGAAGGGAGGGGTGGAGGGAAGGTGTTCTGAGATTTGGTTTTATTTCTCATTACCCTACTCTGGTTGATTTGTAATAAATTGACTTAATTTTCCCCAAGCTGAGTCTGTTTTGCCCGTGACAGCAATTGGTGAGTGATCTCTCCTGTCCTTATCTCGACCCACAAGCTCTGTTATATTTTCTCTCCCCTGTCCAGCTGAGGAGGGGGAGTGATAGAACGGCTTTGGTGGGCACCTGGCATCCAGCCGGGGTTAACCCATCACACTTTTAAAGACTGGAAATACAACAACACCATTTCTATTTTCTAAGTCATAATAGGAGGGCATAAATGTATCATATTAAAAATTCACATGGGAAAACTGTTTTGCAAAGCAAGAGCTTATCATCCTGAGTCTGCAAGAACAGTGCAAGACCCATCATGTTTCCCTGGACTCTAGGGAAACAGATCCTTATAAAGGTCAATGGCTTAATTTTAGCCTAGATAAAAGAAGTAATCTTTGATGCAATAGAGTGTACATATATATAATGGGAACACCATGATCTTCCATAGCTGAAACTAATAGGAATGGCTGAGTTGCTACAGCTATTTCCTGGTATTAACTATATGTTTCATTTTGAAATGATAGAATCTATTAACAAAGTCTTTGGAGCTATTATGTTATCATCAGTCAAATTATATCTGACTGTTACAATGGGATCTTTATTTGATTGGTTAGATGGTTTACTCCATTCTAAAGCTAATTCAGCTTTTAAAAGCCACTTTGGTTACTTTGAAGCACATATCTAAATGGCTTTTAATCTAACTAATGCTCATCCAGAATTATTTGATGAGAGCAAGGTAATAGTCCTGGGCCATTTCATCAGTCTTTCTTCTACATCTTAGTCCATAACATGTATTAATTAGTGTGTACAGAAACCTACAAAAAAAATCTTGTGAAATAAATGGAGAACAAGTTAGACTGAAAATTAATAAGGTTTGCACTAAATCACATAAATCCTTTCAAAGTTAACACACACACACCACTGGCCCACACTTAAAATTTTCTTCTTGTTAAAGATTGAAAAAAAAAAAACAAAAAAACCTTACAGAAACACTTATTTTCACCAAAATTCAAGAGCTACAGTTTTGCTTCAATTCATGTCTCAAAAAAAGCAGGACATAAAACAGGTTCTTCTATCAACAGGCAGATTAAAAACACTATCTCAGGGACCCTGTTCACCACTTGAAAAAAGATACAAGAAATCTGGGGATACTACACAGCAGAGGGGTAAATAATTTTCTCATCTAGTTTCTTGCACTGCAGAAGTGGTCTGAAGATTGTTTCCTTTTCTACATGTGGACAGTCACAAGCAGGCCCTTTTTACACTACAAATGTACTTCATTGTTGGACTCTAAGATTCTAGTCTGTGTTGCAGGATCTGGTCCCAGAGAGCTTCACATCAATTCTTCAACATCAGTAAGGTGCATAAGCACTCTTCACCCATGTACAAAAAGCTGATGGACCGTGTACTGTGACTCAGCACCCAGGTTTTACAAAGAAGCATATTACCTGAGCAAGTTATGAAAACTTGAGACAAAGGCTTTACAATATGAAAACTGCCAGAGTGTGGGCAATAGTAACAGAGGTAGTCCTAACAGAATCAGAAATGCACCTTATGATCCTCTACCTTACTCCTTTCCATTTCTTAAAACACAGGATTGAGTAATTACAAAAACTTTGTATGAAAATCTGGCCCCTATGAAAGTCTCATGTATTAATGATGTATGACACAGTCAGGCAATAATTGTCGGAAATATACAGCCTCCATGCTTATAAATTAATTCAATACTTTCTACTTATTATATGCTTAAATAACTACACAGGAAACAGGCTTTCACATTATATCTAGCCTTCTGAAATGATATTAAATAGCTTCTGTCACACGTCCAGAATAGTGTATTATACTTCAAAGGCACCACAGTGTGTCATCTGTGAGATAGTTCTAGATTCTTGTCTAAGTAAAAATCATATAAGTATGATCCATGATACAACATGTGCACTTGTACAAGCCTGTAATTTTTAGTGAACAATATAATCATATTGCTATCATAACTCTGTCACCATGAGCAGAACTAATTTACAATTAGATTTATTTCTTATTAAAATTCACAGTGATTGAGTGTTGTCTACAGAATCAAGAGTCCCATTTCTCCCAGCACCCTAGAAAACCTCCATACTCAGTTAAAGCACCTGGAAGACTAGAATCTCTTTCATCTGCTTTATCTGGCATGCTCTTTACAGTATTATACAGATTCTGATCCTTTCCTTTTTCTATTCCGTTACTGAATGCTCCCTTGTGTTTTATATGCAGCACACACTATAAATCAACTAGGGTAAATGTACATAAAGACTGGGTGCATTCAAGCTTTATTCTCTAGCCCTAAGCACTCAGCAGCTTACTCCTTGATGAAGCATAGCAGGACATCTGTGGTGGCCTTCCCTTAGATTTACTTTGCCAGATTTTCATTAAAACAGTGACTCAATAAAAATGTTGCTTATCCTAATAAAGCTCTTTGGAGCTTTGCAAATTTGCATTTAATACTCTTTAGTGTCATTACAGCATTAATAATCTGTGCCTAAAGAGCAATAAAACTTTACATTTTCTGGTTTATGAAAGAAGCTTCGTAAACCCATTATTTTCTTGTGACTCAGCTTTAATGCACCATAAATAGAGACACAAGCAGGAAAGCCGTACGACACCACAGATTTGTATAAATTTATGGCTGAGTTCTCTGTTAGGTATCTCTTGTTTCAGAGATTATATATAAAAATTAATAAAAACTGAGTTGTGAATAATTATACCAGGAAATAAATGGGACTGAGCTTCAGAAAATGCTCCCTTTGGCAGCCTAAAATTTCTTGCCTTGGGGGTAAAAAAAGACATTATGGTTCCTGGAAACAAACCAAGAGAACTGCTCAGCTGAATCCTCCACTGATCCATGTATTGCATTTTCTCCAAGTAGTGTCTTAGGAAATGTTTGTCATTTTAGGCTACCTATGGGTTTTGACAATATTACTTGTAAAAGACTTTCCCAGTAACACCATTCTCAAACAAGCTGATCATTACTAGAATTTTAGGTCAGTGTATGTGGAAACAACTGTAAAACTGAGATTCTGTTTAGTATTTCAGAGCAATCAAGCTCCTGTCTAATTAGAAAAGCTGGTTCTAAGCAGCAGAATATTTTGGCCTAGCCATAAAGATGCAGGTTCAAACTCTGCATGTGATCCAGTAGTCTAAACAGTAGTCAGGCTGGCTGGAATATCTAGACAATGAGCCTGAAAAAGTCCAACCAATACTTTGAAATGTTGAAAGAGCAGAAAATGCAGTAGAAGTACATTTCTTAACGGAAACTATAAGTGAATTTATTATGACTTCAGAGATTCATTCTCATATGAATTCATGCAAATGTATGAAAATACTGCTGAATTGCTGAAGTCTTATTAATTTCAGTAAATCATTATTTCCCAAAGCTGATAAGAAAATAATTTTTCACTATATGTCAGATTGAGCATGAACTATCTTCTTTGACTCTCCAAAGACAGACTGAAGACCTTTTTTTTGATTCATCCATCACAACAGGAAAATAAAAATCAGTGATTATTGTCACTGTGGTACACACATACAACACAGCCCTGATCCTTTAGTGAATGCAAAGTAAAAGAAACAAGAACAAAACTCGAAATGCACCTATGAAAATACTTTCCAGTTAGTGCTTACTGATGATATAGAACCTCACCTGTTCTGCTAAAGAACGTGGCAAAACTTCACAGCTGCTTCAGTGTAAGTAGTGTTACTCAAAACCAGTGCTTCTGAAAATGCTATTGCTTTACCCCTCAGCTTGAGAACCTTTAAAAAAGGACCTGATTTTGAGAAAGTGCTGAGCACCTTCCTGCACAGAGCCTCAAAATACCTAAAAACATTTCAAAATCTACTTCCAAGATAAACAGCCATTTTTAACACTGTTGACCTAACACTTCATTATGCGTACTTTTTCAGGCATTCAGATGAAAGTAATGGGCTTATTTATGATTACTTTCTAATAGAAATTTATGATCAGCATCAGTAAATTTACTGGATATCAAAGTGGTCTGTGATCATCTAATTGCATGTACCATTGGGTTTCCATTTTCTTTCTACCTTTCATCCACAAGATGTCCTTAGCTTTTCAATATATCCATTTTTCTTCTCTCTACTCAGTTCTACTCAATTTCTATCTGATTTTTCCATAGTTTCTACACTGTTTCATTTAATAAACTCATTTATATGGGAAAATTACAAAGGACCTCAAAATGGGTGGAGAAAGTTTATGCAATTAAGTTTCATGAAGTGAGAGGATGATGATGGTGGTCCAAAAAGAATCTTTCCTCCCTACCTTCCCTGCTTCCAGTCTACATATAGTTGCAGGTTTATGGAGGGAAATGAAGGTGACCACTACTTTAGAACTGCAATACTAGCTTTTCAGAATAAGGACACCAAGAAAAGCCCTATTGAAACAACCTGTGATGTTGGTTGCACAACCATTTGTAGTACTCATATTAAATTGTCAATGGACAATATGTTAAGAAAAATCTGTTACAGTCTTGGCAACAGAGCAGGCTTCTTTTTGTTCTGTTAGACTAAAATAAGAAGCTTAATTAATTTACAGCCTGAATTTACATTTGGTGTGTGGCAACATGTCCTCCCAGCTGGCATAATTTGGCACACATTTTTGAACACGGAAGTGCATGGTATTTGAAAACCATGAACTCCCACAGTACTGAATGCACTTTATTTTCTGATCTGAACACTCATGTGTTACAGTTAATACTTATCGGCTTGCCACTTTATCTTTCAACATGATCACACCTGAAATACCAAGGTCAACATGGATTGAGAAAATGTGTCAGCAAGAAAACCTTCACAATAGTGACAATATATCCATGACCTCTGCTCATTTACAACCAGAATCTCAAAATTTAATTTAAAACACAAGCATCTTGTAGATGTATACATTACTTGAGTAAATGTCCATTTCTTCTTCCTCCCCTCAGGGATTTCTCTTGAGATAATGTACAACTACACCACAATTATCTATAATGTAGAGTTTGGGTCAAAGGCAAAACAGCCACAAGGCTTGACCATGTCATTCCATTCTTTTTTTATTTTTTAAATCAGTATTGAAATTGTTGGGGACAAATCTTTTAATCTTTTAAAAGTTAACATTTTACAGGATACTAAAATGTTAGAGTCAGTCTTCACTGGAAATGCAATTGGATTAAAGATCCCCATTACATTATGCTTGCTTCTTCTGAAAATACTGTTCTATGCTGAACTGAATAAGATCTTACTTCAGTGTTGTAGTCTGGAGGACAATTATTTGTTATTGAGAAAGCATTCAAGATTTTGACATTCACGTTCATCCTACATTATGGTGAAAAAAGCCGCACTGAAAATGTTTACAAAAATGAATTTTTGATGATTTTTCCATGTTTTGACTGAAAAAATGAATCCATAATGCTCAGAACACTGGACTTGCACATAAGAGACCACCAACACTGAGCTGGCAAACACTGCTCTGGTTAAGGCAAAGCATTGGCAAAGATAGAGCTAATTCAAGCCAGAAACATAAATAACTGACAAAACAGATACCTTAAATTATTACAAATTATGAACTATTCTTGCTGAAAGAGAAATTTCAAATGCTTAGGAGTTCTCAGCAAATTCATTACCACAGTGAAAGTTCATTTTTTTCTTAATCATTAGGTCAGCCACATCAAGAATCAAATTGCTGGAAAAATAACTAACTTAATGAGAATGTTTTACAGTTAATCATAAGGAGATAATTCATCAAAAATACGTACAGGTGGCCTACATTTTACAGAACAGGGACAAGAACTCTATCAGCAGAATACACAGCAGAATACAGCAGAGATAACAAAGCCTCAGCTCCTGTGGCTTTGTCTCACGTTTGGGTCATTCTATGCAACACACACAGTTCTCCTCGTGATTGAGGAATGCCTGCTGTCATGTTCTGGTACTTAGTACTGCAGTCATCTCATACTTTGTAGGACACCAATTTAGGTCTCTCTCCTTTACTCAGTAGAATATTGTCATAATAACCTGATCACTTTTAAACTTTCACCCGTCTGTCAAATTTCCTTGCAACTAAGAAACTGGTTCAAAAACTATTTGTGGTAAAAGAAAAAGACAGTGTCATCTTACACATCTAATTCCTTAGGAAACCTGGATAAAAATGGCACAGGAGTGTTACAGCCTCTAATCAGCCTTCTGTAAAGAAACAGAAAAAAAATACTGTTGTGATGAATTTCTGATTATTGTTAATTTGTACTGTAAGAAAGGCAGCACTCTGATACCTCAACCACCATCTGTGTTTCCATTATTAAAAAAAACTTTTCAGTTGATGATGACAACAAACAAAACTCAAATTTACTCTTTACACTATTCTTCTCAAAATCCAGATATGATACTCTGGGAAGGTACGAGAACACCTTAAACCATTCATCAGGATGAGGAAAGTTAGACAAACGGTTGTCATAGTTTAAGATCAAGCTGATTGATAGTGCAGAGATACCAAAACACTTTAATCACGGGTACATGCTGGTTTTTTTCAAATTATGATCAGACCTCCATGCCCCACAGAGGGAAAGAGGGCAGAGGGTGAGTGAGGGCCCTGGGGTCTCGCCCTATGGGTCATCCCCCTCCTCCAGTCCCTTGGGCTGTCCCTCATGTGCCTCTGAGGCCTCTCCCCCAGCCACCCCCATACAGGGGTCAGTTACAGGACCAGCAGGAGATACCCCATATTGCATGGTCCATTCAAATCCCCTCAGGGCCTGGCAATTGGCAGTGGTTGTGTGGGCCTCCAGATGATGCCTGCAACCCCCACAGTGGGTGGAGGCAGGGCTGCGAGTACCTTATGGCCACGGCCCTCCCCAGCCCACACAGCTAAGTGCAGTCCATCCCCTAGCACTGCTTCCAGCCAGCCTCAGTTAAATCCCTGAATTAATAAATTTAAATGGCTACATTTCCTTTCAACATTGTAACAAACCTTAGCCTAAGGTTTGGCTGGGAGAGCGCTGAACTGATCCAATTGCTGATGCTTTTTTTTTTTTTAACTTTGCTGTGGTATTCTTTCCCACCAGCCTATTTTAAACATAGCATTATTTGAGCTCTTAGTGCACCGTGTTCACAATCATTTAAAAAAAAAATCAGGCAAATCTTACAGCAGACTTTTTTAGTTCTGCTATTTTAGATGAAAGAAATAAAGGTTATAATGGAAAGAAAAAAACGCTTGGTAAGCAACTTTCCTAATATAAATTTACATACACCTCCCTGCCCCCCCAAAAAAACCCCATGTTATATATTCTAAAAAGGGCCTTACAGTCATCATATAAAGCTTCATAAATATAATCATATTTATGAGGCTGCAAGGTAGATATGAGCCCTTCATGAGAACTTATTGTAAGAGTGGCCGTCTCTATTCTTTTTGAAACAGAAGAAAACCCTGCATAAAACCCTCTGTGATCTGTTGAAAGTAGAATCTCAGCATTATGCACTGGAAAATGAACTCATTTTAGTTGATTAAATGTAGCTGAACAGATCATTTGCTTTTACTAGCAACAATAAACAAATTTTATAATTCTCATAATAAATATAATACAAGAGGACATAATTTTTCTAGACATGAGGCCCTTTATCATAAAGCCTCCTTCTTATATACCATCATAGTTAAAGTAAAAATAATAAAAATGTTGTTACCAGAAAGGAGATATTTCCCTTGTGGTGTTTGCAGCTTTGTGTTAAAGGGATTTTATAGTGACAGTAAAAGATAAATACAATTGCCATTCAAGTGAAGCAATGAAAGAAACTAGTGATAGAGTGGCAGTCCTCATTTAAATAATGCATAGGCTTTGTTGGTAAAATCGCTGGCTCATCTCAATTTAATACCCAGATACCTGTTCATAAAAAGCCAGACAATCAGATATATATTTGGATTCTAAGAACAAAGCAGCAATACCACCTTTGGTTTCACCATTATATTTTCACTAGAGAAGAACACAGTATTTTAAGATACTTTTTCAACAAGATCCTTTAGAGTTCTGATTTTCTGCTGTTGGACTCTGTAGCCCCTTTTTACTGCAAACAGCAGCTAGGCTGCGTGCCAGACCTTGTTGATCAACAACACTCACTAGCGCTCTATCTTCAGCAGAAATGCCTTGAATACTCGCTTTGGCTAATATAATTAAAGACACTTTCTTACTGTAAATGCAAAAGAATCCAGAGTGAAGCTTCCTGCAAACAGGTGAAACTTCTCTGCCTCACTTTCATACATCCACTGACACTCTGTAAGTTTTTACTCTTGCATGTTATTTTCTTACTAGTAATACAAATGTCCAGTGCTAAACAAAAATCTATTTTCTCAAGCAGTTGTTAGTGTTTTGGTAACATATTCACCAAAAGATGGTCATCAACACTGACAGCAAGACAGAAAAGTGAGTCAAAGCCAGATAAGATGCTATGTTCTTACTCCTGTCTTAAGCTGAAAAAACTCTCTTCAATTTAATACCACAATACAGATATAAAAACTGTGGAACATACAAGAGAATTAGATCTGGTAGTTTTCATTTAAAAGCACAAACAAACAGAAATAAGACACCATATTTCCTTTTAATATTCATCCAAGGATGAAAAGCTCTGTCTTGCAAAACATCACAGAAGTTGGTTTTGAGGTCTACCTTTATTGCATTATACAAGAACTTTTTTCTAAGCTCTGCGGCAATGGTGATAATTTAAATCTGCGCACTTTCTGGAGGGTGTATTTTCTGAAGGAAAGTCTTACTACTAACTAAGCCTAGCATGCAGAGAATGAGCTCTGTGCCTCAGGAAACTACTACCACCAGTGACAGATAGGTTTGAAATATTTATGAGAAAACTTAAGCCAGAGGTGTTGCTCTTACATATTATTAGTTTAAGCTGGAAACCCTTTCAATATTTATTGCAGAAACAGCCAGTAGTTCCCCATATTTTATTCTTCAAACACACTCTCTTTAAATGCAGAACTGGAAGTTGGCAAGCTCAGGAGGTCATTTCATCCACTGCATAATTGGGGTGTTCAGAATACCAGTCCAAACAACTGGCCTTCTCCTGAAAGCAGACAATCCTGAAACAGCATACTACCAAAATGTTTTTAGGTTCATTTATGTTTTTACACATGCCACAGAAATTACAAACTTGGACAGAATTAATGTTGCTCCACCACAGTTCAAAGAGCACTTTCCATTATATATATACGGCAATCTAACACCGTATATTAGGTAGTTCTCACCATTATAGACTGTCTTCATTTAATCACCTCTTCATTTACTTTAAATGCATTAGCAGCATCCCAACTGGTTACCTTTAACTTATAGCTGCTAAGCAAAAAGGAACAATGCAGATTTCGATCACCTGTTTCTGTTCATACATTGTCTATGAAACAAAGCCTAGCTTATTTGAAATGGCATAATCCTTTTTTTTTCTGAAGTAAGTTTTATAGAAATGACTATTTCATCCCATAAACCTTGATCCTGCAATTCAATATTGGTGACCATCCCATGAACCAACGTACCCCATTAAAGTCAGTTGGACTCTGTGGTTTCATAAACACACGCAAGTGCCCTGATTGCAGGATCAGGTCTGGTGGATGCAAGCTATTGATCACAGATATCAGCCTGACTCCATTTCTGTACTTCACTGCATTTGAACATTTTAACTCATGGGCCAATTGTTTCTGCTTCCTGAATGACTACTAAGCATGACCAAAATATCCATGCAAATGGTTTCTGCATCAGCACTCACATGAACCTGCAAGGAGGCTTGAGGAATTTTTGCACTCCACCGTTACTTCAGGGACTGAATTCATCTGAATGAATTTATATTCATTTGTGGAAGTGACTATAAAATAATGGTGAATATCACTGAACACAGTTCAGCACTTAACTGATTGAATATTTGTGAATATTTTTTTAAAAGTACTTTTTACTATCCCTTCTGCATGAAGATGCAATACTCTCAGAGAGATTTTCTTTCATAATAGTGAATTAAATTCTCTCAGAGTTCACGCTGGAAAGAAATACAGGTGGTACACTCCTCATCTTTTCTCTGGTTAATCTCCAATATGCTCATTTTTTCTAATAAAATATCGCCTAATAAAGAAAAATGTTTAACACCTAAATTGTCAGAAATTACACTTCAGAATTAATATCCTCTTAATTAAAGGTAGCATTTCATACCTTTTGGAGCTACAGTTTCAGCCTGTCTGCAGATGTGCTGACAGCAGCTCATATTTTGAAGCATGCTTTTGTCTACAGACAGGCTATTGTTCTCTTCCTTTTCTTTCCCTGTCTCCTTTTTTAATACAGACTTGTGCCCTACAAAACTTGAAAGGTAACTAGCTAACATCCATACAACACACACTCCCCTCACAGTAATGTGGGCAATGCTATAGAAATCTGCAGTCATGGTGGTCATCTAGTTTCAGGAGAAAAGTAATAGTATTAGAATAAAACAGTTACTGGCAGTGACTAGTGAAATCTCTTCTACAGTTTTCATCCATTCAGTGTTAAAAAGCTTTGAAAATGTTTTGGAAAACATATCGACTTAGGTCATCATATATTAATAATCTCTGGAGGAAATCTTAAATGAATATGAAGATCAATAGTAGAGTGGTTGTGGTGTTCTCAAAGAAAAGTATTGCTTAGTAATAAAAGTAGACAGGTAAAAGTCAACACACTTACACTGACGTTGATCCAGTCAACACAACAGCTATAAAATAGGCATTTGCTTCAACATAATAAAAATTCAACAGGAGGACTATATCTGTGGCATATTGAAATACTGCAATTTTGTTGACAAAGTGGGGACATTTCTATTAAAATACAGCATTATGGAAGTCATAATGCTATTCTGAAGCGTACAGTGCTTGAAATACAGCATATTTTCTTTTGATGTCAACACTGATAGAGTTTCTACTAATGCAATTGATGGAAGTTCATTCCCAACTTCAAATACTCAACTACAAGATTTTAAAACTGGAAACTTCAGTCAAACAAATTAATCTTTTCAGCTTCCTTTCCGCACAGAGGAATTTCCTGAAGTACCATTGTTCTGTTGTGATGGCATATTTTACAGTATTTTTAGGTGTTTAAAGTGTCTGCTTACCACACTTGTGGGTGTAGAGACTATCACCCGAAAAATCTAAGAGCATCGCAGCTTCTGAGTTCAGATTTAATCAAGGATAACTGCCATTCTACTGCTTCCTCTGGTGATGGATGTAATGCAGCTAAGAACACGTGATGCTATTAATCAATAGTTTTAGTCACGAGAATGAAAAATACATGGGTTTTTTTCTATTTCCAATCAGAGTTCTTGGCTGAAAAAGCCCTCTCCACAACTGCAACAGGAAGTTCAGTAAATTTTTTGGAGATATCCTGAACCAGAAGGCTACACATCATACATAAATCCATAATACTTCATTTCTAAGAGAAAAATCACAGTTCTTTAGAAATTACTTGTCATTTGTGAAATACACAGGTACGATCTTTTCTTTACCTGAACACTAATTTAATTTCTTCTTTCCTAAGCACATACTTCTGTTGATTTTCCTAAGTCAAGCTTTCAGATTTCTGTTTTTCATTTGAACATTTCTATCAGAAACATAATCAAAATTAATATTAACAAAAATTGCATTAGATAATGTACACATATTTTACCATAAGTATATGTGATACAATTTCTATCATTCTGTATTCTGAGAAGATATTCTCTTTTGAATTCAAACTTGTTTGCATATTTTTAATTTCACTGTAATACACTAATTACAGTACAATGTAATTAAAAATTTAATTTTTAATTTTGATAATTGTAATCAATAATCCTATTGATTAGAGAGAATCTATACTTGTCATATATATGTGATGATGATTTTATATATATTGTAGATAGTTCTGAGCCAAGCAAAGTTAAAAAAGATGTTTATATCAATCACCATAATGTTGCACAGCATGCAATGAGGATCTGTATGTTATCTTTAGAAGCAGCCATTCTTGCCCAGAAAACACAAAAACACCAGATAAAAATGAAAAATCATACCCATAGACTGTTGAACCCTCTAGTCTCATTCACATCCTCTGTAAAGACATTAATTACACCTCTCTGGATCAAAGAGAAGATATGGACTGTGGAGCTTGAACAGAAAGCCATATCTACTAAAGTTTCTCCCAATTAACCTTCAAGGAGCTACCCAGTCTGAAAAGAACCTGCATAGATAAGTATCTATCCACAAGGCATTTTCCTGGAACACAACAAAGTCCAGATATGAAATTCCTCAAGAAATACCTGTACTTATTTTGCTTGTTCAAGTGCTTGCAACATTATCAATTTTGATGCAAGCCAACCATATTGAACATGCATAATTTGCATTCTGTGTGATGCCTGGCACTGAAGTAAAGGCTGTGGGAAATACTACAGAAAGTCAGTCAGCTGAAACCAAATAACAAATTTTCACAATAACAATTCTGTATGCGTGAGTAATATTCTAGCCATAAACATTAAATATTTGTAACCAGCTAGTGTAACTGAAATAGGGTTAGGTCACTGCAACATACACCATCTTGTCCTCTGAAAGCTAGACATTCTCAAAGATAAGCATCCAAATATACAGAGTGCTAAAATTACTAATAATTTCACAAGTGTGATTAAAAACGTCATTTACCAACAAGTCTTCGATGCCCAAATCCTATTGACTTTCAAGCCTTATTACTTTGATGTTTTTAATAAATTACTGTTGTCAACACATTAGCAATGAAATAGCCCCATACAAGAATCAAGCAAGTGGTTCCATAAATTGCTAGCTTTATGCCGTTTGCATTTTGCTAGCTTTATGCCCTTTGTCCTGTAAGCTTTCCATCTCCCTGTTTATAAGCTCAGCATATGGTCATTTGCCCTATGAAACCTAACAAAAGAAAACAGATGTTGCAATTGCATGTAACTGTGGGCATGACTGGCCAGACTGTTAAAGCCAAAGAATACACCACAGCTCAGTTCTTCCCCTGCCTTCCCCTCAACAAGGACATTAATTTGGATCTCTCATCTATTCAGCTGCTGACTTTCATAAAGCAGGTAAAAAAGTAATTATCTCTCATACCTTCTCCCACCCACTTTCAAATTGGCCAATAGATTCAGAAGTTATTAAGGGAAAGAGAAAGCAAACATGAAGATAGTAATTTAGTATGCCTCATTTCCTTCACTGCCAAGAAAAATAGAAGATAAATAAGATAATGGAATGTGTATCAAGATAGCCAAGTCTGATCTTGCGAGCGTACAATTGGCATCTTTTCACTTAATTGCAACTACTTACATGAAGAAAGTGACATTCCTAAATTACCATTGGAAGGAGTGGAGGTTTATTGTCCAGCATTTTAGAATACAGCACCATTAATGAAATGGTATTGGCTTAAACTCTTCAACCCTATACCACATGAACTGTATCACGAGTGGCAGAAATATTAACATTCAGAAAGGATGTGAATTCCCAGAATTTTTGTTCCTGCAGTCCCAAATACAATGTTGTTATAAATTACTGCTAATCCAACTTTTTTGTATCCCAGTGAAAACATGACTGTAGAAACAGTGACCATTCCCCTGTAAATTTCCATTCTCAAATGGTTGTTACATATATACTTTATTTTTATACAAAATGACTTACTGCCAATAATAATGAAATGAGTATATGATATAGAAACATTTTGGTGTCCAGAAATCTATTTTATTTCAGTTGGAATCTTTTCATACTAAGTGTAACAAAGGAAAAAAAATAAACTGTGAGAGTAAAAGTTGTTATGGTCTGAAGTTGTCTCTGAAGAAATGAGTTAGATAACTGCAAATAACATGTGTAACATATACTATTGATGAAGATACTAGATATCTGTGATAATACCATGTAATCTGTCTCTGCAACTATGTAAAGTTATATCAACATGAGACTTCAGATGGACTCTTCATTTCCTCTGTGTTAAAGTACAGCCACTATTTTCATAATATATATATTCAAGGGGTTGGATTTATTTGACCCTTCAGTAGGTCAGGTGTAAGTGTTTGAAACTATTGCCCCTGGTATTCCTACCTCACTTTAGGAAGCCCAAGATACCATCTTTCAAATTATTTTTCCCAAGATAAATAGTAGTACAATCTCCTTAGGTGTTCATCACACAATACAATAGGCAATTCTAAAGAAGAAAGCAAAGATAAGTAACCCTTATTATGAAATAAAGAAAAAAATTAACATTAAATTAGAATCTAAATCCAACACTAAGTATTTCCTTTTAAGAGGAATGCATAAGAATCTGAGAGTGCCTAAGTTGCATGTGATATAAGACTCCCAAGCTTTCAAAAAGCAGTAAAGATTGCCTTCACTGAACATACCCAAAAGGTTGGGATATTTGATTTGTCATTGATTTATGACATTGGCAAGATCTAAATGTAGAGCAGGATAACCACATCAATTCCAAATTCTGTGGACGCTAAAAGAACTTTCCATGCTTACATACAAACCCCAAGTTTTTTAACAGCTGAACAGCATGCGGTAGAGTTCAGCTTTACTGTGTGGGCTATTTCTCAAAACCTACATTACAAGCAGAAGACCTATCTGGGATGGGAGCCTTTGGGAGAAAAAAATAATAATTTGTATTAACTTTTCAAAGCTTCCTCTTCTGTTATAGGGAGAAAAACATGCCTAAATTCAAAACACCATCACTTCTCTGGCCATAGTCATAGTCCAGAGTCTTTTTAATCTTCCTCCCAACTTCCCCTCCAAAAAATGACAAAAAAAAAAAGAAAAGAAAAGAAAAAGAAAGAAATCCAAAAATATGCAGCTTTTTTCTTTTGAAAGTAATTTCTTATTTGCATATTCCCTGTTTTAACATCCTTTCTAAAGGCTCTGTAATGGAAAAATGTCTGTATGTAGGTATTTATATAGTTTTATTTTTACTTTCCACTCAGCTATTTTGTTCACATTTTCACATCTGTCTCCCACCAAACAGGAGAGAATTTTCTATCAAATAAATTGCAGTGGAAAATAAATGCCCACTTCTCTTTTTTTAATCTTATAATGTAAAAAGGCAGCTGAAAGCCGGTATTTCCAAAGTGTAAAATTAAGCATATGTTTTCCTCTGCTGAATCTTGTCAGATTCTTCTCCTGCAATATATTACAAACAAGCTGACTTAAAGGCTGTGGGAGCTCTGCATAGTATTATGTATTATACGTGAATCAAGTCCTAAATTTGTTTTGATTTTTTTAAATTATTTTTTTTCATAGAGGACCAGAAAAATAAACTATGCCTCTTTGCTTTTCTGGATCACTCCCAAAAGCTACCTGAACAAAAGTATGCAGGCTAGAATATTCTGTTGGCATTCACAATGCAGATTCTTGGAGCACACACAGCCCAACTTAAGAAAGATTGTAACTTTGAACCATGATGCCTCTCTAGTCTGGCTTCTTGTTCATCTGTACCAGTCATGTCCCATAACACTACCATATGGTGCTAGATGATTTGCTCTGCCTGATTCATGCTATCACCCACCCCTGCTTCACAGCTTATCACACAGTTTTCCCCACAGCTTTCCCAGGGCCTGTCTGTGCTACAAAATGGAAAGTAACCTGCCTGATATTGAGAAGGTGATCCCCTGTAAAGAACTCTGAGGCCAAGGTGTATTACCAACCCTGGGTCTAAGATCAAGTTTAAGGTCACAAATAGAAAGGAAGAAGGCAGAAATCTTCTTGGCATGTGGGCATGTAGAGGTGACTGGGAGTTAAGGCTCCTCTGCTCTACAGTCAGAGATACAATTTTCAAGCCTTATTTCTGGCAAGACATGAAAAATATCATTCTTGTCCAGGAAAAGACATTATTTTCTTCACTTGCACAGAATGATTCAGCCCTTCCAGAACAGCTCTCCTTGGTCCTCAGCACAGCTACCTAGAGACCACCTGAACTCCTGAGAAGAGAGGGCTTTACAAAATAGTTATGCCCAGTCTCCTCTAACACATTTGGGGCTGTTGAAGCAGGTGTCCAGAACCTGAACTCCAGGGCCTCCGAGGCCTGCCCTCTGCTGTGCATGGTCTCTTCCTACAAAGGCCATCTCATGTAAATCTGTGCTGAACACAATAAAAAAATGTTTCATTTGTTTGTTCACAAATGTTCACACTGTCTAGGTTCCAGCAATTCCACACAGGAAGAATGTTTTTCAGGAACAGCTTTGGTGGACCAAGAGTAATTCTCTCCTGACCACATTACAACCCATCCCTTGGGGTCATTCTTTTGGAAGAGTGAAACAGCTTTTGTGAATTATGTTAGCCAAAAATAATTTTATATATTCATTGCTACACAAAGGCAAGGCTGCCAGGGAGGGGGTAGGAAGGGCAGCCTTGTTCAGTCTGGTCTTCATTAGACATCATTTTGTCACTAAGTAAAAACCGTTCCTTCTTCTCTTTGCATATTCACATAGCCTGGCTGTGACAGCACTGGACATAGCTTGGAAAGGTATAATTTGTGTTGGCAAGAGGGTGGCCAAGCTGACAGAAACTACAGTTAATGTACATAGCAGCTGCTGAAGGACAAAAAGGCATCTGCTGTGCATATAAGGTCTACTACTACTCCACACTACTTCTGTGCTTGGTGATGGCCTCCTAGGCTCTAAACAGATAGTTGCTATGCAGATTCAGGACATCTATCAACCCTGGTCTTGGACCACAGCCAGAAACATCAGAGCAGGAATCCTAGGTGGGCAACCAGATTTTCCATGAAAGGTATTAAGCCAGGGGCTTGCAGATGTTGTAGCAGATTGCTCCTTTTCACTGTGGGTGTGAAGCAGGTTCTTGCTTCATTCCTCATCTTCCTTCAGGGACAGTTTGACACAGAGTTATCTCTGCAAGGGACAAGGGCCATACCCTCTAGCAGGCACCCTTTTTTACTGTGGTACTGCTAAAGGAGTGAGCTCTCCCACACAGCCCTTTTAGGAGTTGTGCTGTGCATGCCATCCCTAGGAAATGTTGTGAGAGTAGCTGCACATCCTTTGAAAATGCATGTTGTCAGGCAGAGAGTGTGCTGAAGGATGCAATAAGAGGACCTTGGTATGCAGTATCTTGTGCAGTCTTCCCTGGAGTATCTAAGACCCAGACAACTTCAGCACATATATACTCAAGGAATTTGGCCTCCAGGGCTTGGATAGACACATTCCTACAGGACAGATACACAGACAGTGGAATTGCAATGTCATCTGTGAAAAGGGAGAAATAATTTAAACTTTGTGCAAAACTATGCTTTTACCAACAGCTATTTAGTTCAAAAGCATGACAAACCGTGAGGTGATAGCTGTCTCTGAAAAAGTTCAACACCTCAGCTCTGCTCCGAGGAAAACTCATTAGGCTCCCCAGAGAATCCCCCAGGAAAAATAACCATTATGAAGTTCATATTATTACTACTTTTAAGGTTAAAAATCAAATTAAGGTATCAAGGTCTTTCTTGGGAAGGGAAAGGGGAAGGAAAAGGGGAAGGAAAAGGGGAAGGTAGTTCCCGTTCATTCACAGCAAGATGAAAGAGATATGTATAGACCTGACTTTTCTCAGGTTTTGGAGTTGCTGTTTAGTCTCACTCACTCAGATAAACACAAAATGTTCAAGGGAAGACTCCAGCATTTCCTCTGGAGGAAAATCTGTTTTACAGCAATGGAGAGGAAAGCTACTCAGAAATGGCTGGAAAAGATTTTATGCCTTAAGCATGTACACTTTTACAGCACTGCTAAGCTGTAAGCCCCTTCACAACAGCTGCTCTCCTTCATGCTCTGACCAGGTGGGATCATGCTGCTGAAGCAATAAAATGGCAAAACTACAGAGACCAGCTCTTTGAATAATAGACCCTCTGTTTAACAGAGATATACTACTCCAAACCTTTGCCAGAATAACAGAAAGCAAAATGGAAACGCACCGTGAAAAATATGCCTATCCTGCTAAAAGACTTTTTGTCAATGATTAGCTTAAGTAGCTTGAACAAAAGCAAAGTGAGTATTTTAACATGTTGTCTTCTTAATTTGGATGCCTGAAAACATTCAGGAAAGTACAAACAAAATGAGTGAGGCTTTATTCTGACAACAGCCGATTTCCCCTGTAATTTAAAATATGTAGAAGGTACTATTCCTTTGCCAATACAACCTCCTTTATCCCTCACTGGAGGCAATAAGCCACATTCCCCCACTAAGTTAGAATAAATTCTTCCATATAACATAATAAATACTATATTATTATATATATTATTAAATATAATAAAATCAGTTCTTCCAAAGAAGCATACACCCCTGCCAATGGGGAAAAGATGTCTCAGGACAGTGTCATTGCAGCGTTGCAACCTGATCTCAGCACTGAGAGAATATGTCACTCATTTAGAGGTAGTAACCTATATTTTGGGGGTAAAATATAAAAATTAAGAATTAAAGTGTTTTTTAAATGCTCTGCATTATTGCACTTACTAGCTTAACTCAGGAATTTCCATGCATGATCATACAGCCAAAGACATAATACATATGTGTTATTTTTGTCACAGTATGCATACTACATTCCATGCACTGGTCAATTTACAATATGCTTCATCTTTTAATTAACAGCTGCCTTAATCTGTCAGTTTCCAGAGGAACATGCCATGTCATTATAAGAGGAAAAAGTACAAGAGAAATGTAATGGTAGCTAGAGATACCCACTCTAGAAGAAAATGGGATTTTAGTACAAATCATTTACACAGACCAAAAGCATTTTTACAGCTTTCTTTTCCTGCATTAGTTTCATGCCAGACTATCTAGTAACACATTGAAAAGGGCCATTCAATAATGTCATACTTAAAAACGCTGGGATGATCAGGAAAGTACAGTAAACAGAACTTCATTCTGTATTGGTACCAATGGGAGTTTAGACTGTTGTTTCTACTAGTAGTCAATAGTATTTTGGGGCGCTGGGGAGTTGATATGTTAGTAAGAGTTGTGTCTTATCTGTCAACCCTACACCTTCATATTAAAAATCTAGGTGCCATGTGATTATAAAATAATCCTTTACCACCGAGTTTGTAACCCTACATTCAATCTCTCTTCTCTTTCCCACCACAGTTTATGAAATTGATTTTCCTATCAACTCTTTCAACTTCTTCATCTTCTCTTCTGGAATAATCCAGTTTTCCTTCTTTATTTGTTCTTAATATTAACAACTACTTGTCCCTCCTAGAGCCTTCTCATTATTGGTACATCCATTCCTGAAATCTGTCTTCCTACAGTCAGTTTTTGTGCTTAGCTATGGAAATAAACAAGTAAAATGTGGGGTTTAGTTCAGGTTCAATATGACCAATGTAATCCACTTTGGTTTAAGCCAAGTGATACTGTTACCAATAAAGAACTGTGTGATTCATGCTAAGTTTACACATAAACCTGAATCCGAACTCTGGCTTAAAGCATTGTCATTTCTTCTACTTGCCATGGCCCAGCACTAAATCTTTTACATCTTCTACTCCAACACTGGAATGAAAGACAAGGTTACAACAGACATACACTATTAAAAGCTATTTCCACATGTCTCAGCCTGTTTGTTCCTCATCCTAAGAGCAGAAGAAAAGGAGAAGTTCTTCTCCTCTCTGAACATCAGCACTGAGACTGACCTTTGCTTGGCTGATTTTAGAGCCAATGGGAAAAGAAAAGTTGAGGGAGGAAGGAGGGAAGGGCATGTTTGCTGTGTTACACCAGCGCAGAGGGTCAGCTCCCCATGATCCTGGGTCCAGCTCTGATACAGCCCAGCTGTGAGACCTCAGCCCAATCTTCTGATGAAATTGCCCAAGATGTGAAAAAATCTGTATAGCGGAGCCATGCAAGATAAGCAAGATAAAATTGCAGAGGTAAGACTGCTGACATGAAGATAAGTACTAGCTCAAAGATTCAAGGGGAAAGACAGCAACATGAGAGGTATACGATCCTAAAGGGAAAAACAGGGAACTGACAGCAACTCAGTAACCTTGAGGACCAACTCATTCCAGGGGGCAGTAGAAGTCTACTCCTCCCCACCTGACTAAAAGCTGCCCAACTGCCTTGTCGGCAGGGACTTTTCAGGTGCCTAAGCAGGACTGGTGAGCATACTAATGCTCAGCAGAGTTGCTCATAGGTTGTTACTATTTACTAGGTCTATAGCAGGAAGTTGTGATACACTTTTAAGATTTGTATATCCTACTAGCAGAGTCTCTGCATGCAGTAAAACTGATCCAGACAGGAAGTATCACAGTAACTTAGAGAACTCTGTCCTTTATTTTTTTACAAGTTTACAGGCATTTATTCTGCCTTTTTGGCTGCAGAGGACTGAGATCAGTCAGGAACAGGTAATAGGTTGGCAACTCAATATTCTGCACAAGCGCCAGGTGATAAACTAAAATCTGTAGGACTGCAGATGCAACAGCAGCAAGTCTTACCTAATAAACTGAGGTACAAAGTTGACAGATTAGGATTTAGGAAACAATGTGAGCATATTAAAAAAAGAAGAAGAAGAAAAAAAGAATAGCCAAACAGGAAAAAAAATTTAATAATAGCTGCTACCGAGAAACCATAGCCTTAACCTCTTGCTCACATGTCAGAGTTCATTCAGTCTCTGCTTTTTCTCCCAGCACATAACCACAGTGGAGTGCTGCAGGAGTCTATCCTGGGAACTGCCGTGTTTAAAATCTTTATCAAGTGGCCTGGAGGAGGTGGTAGAGTGCACCTAGAGCAAGTTTGCAGATGACCCCAAACCAGGGAGTTCATACATTATAGAGAGGACTGCCATTCAGAGGGGCTTAGACAGGTTGGAGGAAGTGGCCAACAAGAACTTCATGAAATTAAACTAGGACAAATGGAAGGTCCTCCAACTGCAGAGGATGAGCCCTTGGCAATAGTGCAGGCTGGGAACTGACTGAATTGTGAGCAGCTCTGTGGAAAAGACCCTGGAAAGTTGGGCTGACAACAAGCTGAACATGAGCCAGCAGCATGCCCTGGCAGCAAAGACCAGCCTGGTCAGAGGCTGGAGCTCTTGCTCTACAAGGAGAGGCTGAGGGACCAGGGCTTATTCAGCCTGCAGAAGAGATGGTTTCAGGGACACCTAATAGCCATCTATCTGAACCTATAGGCAGGTTATCGAGACAATGGAGCTGGGATCTTCACAGCAATGCATGATAGGGAACAAGAGGGAAAGTGCCTAAGGCTAAAGAGGGTCAGACTGGATATAAAGGAAAAAAAATCCCAAGAATAGGTTGCCGAGGGAGGTTGTGTAATCTCCATCTTCTGAGGATTTCCAGACCCAAGTGGAGACAGTCGTTAGCAGCCTGATTTGATCTTGCTTTGACAGTAGGTTGGACTAGTGACCTCTTGAGGGCCCTTCCCACCTGAGTGACTCTGCAGCTCTGTGCTGCTCTGCAGACTGTGGTCAGAGCAAACAGTCCCTTTGCTGACCTAGCTCTCCTAAGGCAATACTCTTCCCTCCCACCATTATATCCTACCACCCATTAGTTTGAACCAATTTGTGTTCAATCAGGTTAGTTTAAAGAAGGAAAAAAGAATCAAGCTGGGTTTTGTTCAAAAAACATTCAGGTCTGTAACCTAAGGTCCTTAATACTTCTAGGTAATGCATTACAATATTACAGTTCTATTTTGAACAGTCATAATGATTGTTTTTAACAAACTTACATGCTTTGAAAAGTATTTGAAATTATGGTGAACTCATGTATGTTTTGAAGGGAAGTAAAAATTATCCTTACAAGCAAAAAGTTACAGAACTTTATAAAGTTCCTATGGAAATATCTACGAGCCAAGTATGGTAGAAGCAATGTCTATATTGCACAGGCAGGCATCCTGCAGACCACTTAACATATAGCAAGAAGAAAGTGAGTTGGTACATTGTTGTGTGGAATCATGATTCCTTTGCTATTGGGATCTTTTGAAATCAGCTCCTGTACTTGCTTTTATAACAGTTATTTCAACATAATTAGGATAAAGAGGATACATAGAGGAATACTGACTTGACATGCCTCAAAGATTTTGCCTTTGGGTGGACAGAAAACTACTTCAAGAGGCTTGTTGGTGGGAGGAGAGGAGATTGATTATAACTTTGGCTTTAAGGTAAAGGTTTCACTGACTTTTTTGTTTCTTGCTTATGTATGGGCTGCATGTTCATGTAAAAAAAAGTTTTACATTTGAATGTATCTCCTGAAAAGAGTATTTGGTATTAAAAGGCTACTAAATCAAGGTGTACACACACAGAAATACCCAAACACACAGATACATACACAGAGACACACCTTGAGAGGTTTCACTGTAAGAACTTTGACAACTTCCATAAAATGTAAATCAAATTGTTAGGGCAGAATCTAGTTCAGCTTCTGTCATTAGGATCTGATCCCACAAACTACATAGTTGAGATGAAATCAGTGAATTTTAAAGAAGAATCACAGGTCTCAGGAAAACTTCTTGCAGTGAGTGTAAAGTTATACATGCTCACTCTAGTAATCTCCCTATTGTACTTTTATCATGGAAATAAGAATGGTCCTATTTCTGTGTTCATATTGCAGCCCTCTGGACCTGGATAGACAACAGTAATTTAATTTTTTTCAAATTTTTTGTATTTTAAAGCCTGCAAACCTGCATGATATTAAAATCATCTGTAAAGTCTCTACAGAAAGCACGGGCCTGTAATCTGTCTCAGAGCTAAAATGGAAACCAAGGCAGCCACAGCTGCCTGGAAGCTGCGAGTTTGGGAGTACTTCCAAGTTGTATGCTTCTTCATAGATAGGAGGCAGAAAAGAAGCAGTTTGTGATAAAAATGAAGAACAGAAACAAACACATGCACTCACAAGGCTATGCTTGCAATTTCTCTGTGCTATCATAGTTTAATGGAGGGGGAACAGAAACAATCCCTGTCAAGTAGGATATGAGGACAAATCAAGAATTTAATATCAGCCTTCTCAGAGCCTACACTAGCACTGAACAAGGCTTAGTTGTATTGATGTCCAAGGGTCACTGATTTGACTGTGCAGACTTAGTCTTCACTGTGATTTAAAGTTGTCTATTATGCAGTGCCTCATCTTCCCCATTTCATCTCCTTGTTGTCTCCTTTTTTCACCTGCATATATAACGTCATTTCAGGTTCTTTCTCCAAGTCACTCCCTGTCTGTATTGAAAACCTTTCAAAAGACTTGAATCTTCTGTTAGGAAAGATATAAAACAAAATATATAAATCAAATTGAAGTTTTTTCCTATGCTCCCAACTAAATCCTGTCTCCTGGAACATGATACTACAAAAATGTACTTCCTCAATGATCAACCTTAATTAGTGACGTGTTATAGTGTAACTGGGTGCAACAGTATTATGCAGTGTTTCAGAGCACACACATTTTTTTGTAGACTTGAAGAGAAAGGATCATGTTGTTGTTTCTTGACATTTGCAGGTGAACCTACAGCTTTTATCAGACAAACTAATTTTATATTTGTTTTTTCTAATATTAATCCCCTTAACTGCTTGGCATTCTGGAGGAACCTCTGAAAATTCAGCACATGAATCTCTTCTACCGAAGTATCAAAAACCTTCACATTCATCTACTGTTTCTAAAGGTCTTTAATTTTAAGGAAAACAAAACAGTACATAAGTATTTCCATCAGTTATGTACTCTAAAAATGACAGAAGGAACTTAGTAAAAATCCTTCATATTTCATCATCAGTTGCTCATACAACAATCACTAAGCCTTCCAATTTTTAAACCTATTTTTAACCATAACTTCTTACAGTCACTGGATCTGTATTCTCATGAAAGCCACTGACAAGCTTATGGTTGATTATATAATTACATGCACATGCAGGATTGGGGATTTCATCTTCAGAGGCAGCAGTTCTGTCCCAGCAAGTTTTTTCTTTCAGAAATGTCAATAACTTGTTCATTTACTTCACTCTTTATTTTTAAGATTGTTTTTTTCAGTTTCTCATTTCTAAATCAAATTCATGGTCCCTTCTGGCAGACGGCTTAGATTCTACACATATTATCTTATTATTCTGCACTTCCTCCTTTATTTTGTAAATTATTTCTACCTACTTGTTCATTTATTTTTACTTCGTGGAGTAGTATCAGACAACTTCATGTACCATGTACACATAAAAGTTATGCTCACTATGTTCAAACACAGCTCATTTCCCTTTCATCTTTTTCTTCAAATGTGTTTCTTTTTATTCTAAAATAAGGATAAAACAACATCTTCATTTTTATTTCTTCCACACTGGCACATTTTAATTGATCTGCAAAAGATGTCAGAATGTGTTGAAGCTGAACAATAGAGTACTTCAATCAAATGCCAAAGTCATCTGTTACAATGTTTTCTAAGCAAAAAATAACAGTAACTGAAAGACTGGAAGAATTAATGGCCTTTAATTTTGAAACAAAAATGTCTACTTATTTAACCACTTTGGGTCAAACAATTCCTGTTTTGATGATTTATCTGCACCTCTGCATCATATAAGTGCCAGATTTTACTTCATTTTCAGAAGTCTCTGAAAGGCAGTATTACTTCTCGAAGTACAGGTTTTAAGGGCTTTTTTTCTGTTTTTCAGATTTCCCATTAAAATTACCTTTTGTAAAAATATAAACATGATTATACCAGAAGGCAGAATGGCAGATATTCTAAATCTGCTTTTTCTGTAACTTCTATAATCAAGTGAAATCCACAGGGGAAAAAAAAAAAAACAAAACACACACATAATATGACCTACATAGTCTTGAAATTGTTGCTAAATCAATGTTTATGTTTTGCCCTGTGTTAAGATGAAAAATAACTCTTAAATTATGCAACACCTGAAAAACTCAGCTGTCCTTGTCAAAAAATGTAGAAATCCTACATACAATGAAAGTTAATTTGACTGTAAACTTGAAATTAAACTGTAACTTCATTGGTGAGGGATCTAGGAGGAATTCTTCCACCTACAGCGTCTACATCTGAATCTCTTCAGTAATACAAAATGGTTAGATTAGCACAGATGTAAGTAAAAAAAGGTACCTGAGGCAGGATTTATGTACCTGTGAACGGTCTGATTGTTGCCGAAAAACTCGGAATAAAGAACTTATCAACACCAATTTAGTGTAGATAAGCAGACACTTCTTTATTAATGGCCGGGTGCGCGGGTGAGTGCTCTCACGAACCACGCACACCTGAACACCAGAATCATACACCTTATATTAAACTTACTCATACATATTCATTAGATTTCCAAGAAATGTTATGCATATTCATTAGATTTCTG
Source organism: Haliaeetus albicilla (assembly GCF_947461875.1). Classification (NCBI taxonomy): domain Eukaryota; kingdom Metazoa; phylum Chordata; class Aves; order Accipitriformes; family Accipitridae; genus Haliaeetus; species Haliaeetus albicilla. The sequence goes on along the minus strand of NC_091488.1, from coordinate 20,083,944 downwards.
GGAAGTTCTTAGCATATGTAAATGTCCTTTACCCAGGCGCAGTGAAGGTCTCTGGTGGTCTTCAGAAGCCCTCTGGTAGTCTTCCATAGTCTTCCTCACTTTGTCCGATAGCTGACCTTTCATGTGATTCTGCGCAGTACAATTTTCACCATCATGTATTAGATTTACATAAAAGTACATTCAATGTTAATTCTTGAATTTACCGTCTCTAGTGATTGGCCCTCAGTCACACCACCTTATCAATATTCTTATACTAAAACTATCATTGGTTAATCTCACTTAACTCTACTGATTGGAATTCTCGTTAATTAGATCAAAGTAAATCTTTACCAAAGCTTCCGTGGTTAACTGATTTCAGACAATACTCGAATTCTTACAGTTGCACATAATACATTTTCTTAAGTTCCTAAGTTCCTATTAATTTGAAATTCTGACATCTGTTATCTAAGTTCTAAATGTTCCTACTAGATGATTTTAACCAATTCCTCCGGCCTTGGTACAGGGCTATACAGGGGATTTCACAGCAGCTGTTAGTTGTTGGTTAAATGTATAGAATGCAATATATAATTTTGCTAAAATATTTCTTATAGTTCCATATTCCTATTAAAATTAAATATGATTAATTCTAATAACAAATCAGTAACATGATGATGCTCAATTACCTAGGCAGGACTGCAATGGGTATAACAGCAGCTAGGTTGCTGTAAGCAGCCATGAGGGCAGTATAAGTTATTCTAGAGGATTGTATCAAATACCAAAGCAGTCTGTAATTAGGACACCATATAAACATCAATGAATATACCCAAGATACAAAGTAGATTTTAAAAAACAAACAAACAAACACCTCCCACTACCACAACCTTCATGAGCTAAACTGCCAAGGTAACTATTCTAACTGCTTAGTGCTGAGGTAACCAGATAACTAAAAGTTCATAATTGCACAATTGCCAAGGGTACTTGTCACATGACCGTCTTAAGAAGACCGCGAATCACTGAGCTTCACTGAGTACAATATGACAACTGACAGATCTGTTTCCTGATATCCTTTCCAAGATACTGTGGTGCTGAAACTAAATTACCCTTCAGTATTGAGAGCTGCAAGCTTTGATTGATTCTTTTTTCTTTTCAGGACCAAACTGAGCAGTAACCAAGTAAAAGAAGGTGATTAACAAAACACATTCACCATTTCACTTTAAACCCTTGGCACAGAATATGATTAGCTGTTAGGTGGTAAAATAGCCTCATACTGGCTGACACAGCTGCAGTCAATACTTCTGTGGGAAGAAGAAGAAGAACTTTATTTCTGCTACCTTCCCTCCATTCTGTTGGAGAGCATGACAGACTCACTCTTGGGCTTTTCATAGCTGTTAGAGTAACAATTTAGGAATCATAGAATTTGTCAACTATAGATTTCAAGTGTCCTCCCAAAAGGAGGGTCTATGTATACACATACAAAACTAATGAACTACTCTACACTAAATTAGGCACTACTAGAAAAACTTCACAATAGGGGTCTAGCCAGACTCTTGGCAAACCTACATTTGGGTGCCCTACAATTCTCTGATAATGTAGTGTATTGAAAAAACTTCACCCTCACAAATGTATAAATTTATTGCTCAAACTTAGATGATTTTGGAATAAAAGAACTAATCCTGAAGTACTGCCATGCACATATACATATATATACACACATATATATACACACATATATATACACGTATATGTGTGTATATACAACTGTTTCAAATTTGAACTGTGAAAGCTTGTCAGTTTAAGAAAACCAGGAGACTTTAGCAGATGCCTTATTACAAAATCCTATCCATGCCCATAGCTGTTAAAGATGAAAAAAATTTGCATAGTATTCGCACAAAACTCCAGACAGAATATTTGTAATTCAGATTTGGCTTACAATGTATTCATTTACATTTTATAATGACTTTAGCAGACAAAAAAGCCAAGAATGAAATAGGTTTTTTCCCCAGTTACCAGAAAGTAAAAGAGATATATTCAATGCACAGGTAGTAGAAGCACAACCTCAATTTTGAACATCACCGCCAACAATAAGAAATAGCACCAGCCAGATTAAGTACTTATTTTGCCCTAGGCACTTTATAAAATGCAGGCACCATGAGCACCACCCTCCTCTTAAAGACTGGCATCTGAAATTCTAATGAAATCTCAGCTGAATAAGGGACTGGTCCTCTTTCCTCCAAACATAGTAACTCTATATTCATTCCTTCATACATGCACCTAAAACCCCATTAAAGTTAATGGGAGTTACATGTGCACCATAAGTATTCTTAAAGGGCACATAGAGTGTAAAAGAAGTAGATTTTTTTTTTTTTTTTTTAAATTATGTAAAGATGTTGCAATTTGGGAATAAGGTTCAGACAGGAAGAAAGAGCAATGGGAGGAATTTCCCACCTGGCTTTAAATTACAATTGCAGGAAATCAAGCTACTTCTTTCAAAATTGGAGATAATAGCAAGTCAGCAGAGTAGTTGTATATCTCTGCTATTGAGAATAACTTAAGCAAACTTCTTCAAAGACTGTGCTGTGTACATAAAGATTGATGAGTCTGACTAATCCTTTGAATCCCTACCTTCAATAGGTTTTCTTTCTTTTCCAGAAAACAGGACAGCACATTTAAAATAAAAACTCAGAGTGTTCTGAGCACATTTTCAGTTTTAACTACAGTTTAGGTAAATGGTCATTACATCTGTTCCATCACAAGCCAAGAAGCACAGGCAGATATAGCTGGTTTCCTAGATTTGCTCTCATTTGTTGAGTCTCATGAATGTATGTAATAAAAACATAAATCAAACCCTAGGGAAGAAAGGAATGGCATTGTATTTTTCACAGAATTGTGGAAACCAGCTCCACAGATAATACATTTGTAAATTTAATAGTGCCTCACTAAATCAGTGGCTGTGTTATCTTTATTTCCACATTGGGGAAATACCAATATAAGATCTTATTAGTGCACAGAATTAGGAAACAACACTTATCATACTCACCAGGCTGGCCCAGGACATTACCCAGCATGACACAACAGTGACAGCACTCTCTTATCTATTTTGCCTACACGAGCACTTCAAAAATCCAAGCTAGCTGCTGCAAGGGTGGGGAGAAATTATATGGCAGCAGAGAGGGAAAATCTGTCCGACAGTCAACAAATAATAGTACCACTCTTCACAGCCCTATCAACAAGATCAGCAAAGCTGTCTGTAGGGCTTGCACACACACTCCATGTTGTCCTCCCTACCTTCTTTTTGTCCCCTCACTTTTCCAATCCATGAAGTAGCCATATTGCCATGCATACAGCACCTACTACACTTGCTTCCCATTCCTAAATTGTCTGTACTTGAATTCACCTGTTTCCTCTCTCTACCCATCCAGTCCCTTATTTCATCCGCAATCTCATCACTCTTTCTTGGTCTATTTTGGGATCTGAATCCTAGTCTTTCATAAAAAATTGACTCCAATACTTAGCTTCTCCTTGAAGGCTTTAACCTCCCTCCCTTTGCTGCCCTCAAATTTACATTCAAACTCAGTTTCTCTGTACCATCACAGAGTCCTCCAGCCTTCCACTCTTACAGCACAGCCAACTTATCACATCTTCAGATTCTTTACCCAGTTCCTACATTTTTCCACATGATGCGGGCACAAACTGCCTCCTGCTCTTCCCTCCTATATATTACAGGCTCTTGTTCTAACCTAAAACAATAATTGTCCATATACCCATATCAGGGCTACATCTGCTGCATTCCTATGAATGGAAAGAGAAAAGAGAAAAAAGAAAGAAAAGAAAAAGAAAAAAAAAAAAGAAGAAATCTCCTTGCTTTGTATTTTTGTGTTCAGTCACACCACAGCTTTGGAAATAAGGAAAAGTAACTCTCTACGAAATTTTCAGATCCAGCATGCTTGGTATAAAGATCTCTGCATATGAATTCTAATGCATTTGCCCACCATGTGTACACTAGACTCTGTAGAACACAGGCAAACAATTACTTTTCCAAAGCCATGTAATTTCTCCAATCTGGGACGGATTTTTTTCAAAAGTAGAAAAAGGCATATATTTTTTATAAAACTAACTTACATCCCAAATGTTGCATCTCTGCTTTAGTCTATAGGTCTGCTAGAACTTTGCAATTAAAGGGCTGTAAAAATGTTGGCAAGCAATGTTTTTTTCCCCTAATTTCATTCCTCTGAAATGGTTGAGCCATTTTTGCTGCAATTGTCCCAAAACACTCAGCCTAATTGTATACCAAATGGGGAAAAATGTCCACATCAGTAGGCAAAGTTAGGCAGCAGAAAATAAGGCATTATAATGAAAATGCTCTGGCAACCTTAGTCTTCCGGCAGCACTACCAACCAAGAGCTGAATCTGTGATAATTATCAGGTAGAGTCTTTCTTCACTGCACTTTCTATTTTACACCCAATTTAGCTCTTACATTCCCTCTTGCTTCTTCTTTTGTTTCCAGGTTTTTTGCTGACAAACTCTCTGCAACCTTTGGGTACATTTGTTGCTGATCCAAGACTCCCACACCACTGAATCTGATTGGGACTCTGGGGCAAGTGCACAGTTAATAAGTATTGCAAAGTCAGACAGGGTGAACTGTCGTGCCCAGATGTTTGCTATTGCTGGTAAACGCAGAATAACTGACCATTGCTTCTTCAACTTTACTGCAAGGTGCATTGGCATCAATAGAGAGTATCTGACACCTTCAGAAAGTGTTGAGACTGCATTTCTGACAAAAATATTTTATCCAAAGAGATAGCACAAATTCTTGTCACAAGCTGGACCCCAAGCTTTCTAAGTCAGTGACCCATCATATTGCTTCACAAACTTTGGAGCAGTCCCCTTGTCTATCAAAAAATGCAGTAGCTGACCATAGACAAAACCAAGTGCTATTCATATGAGAAGGAGGAGGATGCAAAGCAGATCTGGGAAAGAAACCAAATTGTTTCTCAGTCCCTACTTTCCCTCCCCAGACACAACTGTCTTCCTAATGCCTTTTGAAAGTATCTAGTTCAAATGAGCAATTGAGTCAGAGTAATGATCTGACCTTTTCCAAGTATTATCTTACATGAAACACAATTGCTTTAAGACAAAGTGCATATAATTATTCAAATCGGGGAGGCATTTTTCTGCTAATGGAAAGCAAGCTGCCATTTTCCACACTGAGCAGCTCCATTTCAGAGCTGTTAAGCCCTGGAGCTTTCTCTAAGCCTTCAATATCAAAAGCTTTAGTACAGCACTTCTCCAAATCACTGAGTTCTGATAACTGAGAGGTATTTAACTGAAGCCTATATCTATTAAATATAAATTGCATTAAAGTAACATTAAGAATTTGATTAAAACTGAGAACACCAAGGGTAGAAGGGAGAGGGAGAAAGAGATAAAAACAGAGGGGAAAATCAGAATCAAAAAGCTCCTAAAATGCAGAAAAAGGAATCCATAGTCATGTTTAAGCTCTGATTTTTTTTGCCATTCTGTAACAAAGATAGTAAAATGAAAAATATAGTATGCTGATTGTTTTGACTAAAAGAGCTTGCCTATGGACCAGCAACTTGTGCCAACTTTTAAGACTGATTAACTTTGAAACATCAGATAATGAACTGGAAAAGAAATTACTTAAACCTTTAACTATAGAAAAATCAGCATCTGCTGCTTTCATTTGCACTGCAGCCTTGTGCACTGTGTATAAAACACTGCATGTCTGTCTTTCATCAGCTATTTCCTAATTTTCTTTTCATTAAAAGGAAGCACAGCAAAGTAACAAAGAAAGGGAAATCAAATGCAATGCAAACAGGCTCAAAAATTATATGTGGAACAAGATCTGATGCAGTTGCTGCATTTTTTAATAATATCCCAGTAAGCTATTTTAAATGTGACCTTCAAAGGAAAAAGACACTCAGGCTTTGGGATGGGGTAGGAGGAATTTCACTTTTGATGAAGACTTCTTTCCTTTTTTTTTATCTTTTGCTTGCCTAATGCTTTGCTTTAGAAATATAGGACCTGACTAAACGTAAGAATTCCATGATGACTGGAGAATTACAGCAATGACATCAAAGGAACTAATAAACATATACATGCTCTCACAAAGAATTAATTGGGGTTTCTGCTGTTCTCAAAAACTGCCAGCCATATATTACCTGCAATTGCAGTTTGAGCTAGAAGGTCCTTCCCACACTACAAAGTGCAAGTGCGATTTCTGCTTAGATGGATACTAAGCTGGCCGTGAGGACATATCCAATAATCTTCTAACATAAATCCACAGTTCTCCATAAATTCCCAATATTTGTTTCACAAGCAAATAATCATACAGCAAGGCAATTTTTTTCAAATCAAGAGAGAAATCCTATAGATTTAAAAGCATATAAGCATGTATTAGAGAAAAGGTAAAAGTTTATAATGTAAGGGTTAAAAAAGATAAACATGCAAGATAATGCTAATCAAAACTGACTTTAGGAGAATGCAAGCTGAGCATTTGTGAAGATATAAGAATTTTACTAAGGTGAGAGAGGACTAGTTCTGAGAGGAGGTTGTTGGGAGCATTGTTTTCTCTCTTTTTAACTAGCACTCACTTACACCAGTAACTAGCTTTGTATAGAAAAGAAAGCTTAATAATTGCCACTTAATTACAGCTTTAATAGAGATACTGGACAATTCAGAAACCTGACAAAGAAATCAGAGAATACTAGATCTGACTTTCCAAGTTTTCTAAGATGATAAAACTCAGAAGGGTTATGCTACAGTTATAGCTCAAAATATTATGTTATAGCTCAAAAAAGAACATAAATAGGACCTAATCTTTAGGAAAATGTTGCAATGGAAACAATCTTCAGAGCCAGGTAAGCCACTACTTTAGCTGTTGTGCCAAAACAAAAGATTGCTATATATCATTTTGTGCTCCAGAGGGTAAAACAACCCACTTGTCCAACCGCCAGACCTAAACAGCCATAGCCTTTTTGTTTGTTTATTCAGTTGTAAAAAAAGGTTTTGTTTATCTTCCTCTAAAAATGGTCAAGAAGGGGAAAGCAGTGCACTTTGTTGATGTGCGATTCTACACAGAACACTGAATTCCCCTAACTTTCACTGAAGTTCAGTAGGAGGTAGGCAGGTCAGCACTGGTCAGAAGTAGGTCAGTTATTTATAAAAAAGATATGGTAAAACATACACAGTTTCCAAGGGGTTTATCTAAAATCATTTCACTCAAACTTTTAAGAAGCTTTTTTAAATTTCTTTCCCCCTAATTTTTTTTTTCCAAAAACAAGTGTCATCTTTGTTTGGAGGAAGCCTGGTTTTCTTTTTCTAAATCCTCCTCTCTCCAACACAGGCAAAATATCGACAGCAATGTGCAGAATAATCAGCTGCAGGGGACTGAAAGGTGTAGAAAGAATAGCAGTTTCATTTTGCCACTGATTTAAAATACAACTTTTTATATAAAGCCAAAAAAGGGAAATTTTCTTCATTAACACATCCATTAAAATTTTCAGTACTGCAAAAAGCTATTTTCAAGTAAAAACATTTGACATTTGTCAAGGTGACAACAAGTGGAACTAATGAATGTGAATATATAATTTTCCCAGGAAGGCCAAAACTACAGGTATTATGCAGAAAGCTTAGTTGCTTTGTTTTAAAAAATCTTTTCTTATTCAACCTAGTTCAAAACTATTAAGTTTTTCACTAAGCTTTTATTCAGTTTCTGCTCAGAATAAACTGGGTGAAACCATGGCATCAGCAAAGCTGTGAATTAGGACCACACTAAGATTGAGAAAAGACCTTGTAGAGTGGGTAAAGAAGTAAAAACATACTAGCAGACCCAGAAATAAACATCTTTCTTGTGTGTCTCATCTGATTCTGCCCCCAAAACATCAGACTGTTCACAAGTCTGATAACTTTTAAAATAGCTCTATTTTCAACTACTGAACATCTTGAAAACACCATAGAATGTGTAGGATGCTGCATTCTTCAGCTTTATGTGTATGATCATATGGTTGCTGGAGTAGGTTGAGTCTCACTGATTTCAAAAAGACTACACTTATGTTTCAAGACAAGTGCATTTTTTTCTCGAACAAAGTCAATGCTGAGCAGCTCTGAGCATGGGGAGAGCTGCACCATTCAGTTGAGCACAGAGACACTCCCCAGCTGGTGCTGATCATGCTCTACTCCAGAAACATTGCCATCACGTCATCATACATTGCATTTCACACTGGCAGCAAAGCATGCAAGATGGAAAGCAGAAGATACCTGTGGAAGGTTGTGTGTCTCTAACATATTGCAGCCTTGTGCTGTGCAGATTTACCTTTACAGGTGTCTAGCCTCCTCCGTGGCCTGGGGCACTGCCTTCACAGGCAGTCCCCACAGCACATCCTGCTTCTGCTGAAATCCCCTCTGCGTGCTGATTCTTGCCCCACTGCCCAAGACAGCCAACACTGACCCAAAGGTAGGCTCTTTTCCCAGGCTCAGTGACTCCCACTCCTCCCCTCTCCTCTCCTGCCCCACTTTACCCTTTCACCTTGGACCCCCTTGCTCCCAGGCAGCCCTGGGCAGCACCTTCCCTCTCCTCGCCCCAGGCCTCTTGTTGCAGAGAGGACAGGCCCCCACCAGGCAGTTGAGCAGGCTCCTGCCTCCCCCTCCACATGGCCGTACACAGATACCCTGACAATTCCTTTACCTGACCTCCGGAGCTGTGGGATCACTTCACTCTCACACTCCTCACTGACGTTGCAGGCCTTCCACTTCATGGCTGAAACAGCATGGGACAACAGTGAGCTGCAGCAGCACTGGGACTTCTCCTCCAGACTCACCTCTGCCAGCTCTGAGGGAGAAGCAGGAGAAGATGAGTTTCCAGCACAGACCCAGACCCTGAGGCACAGAGACCTGCTTCTCCCTTGGCAGTCCTGACCAAGCTCTGCACTCTCTGCCCAGTGCTCTGCCAGTTGCCCACAGAGGCTGCCAATCCCCACATCTCCTCCGTAGCCAGGAAAGGGACAGGGACGGAGGCAGCAGGGACTGACAGCCCTTGAGCAGGGCTGGAGCAGCACCAGAGTACAACCTCCCAAGGGATAGCATTAACCCCTGCCCTTCCCTGTCCTTCTCTGCCCTGTCGTCCCTTCCTCTGTCCTGCCCTGCCCTCCCCTCCCCTGCCCTCACCAGCTCGAAAGTGCTCCTTCCCAACCTCCGCAGCGTGACGTACCTGTGCCACCCATGTCATGGACCCCACTGTGACATGGCTACCACTGACCTGCTGCCCACTATGTCATGGCCACCACATTTCCCATTTTATCTCTGGTGGCCTCCTGGGGCAGGTCCATACCTGTGGGTCATATTCCAGTGGGCTCATGCCCGCCCAGGCCACTTTTGTGAACTTTTCTCCATCACAAACATGTTAAGGCCTGTTCTGCAGCCTTATAAAAGAAACCTGGCTTTTACACACACTTAGGGAAAATATTTACACACTTAGGGAAAACACTTCCCTCTGCCTTTTCCCAGGCTTTACTACATTCCTTCACTCCAGAGTCCTCTCCTCCCCCCTTGTTATCAGCACAGGTTACACTCAGTCCATTCAGTAAGGCAAGGAGAAGCCAGCTGGGGGTTGTGGGGCACTGGTTACCATCAGTACAAAGGTGTTTCTCTTTGCTGCTCCTTTCTTCTCACACTTTTCCCCTGCTCCACTGTGGGGTCTCCACAGGAGCTGCATCTCCTTCAGGAATATCTGTCTCCTCTGGCATGGGTTTTCCATAGGCCACAGTGAATATCTGCTCCATCACCATGGAGCACCCCCTCCTCCTTCTCTCACCTTGGTGTTCCCTGTCTTGCTTCTCACTATTTTTGTTCCCTCTTCCCTCTCTCTGGCATTTTTTGCCCTTTCTTACACAGGCTTTCCCCGTGGCTCTGCCGTGGTGGCTGCGGGGCTGAGCCGTGCCCTGCGGGGGGTCGGTCGGAGCCGGCTGGAACCGGCTGTGTCCGGCTCGGGGCAGCCCCGGCCTCTCCTCACAGAGGCCGCCCTGCAGCTCCCCAGCTACCAAAACCTGGCCACCTACACCCAATTTACCGGCTTATGTATTCCCTAAGTCTTTCTTCCTCCACAAGGTGCAATGCTGCATTCCCACAGGTTCTGTGTCAGCCCAGAGAACCAGCAGGCCTTACCAGCAAGCAAAAAAAGCACTGAGTGCCTCAGTCTTCTCCTCACCCTCTGTTCTTACAGTAGTCCATCTTGTTGCCCTTCACATTAGTCCCTGATTTCAACGTTAGCTGAGCTTCGACTTTCTTGACTCCATTCCAATACACTGGAGCAACGTCTTTACATTCCTCCTAGGAAGCCCATCCCTGCTTCTACCTTCTGTGTACTTTCTTTTTTATTGTTTGCTCTCAGGATTTTCCTGTTTATGCATGTCTTCATCTACTTTAAGGTTCTCCAAAAGGCTTTTGTGCACTGTGCCTGGCCTGAAAATTTCTTGAAAGAACTGTATTACTGCCATTTGTCATTAATGTGAGTCACAGCATCATCAGCCCCAAACCTCAAAACCATTTCTGGTTAACTTTGGGAAATCTATCAAAATTATATTAATATACATTTGTCAATCTCAGTATTGCAGCTTTTGCAGCAGTCACCCTCACAATCAAAAACTCACCAGAAATTTCTGTGAGATGCTGAACTACTAGACAGCATATTTGTCAAAGCATCAAAATCAAGCAAAGAAACAAAACACATTTTGGTGTCTGACCATGTATGTCAGGACAGACAGGAGAGTCTAAGCTAAGAGTCTAAGATGAGAGTTAACTGACACTGCTTGTGTGGGCAGGACTTAGAGCTGGAACAATTTCCCAAGCCACTCGGTCTCGTTCTCTGATGTTACAGAGGTCACCTTACTGCAGTTCCGTCCATAAATACATGAGGTACAAAGGTACTAAGTCTAACTCAGACGTCTTCTCCCAATACAGAAAGGCTATTTCAAAACAGAGTTCCTCTGGGAGTTATAAACTTTAATCAAATTCCAAATGTGGGTTTTAACAGTGGCTGGTTTTCACCCACTTCTTGCACTAACATTGACCTTTAGTTTAAATAGTCCTTCTACTTCTGTAATCTTTACCTGCCTTCATGTACCTTTACAAGATAAACATCTCCTTTCAGCTTTCATCTTGCCAAACTCATGTAGCATCCTCATGTTGAATAGGCTCTCTGTTTCCCAAATCCTCATACCCATTGTTTGCATTTGTAGTTTTACATTGTTCTTGAACATGGATGAACAGAATTGTCCACAGCATTCTAGATTAATATAGCAGCAACTTTTACAAAAGAATTACTATTTTCCTGATTTTAGCCATAAAGATTTTACATTTGTCCTTCTTTTCTGCACTTGCATCTTTTGCATTTGTCTTTTTTCCCATGTAACATCACACTGGTGACCCAGACTTGTCTTGTAACATTAAATAAGCCCTCATCTTTCTCTCTAAAGTGTCTTCAATGAGCACCCCAGTTTGTACAGAAACTCTTGCTATTCATCCTTGTTATAAAACCATAGCTGTGTCATCAGGATCATCCATTTCTATCCATACCATTCAATGTCTTCCAACCATGTGTTATCAGCACATTCGCATTTCAGTATCCATTCTATAGTAATAGAAGAATTATTTGCTATGTTCTGAGCTGTATCATAAAACAAACATATTTTTCGTAGTGTTTGCCTATCAGGGTTCAGAATTAACTGTTTTAGAAAAATCCTAAGGCACCTGCATTTTACTACTAAATGCTGAGTAGCATGTAGACTACATGAGTAGAGTTTCCTCTGTGACTTTACTTTATATGACAGCTCTGGCCACAGAAATTCTGTTGGCTTACTAAAATGCTAAAGATATAGTTTCAGCTGGAGTTTGGCAGAAAAATAGAGAGAAATAAAAAAATTATGCACACCATGAAGCATTCTAGGCAAATAATGCTCAGAAACTAAATACTTTATTAACTATGAAGTACCTTTAAGTAGCTGACAGTATTTTCAGAGAACTTTAGAGGATGATGATTTTTCATATGTTATCTAACACTTTATTCTGAGCACATATAATCCATCCCTATGATGTGCTAGGCTGCCCTTGCAACTAGTGAACTTTATGGCTCAGAACTATGTGGGAATATCTTTGGATAGTTTCCATGCTCAATAACAATAGATTTCACACTAGCAGTGGAGGATTGTTAACTTTACATTCTGTCCAAAGATGTGCTGAATTCTGAGTAAAGTCAGAAGACTTTGCCTCAGCTCTCTGTTACAGGGCAAATTTTGCCTGAGTTACTTATTGTTTGGTATGAAAAAAAGAAACCTTTGAACTCCTATCCTAGACTACAGTTTCTTATCCAGTGATTACATTTTTTAATAGAAGAATAGAGATGTTTTCAGGTACTTCACAGCAGAAAAGTAATAAAAAGTGTTAATATATGGAGGATGCAAATTTGATTCTGCAGAAATAAAAGATAATAAATATCAGCCAAGATACTAAAGTACAACTGAAAATAGATAAATATGAGTCTATCAGTGAAACATTCTCTGTGTCTTCATGTCATCTTACTAGAATGCAAAAAAATTTTATCTATTGTCCTGGTAAAACCTGCCTTTATTCAAACATTCAGTGTTGGATAAAAAAAAAATGCATGTATTTATTAGTAAAAATAGAAATAGCAGCTACTAAAAGGAACATTTACTATATTTAAAAATTAAGCAAGTCCAGGGAAGTGGTGGTGTCACCATCCCTGGAGGTGTTCAAAAAATGTGTAGACGAGGCACTTCAGGCCATGGCTTAGTGGGCATGGTGGTGTTGGGTTGATGGTTGGACTCGATGATCTTAAAGGTCTTTTCCAACCTAAACGATTTTATGATTCTATGATTCTATAAGTCCCCCAGCTGACTAGAGGCAATGCCAAATTTTTTTAAAAAGTTATTAAAATATTCTATGTCAGTTTTTTACAATAAAGTGGTTTGTGCCTATACTAGATTTGCCAAATAGTGATTCAAATTTCCTTGGCTATATCTTATGTTAAACCAATATGCATTTTTTAATTTCTGACAGGATGTATATAAACAGTTACTGTTTCCATCTTCCACTAACACCACTGCTGTTGCAGGATCTAGGATATCAGGATATAGCATTATCATTCTGTACTTTTCATTGTATTTTTCAAAATGCATACTGATCAGACTCAATAGGCAGTTGGGTGAAGACTGAAAAGTATTGTCCAATCAGTAAAAGAAATATTCCTTTCTGTACCAAATTAACCTCTAACCCACAAACTCCACCCAACTGTTAGTAAGAAAGCCCATGGAGTTTATTTTCCCATTCATAGATTTCTGGGACAGCACTCTCTTTAATCCTGCTCAGATTATTAGAGTATCCCAGACATCAAAAGAAGCAGAACAAGACACTACTCTTGCAATCAGTTTGTAGCATCATACTGTCATCCCCAGTGAAACAATGGGCTTCCTGGAATATGAAAGTCATGGGACTTAATCTGTAAGGGAGGTTGACCTGAGTCTTCCTTGATCTCTGTGTAGTTTATTCTGTGCCAGAGACCAAACCTGGCTTTCTGTTCTTCCTTGTTATTGTGATGCTGGGGACACGCCTAGGAAAGAGTCAGAAGGTGGCATAGAAGGTGGCATAGAGAGCTCTGAGCTGTGTTCTCCTTTCATACATAACTCCCAGGATTTCTGAAATAAAATCCAAGTATTAATGAGCACCATCCACTAATGGGTTTCAAAATGCTTTAGAAAAGGTTGTAAATCAAGAATCTGTAAATCAAGGATCATCAGCAAAGCTAGGAACAGAACTAACATCCTTGAGTTTACATCTAGCAACTGGGCCTCATGGAGTCGTAGTTAATCCTACTGTTCTTTCCACTATGAATCCAATCAGACTGTGGTAGGAGTTTGGGGCTCTTATAGATAGCTACATGGATTCATCAGATCAGCTCCAGGCAAAGTAGCACACTTCCAGAGTCCAGTGTGACAGTCACATAGAGAATATTTTAATAAATGTCCCAAAAATAGTATAGCCATACCAAGGGGATACTGAATGCTAGCTGTAATGTGACAGAAAAGGACTTAACTGCAAGGTTCAAGCAAATTACTTAAACTTCACTTGCAGACTTAACTGCAAGGTTCAAGCAAATGACTTGAACTTCACTCACAGACTTAACTGCAAGGTTCAAGCAAACAACTTATTTGAACTTCACTTACAGACTTAACACGCCACTATTGCAGGTTTTACAGATACAATGGAGGAATGCACTATTGCAATTTTTTAAGGCAAGAGTAGTACGTTGTTACAACCACAAGTGATTCACAGACAACCACAAATGCATTTACAAACTTAAAGCATAAACAATATTAACTTACCCCTCCAGGTAAGGGCTCTCAATCCCAAGGAAGTTACCTTGACCGGCGTCTCGATCAAGGCTGGGGAAGGGTTTCCTTCACAAGCCAACTGCATAGTTAGAGAAGTGACTTCCCCCATTTCCAATGTGAGTCTTAGAGTTTTTATACCCTGACTTGTGGAATGGTGTGTATGACTATGTCTGAGTGGATTATGATATATGCCTAAATGGATTATGTATATCTGAGTGGAGTTTCCCTTATCTTTCCTTCATTGGTCTGTGATTGTTTGAATATACAAGGTTGTCATTTGAAACTGAAGCTGAAACCCTCCAGTTTTGGGGTTTTTTTACCTTGCTTCCTCAGCAACTGAATAGTGGTTGGATTGAGACTCAGGGCATACTATTTGCTAAGGGATTTCAAGGCTCAGTTCAGGTTTTGGTTCTTTGAATGGTGCAGCCACTGCCCTGTTTACTTTAGGGTTTATCAGACAACCCAGGGCTAAGCTGTCTACACAGCTCCCCATGAGTCGCCTCTGCAGAGAGACAGGGCCTCAAGGCAACCCAAGGCTGGGTCATTTTTGTAACCCCCCATGAGTCGCCTGTGTGCACTAGACATGGTGAAACTCGTTTGTGAACTATGAGACGGATAAGCTGTTAGCGAGTCTAATTAGCTAGGGTATGGCATCATATGGAATCACATAAATAGCTTGCAGTTCTGAGGCTAGTTTTGGCAAACGCTAATGTTGGCAGATCTCTTCATTCACAGCACCAGCACTTCTATGATATCTACAGAGGAAACAAGCTAATCTGGGATGGAAATGGCACTAAAACACTCAGGCCAAATTTAAACAGACCAAGTATCTGAAAATAGTGGTGCTCTACAAAGAAGCACAACTGTTACAGTACTGCAGAATACATAAGCAATTGCAGTATTCCAACATTTCCAATGAAAATAGAAATGATTTCTTGCATGGAAATAGCAGATATATAAGGGGGTGGTCCTTGAGTGAACAGGGATATATTAATTGCAGATGTATTTACAGTGAGGAAAAAATTGAGCCTTATTTCTGTCGCATTAAAATTTTGAAAATTAATATATTTTATATTTATTAGATATGTGTGTGTGTACAAATCTCTTTCAGATAGAGGTGGTAAGATTCCTTTTTTTGTCATCCCTTCAAATTACATAGCTACAGCACAGTTATTTGCTAATTACTAGTGCAATTGTAGAGTACTAACAGTTTTTGTTACCACCAGTTACCACTAATTTCCTGGTTGTATTACTGTGTGCCTAATTATGGTGTAATTACAATAGAGTTAATTTGTAACACTAATGCACTCAGTAAGAGTATTACAATTAGAAAAGACAACAAATAATAAAGTTATGTAGTGAATTACCCAGTAATGTTAATTAGTCCTAGTTAGGTATTGAAAGGAAACTTGCAGAGCAATTCTGCTGTAACTGCACTGCAATGAAAGTACTTCTATTGTAAACCACATGAAGGTTTCATCAAGGCTTAAATTGATTCTATTAAAAACAAATAATACTCTTAAACTCTAAAGAAAGCATTTGGAGCCATGTATATGAACTTCTTCAAGATGTCGATGCAACTCCACAGGATAAAAACAAAGGAACAAACAACAAACAAAATAAACCACAGATAAAAGTTTCAGATATTCTCGTTGGACAGGTTGTAATGTGATCTTGACCAGAGATTTTATCTTTTCCACCTTATGTTATAAGACTGTCCGAATTAAATTATTTCAGGAAGTGAAATCAAGGCATGCTCAAAGGATTGAAACCTCACAAAGGCCTATGCTGACCACATCCCAGGCTTCTCTAAAAGACCTGTGAAGACTGCTCTCAAAACATTCATTGCCAGTTGCCTCAGGCCACTGTTGCAACAGCCTGGGACAGCAGGTACACAGCTTCACAGTCAACCAGTTCAGACTGTTGAAGGGAATAAACAGAAGAAGGAGGAAAATGTCTTCAAGCTTTGGCATGGTGGAGAGCAGCAGCTCTGGGCACTGAGCAAAAGCAGACCTTCCAGTGCTCCTCTCCCCTGTGCCTAGCTGAAGGGTGTTGCAGGTCCTACACAGCTGCTGTCCCTCGGCCATGGGACAAAGAGGGTGCCAGGGATGTTGGCAATGCTGAAGACTCCTGGCGAGTTCCTTGACCTTCCCTGACCATCTCCTTCAGGTACCCTCTGCTAATCCAGGTTGTGTCTGGGGGAGAGCATGAGGGATCAGGGGGTTTGGTCTCTTCACCCAGGGCCTCCCAACAGGTCATCACAGCCTGCCCATGGTGTCACACCTGACCCAGCTTGATCACTGGGGACGTCTGGAAGGGATCAAGGCTTCCCCTCCTGCTCTCCCTCCCTCCCTTACACCCCGGAGCCAACCTCCAAAGGGGTGCAGATAGAGGCACATCCTGGCCAAACTCCACATGTCTCTGCCCTGTACCAGCTCCTGCCAAGCCCCAGGTGTAGCATCTCCCATCCAGAGTCACATGTGCTCCCCCTGCCAGGCTGTTGCCTAAGCCTGCCTTCCCCTAGTGCCTGGGCAGGAGGTTTCACCCCAGCACGTCTCCATCTGGCAGGGACTGTCTGCCTGGGGGAGCTGAGGGGTGAAGGCAGAGCTGCAGGGCAGCCCTTAGTGCTGGCTGGCCCACAGGGCTGCTGCTGCTGCTTTCCAGACTGCAAGGAGACCCTTCAGGAGTCCTTTACCTCCTGTCTCCCACAGCTTTCTTTGCTTTTCCCCTCCTAGCACCAGAAAAGGTCAGACATTTTGCACCTCTCTCTTGGCAGGACATGGCATGGGCTGCTGAGGAAGCCCTGGAGGGGACCAGCTGTGCTGCGAGGGCCGGCACAAACTATCTGCTCTGGGCTGGGCTGTTGGAGGCAGCAGCAGATTGCCAGTGCCCCATCTGCCTGGGTGACACAGAAAACGTAGTTTATGTGGTCTTCTACCTTCACCACTTCTGCTTTTCCTGCATCCAGCAGTGAGCCAGAGGGAGAAAGAGATGTCTGCCCACTCTGCAGGCAGCCTTTGGAGCAGGTGCTGCACTCGGTGAGAGTGGATGACAACTAGGAGCAGTATGTGGTCAAGCTCATCCACCCAGAGCCAGAGGAACAAGGCCAGGGTCCAGAGCAGATCCCTGCAGACACGCTACAACCTGCTCAGGCAGCCCACCCACTATGACCCCTCAGCTGGGAGAAGGGGGCCTGTGAGGACCAACCAAGCACAGAGGTAGGTTGCAGCTCTGTGCCCCTCAAACGCCACCTCCCACCAGGCTCCTGCACCCAGCATTTCTTGGGAGTGAACCCGGCTGAGGGCAGGGGAGCAGCCAGCCAGCCCAGCTGCTGGACCATACATCCTCAATCGGCACAGTGGTGCTGCAGCCCCTGTGTATAGGCCTCTATCGAATGCAGTAAACATCCAGATGCTTTGGCGAGGGGGGTGGTTCAAAACCAAAGAATGACCCACTGTAAGGAATGCTTTCCAACACTGTCTCAACAGCATGGGAAATCCAAAGGGAAGAATTTCTTGGAATGCACAATATTTCACTTAATATAAGTTCCGCAACAGATCTTTTCCTCTTGCTTGCCCAGCCTCCCACTTCCAAGCACCAGGGCAGGAGCATCCAAGTTTTTTGACCAGCAGCCAGGCTGTGAGTCTAGAAGACCTGCACATAGTCCAGCTGCCATAAAAAGCACCTCTACAGGTCCCAGGGGGCCTTGTGGACAGTTGAGTTGAACATGAGCCAGCACTGTGCCCTTTTGGCAAAGGTGGCCAGCGGTGTGCTGAGTGAGCTGCATTAGGCGGAGTGTTGACAGTAGGTGGACGGAGCTGATCCTTCCTTTCTCCTCAGCAATGCTGAGGTCACACGTGGAATACTGTGTCCAGTTCTGGACTCCCCACTGCAAGAGAGACGTGGACATACTGGGAGAGTCCAGCCAGGAGCTGAACTATGATGATGAAGGGGCAGGAGCATCTCCTGTAGGAGGAAAGGCTGAAAGAGCTTAGACTGTTTATCCTGGAGAAGAGAAGGCTTAGGGCAGATCTCATCAAGGTATAAAGAGGACAGAGCCAGCCTATTTCCAGTGGCATCCAGTGACAGTAACAAAGTAGTCCAAAGGAAATACTGTACCTAAAAACTACACAATGTCAAGCACTTAAGTGCCTTCCTGTTGTGTTTGGGTTCTTCATGGGGGGTTGGACTAGATGAACTTTAAAGGTCCCTTCCAATTCAAACCATTCTATGATTCATAAGATCATTCCATCTTTGAACAGCTTTCAGTTCCTTAAGTGAGAAACGATACTTTACTCCTGCTATTCCCACTCAAGCTGACCAAACAGTAGTAGAAAAATAGCTAGAATGCCATGAACAACAACACTGACAGCCAAGCAGCTGTCAGTCAGAATTGATTCTCATCAATTTGAAAATAAAATAAAGTTTGCCAGTGGCAAGGGTCAGCACAGAACTATATATCTCTCTGCTTTATAGCGTCCCTGTGTCAGTCCAGCTGAGTCCTGCAGTGGGTGGCCTCCACATTACTCCTTCTAGGTCAGCAAAGACAACTGGTTGGAACAGGTAGAGGTGGCTAAAGGACAAGCCTGATTATTTTGCCTCAGCTCTGTCCCCAGCTGCCCACACAAAACAATGGAAAAGCAGTAGAGCTACTATTCAAATCCCCAGCAAGGCCACTGCAACCCTCTCAGGAGCAGGGCAGGAGTAGGGGATTTCATTTCCCAGGCAACCTGATTATTGAATGGAGTACATTTGACCTTATGACCAGAGTGGATTTACAGCCAAAAAGAAAAAGAGAATGCCATGCATTCTAGCACATTTCCTGCTGCAGGTATTTACAAATTGGAGCCTTCCTTTTCTTATCAGTCAAAAATTTGTGAGGAAAGGTCAGATCAGTACAGAGCTTATTTTCTTAGCTTAGTTGAACAAGAGTACAAAAATATAGAGAAATTGCAGCTTTGAAAAGTTTGAAGTTTTCTAAGAACATCTATACACAGTTTGAAAGTAAATATTCAGATTCATAAATGTATTTGCTATGATGTACTAAGCTGCATTGTACAGTTTTCAGGCACTCCCTAGCAGTACCCTGTAAACCCATGGTACCACAAGATTTTCCTAGTTAGCTTTGTACTCAGTGAAAGAAATGAAGCATACTTGCACACCGTGTCTCAGTTGATCCATTCACTAACTTATTATTCAAAATAACCTACTCATTTCTCCACATCTATAACTCCCTCGAGTGCTTCCTCTCCAATTTCAGGCAGAGCTGGATGCAACAGAGCGTTCAGACAAACAAATATTCCCCCAAAACCCCCATACATCTAACAAAGGGTTTCAGATTCCTCTTGGTGACTCATGTATACAAAATTTCAGTACTGAGACATTCAGTGTTGTAAAAACCAAGCAGTGATTTAGGTCTTGCTCTGTTTCTCTTTGTATTAAATTTCCCATTGCTGAAAGAGAGGTATGGAACATGTTTGTTAATGCAAGTGGGATTCTCAAAAACATACCAAAGAAAAGGCAGGGGGGAAAAATGAGAAAGTAACTATTTTTATTTTCTGTCTCATAAGAAAATTACTATTTACCTTCTTAACCAGACCAGTCATTTGGGTATACTAGATTTATTACTTATCTTGGATTACCTTTTTTATATTTCTCACAGAAATATTCCAGGTATCCCCACCAAACTGCATGTGTTTGTTTCTTAGCTTCAGTCAGATTCCTATGTTACATATCAAACAGAAGACACTAAAAACCTTTGATATTTCATGTGGCCATGAAAAATGAGAGAGACATTGTTTATTGCTAAACCCATTCTTTTGACTAAAAACCTTGAGATTTTGACTGTAAATGTAAGATATTCTTCTTCATTATACTGCATCTAAAAGGAATGTGTACTGAAATCCAAAATTCTTTCAGCAAAAGCAACTGCTTTTATTAAACTCTCAGTCAGAAAAAAGCTGATGAAACTCTTTTGAATTCCTTAATAGCCTGTGTTCCAGATTTTTTTTTTCTACACTTTTACTAGCAAGTTTTAATAGCTAGATAGCACATCACAATTTCTTTTCACTGTAATCTTTAAATTAGGATAAATTGAGATGGGTTTCATTTTTTAAAAGACTAGTTTCTTCTGCAGTCCAGAGGACTTGTTTAAGATTTGCAGTTGAAATCTGTTCAGCGTTGTATGCCAGAGACAAGTTGCCTTTCCACTAACTACTATATACTTTATTTTTCATGGTCTCATTATTAATTTAGAAATGTGCAAGAGAAAGAGAGAGGTATCAGACTGCAGCTCCTCTGTGGAATGCTGATCAATGGTAATTTTTTACAAAGAACAACTAAATGCAAACTACAAATTAAAAAAAAAAAAAGATAAAAAAATTGAAATCTTTCTTTTGAGGTGCTTTAACATTAATTTTGGAAAAAAAGATATTTTTCAGACACATTTACAATTAGGGCTATTTATATCATTTTTCACACTGAGAATCTGAATACAAGACCTGCATATTTCAGAGAAAGCTATGTTTGAAAAACAGGGTATTGTAAATTAATGAGATTTTTAATAAAAAGGACCAGTCATCAAAATCCCAATGATGATAAAAGTAGATTTTGAGAATGGACTCTGCCTGTATTTTTTTTAATTATTGTTTCCCAGTCTTCATCTTAGTCGTTGGTTGTAAATAGCTTTGTGTTACTGATCTGCTGTCATGCAACTGCAGCCTGGGAGCTACAAGCTCTGCTCTCATCAGCTGGATGAGCCTGAAAACAAGCAAGGCCACTGGACCTTTCTGCTGTGATCAGCAGCCCCCCAGGGAGAGCTGGTGCAGAACATATAGCAATACTTTTCCTTTCCCTACATCACCTCTATACCCTGCAGTCAAGTGCTCCTTTTACATCTTTTAAAGGAGTTGGATGTGGGAGTCCATGTTGTAATTTCTGACAATTTTACTGTGAGTTTTTCCTTAGATGGGTATTTTCTTAAAGTTCTTGGTGCTGTAATCAGGAAAATGAGAAAGGAAACTATAGTTTTGTTCGATTTTAATGTTTATTTTCAGCCTTAGGATAGAAAGTATGGGAGTAATTACATTTGAAATGCTTTAAAAAAAAGACAGATACATATATTTATATATATAATCTTTCTATATGTATATGTGTAACTTTGAGTTTATTTTTTTTCCCTTTCAAGCTTTTAGATTAATAATAGTGAAGTTCATAAAAACTTCATTGTGTTCCAACTACACATGTAGATAAACTGTTATTTCTCCTTTAAAGGTCTTCAGTGTTACCTCTGCCTTTTTCCATGTGCTTTAAAATGCTTCAAAAACATTTTTAGTACATATAAAATGCCACAAAAAAAACAGCATAATTCCATTAATTTTGAGATGTCAACTAAAAAAGGCACAGACCAGATTTGATTTACTGTCAAGATTTAGCCAAGAAGTTCTCGCAGCATCAGTGAGTGACATTGCCTAAATGCCTGTGCCTACAACACAGAATTTTCAGACACTCTCTGTAAATCTAAACCATCATCAAATTCACAGATTCTGAATCATTAGTTTGAGCATCAGCAAATAAGTTTTTGGAATTTATACTAATCTAGAGTAATTTACTGGAAAAAATAGCAGCACTTGATGATGTTAGGAATTCTATGAAAATGCAGGGTGAATCAACTATTTCTAAGCTCCTCTCTCTAGAGAAGCAGGTAGTAAAAAGATCCTCACAAACCACCACCAAAGTACCAAAAAGGTGATACAGAGCTGATAAGAGAATAAAGTGTGGAAAAATCAAAAAATAGGGCTATGATACTAATCTTGTTGCCATAGTAACAGCCTATTTCAGCCAAAGGGTACATGAATCAGAGCGCCAACACTTTTAAGGGGTTCACAACTGAAAGCTGAGTGAAGATGGTTACCAAAAAATAACATGAGCAGGAGCTGTAACACCTCAATCCAAGCAGGGGGAAGACCAGAAAGATCAGAAGATGAGCAAGTAAGTGTTCTACAGAAGCATAGTAACTTTTCTAAGTGTGCTTTCATATTAATGATGGACTCAGAGCAGTCAAAATATTAATAAAATAACCCATTAAAATCACAGAAGAGTTTTCTTGGTCCAGGATTACACAGTTTAACCCTTTATCTTATGGATATCAAGAAAGTAAAATTAAAGAAAACAGCTAGCACAGAGAAACAGGTTGAGTTACACAGACACTATATAGTGCAGATGTACAAAATAGACACCTAGCAACTTCAAGAACTTGATATTTTATCATTAAAAGCTATTGTTTTTTCATTGATTTAATGGAGTTCTTCTGATTTACACCAGCTGAAAATCTGACCTTCATTCTTAAAATTGCTGGGTTTAATTTCACATACTGGAAATGTTTTGGCAAATTACAGCTACAAGGTAGGAGTAGGGGAAGCGATCAAATGGCGAACATAGAGTTTTCACATCTCACTCCTCAATACCTGGTTAATTTTAAGGGTCTTTAAGGACAGAGTTATATTGTATCTAAGTGAGAGACGTTCACCCAAAGTCTTCCCAGTTTTAGCTTAAAAATGGAAATGAAGCAGCTTACTTGTACAAACACACACACACCCTGCACAAGTCAGTTATTTCCCACTAGCTGCCATTGATTAAAAGGAGTAAACCTTGGTTCTGATCAAGCCATTAGACACCTTGAAAGTCATAAATAACTCCAACGGCTATAGGTAAACTTCATGTATAGACCACCTTTAAGCACTGGAGTTGATCCAATTTCTGTCAACAGAACAATTGTGTATTATAGGAAGCACATATTTAAGTACTTTTGCTACATGGAGGAGTAGTTAAGATACAGTGAAGTGGAATAAAGGCAACCAAATATGTTAGGTAAATTTCACTCATGCTGAATTTCCTACTTTTATAGCCTTCATATCTAACAAAATCTAAAATTATTTAAACACTTAATGTGATGAAAATAACCTGTAACAGTGCAAATGGATGTATATTCAGTGCTCAGTAAAGTTAAGCTGGAGAATCAAAGACACAAAACTAGGAAACTCTAGGGTTACGGTTTTCACAGAAATGTCCTACTTCTGACTTTTTACATATATGCATTAAGATGGATAAGGTTTTCATTAATTAATTGCAGAATAATAAGTAATAATGTTAGATCATTTGACCTTTATTCTAACATGTCCTAGATTCTGTAGTTTTTCACTTAACTGAAAGTTATGCTATTAAAAGAATAAAATAATTTGGGTTTTGTTACTGTCAAACAGTAAGATATCCTGATTTCTCTACCACACGTCTTTATGAAATTGTAGTGGGCAAACCTACCTAAAACAAAACTAAAGAAACTCTACTGTAATACAAGCATAGAAAGCAAAAGGCGCAAACACAAAAAGTTGGAGTGGTTTGGGGTTTTTTTATTATGACTTGCTATGAAAACCTTCCCTTTTGAGTTGTTCTTAGACTTATTAGGTGTGTTCCAGTGACAGAAAAAACAGAATTCTAGAGATGTTGAGATTTCCATCCTGGCTGATTTTTTTGCATAGATACAACTGCAACAGACACTTTTTCCTTCTCAAAAATGTAATGAAAGTTTGCAGTTACTGTGTCCAGAGGTCTTCTTTCAATTAGGATGTATCATCCCTTACTCACAAACTTCAAAAAGTATGAGATATTTATTATACATTTAAAAATACTGCTTTCCATCTCAGTGTGTTTTATATTCTGCACCAGAGCCAGTTACTGTTAAGTTCAGACTACAGCCCCATTGCGCACAGTCTATTCATCCACCAAGCAAAAATGTGGCAGTGCTTTTAGGCAGACACTCATAGTGTGAAGACAGGCTACATCAGTGGAGAAGATACATAGCTGCTTTATATTATGATTGCATACGCTTACAGTAACAACCTATTGCCAAACCTTGTGAAATGGCATAAAAATGGTATAAAAGGTCATCTGTGACCTTGGTAGACATATAGCTAAGATTCTTTGGTCTGGAGTCAGTGTGTTTTTGTGATCCAGAACACTGTCTTGCAGAAGCTGAGGTCTGCCCTACAGCTCTGCTTTGCTCTCAGTTCTCTGCCTTGATGCTCTGAATTTGTTGTGGAGTGATGCTGTGTGGCAGATGACATTAATCAGCAACAATCAACAGCCAAAAGTACAGGTGGAAGAGTTAAATGCCACAGAATGGATTAGGTGGCTGAATTCCAGAACTGGATGTCGTAGCACAAGCACCTCTGGTCAGAATCAAGTGTCCACACCTTGTCACCCCCAGTCTAAATCTAGCTGCTGGTAAAGGCTTCATGCAGCAGAAAATGACTTTTTGACTGCAGAATCCAAATAGTTCTTATTTGTGATTACAGCACTAAACATATTCTGGGGCTCAATGGTTATAAAGTATTACTCCCACCACCCTCTTCACAAAAAAAGTGATAGGTTCCCAAAATCTGTGAACAATCTCAAATAGGGAAGAGCCAGGTACAAAGAGGAACCAATATTATTTTCTCCCTTCTTGCAGAACCACTCATAAGATTTGAGTTCTGGGTAGAAAGCTTGAACTATAGTTCTGCATATTTTCAGTATGGATTCTGGTTGCTGCAGTATCTGGCAGAGTCATCATATTTGCATTTTAAAAATTAATATTTTGTTATTTGGATTGAAAAGTTTGAAGCTGCAAAAAAGAAACTGAATGTAAAATATTTTGTGTGTTACCACTGGGAAATATGAGACACAAAGAAGAATTACAGCCATGGAATCCTTCCTAAAAGTGAAAGTTTAGTATGAAATATGCCCACAGGAAATCTTTAAAATATTCAATTTGCTATCTTGAAAGACAGTATTTATGTGATCTTTAAAAAGCCATAGTATTTAATGCGAGTTTAGCATTTGTAAATGCAGATGAATTTGTGCACACCTCTAGCATAATTATTTGCTCCATTAGGTACCAAGTGTGCAGAATCCTGAATTCTAATTGGATGGCATTAATTACCCTCTGCTAGGAATACAGAATATTCTAAAGGGTTTACCCAGTCATTTAGTGTACTCCCAAACCTAATTCTGAGGCTAGCAATCAAATCATTGATATTACTGAGTCACCCAGTATTTCATTAGTTAAGGCTCACTTTGGAGTTATCTATATAATTGCCAATAAAGGTGAGCAAATACTGAACTTCATGGTTGCAGCTAAGATGTGGGAAGGCACACCAGAAGGGGGCAGGAGGAAGGAGAACGGAACTACCGCGGGTCTGCTGATGGTGAATAACATGTGTTTGTGTATAATCAAGACCAGGGACCAAAAATGACCCTAGGAGCAAAACTTCTAAGGGAGTGTAAAAGGGGGCAGGAAACTGAAAGTTAGAGACTTCTAAGAACTATCAATTAAGGGAATGAGAGTTGCAAGGCATAGCAGGGAAATGGAGGGAGGCACTGATTCCTAAGCATGGCTAATGAGAAGAAAAAATCAATTCCATGAATTGGGTGATCCCTACTTAACATTTGTATTAAGATAACATCCAAACCCGCAATGATAGAATCTAGGACAGCTATTATATTACTTAAACACCCTTGCCATTAGGAAGTTTGTCACAATGTCTAATTCAAGCTCAGCACTTGTCACGTTGTTGGCAAAACAGTTTCAACTCAGGCAATTTTACTCAATTATTTTATTGCCAATTAATACAAAGTTAATTACTGATTTGGGTATTGAGAAAAGAAGAAGACCAAAAATTAAAACCTTCCCTTAGGGAAACACATGCCCCCTTCCCCAGACTCAGCTTCAGTTCAGCTCTTTTCTTTCCCCTTTCCTAGGCCCAACTTCCCCCGTTGTCACCACACATGACATTCAGTTCCACTCCCAGTCCCTTTGGTGAAGTAGCTGTGTAATGTTTTCTTTCTGCTGCCCTTGCTTCTTACTCATTTTCCTCCACTACTCCATGTTTCTTACTGCTCCTGTGTTCCAGCAGAGTCCTCCAGGGGCCGCAGCTCCTTGCGCGTGTCCCTGCCCCAGCATGGGTTGCCCGTGGGCTGGCTGCAGTCCTCTGAGGGTTGTCCATGCCCTGGTGTGGGTCCTCTGAGGACCACACTCCCTCAGGGATGTCCCTACTCTGGTGTGGATTGCCCATGGGCCACAATCTCTTAGGAGTGTCCCTGCCCTGGGCAGGGGCTTTAGCCCACCAGAGGTACCTCCTCTGGCACTGAGCACCTACTTCCAAGAGTACATCTACAGTCATATTCCCAACACTGTCCTGTTCCGTGTGTCTCCTCCATTTCTCCTCCTCTGCTTTATCTCCACTTTTCTCTGAACATGTCTCTTTCTTTACATATATCCTCATGTGTCTCCTCCCCTCATGGTTGCATCTGTTCTTGAACACTATTGAACAGTAATGCCTGGTGCTCACTAGCCTGGCTGCAGTGTTGGTGCCCTCCTCCCTTATGCTAAATTATCCTGTTCTTTCAGTTTTCCCACCATCAGTTCAGAAAGTTTGAGGTTTATTACATTTTTAGTCATTTGTTCCACTTTGTAGGACCCTGTCCAGTTAGTCCACTTTACCCTTTAACATATTTGCCTAAGACTTTCACAGTGTCCAGCAGAGACTCCCCTGTGCCTGGGAGGGCAGCGAACTGTTTCTCATTACTTACACATATTTATGAACTTACTTAGTTTGATGTTGCTTTTTTTCACAGGTTTGATATTGAGCCACTTATTTCAAGATCTTCCTCCACAGAACTGTTGTCACCTAATCCCTATCTTGATTCTGCAAAATGTTTAGCTAAGACTGCATATTGACCAATGCCAGGTTACATTTCATTTACCTCATCTCAGACCATTTCTCCAAGTTGTCAAGATCATTCTGAAATCTCATTTTACAGTACTTGCAACCAATCCTATTGTATTTGCAGGCAGGCCCACTCAAGTGCACTCCCCTGACACTCAGATCTTTACTAGAAATACTGACTAGTGTCGTCAATAGCTTAAATTCTCTACTACACTGCTTCTGGAAACCACCACTTCATGTAATTTCTTTTTGTTTGTCTTCCCCTAAAAACCCAAGCATGGGGGTTTTTTTGAAAATTCTTTTCTTTTTATTATGACTCATGCAGTAAAACATCCTTCTGATCACATACACTATAGCAAGAATTTGTGAAATGTATTTGAAAAGATTTAGTTCCAATTAGCAGTAAGACATTGGTTAGAGAAGTGCTAACAACCCAAAATGAGGATACTAGAGTTAGAGGGATCTGCTAGTAGTTCCAGTCTGCCATAATAATTTCGACATCTCATGCTCCATTCCTCAGCCTAACTATGGGAAGATGAGGCTTAGCCAAAAAAAAACACTCACAAAGCATTACAGTCACTACAAGGACTCGATTAACATGTTCCAAAACTGAGCAAGGATTGAGGTTCATCCTTCAAATTTGCACTTTGGAAGTGAACTTTTTGACTACTACTGAAAATCTAAATCACTCAGGCTTCAATCAGTCTGTTCTGGGGTTCAAGATATATCTTCAAACCAGTGGCCTCTCTTGAAATAGTATAGCAATGTTAAATTTCAAAATAATCACATCCACCCCTGCTTTTTGTTAAGATTTCAATCACCCAGAGAGTGGGTTCATAAGCACACTGGGACACATAACAGGGTGAATATAAGAGTAATTTTTTCAACATTGAAATTGTTCTGGTTTTAAGTAGATGTGGCTATGCTTCCCAATCAAGAGCTTCATTTTGTTTCTGCCTTCTCCGGTTCTGTATAAATAAAATAGGCAAACACCGCCAAACACTGCCACTCCTTCAGAGTGTAACTTCTTGCTCACACAAGGAGATTTATTCTGTACTTTGTTATATAATTCCATGCTCCTCAGACAGCTCACATCTACTACCAGATTTTTATAAGAAAGTAGGGAAGATTTAATGTAATGTATTTGATTCATCTTGTGACTTTGAAGTTGGAGCCACGTAGCTGTGTCTCTCAAATGAAGGAGCTGACTTTATAGTGGGATTTTCAACATCTTCAACTGGGATATATAGGCCATGAAAAAGTTGTTTGCAATGAGTTTTTAAAAACTTATTTTTATTCTTCTCCTATGAAATAATGCTTGGATCACACACTTAAAAGGACAGTGAAAGTTTAATGATGTAAGATATCCACAGCTAAAAAGTATATAACTGATAAGATATTCACAACTAAAAGATATGTAACTGCTAAGCTACTACATGGGGGAAAAAATATGCACCTCATAAAGTCTTAGTTTACTTTCTTTAGTTCAGGAAAAAGAATATGTATTAGAAGTATATTGAATGCAAAATACAAAGGGAATCCTGAATGGTTGGACTCCTGCTTTATGAGCTTGTAGCTGTGTGAAGAACATCAACTGATATAAGGGAATATGACAAACATAAAACATGTGAACCAGGACTGAGAGATCTCTGAATTTTTACACCAGCAGCACTCTAGTTGCTACCATATGTCATACACAGAACGCTGTTCCCCAGGGTGAAGAATTTTGTGTGTTCCAAAGAAATACTATATAACTTCTCTCAATATAATTTTGAGGCTTGGAGTCAATTAAACTTTAGCATAGTGGTATTGGAGACTGGGATTATTCTACATGCCAAATGGTGAACATTGCCAGAGCAATAAGAGAGGATGCAGAAATGAAAACTGCAAAGAGCAGTGTGGTCAGATGCAAACTGACACCACCACCGTCTTCCTCTTTCATGCTCAAAAAATGTCAAGTGTCAGTAATACGATTTTCTTTACAAACCTAATCAATAGGCTAGCAACATGGCAGTCAAATGCTAAACCTGTTTCTGATTTGCCATGACCAAAAGCTCAGCCTGTACATACAAGATTTTCCTGTTCCAAATCTATAGTTGCTTTAAGCTGTATTTGACAAATATCATATGTACAGAGTTCCCTGCCCATGTTCAAAGACATTCTTTAAAACAGCTTCTGACCAAAGTTCTTCACAAAAGAAATGACATTGACATTTTTAGTTCATGTAATTCGTTCTCAACCTCCCCATGACAAAAAAAAGGTTGCAAAAGTTTCCAGAGGTAGCTGTTTGGAAGCGCTAAATAAAAACCTTCTTTCTGTCCTAGTACTACTACTACCAAAAAAAAGTTTCTTTTGCCAAAAAAAGTGTATGAAGAGGTTTCAGTTTACTGGTGTGTTTAACAAAACACAAACTGCTAAGGTTCCAGGCAGATTCCTGAGGGAAAGAGAATGTCCCTAATTGAAAATAGCCTTTAAAAATAAATAAATAAACAAGTCATTTTGATGACTTTCAAAAAGCTTAGTTTGGTTATTATGCAAAATGGAAATCTATTTCATAACCTTAAAAGTCAATGGGAAAAACATGATTTCTTCTGCCATACCTGTTCTTACATGCATCTTTAAAATGGATCACTCTCCAGAAATTTCTGTATAGGAGCCTTGAAACCTAACCAGCTCTGTGGATGCAGGTGACCATGCCTTCCGTGTAATCTAGGATACAAGTGATGGTTTATCACAGGAAGTTTCTGAAATACCATTCATGGTGGGTTAACCTCAGCCGGCTGCCAGACACCCACCCAGCTGTTTTCTAACTCTCCCTCCTCGAAACCACAGGGGGAGAAAATAAGATTAAAGAGCTTGTGGGTGGAGATAAGGACACAGAGCTCTATCAACTACTGTCATGGGCAAAACAGACTCAAATTGGGGAAGATTAATTTAATATATTGCCAATTAAAAACAGAGTTCGATGGTGAGAAACAAAAACTAAAACACCTCCCCCCCAAACCTTCTTCCCAGGCTCAACTTCACTCCTTCATCCCCAGCTCCTCTGCTTCCCCATGCTGAGTGGCATAGGAGAATGGGGAATGGGAGTTGCAGCTGGTCCATAGCAGCTCCTCTCTGTCGCTCCTTCCTCCTCACACCTTTCCCTTGCTCCAGCATGGGTTCTTCATGGGCTGCAGTCCTTTAGGATGAACCTGCTCCAGTGTGGGGTCCTCCATGGCTGCAGTGTGGGTACCTGCTCCAGTGTGGTCTCTCCAGGGGCTGCAGGGGATCCCTGCTGGGGTGACTGGAGCACCTCCTCCCCTCCTCCCCCTCTCCCCTCGGTGCCCACAGGGCTGTTTCTCACACTTTTCCCCTCACAGCCGGGCAGCGTTTTGCCCTTTCTTACACAGGCTTTTTGGAGGCTCCGCCGTGGTGGTCGCGGGGCTGAGCCGTGCCCTGCGGGGGGTGGGTTGGAGCCGGCTGGAACCGGCTGTGTCCGGCTCGGGGCAGCCCCGGCCTCTCCTCACAGAGGCCGCCCTGCAGCCCCCTGCCAGAGCATGGGCACCTGCACCCGATACACCTTTTCAGAGCTTGCTATCTCTTGGAAGCCACTGCTTGTATGTGAAGCCTGGGAGACTTTGAACAAATGCAGTTGTTCTGCTGAATAATTTTCAAGACAAAAGAGAGCAAAAACATTTAGGAATCTATTTTTTCTTGCAAAAAAACTTTTCGTGGTTTTAAATAAAGAGGAAAAAATACCAGAAAAGGATATCCTTTGTGACCAAATTTTCAAGATATCATTCCACATACAAAATAAATCTTTGAATTCAATGCTTACTTTTCATACTGATAAAGAAATCTTTCATAAATTATAGACCTACGCAGAAAAGAGTAATCAATATAATTGATAAAGAAATGTTCCATAAAACCCTTACTGTATTGCATCTCGGTTCATCAGAAAACCCACTGGCTAGAATCCAGGTTAGGGTGAGCAAGACAATCAGTAACAGCTTTCCACACCATTTTGCTTTGGAGAGCTGCCAACCAGGGGGCTACTCTGACATGGAAAGTTTCTTTTTGTCTCTCTCTTATTCACACACACACTCATTCACTCATTTCAGATCCTCAACCAAGACACCTTTCCAATCATTCTTGCCTGAGTTAAATATCTTTCCAGAAATGCTTCCATTCTGGTATGTTTAAAAGGTTTTTTAAAAAGTCATTAAAGAGGAAAAAATAAGTATGAAGCTCTATTTCAGTCTTGTGAACTTATTCACTCACTTGTTGATTTTCACAGTTATTTATATGTTTTAATGTAGTTCTCTACAGGTCATACACAATGTATATCTTGTTCTCAAAGAAATAGCTTTCATTTTTAAAGCATTCATCATGTCTTATTAAATAAAAGCTTATTGGACTAATTGCCTGGGACTTCTAGGCAGAACAAATTTAAAAATAGTTTATTACCCTGTTGTTAGCAGCCTTTCTTCTCCAATTGTTAGACCTTCATTCATGTCTGCTAATGAAATAAAATTAATCCTATAATTTCAGTTACTTGAGTTTTCATTAAAGGTGGTATGATTTCTTAGGTATGCTGTTGTCCATTTAAGGACAAAAAATCTTTTCTCTCCCTGTGGAGGCTAGCAAGTGAGAGAGACAGACTTGATTTTTCCTACACTAAAAAGTTCTGTCTTTTCTATTTCCTTTCAACCCACTGACAGCTGAAGTGAAAAGAAAAACAGCTGACTGACAGCTGCCTCACAGGCTACCTGCAGTCCTCATTACAGCTCCTCTATAAGATTATGCTCATGCTTACACTTCTGCATGCAAGGTCTCAGATCATGATTTTTCTTATATATAATCAATATAATCTTTTTCAAGTTTGACTCTTTACAGCAAGATAAACCTTGAGAGAGCGAAAAAGGGAAGCTCTCTGGCTTGTGTTAACAACCAAGCATTCAAAAGCAACTGAACAATATTCATGAAAATATTTGCCCTTTCTTCTGTATGTATCATTCATTTTTATGATCATCTATTCTTTTTCTCCTACTATATTTATTACCTCAGTCAACCCACACAATAACAAGGCTACTTTCAGCACAGTTTGCAGATTTGCAGATTTTAACTCTGGGCTGAGTTATAGGCCACTGGGAAGTGATAGCAGCCACATCAGAAAAATATTTCTTGTTCCTACTTCTGCTGAGTCAAGGGAAAAGACAATTGCTTCCCATTCTCAATTCACTTATTCTGCATGCTGGAATGGAAGAAGGAAAGGCTGTCTCCTCTACCCCACAAAACACAAGATGTGAAAATGAACCTCTAGGAAATTCCAAGGGGATGGAGGAAGCAAGTGCTGGCATTATTAAAAATGAAGGAAAAAATAATAAATTGCATCAAACAAGATGGTCTGAGGCACGCTGTGAGGAAGAAGTCCCACTGCAGGCTGAAATGCCACTCCACTATCTATGGTGCTTGCCTTATTTCAAATAGAATAGATCACCTGAAACTCCAGGAGATTCAGACAGTTAATTGAAGCTGAACTTCAGCAAATATAGTGTCCAAATAAGATTACTTGGGCTTTTTGCTGGCCTATAGAAGTTTTGCCCAGTTTTAGCTGCAATATTCTGAAAACTTAGCTACAAAGCAATATACAAACACAGTTTGATAATGCATTAACCTTTGTAAATTATTATTATATATGCTGACAGTAGCAAAAAGCTTTTTGGAAAGAATTGCTTTGTCCACATTGGCTAATGTTTATTTTCTTCCTTACTGTGAGCCTTTGATTTGAATTCACCCCTAACTTCACACGTATTCCTTACTTTGATCCAAGCACAAAGGTGTCCTGCTCAAAGGCTTACTGTAGATTCTAATTGACTTTCCTACAATAAATATTGCTTTTGAGGAGCAAAGTCAAAGCTTAGTGAGGTTTAAAGGTTTACATTTTATCATTAAACTGGTTAAATACGAGATAATCTGCTATGAATTGAGTGTACAGTAAACCATTTCATCTAAAATACATGAAACTATTTCTAATACTTAGTCCTTCACCTCATTTTTGCTTGAAATTGTAATTTCAGAAGTATCCCTATTCCTTCTCCCTTATGTAAAAAGGCAGATTCACACAGGATTTTTTTTAAAAACATTATTATTTTTTCATTATTTTCCCCACCCCAGACTTGAATAGTGTGCTGATCACAACTTATTTCTAGCAAATTATCATTTCCTTTTACTTTCTCATGTATCTGTATAAATCTATCCATTATTCTCTATTAGCAAGCATCCAGCTATGATCTAAATAACTTTTTATGTAGTTCCTGAAAGTAAGTACCATTTTTTAGGCAAGTACTATCTTTATGGACTGTGCCACTGCTGAAAAGGATTTGGATCTATGGCCAAGAATGCAATGCACTATAGAATAATTCTAATAACTTAGGTCCTCAATCTATTTTAATGCTTTTTTTTTTTTTTCCCAACCACAACTTTGATTCTTTTTGATTTATTTATAGGGAACCACAAAGATTTCAAAGTTTATATTCCAGAATTTGCTTTAATATGCAAACTTTGATTCCAGAAATTATTTACTAATTGGAAACTTGAAACAGTTTCTATTAAAAATGCAGAGTTTTATTTTGGAAAACAGCAAGAAAAATAATAATTTAAATTGGGAGGACAAAAGGCATAAACACATGAATGCGTTTTCTGGGAAAACCCCTGTCTGATTTGTTGGCTACCCTCTTAAAAGGCTCATATCTATGTCAATGAAGGCAAAACAGAGTTAAGGAGACAGGCACATACCCAGGTGCCATTTCATTTCCACCACCATCCCCACCAAAACCTGAGATTTTTTTCCCTAATAAACCATAACTATTACTATAGGCACTTTGCTGTCAGGGAACAAAAACTCTTCTCTTTAAAAGTAGCATATTTTTGATACTGCAAATCCTTATATCCCTTCTAAAATTTGTTAGAAAACATAATGAGATTCAGTCTCTTATGACCCTCTTGTAAGCAAGCTAAAGAAAGATTGTCTTAGCTAGGTGGTAACAGGTACTGTTGAGATCTTCTTTTCAGGATCTATTCTCATACTGGTTGGTACAGCAAAGCTAAATATCACCCTGGGATTATGAACAGCAGCATGGCTTGCCAATCTTATATAACTAGAAAGATTAATATAATCAATAACCAGATGAATTATGACCTGCTTAGGAGTGCAATGGGAATATGATGACCAGTTTGGGGCAGCACACTTCAAAGAACAACACCATGAGCCAAATGAGGCAAATCTGGATAAGAACAGCCAATGGAGCCAGAGACCTAAAAGATATGAATTGCATTTTGAGAATTACTCCAAATGGTTGGTTTAGAGAAGAGAAGATTTAGGAGACATAACAATGACATGCACAAAAAGCTGCTGCCAAAATCAAAGAAGAACATTGTGTTCATGTCTACAGCAAGCAGAAAAATTGATGAACTTAGATGACATCAAAAGAAGATTTGGCTTCTTAGCAACTCGGATAGTGGTACACTGAAATAAACAGCCAGGAAGACTGCACTTACCCTCACTAGAGGATTTTAAGAATAGGCTAGATAAATATTTGCCAGGGACAACACAGTTACAGTTGATACTGGCCTCAGCAGAAAGATAGACAAGATATCTTCCCTTCCAACCTCGCAGGTCCTTGAGGCCAACAGTCAGCAGAAAAAAGGTTTCCAATTCACTCTCAGAAATCACACTGTTCTTATATTTCAGGCCTGGAACCTCAAGTGATTGAAAGGAGGAGCCACTTGATTTGACAGGCTCTTGTGTTGCTTCAGTACCTTTCATGGCACTTTCTAGCTCATCAGCCTGATTTGCCTTTCCAGGGTTTGACAGCAACAAGTCTCAAGTGAAGGAGAGAGGAAGTACTAGAAAAGTTATTATCCTATTTTCAAGTATTACCAGACAAGTACAAGATGAAATACCACCAACCATACATGCTCATTTATTTCTAATAAATAGATAGGGTGAAATCATTAGCAGCCATGTCTTCTCTAAACTGGAGAAAAGGATGCATAATTTTTCATTGCCTAAGCACTGCACAAAACATCAATAAAGACACAAAATGGTTAAGAGTGCAGAATTAGGCCAATCACGTAGAGTCTATTACACAGTCCAGCAGGCATCTTAGCTGGAAAATATTTCTTTAGCAAAGAGTTTGCAGTTTTAAATCTTTACATTAGAAAATTTGATTGGTTATGATTTTACTAGATTGAAAAATCTTTAAAGCTACAGGAATCCAAACATATTACATTGAAACAGCAGATAGCCGCCAGCACTGGGGATGCACAATAGGCTGCTCATGGAAGGTTAAGGGAGAAAGTAAGTATATTTCAAATGTGAGAACAGAGTTATTTTATCCAATGGTAAAACATAGAGCATAAAGAAATCAAATATAGCCACCCTTTCAGAGTGTAGATGAAGCCTATGAGAGTAGCTGACTTCTGAACACTAGATAAAGGCAGGGACAAATCTAACATGCTAATTTTTCACCTATGACAGATCCACGAGTCTTTCCTTGTGCTGCCAATAATTGTAGTCCCAATACACTGGAGTCCATAAGACCTTTGCCAATTACTTCTGTGGGAACAGAATCAAGGCCAATTAGGGTAATACATACTTCTGCTAGGCTCATCATAGCATTACAGATATATATATATATATATATAAAAATTTACGTACTCAGTAACATAATCTGTCAGAGATGCGGTTCCTCTCAGATTCCTTTGCTGAGACTTCCACTGCTTCAATTTACATACCTACTGTAATGGGCACCTAATTAGGCCCTCAGTTGCCTAGCTGCCATGGTGTCGTGGTTTAACCCCAGCCAGCAACTAAGCACCACGCAGCCGCTCACTCACTCCCCGCCATCCAGTGGGATAGGGGAGAAAATCAGGAAAAAAAAAGTAAAACTCGTGGGTTGAGATAAGAACGGTTTAATAGAACAGAAAAGAAGAAACTAATAATGATAATGATAACACTAACAAAATGACAACAGTAGTAATAAAAGGATTGGAATGTACAAATGATGCGCAGGGCAATTGCTCACCACCCGCAGACCAACACCCAGCCAGTCCCCGAGCGGCGATTCCCTGCCCCCACTTCCCAGTTCCTATACTAGATGTGACGTCCCATGGTATGGAATACACCGTTGGCCACTTTGGGTCAGCTGCCCTGGCTGTGTCCCGTGCCAACTTCTTGTGCCCCTCCAGCTTTCTCCCTGGCTGGGCATGAGAAGCTGAAAAATCCTTGACTATAGTCTAAACATTACTTAGCAACAACTGAAAACATCAGTGTTATCAACATTCTTCCATACTGAACTCAAAACACAGCACTGTACCAGCTACTAGGAAGACAATTAACTCTATCCCAGCTGAAACCAGGACACATGGGCAACACAAGATCATGCTGGTCTATGTTTCCATAACTCCTCCAAAAACTGCCTTTCACAACTCCCGATACATACAAAGAAAATAACAAGAAAACTGACAGTTTTACTCACAGAGGCTGACAAAAAAAAAATCAGAAGCTGGTAAAATTAATCTTTTTTTGAGAGATGATGAGCCCTAGGAACTTAGAAGCATTCCACAGCTAACGATATGGCAGAATTTGATGCGCTATAATTTTACAATTTCTTTTCTGTCTTTTCTTACAAGTTCACAAAAATATTGCACTCAGAGATAAAAATATGGCATAAGAAGTATAACAAGGAAAAATGTAGTATGTATTTAATAAAGCAGTTTTACATCCTGTAAGGCAGTGCACACAAATACCTTTAAACAGCTTTAAACATGGGGTTATTGTCAATCCATATCAGGATGGAATGAAAATTACTTTAGCTGTTTGAATTATTAACTTTAACATGTTTCATATATTTTAAGTGTATCTGAACTGTCTGAATTTTTAAAATTTAGCCTCAGGATAGTTATAACATTCTTTAAATGTTTTACTTGTTTGCTTTGTTTTAAGTCACAGGATTATTGATAGGCACTGTTAAACATAAGTCTACCTTGACATAGGTCATTCTTGGAATTATACAACAGACCCTCATGTTTGACTAAGTTGTGGTTACTATTTTAATTAGACATATTAAAAGCATAAAAAATGCATTTCAATAATAGTAGTCAATAATGAAATTTAAATTCATTTTATCACTCTAAGACAATTCCCAGTTATTACCTCGTTAACACTGCATTTTAACTGATGGCAAATAGGGCAGGACAACAAAGCCAGAAACGTAGGTATTCTGAGCTACGTTTGTTAGGAATATTAGGTGAGTAATGAGGATTGACATGTTCCTCCATTTCAGCATCTCACAGTGAAGATACTATCAGAGGGCATTTTGAGATACTGTGATAAAAAGTATGGCTATCTACAAGGTATTCTATTAATTATATTTCAAACTCCAAAGCTTATTGTAGTATCTTTGAGCCCAAATTATTCTGTATTTCCTTGTTTATATGTATAAACATAACTTTACTGGTTTAACCAAATATGAAACAGCAGCTGATCTAGTTTCAAAATATACTGCACAGAAATAAGACACAGAAGCAAGCAAAAAGTTTAAGACAAATTATTAAGGGTGGGAACAAGAAAAATCCATACTTTAGATCCCACTTCAAGATTTTATCATCTCACATGAAATAGGTACACCAGTGCCCTTCAGTTCATCCTGAATGTCTCATGACTGAGCTTTTTGGACATCTTTGCTGCCTTTTGATTAATAAAATAGGGTATATCACTTGCATTAAGTGCAATGAGCTGTAAAATGTAATGGTATAACACAAAACCCAGGAACACTGGATAAAAGCCTCATATCTACTGTAGTTTTATAACACTGCTTCATTATACAATATAGTCCAGGTACAGTAGCTATAAAGAGCTCTTATCTCTACCCATTCCCATTAATTATCATGTATCATCATGCAAGGCAAAGATAATTGGCTTTAAAGTGATCTTGAATGAACTGCAAGGAGACAAACTGCCCTTCTGAAGAGGGATCAAAGAGCTGAGGATGTGTGCTGGGCAGCAATTTCCTTCTCAGCTAGGAAAAGAAGAGGCAGCATGTAGAATCACCAGTTCCTGGGAGGAGCCAGGTTACCAGGACTAGTAGAAAGTATAGGAAGGCAGTTAATGGTGTACATTAGAGGTGAATTCAGACAAAGGTACTCCACTTGAAACACTGTGTGGCAGCTTTTCCATATACAGGTAATAAAAGTTACCAGGGCTTTATTTTTTTAAAGGGTTATTTTAAAGTAAAAAGTGCAACCAACATTTATGTCCTGTTTTGTTACTCCTAAAATTCATGCCAATAAATAACTAACAACAGGAGTCTGAATTTATATTATTTGCTGCTATATTGCCTTTAGGATGATATAAAAGTTTTGATTCCTTGAAAGAGGTGCTTTAGATGTCACTTGAGCTCTGATGTTTTTGCTTTTCAGGGGAAGTGCTTATTGCAATGGCCTTCAAGTTGGAGTACTACATGGGCTGCATTTGGATTTCCTTGCCCTATCTTTTTCAATCTCTTGCATCCCAAAGGATCAGACCCAGGGGCATTACCTTTCCAAATCACCTAAACAAGGATGGAAAGGAGGGAAGCTCCCTGTGTTACACTTGCCAGATAACTTAAGCGTAGGCTGGGTACAAGAGGTCAATTTCATTTCCTCTGATGTGCTAATGGCAATCTTACAAAAGCAGTTGTGTTATATAGCTATGTATATCTAGTGGGTAGTCCCTATTTCTAAACTTCTGATTTCATTACTAAGTACCATTTTAAGAGGAAAATATGGGGCTGTTTTTCCTTCCTGTTGGACCTCTACAAAAAGACTGGCCAATTTGTTTCCCAGTTGAAAGTTATAGCTTTGAGTCATCAGGCAGCTACAAACATGGAGACATCCTAAATTGTCTTGTGATTAAGTAATTCTCATACAACTGTTTAAATATTTAGTGATAGGATCTTTGACTACAAGCAAGAGCCCCCATATGGAATACACCATACAGACAAGGAACGAAGCTCAGCCTGCTGGAACTCAGTCTGAGTAATGTAGACATTACTACCTGCCCTGGTGAGGTGCCCAGCTCCTTAACTTGCAAGAGAAGCTTAGAGTTGCCTCAATGAATAGACTCGCAAGCCCCTTTTTTTTTCCAAGGCAACCATTGCAGTTTAAAAAATAAAACAAAACAAAACAAACAAAAAAATCCTGCATAAACAGTGTTAGTTTTGAGTGGCTTCATTCTTCTTCAAGGCATTCAAATGATACAGCTTCACTAATTTATAACATTTACTTTGGTTTGACATAGAGAGATTGTACTCACAGATCAATTCTTTCAACAGACCAATTATAATGAAATGTACTTCTTGGTACACAGCCTGCATAATCTATAATACATTTATTCTTTACTTCCACATAATTTACTTTGCTGGACAGCCTTGCTCATCTGTAACTGTTTTGCTTTGATACCGAATGGAATTTTGTTTTGTTCTTAAAATAAACTGGTGTATTTTCAATAGGCTCACAGTTGCTTCAGTAGCATTTCGTTTCTAAGCATCATGTTGCACTCAGTGGGCTGTCAGAGACAGATCTGTATTACACCGGTAGTGGCATATGTAAAGCAGTACAATTATTTAGTACCATGCTGGGCATCTTTTGCCATGGGATTTGTTTTTGTAAATAAGGCTTTATAAATAGAAGGCTTTACACCAAGTACTTGCATTGTATTTATGAGACAATGCTGCAGGCAAGCTGTAGTTTTTTGAAAGCTACCTTCGTTGTGCTATTTGGGAATGCATGGTCACTCAGAAGTATGATCACTGAAGTCTAGTTAATTTGTTATTTTCAGCCGTAGACCGAAAGTATCTATCTAAGTGGGAACATCTACCAAATGGTTGGTTGCCTCTTTCCATGTAGTTGCAGTTTGAAATAAGGGCAATCCAATCAAGACATTTTAAAGTGTGTAGTGCTGCCTTTCATGAGAAGGGACTGGCCTGATATATAGTTTAACTCTACAGATCCCTTCCTTTTGTCTGCCCTACTGGGTCCTGGAAACCTAGCCTCTGAGTCCCTCACTTGCCTGCCCTACCTTCCAGCAGTGCCTAAGCCAAGTGTTCCATACTGCCTAAGGTCCTCTAAAGGCCAGAGCAAGCCTTTGGAAAACTATGGTCACTTGGGTCTCTCCCGACCTGCAAACATTTGAATGTGCATCTAAAAAAATTGACATCTTGTTTATTGCAGTGTTATCACAACTTCACGGTTTCATACTTTAGATGTATTGCATAACCCTTCAATTTAGCTGAATATCTGGCATTAGGCCTTAAGGAACACAATTAAAAAGTAGCTGTTTGATTTTATTTGTACTAAAACCCTCTGGAGAATTGGATAAGTGCCTTGCCTTCCTGAACTTCAGTTAGCTACATGAAAATAGTGCTAATTAATAGTCATCACAATTAGACCTACTCAGATCTGGCCTAGCATAGTTTCCATCGATAAATTTCAAGAAGTGATCTTTGCAAGATTTACTCCATCTATAACTCTGGCTGTTCCTAATGCTAAGATAATGGAATATTTGATGCATCAGGACAGTGCCATAGGACTGCAGTGAGAACTGTTGCAGATCTAATTTATAAAGAGAAAACATTGTTTGACAGTGGTCTGACATTTTAAACGATAGTCTCGGCTCCAATTCTCCCTTTTAAAGAGTTGTTATTTTGTGTGGGACTATGCTTCAGGGTCTGAATTTACATTTTGCTGTATTCTCCCTTTTAAAGAGTTGTTATTTTGTGTGGGACTATACTTCAGGGTCTGAATTTACATTTTGCTGTGTTCTCCCAGAACAGAAAAGGAAGTGAGCATGGAAGGATCCCAGTAAACAGCTGTGCACTGATGGTACAATCGTCTGTTTTATTCCAGTTCTGCGCAGGCATCTCTAGTCTCTCCCTCTGTATAGGGGAGGCATGACTCACACAGACTAACAGGAGTTTCAGCACATTGTCTCCTATAGCATATCCTTTTCAAGGCCTGCAAAAGGAGTTATTTTTTCCCAAACTTTTATGTTTTGCAAAGGAGATGTGGGCTGGTAATTGTCAGAAAATTAGCTAATTGTAAAGTGGAAGCAGCAAGAATGATTGTGGAAGAACAGACTGGCCAGACATTTTCTCAGATGTTGAACTTGACTGCATATGAGTCTGCCCATCTTTCCTAAATGTTACTCCTCAGTTGTCACTTCCCAGCTGTTGGCAGCAAAAGACAATGCAACAAAGCTTTCAAAAAAATCAGTCTGCTACAGGTGCAAGGCCACCCTCTTCCAAGTGCTTTTACACTTGAGTAGTTTTTACTGATCTTTAAAGCATTTTAACAGTAAAAGTATCTTGCGGGCAAGTGCAGAATCCCCGCATGCTTTCTTGTTAAAAATACAGTCAGTCGTTACACTGTTTTGACCTCTTTTGGATCAGCTGACATCTGTCAAAAAACTAATACATTTTGACTGCTATGGTCAACACTCAGTTTGCGGTGTGGCTCAGAAGAAATGCAGGTACCAAAAAGGAAACATCCACTGCAACATTATATGGCAAATTTTTCAAACATTCTGATGCCCACACTCCTCTGTTCCCCCAGCATGTAGGGTTCAAGTACTTGCATTGCAACTACCCTCCCAGGTTTCATTTAAGAATGGTAAGAGACCAAAAGTCAGTTCTAAAAGTAAAC
Organism: Haliaeetus albicilla; assembly: GCF_947461875.1. Taxonomy (NCBI): domain Eukaryota; kingdom Metazoa; phylum Chordata; class Aves; order Accipitriformes; family Accipitridae; genus Haliaeetus; species Haliaeetus albicilla. The sequence goes on along the minus strand of NC_091488.1, from coordinate 20,042,053 downwards.
ATTGGAAAAATATGCTACCTGAAAGTCTCCCAGTAACAAAAAAAACCAGAATTTAAATTGGCAAAATAAAAGGCTTTCAGGGCAGTCAAATTTTGCCATGGTGGGTGCCACACTCCTTACTTTGAGAAGAAACACCCATTTGGAAGACAGCTAAATCTCCAAAGATTTCATTCATAACCTACTGCACAATGAAAATGTGATATAGAAGGTGCAATGCATTTGATTTCAAATCTATTTTTTCCCCCAAATTATCTACTATGTATTTAATGAGGATCATCTTCCTGTTACTATCAAAGAATGAATGGACGGATTTGAATATCACTTCCATACAGCTTAAAATTCATTAAGGATCAAGCAGGAGTACAGCACTTCCTAAAGGAAAATATTTATTATGCTAATTCAAGGAAGACTTTGTATTACTGCCATATGAGAGCCATCTGCAAATGATACAGATCCCAAATTGCATCTTGAATGAATTATATAACAGCAGAAAAAAACATTAAATGGAACAACAGAACAAAGACAGCTAGTCATGAGCTTAAAGCTAAATGTAATTTTAATTGTTTTGCTGAATTGGATTCTAAGGTCTATTGCACAGTCTTCACCTGAAGCATAGACAGAACTTCTATTTTGAATATTCATCAGCCTTATTTAAATTAAATCTTTAGTATTCCAAAAGCTTTCAGGAATGACTCACATCTCAAGTAAAATATTCTGATGAAAATTGAAGATAATGGTCTCATGCCATTAATGACATTAAAATGGCAGCATACAAATGTCTTGTACAGCTGAACCAAAAATATCTATTGTAAAGGGAGAAGAGATGAGATCATGTGAGAGAAGTCAAAGAAAAAAAAAATTAATTTCATTTTCCAAAAACAGTTAATGCTTTGACATACTAACATTTGTTAATTTTATTTACTTTTCGACTAGTGTCCTACAGGGCAATGTTACACATGATATTTGCATCTTACTGCAAGTTACAGGCAGCCAAATGCAGATCCCTAAAAACCACAGAAGTTGTGTTTTAAGTTAGGTTCAGAAGAAAACTAGTAACTGGAATTTCAAAGTTGAAGACATTCTTTTTAACTGTCACAGTTTTTTCATAGCTTTATCTTTTCACATATCACTGATTTATGTGACATTAATATAGCTGCTCAATACAATAAAAATGAGAAATCCAACAAAAAGTTGGGGAATAAAACAAATTTTTGCTAAACTTCATTAAAATTTTGCATTTGGAGAATATTTTATATTACTAACAATCTTGTAATAATTATTGGCATTAAATTCCTGTAATTAATTACACTAAGACAATATATATCAGCTGCCACTACATCCTGTGCCCACGAAACTGTGAGTTCAGAGTGAAGAGAAAAAGTGATATATGTGTAGATTATAGATGTAGAAAAAACACAGCTGCTAAAAAGAAAGATGGGCTTCGTTGAGCTATATTTTTACTTTTTATGAAATGTTATTTTCTACTTTTCCCTTTCTTGTTTAAAGGAGCACTGTCAACATAAAGCTAAAAAATACATTTCCCTACCTCAGTTACTATAACAACAATGTATACTATTAAATAGAACAACAATATGAGAAACATCTTTTTATCTATCCTTATGTTTGCAGCTGGGGGCAGAGCAAGAGGAAACATGGGTTGATGGTTGGACTCGATGATCTTAAAGGTCTTTTCCAACCTAAACGATTCTATGATTCTATGAAAGCGGGTTATTTCAGCTCTTTTTTGTTTAAGCAAAATCATTTTTTATGTGCTGGGACCCAGTCAAGAAACCAAGGAATTAGAGTCTAATCTGATGTAGTGCCAAACACCCTCAAATCCCATTGAAGTCTGAGGACAAAATCCTAGCTATGGAAAAAAATCTCCTGGGCAGGAAATTACCCATCATTATTGTTTATTTACACAGTGCCATGGATAATCTTGGAGCCTTGATTAGGGGAGTGGATCTTCTCAAAAGGACACAGCAATACAGGCTGCTGGGAGACTCCACAAACATTCACTCCTGCATGAATTCTTAAAAGTTTGTTTTCTGTCTTCTGGTACGTCTTGGCTTCATTTGGAGAATGCAAGTTCAAAATCACAATTAATTATCTTCTTACTCCAAACAGATACTAATGGCCATAAGATATCTTGAGCGGGTTTATTTTACCAATGAAGAAAGGCCAGCTGAAATGCAAATAATGTTATGATAACAGTAAAAATATAGGTGCAGTAAGGCTTCAGCAGTAAGTACATAGTAATATGGACTATCAGTGTTGTGATGTTGGCAAGGAAAACTCAGTCCTTTATTCTTAAGTTAGTGCATCTTTAGCAAGATAGAAGTCCTTTTTTTTTCTGTTACTGAGAGTGGAGAACCCAAGAGAGGCCATTCATAGCCGTCCAACAGCCAACCAGTCATATCACAGTATAACCATGTCTGGGAAAAATATAACTTCTTACAAGACTTCTTAAATAAAAGAGCAATATACAATGTTAGCGGAAATAAAGGAATTACACTGATGCCATCTGGCCACTGTTATGTGGCATGCTCCTCTTCCTTCCCTCTCCCCCAGTAAATCAGCTTCTGAGCTTAAATGACTTAGCTGTATCAACACTAAGAGGGGACAAGGCTTTTTGACACAGGAAGATTCTGTCCTGTTATCTTAATAATTACTAATATCTTGTTAAAAAGCCCTACAAAACTGAAATATTCTGTATGTTGTATTTGCGTTTCATAACACACTTCTTTGTATTGTCAGCCGAAGGCATCTAAGAAGTCTGTTGGAAGTTCTTTTGTCAATATCTAAGATACCCTTGAACCAAAAAGTGTATTAAAAATTATTTGCTATTCTGATACTATTTTATTTGCTATTATAGGCCCTGCATTACCAAGGGGTCAACAGAAGAGGTCTTGGAGACTACAGACCAGAGATCCAAACAGCTGTCTTCTGTTTATGCCTTGAGAAAACAAAGTACACCTAAAATCTCAATTTACAGTGTTCTTTATCTTTGCAATGGCCTGAATCTGGGCTTCATATTAGCTTATACTATAGCAGGAGAGAGAGAGAAACATTTCAAGCACTCATTTAGCAACTATCTCAGCAATCCTACAAAAAAAGAGGTGAGGTTTTTTTCACATACTATTTTATTTTTAAAAAAATACACAGTTGCTACTGAAGAAATATAGTGGGAGAAGTAAAACTACACTACAGAGTGTCTAACATACTCCTTTGTTCTGAATTAGCCTCAGGAAGAGCTTCCTCTCTCCAATAGTTTAATGAAAACTGCCTCCTAATTTAGCTAAGGTAGGAGCTGATAGTTAAACAAGGAGCATACCAGCCTCTGATTTCCTTCTTTCGCATACAAGCACGGATGCATGTGGAAATGGCCCTGATATTTTGAGTGAAGACTGCATTCTCGTATCAATTCTAAATGGATGGTGATCAGGGATTCTGGAGAGAGCCAGAAACAGTGAACCAAAAGAGCTGTAGGATGGTTAAAAATCCAGCCATTAAACCACCCCAGTTTGTGACACATCTGATCAAGTGGTAGTAGATGAGCCTAAGGCATTTTCTAGGGACTGCTGACATACTGAGGAAAGTAGTCAGGTTCAAGGCTAGTCTGAGAATTATTAACCCACAACCATTTATTCACCCCAGGAAATGCCCAGAGCCCAGAATGCTCTCATGATCCTTTTTCTCCTTACGACACCTTGAAAAGTTCAAAATTAACTTTTTAAGTATTTGCAAGACTTTATGACTGAAAAATTTTCTCACAATTGCATTTTTTTTCAGTACTGGGAGAAAAAAAAGCTTTAGCTTTTTGAAGATTTAGCTTCATTGCCAGATAAAAAGATGTGGTTTTTTACTTCAAACACTAAGATTGATTCTGAAGGAACAGTAAGTGGTTTGTTTTGTTGCATTTTGTTTCCAGATGCAGCTAGCAAAAGTTCTAGTTACGGTCAGTGAAGGGATAGATGGTGAAAGGGTGTCAGAATACACACATATGCAGCTTTGATTGCACATGATGCACTTTCAAATTTGCTTAATCTGAGTAGACTGAGATTGGACATTCCGTTAAAACTATAGTTCAAAGGCGTTCTCTTTGTAATTCTTTTGTTTGATATCCCTGCAAGTATACTAGAAAAAAGACACAGGAAGCTACATGCAACTCAGCCATTACCTTCTATCATCTGCTTGCTGTTTACATTTTATGTCCAAAACAAACACAGGTGATATGTGTCTTAGGAAATGTAATTATGCTTCCTTCTGGTTGTACCTATGCTTTCAAGGGAATTAGTGGCCATTATGACAAGCAGTCCATCACATTCTGTGTTTAAGAATTTACATGTAGTGTCAGACTTATAATTACATTTGGTGTAGACCACAAGTAAGCATATTCATTATTTGTAAAGCTGCTGAAGCAGATTGGCTATGCAAAGCTTCTCTTTTGTTCCTGCACATTATTGTTTGGCCATCATTTGCACTAAATATGTCTTTTGCTTCATTTTAATACAGCCTTTTGCAGAAGGTCATTTTTTAGGTAATCACTTGTCTATGGAAAAGCCTAATTATACCATGTTTATCAGAAAGAGGAAATGGTACTACCTTTGAATATTGAATGGGCTGCGAACTAGTCTACGGATGAGGAATACGAAAATTTTCAAAGGCTTTCCTTATTGCCAGTTAAGTGAAAATAGCTAAATGCACCCATATATTCGGGGTTAAAATAGACAAATACTCTGATGTATGGAGGATGAAAAAGCATACAGTTTACAGCTTTTTCAACTTTAATACTAAATTAATGCATAAAATTATTTATGACTACGGCAATACCCCTTTCTGAATGGAATACTAATGCCCCCTAATGGTCCTTCACAAGAATTGCCTGAATTTTTGTGTTGGACAAGCTGCTCAATACTCATTTTCTGTTCCATTCCAAAGAAAGGAAAATTATTTAGCCGCAACCGAGTTTTAACATGGTTCACGCCCCATCAAACAGGTATCTGCAGAAAAGGAGGTTTTGTCCAGGTTTTTATCTCTAACATATATTCTGCAAGTGCTGTTTGCTTTTCCAAATTCACAGCTGCCGTGGGAATTCCTGACTACAAAGACCTCATGCACCAATAACCTTTTTTTAAACCCTTTTTTAAACCCTTGTCAATATTTGAAAGGAAAAGCATTCATATTTTCATAAAAAATGACATGGAAACAAGCAGCAGGACAATAACAAACAGAGAGTTGTTTATAGTTAATGGTGTCATGAAGATATTTTATGATATCTGGTCTTGAACTGCTTTAGCCCAAGAGGCCACCACTATCAGTTTGTGTGGCATTTGCCTTGATTTGTCCACATATGCTGAAAATTTACGCTGTATATCATACAATTCTCTTGCTGCTGCATCTAATCTTTTGCTTGAGAGATAGTTTAATGAAAAATTAATTTTAAAAAAACTTGCTATCCTGGCTTCCCAAGGAAATGAAGCACACACAATCACGTAGTTTGCCAGTCCTCAGACCTTTTTCTCCCAGAGATCTTGCAAGCCACTGATCAGTTTTCAAATTGACATGGGGACAGAAAGCTCAAGGATCTCAATTTTCTCCAAAGATAGTATCTGGGTAGCATATAGTGAGCTCCCAAAGACAGATACATCCCACCTCTTCACACACTCAGAGACATAGGAATCAGATGGTAAATCGCAGCTGTAGTGGCCCAGTGCCACTGAGACAGCCACTTTGCCCAGCCAGAAGGAAGCTGACAACACTATGGCCCAGGGAGTGGAGCAGGACACAAATCACAGAAAAATAGGAAGCCATGCTTCTCTAGTTCCACATCTCATTAAAAAAATGCACTTTAAGATTACTGCCAATTGCCTAGTAAAAACTACCATGTGACCATCTAGACATGAATCTTCCCTGTTGACTTCTGCTTATGGATGAAACTATCTCCCCTCCACATGATCATCACTTCTTCTCTTCCAGGAAGAGCCATGCTGAGCTACCCATGTGAGTTCTTCCTAAGATTTCTCATGTGAAATAGACAAAGCTAGTTCAAACATTTTACAATAGTAGGTCTTTGCTGATTTTACTCAGTTTGTTTGGTTTAAACTCAGTCCAACATAAACAAAACCCAGTATGTTCCTGCTGGACATGTTCTGAAACACTGAAGTCAGTCATCATGTCTACCTGAGGCACCACGAGAGCAGTATCTGAGCTGGACCCAATCTGAGGGGAATGCTAATTGAGGTCAAACATGCCAGAGCCTTGCTAACTGCTGACACTGATATGGGAAATGAGGTGCTGCAGGTCCATGCAATATGAGCTGAGGAGTGCAATTAGAGAAGAGAGCAGGCACCAAAATGTTTCACTGTGGGGTTCTGATGCTATGCAATGCAGGCTAGGCATACCCGTACACCATTAAGTATTCATGGAACTTTTTGAACCATATGTGCAATCTTATGTCTCCAAAAACTGACCTAATCATGAAGTTCCATAGTCCACTGCAGTGCACAGATGTATCCAATGGTGGAACCCTCACTGGCAGTAATACAAATAATTAGGCCCATAGTCTGCAAAGCACATTAAGATATGCAGCACTATATAACAACATATTAGAACTTCACCCCGAACTCATTCCAAATATCAGCCCACAGATTTGACCAAGAACAGAAATTAGCCAGGAACTGAGCTGCATGAGACAACAGAAATAATTATTAACAATCAATCAGATCCACCTCCATCCAGGTACCATTTACAGTAAAAAAACAGACAAAGACCCAGAGAGCTATACAGTTGCATTTTCTGTAAAGATGTTATTATGTGAATCTTTAAATGTGCCACTCCATTAGAAACAAATGTCTTAGGAAGTAAGAACATTTTTCTGTAATATGAAAGAGATAACATACACAAATAATGGAAGACAGTCTTACAAATTACAGGGACTGGATATATATGAATATATCTGTCTAAGAAGATTTATTTCTGCAAAAAGCAGGTAACCTGGCAGAGGAGGCATACATCTACAGTGCTCAAAATGCCCTTTACAGGAACACATTTCTTTAGATAATTCTTTTTCTATGTAAAAGCCTAATTACTCAGTGGTTATTAGACAAGGAAAATGGAGTTCCATTTAAATTTAGAACTGGAATCCAAGCCAAACTCCAGGGAGGGGAAAGAAACATTTTACAGATGGAGACTTGCAATCTAACTGCAGAGTTAGGTAATATAAATATCCCAAAAGAGGACAGGAAAGCACGATGTTATGATTAAAGTCACCCAAATAAGAATTAAGAAATCTGAGTCTGTCTTCAGACAAGAGACAGATTTGTCACAGTTGTGGAGAGACATTACATAGCTACATGAGAAAGAAGTATTCTTAAACAAACATACGCCTACTATGGTGTGACAAACACCTAATACAAAGGGATTTTTTTTCACAAAACCTAGGCATTCAGAATGTCATAAAAATGAAGTTTCTAGCAATAGAACTACCACCAATATTAACATAACTGGACAATTCTGGCAGTCAAAGCCAAATAAAGGTGGTTATGTATAAGTTGGTAAATAAACCTTGTGGATAACCCCTTCAAAAACTCTAACCCATTTTTAAGCCAGGGACTCATTTCCAGAAGTGACTTAAAGTCAACTTTTTCAAAGTTAAGTGATCAATGTTGCAGATGAATGTTTGATAGGAATTTTATGTTGGATAAACAGGGTAGATGTTTACTTCCCACAGATTTCAACATATCTGCCTTTCTATGCTTAGAGGTCTGAGTTTCAGTGACATTAATCAGATTCTAGCCTCTGTAAACATGCCTAAGTACTTTTTGAAAACAGGATAGTTTGGTATTTTTGACCCTTCTGTTTTGCTGCTTGGATAGGCTGTCTTCTCTCTCATCTGTCATATAGTTCACCCCCACTAATGCTACTCTACTGCAGAACGATATATAATTTTTGTGATCAACTTTTTCTCTGCCTCTATCTTTTATTTCATCATTTAATTTTCTTCCTTTTCTTCCTACCCCTTGCCAGTTGCTGTTGGTCGGAGACAAATATGCCCTGGTACGGATTATTCTAATTTTGACTACATTAGTTTGCTGCTTTTATCAGCACTGTCGAATTCTGTCAATTTTCTATAGAGACAATCAGAATGAAAGTCTCTGGAAGATAATCTGGATGCAATGTACCATTGTTTAATCTAAAAGACCAAAATGTCAAGGACTATCTTGACACTCTTGTCTTCATATGAGTACCAGATCTGCCCTTTCTTGCCATGTTGTCCTGGTTTCAGCTGGAATAGAGTTAACTGTCTTCCTAGTAGCTGGTACAGTGCTGTTTTTGAGTTAGGTATGACAAGAATGTTGATAACACTTATGTTTTCAGCTGTTGCTCAGTAGTGTTTAGACTAAAGTCAAGGATTTTTCAGCTTCTCATGCCCAGCCAGCGAGAAAGCTGGAGGGGCACAAGAAGTTGGCACGGGATACAGCCAGGGCAGCTGACCCAAAGTGGCCAACGGTGTATTCCATACCATGGGACGTCCCATCTAGTTTAGGAACTGGGAAGGGGGGGGGCAGGGATTCGCCGCTCGGGGACTGGCTGGGTGTCGGTCGGCGGGTGGTGAGCAATTGCACTGTGCATCATTTGTACATTCCAATCCTTTTATTATTACTGTTGTCATTTTATTAGTGTTATCATTATCATTATTAGTTTCTTCTTTTCTGTTCTATTAAACCGTTCTTATCTCAACCCACGAGTTTTACTTCTTTTCCCGATTTTCTCCCCCATCCCACTGGATGGCGGGGAGTGAGTGAGCGGCTGTGGGGTGCTTAGTTGCTGGCTGGGGTTAAACCACCACATATGTCACCCCATTTTCCCTGCTTAGCCCACAGCATTGATAGATGAAAGAATTTTAGACAGGATGGCACAACTGGGATAAAAATTAATTCAAGGTTCCTGCTACCTGTGCTATTCAAGTGCAAGGAAGGGAAGGGTGAGGAGAAGGTGTGAACTCTACTTTATTTCTAAATACCAGGTTGAAAAATGCCTCCTTTTGCACAAGAATAAATTTCTCTGAAAATTCTTACTCTATACTTTGACAACTGAAGTTGCATTTCTGGCTGTCTTGCCATCAGAGAATGTTAAGAGTCTCAGACAAGCAAGGACAATTACAGAGTCACTCAGGAGGTCTGAATACATTGCTTGATATCTGAATACATTGCTTGGAAAGTATATGGCAATATTTCTTGACATAAATACCATTAGTTATCTACTTTAACATTTTCAATAGCAATGCTCACATATTTTTACTAATAAACCACAGAAATGGATTCTTCTGTGAAGCAGAGAACTATTTTTAATTCTTCATTATGTAGAAAATACCATGTTTAAAAAGTATTCCAAAAACTTATCATGAACTATTTAAATAGGTAAGCTTTCAACACAAGGCGGTGCTGTTGAGACTCAAATCATTGGGACAGATCCAGTCATTCATAAATACATAGACTGACAGATTGGCACCAAATTTCTGAGGTGAGCACTATTTCCCACATTCAAGAATGAAATCCTGGCTCTGTGCAGGGTAACTTATGCTATGCTATAAAGTTCATAATCCTGGAGAACAGGTAAGGGTCAGTACTACATTGTGCACAAACGTGTGTTTCTGTAGGACACATATACCAGAATTCTCTTACAAGTTTCCAGTATTCATGACTGGCACTCAAAAAGTCTGTGGGTAACATTGCATGGACTAGTGTTATAGCCTAACAAACACTGGGAGCATAAGAAGCCTAAGAATTAAACAGATTAAGAATTGATTCAGGTTTATTTTTTGTAGGAAATTTCCTATTGCAGATTTGTATTCACTGATTTATTTTCAGAGTATTCAAAAAAATCAATTCATTATGGTGTAAACATAGAGCTTCCAGGTCACCCAGATATTGTAAATATAAATACATTGAATCAAAACATCTGTGCTTCAAATAAGGCAGCTCCTTTTAAACAGATTGGTGACAGTGGTATAACACAATCATTATATACAGCATTAGACAGAGCGACTTTTCAGATCTCATGCCTAACAAATCCGTTCCCGTATTTAGAAACGCTCCGAGAAAAACACATCATTTTCAGAGTTGCTAAGCAAGTATAACTCCTGTTATCTTCTGCATACTAACATACAAAGATGTTTGGCCCAACAGATAAACAACAGCAGAAATAATTAATTAAAACTGAATGAAAGAATGAAAGGATGACTGTGATAAGCCATGGGACCTCATTATGAATATACAGCGCAAGGGGTAAATAAAGTCTTTCTTATAGAGGAAATATAAAAGAAAGAAAAATGAAAAGTTTTCTACAGGAAACATTGACATTGTACCCTCCTCAGACTCCTATTTCTCTCCAAAAATGGTACACTTTAGTCAGAATATGTTTCCAGTGCTGGTTACCAATCTCCCATCATGAAAAATGAAGGCAGTTACATCACAGGATCTCCCAGCCATAGCTCTCCATAGGAGATGCAGTTAAGATAGGAGCATGACTTCTTGAAGAAAATGCCTTCTAGAAACAAGGATTCATTAGCTTTTCAGTATTTGGTTTGTCTATGTTCATTTCTTAAATAAATTATTTTTTTTAAGTACTTTTTAAAAACTGTTTTGATAATTTAGTCACTTCTTTTTACTGGAAAAATGTAGTTCACAATGTAAAATTGCTATCTGCCCTAGTCTTTTGATCATACTGCTATGGAAAGAGTTTGAACAAGACAGTCTTTATGTTCCCTCCATCTGTCAACTTCACAAATTCAGCCCACTTATGCCTTTCCACCCAAGCAGATGGTCATTATTTTTATTTTAAAATACCAAGAAATAAGGTAGTGGAGTGTCTCTTCCACTGGTATGTTGGCATTCTGTCCTTACCTTGCTCTGTCTAGCAGAACATATGTACATACATGAGAACATACATTCAGAAAACCATAATTGACGCACCAGGATTCACAGTAGGATGCCACTTGCAGAGAATGAGCTCTTCGCTTCTCAGTAAATTCGCCACAGGAATTTCCAGCTGAAGAAGGCAGTCTGTTTTACACACCAGAAATTACATGAAAGGGTGGAAACCCTGCTCCAGATCAGCATTGTTAGCATTTATATAGTCAGATTATTTCAGACAGTCAAATTACTGGAAAACAAATCTATCTTCAGAACACCTCCCTGAGGTCAAGACATACTACTGCCATTCAGTGAGGGACAGATGTGTTATGTGTCATATCTGACATCATCCACTGAGTCATGGGCAAATCCAGAATATTCTCTAAGAGAGGTGAGAATGACTGAAAAGAGAAAGACAGCGTTTGCCCCTGTGCTCACTCCAGTAGGTCTTGCTGCCTCTCCATAGGTGAGGGCAAACTGTTTTTTCTGCCTACTACCTATATTCTCTCATGCAGCTCAGTTGTTAAGTATAGGTTAGACCTCCTGGGACCATCTCATCTAGAATGTTCTTGGTTTTAGCAAAACTTGACCTTTCAAAACAAGAGTATATGGGGGGACTTTCGGATGATACATTAACAAATTTTATGGCTGAATCATTCATGGCCTTTTTTTATTGTTTCTGAACCTGTGCCTAAAACTGTAATAATCTATTTTACACTACTAGAAAATACCTTTTTTCTATTTCTTGTATTTGTATATTCTTTACTGAAGTATTTTTTATAATCTTCTACTTTTTCTAGAAAATTTTGAGAAGTCCAGTGATTTAGAGGACTAACAAAACAGTTTGTTGATTTTTGCAGAATATCTTTATGAAGAGACCACAATTCATTTAAAATAGGAATCGAATCTTAACATTAAAATTAAATGTAGTTTTTCCAGTTTCATTTAGAAGTTGTATTCTCTGCAGAGAAAAACTCCCTTATCTTTTGCTGAGATTGAATAGTCACAGTAGTTTCAGTACTTCCAACTTTCACCATTTTATCGTGCATCTTAGGATATTTATTCTCTCATTTCTTAAGCCTTGGTATCTGAAATCACATGAGTGTTTGGAAACCCTATTTTTCTTTTGAAAAGCATAATTTTCACCTGCTGCTGCTGTTCAAAAAATTTTGAAATAGGAATCCAAAGCACTTAAATAAAAAGGAATGTAAAAAAAGAACTTGAATCTTTATTTTTTAAAACTCATTTTTAAACCAGTTTCATGACAGAGCAGAAAAGCAGCTGCATGGTCCTGGCCAAGTGAAACCCTTATGCATTTATGTGATTCTATTATATGGGATTTTCAGAATTTTCAAGAGAATATTTCCAGTGTTGACCTTGCACAAGTCCCAAAGAAGACAGTAGGACTTCTCAGTCAGTGCAAGTAGGAATTTTTATGTTATGTTAAGATGTAAGACTCTACCCCCCTTTCCCCCAACCTCAGCCCTTCTCAGGGTAAGGCAGGCATTGCAATCTTGCTCTGGACACCTTCAACTCAAGGCTCCTATGTCCTGCAACTCACACCAGAGACATCTGGAAAGGGGTGGACACAGGATCAGGATCTAAAGGAGTATTAAAATATTAAACTCAGGTTTGCCATTATGAAGTTGCACTATATTCTACAAGGAAAACTTATATCTGGGAAACAAACTATGTTACAAAGACCCAAATCTCATCATTATGCACTTGCATATTACCTCACTCAATAGAGTGACTCGGACTAGCACAGCTAAACACTGCAATATAAATAATAGCAGTTTAATGATAACAAGAGTGCTCTGACATAAAACTAATTGTCTGTCATGGGAAAGAATGAGCAATACCTGTGATATGGCTCAATACTGACAAAAATGAAAATGTCATAGGATCAGATTCTTGTTTTGCCTGACTTCGTACTTCCAGAAATAACAGACTAATGGAGCAGCTGCTCCACTGCTAAAGTCAGGCCATCATCTTTTTTAAAAAAATAAATCATTACTATACTTTTTACCATGTAAATGTAGGCTAATTATATAAATATGCTTTAACTATGAGAAATTATTTTGAGCATTAAAAATCTCATTCCTGTGAGGTGTGTATTGAATGAATTCACTTGAATAAAGTTATGACAATGCTAAGGTACTTGCAGGCAGAAGAAAGAGACAGCCTGGTTTGGAAAAGAAATTTCTTTTTAACTTAACGTAGCCTTTCAATCATGACATTCCTCAGGCTAGAAAAGACAGGCACAAACATGGATGATGTACAGAGGTTTAAAAATAACTTTTTTCCTACAAAGAGTTAAATAACAATGTCTATATCTTTATTGAAGACGGAAAGTGGAATTTTGAGCAGAAAGCATGTTTCAAGGTCTAATGAGATTTTGAGGAATAGAAGCATCCAAAGCCAATTACTTTGCTTTTTATGACTGTTTGTTAAAAGGAGCTAAAAAGGCTAGGCACGGTTGGGGCCACTAAAAGGAGGAAATTAGGAACATACATCTCCATAGTCAGCTTCCTAGAACAGCTCACTCAGTTATTTCAGATCAAAACGTTTAGAAGCAAAACAGGGTGTTTTAGCTCCCAAAAGCATACTTTTGATTACACAACAGAAGCCTTTCAATTAGCTGTTAGAATGACACATCATGAGGATTTGGCAGCTCTAGATCAATAAGCTGACCCTAGGATTTCTTTTTTTTTTTTTTTTTTTTTCCTTCAGACTATTAGGAAAAGGAAAAAATAGCATCCAAGGGGAGAAGAAGTACAGTGACATAAAGCATCTGCACAGTATAAACAGAACAATGGTGACCAACACTTTTCAATACCTTTCACTTTCCTTGACCTTTCTCCACCTGATTACATTGCTTTGAAACAAACAACTGTGATGGGTTGACCCTGGCTGGACGCCAGGTGCCCACCAAAGCCGTTCTATCACTCCCCCATCCTCAGCTGGACAGGGGAGAGAAAAATATAACAAAAAGCTTGCGGGTCGAGATAAGGACAGGAGAGATCATTCACTAATTACCATCACGGGCAAAACAGACTCGGCTTAGGGAAAATTAGCTCACTTTTTATTACAAATCAGCCAGAGTAAGGTAAATGAGAAATAAAACGAAATCTCAGAACACCTTCCCTCCACCCCTCCCTTCTTCCCGGGCACAACTTCACTCCCGGATTTCTCTACCAAGCCCCCCCAGCGGCACAAGGCGGACAGGGATGGGGTTTACGGTCATCACATGTTATTTTCTGCCGCTTCACCTCCTCAGGGCGAGGGCTCATCACACTCTTCCCCTGCTCCAACGTGGGGTCCCACCCACGGGAGACAGTCCTCCACGAACTTTCTCCAACGTGGGCCATTCCCACGGGCTGCAGTTCTTCACGAACTGCTCCAGCATGGGTCCTTTCCACGGTGTGCAGTCCTTCAGGCACAGACCGCTCCAGCGTGGGTCCCCCACGGGGTCACAAGTCCTGCCAGAAAACCTGCTCCGTGGGCTCCTCTCTCCACAGATCCGCAGGTCCTGCCAGGAACCTGCTCCAGCGCAGGGTTCCCACGGGGTCACAGCCTCCTTCAGGAACCCACCTGCTCCGGCGTGGGGTCCTCCACGGGCTGCAGGTGGATATCTGCCCCACCATGGACCTCCCTGGACTGCAGGGGGACAGCCTGCCTCACCAGGGTCTTCACCACGGGCTGCAGGGGAATCTTCGCTCCGGCGCCTGGAGCATCTCCTCCCCCTCCTTCTGCACTGACCTTGGTGTCCGCAGGCTTGTTTCTCTTACATGTTCTCACTCCTCTCTCCAGTGGCTGTTTTCCGCGTCCCAACTTTTTTTTCCTTCTTAAAAATGTTATCACAGAGGCGTTACCACTATCACTGATTGGCTCGGCCTTGGCCGGCAGCGGGTCCGTCTTAGAGCCGGCTGGTATGGGCTCGCTCTCTCTCGAACACAGGGGAAGCTTCCAGCAGCTTCTTACAGGAGTCACCCCTGTAACCCCCCCCCGCTACCAAAACCTTGCCACATAAAACCAATACAACAACAAAAACATTTCTGCGGTAAGTCAAAGTCAAAAGCAGGGCATTTTTCAGCTGTTTTCCTGGATATTCTAGCTGTGATGATCTTCTAACTGCAAATTCTTCTCTATATGTACATTCCAGCTTTTTTCTCTTTTCTTTTTCTTCTTTAAACCGGAATGAAACTTGACAGAAATGAAAGCTTAGCAGTCACCTAGGATGTAGGTATCTTAGAGATTGTAGCATTATCTCTCCTCAGCTCTTCCTTTTCTGTCAGCACAGACACTTCCAAAAAACCTTGGAGGCTTTCCTGTGTGTCCAACAGCCTGAAAACCAAAATTAATTCAATGCTATGAAATTAAACAACAATGCATCCAAAAAAAAGAAAATGTAACTTTACCATGTTTTTTTCATCACATCAGTTTCTTCTGGACTATAAGTAAATGAATCAAATTCTGCAAAAGGCTTCTGCATCCTCCTTCTAGTCCATCCAGGCTAACAACTCATAATATGGACAGCTAGGAAATCAAGTTCAGAAAGTTATGTGAGATGCCTGTGCTAGAGCCACTAGAAAGTGATAGGCACAGGGGTTAAAAAAAGTAGCATAGCACACATGTCTCTGCATAAAATCTAGGCTGTGTATCAGGAAGCCCTCTTTCCCCACATCACATAAAATGCATCAAGTGACAGGGGAATGAATTGGTGTGGTAGACCGACCGTAAAGCAGCATTATGGCTATGACATGTGAGCATGGGAACCACTGAAACCTGCTGTTACACAGAAGCAAAGACAGGATGAGGATAGGGACATGTGCTAACGGAGCGCACATGCCTTGGGGGTTTGGATGGAGACAGCTGGGGAGGAGACCTTCCCCAGGAAGGAGGTTACTGCAATGGCAGGCCTTGGGACTGTCCAAAATCTGCACATTGAAGGCCACAAGGGAAGCTACTGCAAGAGGGCAGGAATTGCTGACAAGCAAAGAGCAGTAGGAATTCTCCTCTCCTGAAAATCCTCTGTAAGGAACATAACTTTTATGTGACTAGGCAAAAGTACAGACTTCCTAATCTGGGACCCAGATGCCCAAGAGGGTGTGATGAACAGTCAAGGCAGGCCTTGTTCTTGAATGCTGGACCAGCCTCTGGCCTTTGGGTATGAACATAAGATTCCAATAATTAACGAAGCAAACATGTACTAGATTTTAATTTTTTTTTTTGCTTATGACTCAAACCTGTGTCCGATTGTGTATCACCTGCATTAAGTCCCAACCTTGCCCTTCCGTGATTATCCAGTATACTTCCCTGATCAGGGAAGACAGGCACACAATCTGGGCCCCTCCTTTCATAAGCATGTGCTGAGAAGGCATAAGAGAACTGACACATTATGCACCTGTACAACACAATCAGGCCTTGGATCAGCCTTTGAACTGTCACGTCAGGAAACAGAGCAACGCTTGGACCTGAGCTTGTACCAACTCTGTGGAGCCACTGGCTGCAGTAGGCAGCATGCCCCATAAAAACTGCAATGTCCATCAGCAGGCGAATGGAATCTTTATGCTCATACTGGCTCATCTGTGCTTTGGAACCTCCAAGTAAAATTATTAGCACTGCTCCCAGGGAGAGGAGAGAAAGATAAATACGATAGCTCATTTCTATCTTAAGCCAGGAATTTCAAACAGGCAACAGGGATTATTTCCTTTTTAATGCACATTGTCAAGTTTGAAGGGAAGCATGGGAGAATATGTATTAGGGCCACAGAAGATTTCTTTCCTGAGCTTGTTTAGTGAGAACAGTGCTATTCAGCTGCCACTGACAGGTTGTACTTACAAGAAAAAAAAATCTCATTATAGTGTGCCAACATAGCACTTTGCCATATCCTAGATTTCACAGCCTAAAACTAGAAGCAAACTTGCCAAAAAAAAAAAAAAGTGAGCATGAGACAAAAGGCAGAGTGAACCAGAAGACACAATGCTGTCAGAAAAATCACATAAAAGCAATGAATTATACCATGGGACTTAAGCATCATAGAACCCCATGAAATGAAAAAGTTCCATTGATTTCCTCTCATCTCCATGAGTGGGCTCCTTTATCAAATGCCTTTGGAAGTAAGACCTCCCACTGGTTTTCTTATATTACATTGGGGAAAAAACACATTCCATTGTCAGGGTTGTTGCAAGGATGTAATCAGAGGTTTGGCATGCCAGCTCACAGAAACCAAGCAACTTGGAAAAAAATCCCCTTACTTATAGTTGCCATTTTTCTTTTCTAATAGAAGGTTGAATATAATTTCTTCAAAACTCAATGACAACAGAGGTACATAACATTAAAGCAAATGACCTTTCTTCCAACTACGCATTTTCATCATCATTGTAATAAAGTGATAAATGCCTGGAGATTGCTTATTGTCAAGACAAGCTCTTGCAATTATGAATTCCCTCTTTAGGTCACTCTCCTGACAAGCAGAATCATTTACAACATGAACCATGAACCTAAGCCATATTTCTATTCAGTTGCACTGAAAATTAATATGAGAGTAGCAGAATGAATAACGCTGGGGAAGAAAACTTCCGTAGGCATCAGGTATTTGGGGAAGCTACCACATTATCTAAATGAGTGGCTGCCATCCGTCTCAGCTCAAGAGCCAAAACACTGTGTAATCAGGATGAGAAAGAAAATGATCTGATTGATTAGCTGATTAAGATCCACCAGTCCACAGGGGACAAACATTTACCAAAGGTTTCCTGTTCCTGAAAATTATGTGGTTTCAGTAGTAATTTATCTTTGGGAATATGTATAGAGTTAGCACATCACATTTGGGTTTCCGTGAACTCCATACATGGGCTGACATGGACTTACTCTATAGGCAGAATAGATGAGACGGAACAAAAAATATGAACAGTATTTTCCATGTGCAAAATGCAAACAAAGTATTTTTATTTATAGTTATGTTCTTTTTCCATAAGGGGAAAGCAAAGGAAAGAAAAAAGAGAAAGAGAGCATATGCACAAAAGACGCTAACGCTTTTCCTTTAAGAAGGTATATGTGATATGAACAAAAAATTGCAGCTGCATCCAGCAGACAACTAAAAAACCTTCAGGTGCAGTAGTAAAATAATTTTAAATACAGATATATATATACACTGCTACATAGAATAGATTCTTTGACCTAGAAGGAAAACTGTTCAACATGAACAAAGCCTGGCAACTACAAGCTGACATGAGATGGATGTTACTTATTTGGCTATTCGCCAGTTGAATCAGAAGGATTCACCTGATGTTGTACAGTCCCCCATAGGCAGAGATATAGAAGATGTGAAGTGAGGCAACTCTGTGTGTGGCTTGGGTCTCAGAGGCAGGCTTGCCTGAACTGCAGGCAACCTCAGGGCTGCTCACACTAGACCCAGATGTTCCAGTCCTGAGGGGCTGTACAAGGAGTAGGGGCTGTACAAGGAGTAGGGGCTGTGAGAGGGCAGTGAGCACCAGGTCTGAAGGGACAAGTCAGAGTGATGTAGATTTATGCCACTGGGCAATTCCTTCTCCCTGAGCAGAGTATTCAGGAGGCTACTTTTGCCTGCTATGCAAAAGTTTGCAGCCACTGTCATGGGCTGGCTGAAGGGCAGCCATAGGAACGGCCTCACTAGATAGGATGAAAGCTCCTGTCCCTGATGCTTTGCAGACTAAATACATCTATATTATAATCGATGTTCTGGAAGATACTTTCATATATGTGAGAAGAACCTCTAATCCCCTCCCCCATTCCTTTCCTTCCTAGTTAACGTAACTATTGCCATTAACACTATCAGATACCTATAAATGGAGTCCTTTGTGGAAAATATGGATGCTGTTCTTCCAGCAGTCTGCTCTACTAATAGAACAAAAACTCCTGTTTCACGTGAATTTATTTGAACAAACATTAGCAAGCAGTGCAGCTTTAAACAATGTTTTATCGGCATCTGCCTTTAGAGATTGTCAGCACCTCACTTCCATTAATTAAATCTACTTAAAGTAGTTTGACAGCAATCCAGACTGCTGAACATTTAAGGAAAAAAAAAAAAAGATAAAGGAAAATAGGAGACACATGAAAAGATAGTGCAAATTTAAAAAAAAGAGTAAAGATAAAATATGTTATAACAGCAATGTTTGGGAAAAAAACACTGTAGAGGAAGAGAAAGGGAAAGAATTATAGCAGCTTAGAGAGCAACAAAATGTATGAGGAGAATTTCTTTCAAAACATTTAATAGGATTATTATTATTATTATTTCTCCTTTTAAATAAAGCTAAGCTGAATATGGATCTTTACTGTATTCCTGTTTTTTCCTGACTCCAGTTCTGAGCTGCTTTAACAGTAGTTAGAATGATAGCCTTGACTACAATGACATCTGCATACGCTTCTTCATCTTTACTTTTCAGGAACCATTTCTATTAGAGAACTGGAAGCAAGCATCATAAGGCTAGTTATGCCAGTGGTATATTAGCCAGATATTTGCCAGTGCAAAAGGAAGCCCATGCCCCCATTAGACCAATCCCAGTACTGATTAAAAGAGTATTAAAACTAAAGAAACAAGAAACTTTTTTAAAAAATCTATGTGAAGGTGTTACTGTGCTTTATTCTTAGTCAATTTAACACTGAATAGCAACTGCCTGTGCTGTTGTCTTCTCTGGAGAGAGTTCTCATTCAAGTTTTTTTATGTCCTTCATTACCTCCCAAAACTGTATTTCTTATTTTGCATCAGGATTAAAGAATTCCCACAATGCATTGCATTAATTCAACAAGACAAAAGTGTGTGCTATGTTATGGGAAACAGCTCATCTGATTCTGAAAAAATGAGGAGATACTTAAAGTAAAACCGTCATCTTGTGCTATCACATGTGAAGTAAATACAGATTAATGTAGAAACAAAGTAAATAGATTTTGGTTTTTACTTAAAATAGACATATTTTGTTTCACTCTTTCCAAAGGAAACTTAAAATTCAAGCAAAACCTACACATTACTTCTGGGTTTGCAAAAATAAGAGGTGAGACACAAGGGAGGTGCTCCTTGTAAATACTCCAAATATCACCTTGGTTGTATTCAAATGTTTCCTTAAAATTTCCTACCAAATTAAGTACAAAAGCAACCAAGATGGACTAAGCTAAGATGTTGAGGGTACTAATATTACCTTATTTTTTCCTCCAGTTCCACCCATCAGTTTTCAGTTTCTTCTCTACATAGTCTTATTCATACATTGTTCAGTATCGTAGGTCAGGAATGGTCCCTCTGTTTTAAGTTCGTATGAGCCAATTGTAAATGTATGGCACGTATGGCCATGTCAGATAAATGGAAACAACTATTGAACTTTGGTTCAACTTAGAATATCCGCACTGCAGTACTTTAAGGTTCTGGACATCCCTGAGCTTTCAGCAAAGAGGGCAGCTATAATATATGTACCACAAGGTCTCAGCCTAAAAGTGTTTCTCTAGTACAATCAATAAACAACTAATGTATCCAGAAAAAAAAATTCTTCATGATTTTTGAAGTGTTCAGTAGAAAAGAATCATGTCCAATGCATAAGTTATTTTCTGACTCCTCTACAATTACTTAACCAAATCTGGTTGTTTTAGGCTATCAACCTACTAAATGGTGTTTGCTGAGATGGTGGTATTAATTCCAGAGGTTCCCAAGATCTGCTGTGCCCCTTTTCTTAACATTTCCACACAAATGGCAAGATGCTGCACTGTACCTGGAAGGTATATGGGACAGTACGCAAAGCCCCATTTCCAAACACATGGACTAAAAGAACATGTGTGAAAAAAAAATGAGTCGAAAGTATCAGCTAAGGGGATCAAGTCTTAGGTCATGAAGGTGGTATGACTACAGCATAATAGCAAGTAGTGGGAGGGAGGCAATAACAATATTGAAGTGTGTTTGAATGTGTAACTCAGTCCAGTTACATGCTTACCTATAGCAATAGGCCAGGAAGGGAGTTGCTTGAACTGCAAAACCTTGTTGTGTGTCTTAAATGATGAGAAAAAAATACTGAGGTCTAAAAAGAAGGACAGAGACTGAAATATTATGTTTCTGGTATGTAACAAGTTATTTCTCCTCTGTGGTTAGCTAAAGCAGGGTTGTACTTCCTCTTTCCATTAAAAAAGAACACATGGACATTTTTAGTTAGTCACAAGGCTCAGACTTCCCAAAAAAAAAGTCTGTCTTCTGTCCCCAGAGCCACAGATCAGCTCATTCCAAAACAAAGACCACAGCCTGACAGAAATTCTCCTGATACTGGATATTGGGGACACTGTCCAAACTCAAGACACCAGAGCAACAGCTCACTCTTAAAATTCTAGGTTTACACCAGAACTCAAATATTGAGCCTAGCTGAAAAGAGAAGGAAATATTTTAAGTCATTTGATAATTTTTTTTTAAGTAAACTAAATATAGTAAACAATAATAACTAGAAACTGGCACATTCCTTTCCTTGAGAAAAGGTACAGGAGGTAGGAGGTAGAGAGAGGAGAAATTTCACACAGGCATGTCAGCAGTGGCTCTGGAAAATGTCATGCTACAAGTGGTGTAAATGTAAATGAACACATGGTACTCTGGAACAGGAACTTAATGTTTGGGGTTTTTTTCTTTTCTTCCTTCCTTTTTTTTTCTTTTTTTAATCTGTATGGATTTATTTTGAATACTGAGACTGCTGTCTGTAAAGTTACAAAGTTATGGGTCACTGGAGGGACACTCCACAGCTAATAGTTTCACCCAGGTGGCTCAATATCTCTGAGGTTTTCATCAGGCATAGAAGAGTCCCTGCCAATTCCCACAACATTTCTCTTTCTGTCACCTCTCATGCTTAAGTGTATGTTCCCTGTTCTCCTCTTCAGCCCCTCAGCCCCTGCCAGAGCTACATGCTCCTAACTCCACACATGTTGCCTCTTTATCCCTGCTTGTGCCCATTCCAAAACATCTGTAAACTGTTATTCCCTGCCCAGAAAGAAAGCAACACTCTCCTACTCTTTCCCCAGATGGTCCACTCTTCTTCAGGTGTGTTCTTAACTTACACTGCAAGACTTACACTCCAAATAAAAGAGGAGCCATCAATATGATGAAAATCAGTAAGATTGATCACTTTTTACTACTGTCTTTCTGAATCTTGATTTTTATGGGGAGTGGTATCTCTTCCTATGGTCTCAATTTACATTTCAATTTTCTATGGAGATACTCAAGTCATCTCAAAACATGCTGCTTCAGGTATCAAGAGTACCATAGCCCTCTTACACTGCTGGGAAAGTGAATCAATTCTGAAAAAGTGTATATGCAGCTATGTTACTTCTTGGCTAACTTGTTTTAGAGCTTTACCTTTCTTATTTTCATTTCTGACTTGCAAGAAAAGGCAATTATCTACTCTACACTACAGATTTGTGACTATTTCCCAGATACCTCTAAATGGAGCCCATCAATTAACTGTACTTTGATTTCCATTGTTGAAAGCCTAAACTGTTCTCATCAGGTAACTTCTAAATCCATAATCAAGGTAATATGCACTCATGTTACGATATTTTACTTGTAGCAGCCTATAAATGATTTCAATCACTTTTAAATTTGTTTACCATAATCAAAATATAAAAGGCCATGCATGGATTTTAAACAACTTTAAATGGTTCAATTTTATAATACTTGTTTAATTTTCATATTTACCACACATCTGTCCACTCCACTTTATAGATCAAGCCCATAAGCTAGCATTCATTAGTATGCTGAGGTTACATGCCTCATGAGCAAAAGCCTTTTGATAAGCAAGATGAAAATAATTATTTACTTCATCAGCCCTCTCACACATGCCTAGATTCCTTGCTGAAACTGTAGATCCTCGCAGTGTGATTTTTTTTCCTAAAATTCCCTCAGTACACACTGAAATCAGGTTTACTAGCTATTCTTGGAACTGGTGATTCATAATGGTTTGATTCAAACTAAAAAATAAATAGAATAAGTGTGCAAGCATGTCACAACCCAGACTGGACAGACCAGGGAGTCGTGTTTAATTCAAAATTCCCTCGGGCTAAATTAAGGTGAAACAACACCAAACGATCAGTTAAAGATTTTATTTATGACAGAAGCAAACTGAACTGGGGAGGCGTGGTAGTAGGCAGCAGGGTTTCTCACAACAGGAACTGGCGTAAGACTACTTCTGTAAACTGTGTAACCGTATACATCAATTCAGTGAATAAGGAGATCCCTCCCGTTGAGTCACGAGGTTCAGAGCAGACCCCCTTGCTTTCCAGACTCCTCCTCAGAGAATGGTCTAGGGGCGGCTGGATCCACTCTTACTCTCAGACTTGGTCAACGGTTTATATCTTGAAACTACCTCAGTAAACCAGGTAACCTGTGGTAACCTTATAAATCGATTCAGAGAATAAGGAGATCCCTCCCGTTGAGTCACGAGGTTCAGAGCAGACCCCCTTGCTTTCTGGACTCCTCCTCAGAGAAGGGCCCAGGGGCAGCTGGATCTACTCTTAGTCTCAGACTTGGTCAACAGTTTATGTCTTGAAACAGATGAGGTGTAGGGATTGTGGAAAAGGAAAAGGAAAAAGAGAAGAAGACAGAGAAAGAGAAAGGAAGAGAGAAAGACTTCACTAGTCCTGGGCGAGCATTGGTTCAGTCACCCAAGGGGTCTAGACAGCCGACGGGTCCAGTCCCGGTGGGCTCGCGCACCCAGGGCTTCAGTTTGTGTCCTTCTACCATCTTTGCCCCTCCTTCGGGCGGGCACCCGAACTCCTCAGGTTAATGAGCAGTTTGTGAGCCTTTGGGCTTGGGGGTTGTTTGTGGAGTAACTTCTCCTTCCCTGCAGACACGGCCATTGTTTGATCTTTGGATCAGAACAGCACATCAGAACAGGGAGCTGTGCACCCTCCCCCTCCCGTTTCTGATGTCTGAGCTGATGGGCTTTTCACCTTGGTTCCTTGCTGTGCAGGGTTTGTCTTTAAGCAGAACTTGCCCCACCACAATGTTTCAGTCTCTCACAAAACATACACACACAAGGTGGTAAAACAACAAAGCATTTTGAAACAAATTTTAAAAAATGAAAACACTGAAGTAAGTTCCTGATCTGCTATAGGGTATCCGTAATGCACATTGATTTAATCTTGGAATGAATTTAACAACTGCTCTTTCATATGCTCATAAAAGTATGGTCTACATCTCCCTCACAATGTCTCTCACAATTCTTTCCTGATAAAACTAAATAAGCCAACAGAAAAGCTCCATCTTCCAAACTGTTAGCAGAGCAGTTACCACTTTTAAAAAAAAAAAAGATGTCCTTGGGGTACAGAGTTTCTTTTTTCTACTTGTATCAATTTTGAGTAGACACCATTCTATATGCATTTGTTCATTTATTCAAGCATGATGCATGTTATACATGGATTGCAGCAAAAATCAGGATTAATTAGTGGAGGGATGGAAGCTGTCAGTATGATCGCACTTTTTTAATGCTTCAGTTGAGTTTATTTAAAGTTTTTTCCTATGCTAAGGACAAGTCAAAAACAAATCCACATGCACATCAGTGATACAGCAAACAGAGAAATTTCAAGACCCACAGGAAAATGCCTGGAAAGTGGCTGGACACCACAGCGTGCTTCATTTCATCATCTAAACAGTGAGGATTACTATTTAGCCATTAAAGGTTGTACATATAAAGGCATACATGCCAGGGAACTTCTACTCAGTTATTTTCAAATGTATTTTACATATTTTCAAATGTGTTGTGCACCTCCCAGCTGAATTGAAGTCAACAGAAACTGCAGCCATTAGCTCACTTGAGAGATGTGCCTCTACCATTGTTTAACACTGTCGTGGTTTAACCCCAGCCAGCAACTAAGCACCACGCAGCCGCTCACTCACTCCCCCCGCATCCAGTGGGATGGGGGAGAAAATCGGGAAAAGAAGTAAAACTCCTGGGTTGAGATAAGAACGATTTAATAGAACAGAAAAGAAGAAACTAATAATGATAATGATAACACTAATAAAATGACAACAGTAGTAATAAAAGGATTGAAATGTACAAATGATGTGCAGGGCAATTGCTCACCACCCGCCGACCGACACCCAGCCAGTCCCCGAGCGGCGAATCCCTGCCCCCCCACTTCCCAGTTCCTAAACTAGATGGGACGTCCCATGGTATGGAATACACTGTTGGCCAGTTTGGGTCAGGTGCCCTGGCTGGGCATGAGAAGCTGAAAAATCCTTGACTGTAGTCTAAACACTACTGAGCAACAACTGAAAACATCAGTGTTATCAACATTCTTCACATACTGAACTCAAAACATAGCACTGTACCAGCTACTAGGAAGACAGTTAACTCTACCCCAGCTGAAACCAGGACAGTATCCACCCCTTATTCTATACCATTGACGTCATGCTCAGTTCCCATACCTTTAGTTACATTCTGATCAATCATCACCACCTTTCCATCCCTTTGAGACATATGAACAATGATATAGATAGATAGATATAGATATAGATAGATAGATAGATAGATATAAGTATACACACACAGAGATATCAGTTCTTTAGTTCATGGGTTATGTTCATAAAATGTTTGTTGAGTTCATTTAGTTTCCGACTCTGGGCTCCATCTGTCATACCAGTCTGTCTGGGCAGGAGGGATGGTGCAAAGTCCTCTCAGTCGGTAGAGCAGGATTGGGCTTCAGTGCGGTGTGACGAGCAGGTGACATTTGACACAGCAGGAGGATGGTGTGCACCGTTGGATTGTTGCATGCTGGAGTCACTTCTGGTTCCACCTCTACTGCGCTTTGCTCAGTTTTATCACAGTTCTTTCTTGCTTGATCCAAGTGATTCTTACTATAGTACTATGGATATAGCATATAACAATTATAGTAATGATAACATACAGTAGCAGGGTTATATAGCAACTAATATCATACAGTTTAATTCTGGCTATTTTCACCTAAAATCAAATCCCCTTGAGGCACACATCGGACTTCTCCATCTTTTCGCATCACCCACCAAGTGCACCCAGGCCCTTGAGCAAAAGCAATCCCACGAATGGGTTTACCTTTGCCTGAGGCAGGAGTAACCCAGACTGTCTTCCCTAACATGTTTTTCATGTGCACTACAGGGACTTTATCCCCTTCTACAGTATGTAAAACTTCTGATTGGGCAGGGCCACTCCGATTGGCAGATCCTCTGGTGTTGACTAACCAGGTGGCTTTTGCTAAATGTGTATCCCAATGTTTGAAAGTGCTGCCCCCCCATTGCTCTCAATGTAGTCTTTAACAGTCCATTATATCGCTCAATTTTCCCAGAGGCTGGTGCATGATAGGGGATATGATACACCCACTCAATGCCATGCTCTTTGGCCCAGGTGTCTATGAGGTTGTTTCGGAAATGAGTCCCGTTGTCTGACTCAATTCTTTCTGGGTTGCCATGTTGCCACAAGACCTGCTTCTCAAGGCCCAGGATAGTGTTCCAGGCAGTGGCATGGGGTACAGAATATGTTTCCAGCCATCCGGTGGTTGCTTCCACCATTGTAAGCACATAGCGTTTGCCTTGGCGAGTTTGTGGGAGTGTGATATAGTCAATCTGCCAGGCTTCCCCAAATTTATATTTCAGCCATCGCTCTCCATACCACAGGGGCTTTAACCGCTTGGCTTGCTTAATTGCAGCACCTGTTTCACATTCATGGATAACCTGCGCAATAGTGTCCATGGTCAGGTCCACCCCTCGATCTCGAGCCCATCTATATGTTGCATCTCTTCCCTGATGGCCTGAAGTATCATGGGCCCATCGAGCCATAAATAGCTCACCCTTATGTTGCCAGTCCAGGTCCACCTGAGACACTTCAATCTTGGCAGCCTGATCCACCTGTTCGTTGTTTCGATGTTCTTCAGTGGCCCGACCCTTGGGTACGTGAGCATCTACATGACGTACTTTTACAACCAGATTCTCTAGCCGGGACGCAATATCTTGCCACAGTGTGGCAGCCCAAATGGGTTTACCTCTGCGCTGCCAGTTGCTCTGCTTCCATTGCTGTAACCACCCCCACAGGGCATTTGCCACCATCCATGAGTCAGTATAGAGATAGAGCACTGGCCACTTTTCTCTTTCAGCAATATCTAATGCTAGCTGGATGGCTTTCACCTCTGCAAACTGACTTGATTCACCTTCTCCTTCAGCAGTTTCTGCAACTTGTCATGTAGGGCTCCACACAGCAGCTTTCCACCTTCTAATTCCAAGCTATTAGCCCCATTGTCCCAGCATCGGAGGAGCCAGGTGATAATATGCTCACCTATACAGCGGCCAAAGTCTTTTCGCAAATCCCGCAGCTCACTCAAGGATAGGGACCGGGTTATTACCTCTGGTTCTGCCTCTTCCTCTGGTTCCCGTGATGACCCTGGTTCATCTTCATCCTTCACTAAGCGAACTGATTTTTTTGTATATTTCTTTTTCTGTACGGGGGCAACTGATGCTGGTGCAGGTTGGTCCGCTGGTTCAGTTGCAGTATCACTCACCGGGTTTTGGATAACCGCAGTGTCTGTCGCCGAGGTTTGGGTAGCAGCAGTGCTCGTCACTGGGGCTGGAGGGACTGCAGTGCCCGTTGCCAAGGTTTGGGTAGCTGCTGTACTCATTGCCGGGGCTGGAGGGGCTGCAGTGCCTGTTTTTGAGGTTTGGGTAGCCCGAGTTCTCGTCGCCGGGGCTGGAGGGGCCGCAGCGCCCGTTGCCAAGGTTTGGGTGGCCGCGGTGCTCATCATTTTGTTGTTAGGTCCAGAGACTTTCTCCTCCCCTTGAGGGTACTGAGTGGTGTCGAACAGGGCTCGATAGGCATGGGCCAGGCCCCAGCACGTTGCAGTGATTTGCATCTCTCTGGAGTTGCCAGGGTGGCAGCATACCTTTTCCAAATATTTTACTAGTTCTTCTGGATCCTGCACTTGTTCAGGGGTGAATTTCCAAAACATTGGAGGTGCCCACTTTTCTAGGTACTTGCCCATACTACCCCACACACCCTGCCACTCATAATTATCCAGCCTTGGGGCACATCTCTGGGTGATCTTCTTAAATAGCTGTTTAACCTTAAACGAGAGCTGAACCACATTCAGAAGTATGCTAATTCCTAGCAGTAGGGCTAGGACTGTGCTAGTCCCAACATTCCAGGAGTGTTCAAATTTTTCAAAATTCTCAAACACCATTGTAACTGGACTGAAGGAGAAAGGAGAGGGGAAGAAAGGTACCCCACCCACAGACTGGTTTTCCATGGAGGAAAGGTAAATGGTATAATTATTAATAGTTTCCCACAGATGGCTCCCGCAGTATAAAGGTGACAATGCTAAGTACAAATACCGGATTAATCCCACAGCCGATGACTTTATCATACCATAAACCAGAGTTATACCATACATCAAAGCGAAAACCTTAATCCACCTCCCATGGATGATAAGCAGCAGAAGAGGAACTACATACAGCAAGCGAGGCGATACATAACAGAGCCTTAAAAACCAGAGCAACAGTTCTAAGAATACATAAATCAACATAATGAATGCTTATAACAAATTTGTTTTAACAAGCTCTGGTCAGGTTTGTCGTTATCTCAACCCTTCGTGCCCCACGTTGGGCGCCAAAAGGACTGTCGTGGTTTAACCCCAGCCAGCAACTAAGCACCACGCAGCTGCTCACTCACTCCCCCCCCATCCAGTGGGATGGGGGAGAAAATCAGGAAAAGAAGTAAAACTCCTGGGTTGAGATAAGAACGATTTAATAGAACAGAAAAGAAGAAACTAATAATGATAATGATAACACTAATAAAATGACAACAGTAGTAATAAAAGGATTGAAATGTACAAATGATGTGCAGGGCAATTGCTCACCACCCGCCGACCGACACCCAGCCAGTCCCCGAGCGGCGAATCCCTGCCCCCCCCACTTCCCAGTTCCTAAACTAGATGGGACGTCCCATGGTATGGAATACACTGTTGGCCAGTTTGGGTCAGGTGCCCTGGCTGGGCATGAGAAGCTGAAAAATCCTTGACTATAGTCTAAATACTACTGAGCAACAACTGAAAACATCAGTGTTATCAACATTCTTCACATACTGAACTCAAAACATAGCACTGTACCAGCTACCAGGAAGACAGTTAACTACATCCCAGCTGAAACCAGGACTATTAAAAAAGTCTACTGTAAGACACCTTTGCACTATCAGAGCACTGGAAAACCGCATGAGTGTAGGTACACGTGTAGGTTTGTTGCCTGTAGTACCCAAAGATGAGAGTTTCAATGATAAAGGTAGTCAACTCAGAACAAAGAGAGGACAAATTAAAAAAAAAAATCATTTTCAAAGCTTCAGAGAAACAAAAGCCCAGGAAGGGCAAAGAAAGGGGAAATGAAATAAAATAACTACTTAAAATCAGTTTTGCTCCCAAAGTGCTGGAAAAATAAAGAACTTCAATTTCATTAGATTATCTAGGATGAGTTTCTACCAGACTAGTTGTTGGGTTTTGTTGCAAATATTTTGATAAAGAAATTAAAATCTAATTATATAAAAGAGTTTGGTTTGATTGGGAAGTGGAAAGTTGTGGAGCATAGGTGTGGGAGTGTTGGGTTTGAGGTGTAGTCATGGGAACTTGGGAACTTTGGAAGGTGTACTGTGTGTGACCATGGGAATTCAAGTGTTGTCTGGAATCAGTTGACCACAGAAACTTTGACAAAGATTTGTTGATTTGTAGTGTTTTGTTTTAGGAGACTAAGGAAACCGTTATGGACACCAGTTTGCTGCTTGGAAACCCCTTACCCTTCCCACCTCTGTCTAAATATCGAGGATTCCAATCAGTAGAGTTAAGTGAGATTAACCAATGATTGTTTTAACATAAGAATATTAATAAGATGGTGTCACTGAAGGACCAATTATTAGAAAGGTTAAATTTAACAATAGATATAGTATGCATTTTGATGTAAAGTAATATAGATGATGGTGAGAATTGTACTGCGCAGAATCACCTAAGAGAGGTCAAGAAGCAGACAAGTGAGGAAGACTATGGAAGACCACCAGAGGGCTTCTGAAGACCACCAGAGACCTTCACTGCGCCTGCGCAAAGAGACATTTACATATGCTAATGATTTATCGGAAAGTTAATGATTATGTATAACATTTTCCAGAAATTTAGTGAATATGTATAAGAGGTGTGTATTTAACCTGCACACTTAGACCAGGCAGGTGCACACAATAGGTGGAGCGATCCCCCACGTGCCCAGCGCTTCAATAAAGGAGTGCCTGCTTCTTAACTTCTCATTGCTGTTAAGGAGTTTTATTCTGGATTTCAGCAACATTTTCACCAGCCACACTTTCTTAGACAGCAGCACGCTCTTTAGCTCCCTCCTGCATCTGCCAGTGTCCTATATACTTCAGTGCTCCATGTGTTGGTTTCAGCTGGTTCTCATCCAGCGCTTTGTCCTTGTTTCAGCTGGAATAGAGTTACCTGTCTTCCTAGTAGCTGGTACAGTGCTATGTTTTGAGTTCAGTATGCGAAGAATGTTGATAACACACTGATGTTTTCAGCTGTTGCTCAGTAGTGTTTAGACTATAGTCAAGGATTTTTCAGCTTCTCATGCCCAGCCAGCAGCTGGAGGGGCACAAGAAGTTGGCACAGGACACAGCCAGGGCAGCTGACCCAAAGTGGCCCACAGGGTATTCCATACCATGTGATGTCACATCTAGTATATAAACTGGGGGGAGTGGAGGCGGGGGAATCTGCACTCAGGGACTAACTGGGCATCAATCAGCGGGTGGTGATCAGTTGCACTGTGCATCATTTGTACATTCCAATCCTTTTATTATTACTGTTGTCATTTCATTAGTGTTATCATTATCATTATTAGTTTCTTCTTTTCTGTTCTATTAAACCATTCTTATCTCAACCCATGAGTTTTACTTCTTTTCCCAATTTTCTCCCCCATCCCACTGGATGGGGGGGGAGTGAGTGACCGGCTGCGTGGTGCTTAGTTGCTGGCTGGGGTTAAACCATGACAGACATCAACCTTTCCACCCTTCTCTCCTCAGCTGAGCTTACTTACTTCTGTTTGTCTCACACGTATTCTAATTCAAACATGGTGCAATCCAAACCTGACAAAAGACATCAAGAGGTGGTGAAGTCACAACTTGTTCTGATAGTTTCTTTTGGAAGTGAACGACATCCGGGTTTGTTGAGGTTTTTTTACTTCCTTAATTTTCAGGTTTCCCTTTGGCTTCAGCTTTACTCATTGAGTTCTTGTTTTGCCTTTGCCCATAGAACTACAGAGGCTTTCTTCTGCCACTACTTTTCCTCTTTACTGCACTGTCTCTAAGTGTAGAAAGATGTTTTTAATATTCTTTCAAAAAAATTTTCAAGGGACACTTATTTAAGTTACCAACCCTCTACGCTTGCAGTAAGCCACTGACAAACAGGTCTTACTGGTCTACTAGTCATAATACAGTTTCATTTCTGCATCACAGTAAATTTTATTAGTGTTATCATTATTAGCTTTTTCTTTTCTGTTCTATTAAACCATTCTTATCTCAAACCACGAGTTTTACTTCTTTTCCCAATTTTCTCCCCCATCCTACTGGGGCAGGGGGGAGTGAGCGAGTGGCTGCGTGGTGCTTAGTTGCTGGCTGGGGTTAAACCACGACATATAGTCATTCAGCATTTTTTTTAGAACTCATTATTAAAATACCCCTGAAGTCCATGTTTTCGCTCACAAGAAACTCAGAAAGGAAGTGTAACTCTCAAAGGTATATTTTGGATGTAATTTTTAGGGGGGTAATGGCCTTCAGCTTGTTTCTGATTTAATGAACCCAACTTAGAGGAAGGAAGCCCTATCACCATTGCATCTAACGCAAGTGTTGCAAGCTCCTTTGATTTTTTTTTTATATCAGTTATTTTCTTTTGAACTTGAATAACTAATAGTTTTCTTCTATTCAGTAGCAACTTTGAATGAATCATGCACTCATGATAGTGTGATGCCTTTTTTTTCTGTCAGTATCCCCAAAATCTCAAGGAAAAAGCATGGTTTTCCTGACAGTGAAAGTTCCAAAATACCAAAATAAAAAGCTTACATAATCATAATATATATTAAAACAGCAGGTTAGTAACCATTAAAACAGTTGCCAGGGTATTTTAAAATGTTTACATTTCTCTTTTTAAAAAAAAGCACATAAACAAACCAAACAGCAAGATTCATTTGTACCCTCCAGCAGCCCCTGAATCAAGATGTTTTCTCGGTGTATTGAACTTGCCAATCACTGCAGGACAATAACTGACAAACCTGACTACAAAGTTCCCTATCCTTCCTTCCTGTTCTCTCGTTTAGAATTTTTTTTTTTATTTGCTCTTTAACAATTTGGCATTCATTTCTTTAGAGAGTGTCTGTAAAGACACAATTGAAGAGACTGACCTGTAGATCCAGACGAGCCTAGGAATGATCAGGACCTAGCTGTAAGAGACTAAATCACAATCTTAGAAGACATAAAATTCTTTAACAATTCCATGAAAGTGCTAGGTATGCTCAGCCCATTGTTTTAAAAACCAGTTCTTTGCTGTTCAGAATACACGTACTGCACAGCCCAAAGACTGGATGACAGACGAACAAGAAAGAAAAGGACTATCTTGTAAAAAGCATTTTTAAAAGATTCCGGTTGCAGACATCACATGGAGTAGAATCTGTAAAGTATAAAGCCCAGTTCTGGAGCTGAAAGAATGTATACATTTAGCAGTGGTCTGCAGATTTCTAAAAGGACTAAGGGACTCATTGGCACTGTATTTGGCTCACCACTGGAGGTCTAAAGTTCCCAGACTATAGGAAACAT
The DNA here is from genome assembly GCF_947461875.1 of Haliaeetus albicilla. Lineage (NCBI taxonomy): Eukaryota > Metazoa > Chordata > Aves > Accipitriformes > Accipitridae > Haliaeetus > Haliaeetus albicilla. Next base: position 20,009,292 of record NC_091488.1, on the reverse strand, counting down.
GTTGCAATGTACAATAACAACTTCTAAATATTGTAATAAATACACTTCCAGAGAACACAAAGTAATAATAATGAAAATGGTTGAGTGTCTTTTACAATATCATCACAGAAAAAGCCAGGAATATAATGCACTCTATGTAATTACTACACTGGAATGTCATATTAACAACCATACTACACACTGAAAGATAACTTTCCAAAAGACTCATATCTGCATTCTGCTATTTTTGAGTCCCTGGCAGGACTATTTACAGTGCATGTGTGTGAAAAATTGACAGATTCTGCACATTTGGTGCTCATTTCATGATGTTTGCTACATTCAGCAGAATATAAGACTTTAGATTTAAAATATGTTTCCTAGCTCATCCCACTGTATAAATCAATGTATTAAGCCAGCCTAGCAGAAAGCTAGAGGCAGACACAGAAAATATGCTTATTCTAAGATGAAAACAAATAAATAAATAACTAAATAAAAGCAGGATATTTTCTTATACAAGTAATGGTGAATAAACATTTATATAGTGCGTTACTTACCAAAGCATAAGCCATTTTCCTTGTGTTCCAAAGGTAGAGGTGAAGAGGGCAGGAAAACTGTACTACAGAGAAGAAAAAGTTTATTGACTCACAACAGTTTTGCTGCTTATAAAAAGAAACATACTGTTTAAATAAGGAATGCATCTATTAAGTCAATGACATACATTCTTCATAAAGGTGGAAAATACCACCTTTTTAGAGAAAGTAAGTTTGTACTCCAAATTATAAGGTATACGTCTGACTGCAGGAGTGTAATTTAAGGAGTTTATATTTATTTGTAGAGATATTGCAGAAGGCTCTTAGCTGAAAAAGAGTGGGGACAAATGTTCATTTCTGGAGATGCTTGCTTTGTCACATTTCACAGTTCTCAGTTAATTTGTTTTATTCTTCTGAGATATTCTCAGAAGATAGTAATACCTTCTGTACACATCAAATTTATCTGTCTCTTATTGTCTTTCTGGTTCATGCTTCTCCAAGGTTTCTCAAGAAAAATAATCTAAAACATAGCAAAAAGAAATTAGAGTCAGAGGTAGAAGAATATGCTGTATATTATGGGTAGAAACTAGAGGAAATTGTGATTCACTATCAAATATCATAATGGAGAGGAGAACCAATTCATAAATTCAAGGTAAGCTTGTTTCCTTATGCATCATAAAGATACATCACTTCTTAAAGCGTGGATTTATTATCTTTGGTATCAGATAGCCAGCCTTGCCAAAGAAAAACATAACGTTCTCTGAAGGATACTTGATAGCAGTGGACCATAGTATTACTGCTACTGCTAGTAATCCTAATAAAAATAACAGCAGAACATGTGATACAGAAAAGCCGGTTGAAGAAACTCTCTAAGACTTGTTTTGGAGTTTTAGAAAGCAGGCATTCTTTATTGCAGTGCTGGATGCACAGAGGGTAATTCCACCTAGTGTGCATGTCACAGCTTCAGCACAAACAGGTTATATGGGGTAACAATTACATATTAATCAGATTAGTATACCTAGACATAAACATTATTGTAACTGATTATCATAGTACTGCCTACATCCGATCATGTGCAATGAAGGATCCTTTTGAGTCAAAGGGCTGCTTTTGCGACCACCGACCCATTTGAAGTTCTTGTTGGCTGTCCTTGAAGTCTTTATTCTTGTCCTTGTTCTTTGATCTTGAAGCTTAACGCAGCTTCAATCACATGTGGTCAGTTTCAACATTGTTCTCATCTAGTGTACAGGAACATCTAGTCATAAGAGCAAAGAACTGCAAAACTTATGAGTAAGTACCTCTACTAGTTAATTGCTTGGCTATACTTTTGTCTATTGTTTCAATCATGGTGTTAGTATAAGATTTCTAATAATTATTTACCAAATCTCACTTTTACAGTCACCTAGCAGCAAACCAGTTTCCACAGCTGGTACAAAACATTAAAACCATCAAAATATTTAGACATACCATAGAGAATGTATGGAAATACGCTATCACATGAACAAAAAGGGAAAACAAATTCTGAAAATCTGATGCTTCTATGAACAGCATCAATAAAGAGATCAAGTTAAACTATGACAGAGACAGAAAGACAAATGTAATTAACCCACACTGCAACTTTACAAATAAGCAAAAGGAAGGCATGGCATGTGGGTTGTCCTGAGATATTTGTCCTCATATTCCAAAACCACTTATGGGCAAGCTAAATTTCTTTTTGCCTGAATAATTAACTCTTACTATTTATTTTGAGGGTTGCTGAGGCACTCTGGCCAAAACTGAAAAAGCAGTCAGAACTGACCAGCTGACGATCTTTTACAATAGGTCCTTTTGTGCTGTTCCACTGTGTAAGAGAGGCTGCAAGGAAAAGGGAAACAGCCCAGAGAGAATAAGAACCAGATTTATGAAAGAAATAATATGTTGGACAGAAGTTAGAAAAAGTCTCCAAGAATTATGTCTGGGGAAATAAGTGGAATTAGAGAGAGTGAAAAAAGGAGTATGTCCTGGCCAGATCATTACCTCTAGCTTAGCAAGGCAGAAAAGATTAAATACTTACAGATCTGGGAAAAGGGAAAAGAAAGGAGGAACTAAGATGTTATCCTGACAGCACCCTTCCTCCAGCTATGTGATAATCAGTGAGACCAAGCAGGCAATCATTTAGTGCTACAAAGAGACAATTATCTCTCTGTGGCATTTGGCCAAGCCACACTAACTCATCGCAGGCTCGATCAGACTTTCTCTAGAAGCCCACATCTTTTATTATTTCAAGTAAGACAGAAAGCCATGTACCCATTTTAGGTGGGTTCTATGCTATGGAGACAAAGAGACAAACAAATGGAGTTTATGGACCCTGAGGAACCATAAAGAAAAATATCAGATTTAAGCTGAAGGATAATCCAAAGGGTATAATCCAAAAGATTGACTGGGCTGTGACAATGCATAGAGAAAAGGGAAACAAAAATTAAAATACTGTTGCAAGAGAAGGAATGAGAAAAGAAGGAAGAAAGAATGAGGTGAAACAGACATTGGAAGTGCAATGTGAAAAAGTCTTTGTAGAGCGAGATGGGGAGGGGGGAAGAGAGAGAGAGAGTCAAGGAGATAGGGAGGAGATGGGACGAATAGGGAAAAATTACACACCATATGAATTTTTGCAGTTTCCATTCATCTTTGTATTCTAATTGCTCCTTTTGCACTGATCTGACTAAATGACATACCGAAAACCTTTTGAAGGATGTCTGAGGAAGTGTGGCTCTATGTGCTGCCTTCATTGGGCTTGGGCCTCCCCAGTCAGTTGCTAAAGCTCTTTTGACAATTTTAGAGAGACTGGAGACTAAATGCTCTTGGGGGGTGGGGGAGGGGAAGACACTTAATTTTCAGGCCTGAATAGGAGACAGAAATCTTTCAACTACCTAAATGGGTTGCAAATTTCAATGTCTTTTTGCAGCTTAAACTTAGTAAAACTGTATGTGCATTAACAATTCTTTTTCTACTGTCTAATAGTCACAGCACAAAGACAGCGGGTGCTTGCAAAAATATGTTCTGCTGGATTGACTTTGATAGAGACGCAGAGTCTTTGCCATTAGCCAAAACTCAAGTCTTAATAGCAAGGAAGAAAAAGTTTAGTTTGTCAGCAGGGAAAAGAGGCAAAGAGATGCAAGAATGACTTCCTTCAACCTCTACCACCACTGTCTTGTTAAACACTGTCCTGATCCAGTGTTGGGGAAGGTTTCGATATGATCCCAAGAGCGAGATTAAGACACAAACGAGGTCAAATGCTGTACACCCAAGAGTTTTTATTATCAAAAGTATCAAAAGTAGAAAATAGTAGCAATAGGATAGAATGGAAGGCAGAAATCAAGCAAGCAGTTAGGATAGAGTTGCAAGGATAGTCACCACCATGGATTCAGCAGCATCCCATTGGTCCTCAGTCCTCAATTCTTCCATGGCGGGTGCACCCGCTGGATCCTGTGTCAGAGGTAGGAATACAACAATTAGTCTCCCAGTTTTGGGGTCAATCTACAGGGGATATAAGGTGCAAACTTCAGAAATTACGCCCTACAGAGAGTAGGAATTTAGAAATATTGTTGGATGAAGCATGGAGAGTATTTAGTAACAGAGAGGAAGGATATAGGCAAGGGCAAAGGAAATTAATGGCTGTTATCCAGGAAGAAAGAGGAAGAGGGCCTAGACGAGACTTGCCCCAACTGGGTGAGGATCAATGCGCTTTGTGTAAGAAATTTGGTCATTGGAAAAAGGAATGCCCAAGGAACAAGGAGGATCAGAGGGCTCAAACAGGAAGAACGGTAGCCCATGTGAAGGGAGATTGACGGGAACCTGGGGAGTCTACCCTAGCGGATCCACTGGTTATAATTAAGCTAGGGAAAACACAACAAGAGGTAGAATTTTTGGTAGATACAGAAGCAACATACTCGGTTCTGAATCCAGCTTTGATGCCCCTGGGAGATGATTATGTCATGGTGAAAGGAGCGACTGGCCAAAGTGAAAAGGCATATTTTTGTAAACCTTTAGAATACAAATTAGGAAAACAGTGGGGCATTCATAAATTTTTATATATGCCCAACTCCCCAAAGGCACTTTTGGGAAGGGACTTGTTGGAACTATTGGGAGCAAAAACTGTATTCAAAAAGGGAGAAATTACTCTGGAGGTAAAAGATCAGCAATATATTCAAATATTGAGCCTAACCTTAACCAGTCTCCCCCTAGAAGGAAGCATTAACGAGGACATCTTAAACTAAGTGTACCCAGGGGTATGGGCTACCGATGCACCTGGAAGAGCAAAAAGTGCTCCACCTGTTGAAGTTAGGATCAAGGAAGGCCGAAAGCCAGTAAGAATTAAACAATATCCCCTAAAGAAGGAAGACAGAGAAGGAATCTGGCCAGTGATAGAAAAATTTTTGCAGTTGGGATTATTTAAAGAGTGTGAGTCTGAATTCAATACCCCTGTATTACCTGTTCGGAAGCCCGATGGGTCATATCGGGTGGTCCAAGACTTACGGGCAGTGAATAATATAACTGAAGATCTTTACGCAGTAGTGGTGAACCCATATACCCTGTTGACCGTATTAACACCTGAACTGACTTGTTTTACTGTTTTAGATTTGAAGGATGCTTTATTTTGCCTCCCTCTCCATGAATCCAGCCAAAAATTATTTGCATTTGAATGGGAAAACCCCAAGAGTGGTCGAAAGACCCAGCTCACTTAGACGGTGTTGCCACAAGGATTTAAGAATAGTCCTACCATTTTTGGCAATCAGCTTGCGAAAGACTTAGAATCCTGGGAAGCCCTGTCTGAGGAGCGGAAGCTGTTGCAGTATGTGGATGATATCCTGATCGCCACCAAAACAGAGAAAGATTGTATGACATGGACGGTGAGTCTGTTGAATTTCCTGGGACTCCAGGGGTACCAGGTATCCAAGAAAAAGGCACAGGTAATGCAACGCAAAGTTAATTATTTGGGCTATGAAATTAGCGCGGGACAAAGAACTTTGGGACAGGCCCGTAAAGAGGCAATATGTCAAACTCGGAGACCTCAGGCAGTAAAAGAGTTACGGACTTTTCTGGGGATGACGGGGTGGTGCCGATTGTGGATCTATAATTATGGATTGCTTGTTAAACCATTGTATGCATTGACAGCCACTGAGCAGAGACACCTTGAATGGAACAAAGAGACCGAACGAGCCTTTGAGCTACTGAAAAAGGCTTTGATGTTGGCCCCGGCCTTAGGACTCCCAGATGTGAGTAAGCCGTTTCTTCTTTACTCCCACGAGAAGCAGGGCATTGCCCTGGGAATATTAGCACAAAACCTGGGTCCATATCAACGGGCAGTTGCCTACCTCTCTAAGCAGTTAGACACAACTGCAAAAGGTTGGCCTGGATGCCTGCGGGCGGTTGCGGCTGTGATACTGAATATACAAGAAGCCCAAAAGTTTACTCTGTGCCAGAAAATGACTGTTCTGGTGTCTCACACAGTATCAGCAGTACTGGAAGCAAAAGGTGGACATTGGCTCTCTCCACAAAGATTCCTGAGATATCAAGCTATATTGGTAGAGCAGGATGACGTGGAGATTGTAGTCACTAACATTGTCAGCCCAGCTTCTTTTCTCAGCAGGAACACAGGAGAACCAGTACATCATGACTGTTTGGAAATCATCAAAGCAACATACACCAGTCACCCAGACCTGAAAGACAGCCCCATGGAGAACGGGGAAACTTGGTTCACAGACGGAAGCAGTTACGTCCTAAATGGTAATCGACATGCGGGATACGCCGTCACCACCAGCCAAGAGGTAATAGAATCAGGGGCTTTGCCCATGAACACCTCCGCACAGAAGGCAGAAATAATTGCTCTTACCCGCACCCTGGAATTGGCCCAGAGCAAAGTTGTGAACATTTATACAGACTCAAAATATTCCTTTGGAGTTGTACACGCACATGGAGCAATTTGGAAGGAGAGAGGACTATTGAGTTCTCAAGGGAAAAATATCAAACACGCAGAAGAAATTCTGAAGTTACTGGAAGCTGTCCACCTCCCTAAGAAAGTAGCAATTATGCATATTAAGGCATACCAGAAAGTGAGCTCAGATTTGGAAAAACGGAATGCACTGGCAGACAGAGAGGCAAAACAAGTAGCCAAAACAAAGGTAAAAACAGAAGAGGCCTTAATTCCTGATAGGCAGATTTCCCTAGAAGGTAAGCCAGAATACACCAAGGAAGATCAGAAGCTCATTACAGATTTAGAAGGGTCATATAATGAAGAGAGGTGGGCTCATACCCCACAGGGAAAGCTAATCATTCCCTCTTGCTTATATGGCATTTGGTATGGGAGGAACATAGGAAAAGGCATTGGGGAACAGAGGCTCTGTATAATCATTTGATAAGAGAAATTGTGGCTAGAAATTTATACACCACAGTGAGACAGGTGACACAACAGTGTGATCTTTGCCTCCAGACTAATCCTAAGAATACTGCCAACCCGGAAATGGGCCAGATTGGAAAAGGCAATGGGCCTAGACAACAATGGCAAATTGATTTTACAGAACTTCCAAGAAAAGGGGGGTATCGATATTTATTGGTATTAACTGATACCTTTTCAGGTTGGCCAGAAGCATTCCCAACAAGAACAGCTAAAGCTCGGGAGGTAACTAAAATATTGGTACAAGAGATAATACCACGTTTTGGGGTTTCAACAACCATATCCTCTGACAGAGGACCACATTTTGTCTCAAAAATAGTACAACAAATTAGACGCCATTTGGGTATAGATTGGCAGCTTCATACTCCATATCACCCCCAGTCAAGTGGTCAAGTGGAAAAAATGAACCACTTAATCAAACAGCAAATTGTGAAATTAGAACAAGAAGCAAATTTGACATGGCCTCAGTCTCTCCCTTTAGCCCTTCTGCATACACGAACAAGACCAAGGGCGAAAGAAGGACTGAGCCCCTTTGAAATTCTGTATGGACAACCCTATGGGATACAAAGAGGGGTGCCTGTACAAGTGGGGGATGAAATTATGACTTCTTACATGGCAGCATTAGGTAAGCAACTTAATAAAATCAGGAAGCATGTGGTAGGGACTCAAGGGAGAGGTTTGGATGGGCCTGCACATAATATACAACCAGGAGATTATGTGTATATAAAGTCTCTTACAGAAAAAAAAACCTCTGGGGCCACAGTGGGAAGGACCATTTCAAGTATTACTTACCTCCTTCACCGTGATTAGGATCAAGGAACAGAGCGCCTGGATCCATCACACTAGGGTGAAGAAGGCACCCAAAGGACAATGGACTTCACAAGAAAAGGGACCTTTGAAGCTCAAATTTGTGAGACATTGATTGTCATGCTCCTGAGTTGGACTTTGTCCAAGGGGTAGGCTTGGGATCGAAATACTTATTTAAATATGACAGAGAGTATCTCGAAAGTACTAAATTTATCAGATTGTTGGGTTTGTAATCCCCTTCCTCGGGGGAACATGGACCTCCCCTTTTTAGGAATCCCAACCACAAATTGGCCAGACAGGAATGGATCATGCCTTCATGGAAAGGGGAATACCCATCGGGGACCTAGCTTTGATCTGGAGGTACCCGATGACCCTAAAGAGGTATTAATTACTGGCCGTTGCTTAAATATTACTGATAATATTTGGGGAGACATGGATAATTGTAGCCTTGCGGAAAATCTGGGAAATTTTGATAAAGGAAAATTAGAACATCTTGGACTGAACTTAGCTATCAGTTTCTATTATATCCGGAAACCAAAGAGGGGGCCAGGAAAGAAGGGGCGAGAACAAGACAGAAGGGAGCCGCATCTCGGTCCAAGATGCAACATAGGGCCCGGATACTGGTGGCTCTGTGGGTATGGCAGGGCCAGAAAGAGTTTACCCCAGAACTGGAAGGGACACTGTGTTTGGGGGTACCTTGCACCTCAGACCAGTATATTCAAGGGAGCTTCGCCTCCCCGAGGGTTTTTGAGAACACCTTGGCTCCGTGTAAAACGGACTGAAAACCCACTAATTATTCAAGGTACTGAGTACCATAGTTTTGTCGGATGGTTAATCCCCTCTTTAGGGGTAAGCGAGTTGGAAAATGCTATCGTGAATATATCTGCTACATTAGAGGTTATAGAAAATGCTACAATTGATGCAATTCGAGGGCTGCAACTGGAAATACAATCCCTAAGTAAAGTAGTACTCCAAAATAGAATGGGATTGGACATGCTTTTAGCAAAAGAAGGGGGCTTATGTGTAGTTATAAACCAAACTTGCTGTACCTATATCAATCAAAACCAATGAATTGAAACAGATCTTGAAGAGATACGGGAAAAGACTAAAATACTACATGAAGCTTCCCAAGATGACACTTCTTGGGGCTTGACAGGCATATTAGAAAAATTAACCTCCTGGTTGCCAAATTTGGCATGGTTGAAGCAATTGTTTGTCACTATAATAATCATCATTCTCTTGTCTGTGGTCCTTTGCATAGTGGTTCGATGTGGCTTTTTGTGCTGTAAGAGTACAGGAGATTCTTACAGTGAATGGAAAAAGAATCAGTTACGATGAAAACTTGAGACCAACAAATACTTTGAGAGGATGCTAGATAGGGAAAAAATGTATTAGAAATACTAGGATTAGATATAGTAAAAGAATTTACTATTTTCTAGAAAAGGGGGGACTGAGACAAGGGGAGTCAAAAGAATCTCAGTAGACATAATAAAGGGGGATGAAAGATGATGTTTAGTGCTTACATTGTTGAAATTAGCTGTGGCAGAGACAGTCCTTGATAAGAAGAGCTGGCCCCAAGAACTAGCCAATGAGGTAGAGACAGTTCCTGATAAGAAGCAGGAGCTGGCCCCAAGAGCCAGCCAAGACTGGTCTTGCGGCTTGGGTAAATACCAAGAAACCACTGACCCTGCGCAAGAAGAAAGGTTATTAGCAGTGACGAAGAAGAGTCATCTTCATCTCTGTGACCACCAGAAGACCACCATAAAGAGGCACTGTGCAAGCACAGTTGAGAGGAGACTATGGAAATGACCTCTCGGAGCTAATTTTAATATGAAGCGGGGATAGGTCATGCATATGTATAGGCGTATTGTGAATATGTAACACTTGACTGTATAAACTTGAGGCGAACTGCCGAGTCGGGCATGCACGACTGTGGTGGGACTACCCCCCGTGCTGCCCAGCGCTGAATGAACATACCTACTTTACAATCTCACTGATTGTGGAGTCTGTTTTCCGCACGTCAGATACATAAACCTAAAGCATGACTGAGTAAAAAGTGTTGAGCAAATTTCAGACCTCTACATGGGAACATGGAGCACAGAAGAAGGCTGTGACTGAATGAGTTACTGGGACATCTAGAAGGTCACTATGAGTAAGATATTGACAGGCCTTTAGATGGATGGTTACAGAATAATGGGCTCTCTAGTAGTTTTATAATGTTATACGATATGAACATCCTACAACGGCTGCAAGCACAGATGCTTCTTGTCATGTGCCAAGCATCATTAAGGGAGCAAACTGGAGGTAACTCCTCCAACTCTTCACTACCCTACCGAATTGTCTCTTTTTGCCAACAGAGCATGGCTGCACTGCCAGAGGCAATGTCATGCAGAGACACATGAGGAAGGCTGAGAAACACAATAGAGTAGCCCAGGTACAAAACCACCCTAGTGAAAACAGGCACAGTCTCAGTGATTCCATGCTAAAGCCAATCTAGGCACTGAATAAACAGTACAGTAACACATTATAGAAATCAAAGACACTATTTTTGCTGAAAGGATGAATGACATCATCCAGGAAGACTGAAGGATTAGCATGCATCTACTTAAGAAGAACAATAGATGATAAAAATAGGAAAGGTGTGAAACAAGCTATTTGGGAAATATTTACATTACTTTTTGCTTTAGTAGTTTATGTAATAAAATCCTGATGGGGTGTAAGCAGGGAGGTTAAGATGTTTCGGGGCGGGGGGGTCCTCTTAAAAATATCAAGTATATTCATCATTGTTGTTGGCTTCTTTTTTTTTGCCTGGAGATCTCTGTGGATGGCTGGAGAATAACTGGGTCTGTTAAATTACAACTTACATGATACCAAAACCTGAGCAACTGAAAATTGAAAAGTTCCAAGTTTTTAGACTTGGAATATGATAAATCAGTCTTGTAAGCATCTAGCAAACTCAAAAACCCCCACATTTATTTCTGAAATTTCCCACCCTACAGTCTTTTACAGTAGGCCTGGAAAAGGATCCATTAATTTCTTCCTTCAGTCTTACAAACTGTTTTCTTCAAATAAACCCAAAACTTGATATGAACAAAAAAAAAGCCAGAACAAAGTTTACAGGCTACCATTAGTTGCCAAAATCAAGGTAAATAGAAAAAGACACAAAAGTAAATTAAACTTTTTTCAGGCAAAACTAGAAGATACTATTCAGGTTAACAAGTGTATAACCAATCACCTGACAATAGGTTAATAAAACTGGAAATTAGTAAGTTCACCAACAAAGACATGACAGCTGTGAAGAAATAATACCAAAACAATAGAAAATTACCGGTGAAGGGAATTACAGATTCTTCATCACATAGAAGTGGGCACTGCCAGAAAATGCAATAGTGTGTAAGAATATATTCTGTGCAAATATAATAATTCAAAACACTATTGTCTCTTGTAACATTGGATTAGAAAGTTGGATTAGAAAAATCAAGGGCTTAAACAGAAGAAGTATCCATCTTAGAAAAAGAGATTCCTGGCAGACTTTGACTACATGAGTCACAATCCTGAAAATCCTCGCTATTCACTTACTACCTTCCACAGAACCAGCTTAATTCAGGGAACATCAATGCTTCCCTGTGGACCTGAAAGTGCAGTTTCCATGCATGCATAGAAGTGCCCCTTGTACTACTCTTGAGCAGCTTAGCACAAAGCTTATCACCACCAGGGATACAAAAGCCAAGCACTCCACAACTTACAGTCCCTAAAAATGCCTCATGAACACCAACAACCTCAGGTAAGCTAGAAGATGCACTTGCTGCTTACCAATTTGTTTTGTAATGGCAATGGTCATCCAAGTGCTTAATGGTCAGAGCACTTGAGCAGGAGAACCACATTCAGCTGCTCTTTGAAGATTCCCATCAGCCAGGAGAGCCCATTCATCAGTGGTCAACAGGCTATTTTGTACAGAGACACATCCCACCCATCACATCTGAAGCTCTGCAGACCAGGCTCACCAAAACACAGCACTCAAGTTAAGGTTGCCCTGAGAGGAAGACCACTGCAAAAATTACACTTACTCTTCTCCTATCCTTGTGGTCCAAGAAATCTTTATTTTCTGTACTGAGGCACAACACCAATAAAAAGTATAGAAAGTTATTCCTATGATTGCACTTCTAGGGAGGCATCTGAATTTGAATTTCTCCTAGGCAAGGAGAGGAACTGAGATGTCATTTCTCACATTCTGCATTTATGCTCTATTCATCAAGTTGTGATCCTTCATGAGTATTCGATAACAGCACCATCAGGCACACCTTGAAAGACAAAAAGTGAACAAAAGTGCTCACTGACTTGGGAGACAGAAAAAAGAGAAAGGGGTCCAGAGTTTCAAAAGACAGTTTGATACACTAGCTTTATCTTGGACTGAAATTTTAAGCAAGTCACCTGTAGGGTGGGATTTATGAGCCATGCTATTTGTCTGTGTGTCTGGGGCAGGTGAGCCACTAGATTTTGTTGGCTCTTTCTTAGCATACTAGTTAGGTTTTTGTTGTGAAGTGTTTCACTCTTTTCCATGTGTGGCCCAGGTGACTCACTAAATGGTTTTGAGTTATTTTATGAAACCAAGCACCTAGGTGCCTAAGTCATTTGTTGGTAATGAGTAAAGGGAAGTATCATGGACCTAGCACAAGTGCCTCTAGAAGGTAACATTTTAGTGTCTGAAGAACTACGGAAGTGATCACATTTCTTAAACCTTTGTCATATGGGAATAGATATTTCCAGGAGCCTGAGAAGAATTACCTTACCCCATCAAAAAAAAAGGTGCCATGTTCATTTCTCCAGGCTAAGTGGACTCCTCTGTGCTTATTAAAACTTGCTGAACACTCTATATAGGTATTCCAGATCTGTCTTTGGTATTTTACTTTCTAAGGAGACATTACTTTCCTCATTTTGATTTCAGACAAACCATATCCTGAAGATAAAAACAACAGAAGGAAGTTTGTTTTGCAAGAGAAGCAGAACAAGTCAAAAATTACTTTTCAGTATGACTGAATCAATAAAATTGTCATATAATTGTCCAACTTAAAGCCTAGCTGGTTTTGTTATGTTTTCTACTACTTGCACTGCAGTCCAATAAAGTGGAGGTGTTACAAGTAGCAGCACAGAAATTATTCACAAGTCAAAAACTATGCAAAAGGAGAAAAGAAATTACACAGTCACTAAATATTTTGCTAAGACTATTTCTTCTCTTTTTGAGAAAGCAGAACTAACACCATTCCTTAAAAACTGTCTTGCAACCAATACATTTCCAAGACAATTGAAGAAAAGTCCCTTTAAGATACTGTTATTTCAGTTCCCTCACTCTGATTGTGATATATATTATTGTATGGTTCAGTGGAAGGTCTTTAGAGAACATAAAACCTCTGATTCAATATCCTTGTCTCAACCATCTCTGTATGTATAAAATCAATAACTAAACTACAAAAGGTTCCAGAAACAAGCAAATAAACTAATTATAGTGCTTCAGCTTTAATTAGCACTAAGTATTTTCCAAACACCACCACAATTTATCACTGTTGACCTAGCAGTAGCCCCCTTAAGTTCAGGAGTTTGCCTTGTGTAGATTATGCAGAATCAGAGCCAAGGACAAAGGCATTCATTCATTCTGCTGGACATCTCCACCTATAAGATATTTGGGGTTTTATGTCATACTAGTAAATCTTAATGTTTAGTCCACTGGGCCTTTGTCTCAAATTGCTGGATAATACTTAAGTTACACAACATGTAATTGTAACTACTCTCAAAGGACAAAGCAGGCATTTTCAGGAACCTGAGGTGACTAACATATCAGTGCAAAGGAGAATGTGTTATAAGGAAAATAGTCAGCCTTGGGAAAGCTAGAAGAGATGCATTTCTCCCATATTCTGTGTTGGCTTTACTATATATATGAGAACAAACACCAGTGAGGGAACAAGAGGCAAAGATAAATTGTGCCATACTAGCTTGGTTTTCCACCTTCCTGCACCTTGATGTGTACAGATGGAGTGCACATTGGGTGCACAGGCAGCATGATTGATTCCACAATGCCCTCAGGCCAAGGAGGCGAAAGCACAAGGTTGTGTAGCTGAAGGAAGATGGGAAGAGGCTTTAGTGAATAGCTGCATACAGACATCTTATTTAATTCCTCAGATCACAACAGTGTGACAGCATAATCTAACCAGTTATTGCTGTGCAACTTAGATCCAAAACACATCCAGATGAGAATTTTCCACATATGTAATAGTTTAAGCCCATTTTGCATGACTCCAAATGGAAGAGTAAAGTGGGAAACAGAGGAGGTTTATATCCCCTCACATTCCTGCAGGTATGTTAAAAATAAATGGAGGAATCGAAACTCAGCAGTTACCTCTGCAAATAGAGCCCTGTGTCAATGGTACAGAGCCCAGAAGCGTTGCCTTTATTCATCTGAGCTCTTGCACTGAGCCAGTGAATGCCTACAGTAAGGAAGCATTTGTGTCTGGAGACACTGTGTGTGCATAGCTGTAATGCTGTGTGTAGACCATGTCACAGAAACACATAATTAGAGGCTGCCATTTTAGGCCCTGGCAAAACATTTTCATAAGCCTAGCACTAAGATCTGCCACGAGAGGTTCTGACCAAAAAAGAAAATTCAATCTAAGGAAATGATGGTTTGTAAATGATTGGTATCCACAAACATTTATATATACAGCAATATACAGCAAGATTTTGACACATCTCTGCTATCTCTGCTGCTAGAATCCAATCCTCTGCTTATGAATCCAAGCTTCTTAGATCAACAGCTAAAGATCCCAGGCCCCAAGCAGCCCAGCCCAGGACACCTCAGTATCTACAGCTCTGCTCCATCATAATCCTAACATCCCAGCAGCACTGGGAACGCCAGTCTGAGCCTGGGTTTCAGAGCTTCCCACCTCCTTCCCCTACAGGTGGAAGCAAGGCAATCTTTAAAGCCATAGACATATTTCCTACCTTTCCCCAGGAAAATCAGAAGATGAAGATTTTCAAAATCAAAACTTTCTTCAACTTCGTGCTTGCAGAGCAGATTCCAGATGCTGTGCTGTCCTGAAGCACAATGTAAGCATTTTCAGTGTGTCAGAATTTCCCCAGCACAAAAATGCTGAATTTTTTGTTGCTCTCCTGGAAACTCACCTTCAGATCAGATGCATTTTTCAGTTGAAACAAGCATACGTTTTTGTAAATACACAGCTTCCTTGTTCAGTTGGGGTAGTGGAAAACAGCTTATGTGCATATATTCTGTGTCAAAATCAACAACATACTTTTTCTGAATACTGTTTTAAAATAATTAATCCAAAGCTTTTCTCTTAATATTAATGAACACTATCTACTTAAATACCCTGTAAAGAGAAGAGAGAATGGACACTATCAGTGCATGAACAGTCAGCAAGTGTTACAAATTGCAGAAGCCCTGAGGGAAATTCATGTTCTAAACAAGTCAGTGTGTGATTGAAAGTGACACATCAGGGAAGCATATTCCATTCCATTTAAATGATTGTCTTTCTTTAGGCTTTTATGTTGTTTATGATGGATTATATTTTGTTTGCCAGAGATTCTGTGTTTTCATTGTTAGCAAGTGTGCATCTGCTGCTTCAGCACTCCAAGGTACCAGCTTCAATTAGCGTAATATTCTCATTACATTAAGATGTTTATAATGTCTACCATGCAAATACAACAGGGGAAGAGGATAATATAGGTCAGTTTGAGTATCTCAGTTAAATCAAAGGTATGGCCTTTTAAAAGGCAAACAATGCTTTTATTAACACAAATATTACACATATCAAAGTCCCCTGTGTCTTTGGTTATGGCAGGGGCTAGGTACCAGGGGTAAAATAGAATGTATCTATTCTGCTAAATTTGGTACCAGACTGCTATTAAGAAGGAGATAACAACTTGAAACAAAGGCAGGTTCCATCTTCCCAGTTTTGGAGCTACTAGCATTTTTTTGCAGTATTAGTCTTGAACAGGGCTCATGAGAAATCCAGCAGTGTCATGCCTTGCCCATGTATGGGTTTGTGTTTATGGAAGATCTTTTTGCCCCTCTTTTATTCTAGGTCTTTGCTAGATTTTACTAGTTGTTGAAATAATAGATAGTCCCCAAATTGCCCACTAAAATCTGCCTCTAGTCTGTGCAACCCCCAGCTGGGCTTAATGTTATCCTTACTCAGCTTCCCACTCTTTCCACTGCTCCCCTTTCTTTCTTCCTTCCTCATGACACCCACACAGCCTCAGACTCAAAGGACACCATCCCTAAACAAGTAGGAAATAGACAACAAACACCCACTCATCGCCCCTGAATGTTTCCTCCGGACTCATTGACATTCCAACTATCTGCGTTCAGTGTCTCCACATACTGATTTAGCAAAAAAGAAACACTGCTTATAAGTGAGCTGCAAGTAAGCTCACTCTGTACAGATTGTTCTTTGAAGTCTGCACGTTAAAACCTCAAACCCTGAATGAGTGTACCACAGATGTATCAAAACAGTTCATCCAATTTACTACCCTCATGGAAAGGTTCCTTACATCTATGTGTTTTACTTCCTCAAAATGAGGTTGAACACATACACATGCACACATTTCACAATGATATCTCAAGTTCACATATAATCACTTATTACAATCTTTCCCATGAAATGGTGGAAACAATCCTGGAATTATATATGCACTACTATTAATATCATTAACAGTACTAGTACAGCTAGTACTAGTACAGCTGTCAGTACACAGGGTACATGTAGCTTCACAGTTTACTAAACTGCATTATCAAAGAAACCTTGCAGAGAAACTGCAAGCAAAGCTAAACTTAGGAAGAGAGCATAACCTGAAATTTACATTTTATGCATTTGCAGCTGATATGGGTAAGTTCAGAAAAGAGGTAACCCTATCAATCTTCTGACTGACCAGACTACGATAAGGAGTCATATGCTTACTGCCCTTATAAAAGTTTTTTAATCTTTTTAAGCCAAAAAATACACATATATTTATTAATCATCCTATTTAACAATATTATATCATATAACCATCCCACAGTCAGCTAAGAAATACCTGTCCACAAGGCTGTTATTGTACATGTCCCCTACACTTCAAGTATTCATTATTGTTTTATCAATATGAGATTTTGATACTATTTTCATTTTTAGAAACCTAATATTATATCCTAAAAGACTCAACACAAAATTAATCTCTGGTATAATGTTACTGAACTGATTAGAAACACAGCAGGAAAGAATTTTGCCCCTATTCTTTCCTGAAGGTGATGTGAGCAACCATAGAGGTAGCCTGGTTAGAAGGGGAATATTACCGAGCAAAAGAAAATGTCTGCTGATAAATACTGACAGAGAAAGGCCTGCCAGCCTGGAACTGTGAGCCTGGGAACTAGGCATGGGAACCAGAAACATCCTTGAAAAGTGCAACTGGCCTCTTTGAAGTACAGCTGAGGTACTTAGAAACCACAGACAACCTGAGATACTACTGGTAAGTGCAAAAACAAGGGACTGTGATGGCAAGTTACCACCTGAAAAGGTGGAAAACAGTCTGGAAAAATAAAATTGCTCTGAAAGAACAGGAAATATCATCATCTATTGGCTGTTACAGGTGAAAAATAGAAACTAACATCATCAATTGGCTGCTGGAAATAGAATGTCCTACGTCCTCTTATGTCCCTATGTTATAAAAAGGACTTAATTTTTATCCAGAAATGAAGTCTTTCTATCAGCATGGGAGAACTTCCCATGCTGCACATACTTTTTCCTAAGCAGGTTGAATTCCACATGAACTTTCTACAAGATCTTGTACTCTCACCAGAGACACTTGGCTGACTCCAGACTCTGTGACATGGATCGTATTTGGAGACTGTGTCTGTTATTTTATTGATCTCCTTTCAGCTCCTTCTCTCACCTTGGGGTCAGTTCAGTTTGTCCTCCCACCTCTGGGATGGTTGGGTCCCCTTGTGAAATCTGTCTAATTCACTTGAGATACATATATATATCTATATCTCCATATAAGTAATCTATTGTAAGTATATCTGTTGTTATATTGTTGACAAGTTGCTTCACTAACAGTAAGTTTGTAGTGGTCTGTAATAGTATATACCTACTTGGTTGTTGCTGTTATTAGTTACTGCTATTATATTGATTAGGGCTATATGATCAATTACTGCTATTATTGATTGTTGCCATACCTTTGATTGATACTATATTGTTGGTTGCTGATGGTAACTTGTAGTAACAATTGATAGACAGACAGACAGACACATTCACTTTATTAATCATAGGTATACTTGCTAGTGGTGATTGTTGTGATAGTTTACTTGCCTGTGGTGATCCTTGTGGTATTTGTGGTAATCTGTAATAAAGTAGAGAAATTCAGAGGATAAAGCCTCCATGTGCTTGTGTATTATGGAATCCTATGAACCCACGGGCACAATCTCTGTATACCTACAGACTGGGTAACCCTTTAGGTTGTGACAAAAAGCCATTCATTATCTGATCTAATTTGCTAAACTACTTAAAATGGTTCAAAAAGAGAACGATTCTAAGTAGAGAATAGTAATCATTTTAATTTTATATCTTATTCAAACTGTTTGACAATTTCAAACATTTGCTAAATGAAGAATTGACAAATCAGTTCAAATAAAAATTAAGATAAACTTCTATTCATGGATTGCAAGAAAGTCAGTGATTTCTGTTCACATGAGCAAATGTTGCTAGAGCTCAGCTTGGAGGTGGTTAATATAAAACTGGTTTCCCATATAGTTAAACAAACCTGATGAGGACTATCTAAACACTCATCAAAACCACAGGAACTACCACTTTCTGCACGTAACCATCAGTCCTTTCCTAGACTATAGAGGACATAGTGGGTTACTCCAAAAATCAGATACCTCAAAGGTACCTGAAAGTTTAATATCCTTTTAAAACCATGGACTAAACCAAGAGGATCTTGCATATGGAAGCTTTATCCTCTAATTCAATCTGAGCAACTAGCTCTGCATAGCCACATGCATCTAAAATAAGAGTGGCATATGAGGCTGTTGAGGTAACGTTTTCTTTATAATGTCATTGCCTTCTTCCCCTGTGAGCAGAAATAAAAAAAAAAAAAGCAGCAGTGGCACATTTTGAAAGATTTTATTATATTCCATCAGCAACTATCCTTTTAATTTAACATTTTTTTGTTTAAATTGTTAATATTGATTTTTTTTATACACAAGCCAGTACAACAGTCACTTACGGAAGGCTTTGTCCATAATTGCAATGACTTCTCTACTGTACTAGAGAAGATGAATATTGATGTCACTGCATCAAGAATTTATAATGTAATAAAACACTGTGCTGAACAGCACAGAACTGTCATTGTTCGCCAGCCTCAGTTTGAACAATGCCTGTTAGAATAGTTAGGTGATTTTCTTACTAGTAAATGGTATTTTTGCCAGAGCAACATCAGTCTACAATCAGATGTAGTTTTCTCTTATGTCACATCTGAACAGGGACATGAATAATTCTCTGCAGAATACATTTTAGCTTTACAGCATGCTGTAGACTAATACACAACATAGTAAATCAGGAAATATGTGGAAACAGCCATTAAGCAACATGATTCTGGGATGCCCTGTACACTTTCTGAGGGACACAAGTGATAACTGTTCTCTGCTTTAATTATAATATTTGGTAGAGACAAATATCTGCATAGAAGTAGATTTTAAGAGAAGAACATTACTGTCCCTATATGGCAGCATGCTAGTTGCTTACCACAATACTGATGAAAAAGGTAAGCAGCAAACAGTAACTAAATCCTGCCATGTTATGAAGGGTCATCATTCAGCTATTCCAAGTTATAAAAAAAAAGAATCAACAGGTGTACAGACAGTTTTGCAGCTTCTTGATCAAATTATGTGAACCACCATTTGTGGATGGTGAAGAATGATATGGATATTAATCAGCTGCTCTTCAGGAAAACCATGGACAGAAAGGGAGGCGTACTCTAAAGAGATTTAGGGCAAAGCAGCATTCTCACAGAAAATGGGGAGCTGGACATGAGAGGCACAATGAAGAACCTCTATAATCAGGAGGCAGAGGCCAGAAAATGAGGCACATGTAAAAAAAGAGTCACAAGGAAGAGGGAGGACCTTACAATTTTCTCCTTCAGTCCAATTTCACGCAGGAAACAGAGGAAGACGAGTTTCAGATTTATTTACTAACAAAAAAAATGGAGCTCCTAAACTATAATTACAGGTCATGTTTTGAAGGAACCCCAGCATTTTTCATCTTCCAGCCTGAAAATGCTGGTTCCTCTCCTACACTTACTTTCTTTTCAGGGCTTGGGTAATTGGAGTCCAAGATTTTTAATATGAGATTATTTTTTTCCATGATTCGTGGTGACTGTAGCAGAAAACCCAAGGTTAGACATGCCTTGAACAGTGGAGTTTGTTCAGTAGAGAGGTAAAACAGCCAGTTGTTTTGGAAAAAAAATCTGGTATTCATGAATACCTTCATTCTGAATACTGTCTTCTTAAATATGGAATATTCTCCCTCATACCAGTGAAAATCATTCCACTAGTTTGACTTAAGCAATGTTCAGCCCGAGACTAACAGTAGGTTTATGGTCTTGTAATATGTTTCCAAACTTGTAATCACTAAAGAACACAAAAATTATGCTGTCCAAGCACTTCGTGCCCTAGAACATCCCAAATTATTAGGTCTTTCTAGTATTTTGTACAAGAGTACATAAATTAGGTGATTATTAGCAATTCCTACTGCTCTTCAGGTCTCCATCTCTCAATTTATTATTGTTGAACTCAAGGGCTGCATCAGCTCTGTCCTGCTACAGATCCACTGGGAGCACTCACATTTCTGACTGCCCATACCATCTCCTTTCTGGAGTGCTGTATGAATTTCCATGGGACATTCTCACCACAGCAAGTGGGAAGTGGCTTTATGGCTTTCTCAAGAGTTCATGTACGTGCTGTCTGAATGACTACTCTGAACTAATGCTTAAAATATAAAAAACATTTACATCAGAACATTACATTTCAAATGAATCACAACATCATTAATAGTACTACCAAGGGCTTTTAGGTTATGAAAACTTTTAGGATTATGAATTTTCACTTTAATTTGACACACAGGATTTTGTGGGATGGATGGCGGTTGTAAGAAAATCTTCACTGGTCAAGAAATTAATATTTTGGTCCAGCTGTACTCCTAAGTAATGCTGTCAAACCAATTTCCCTGCTGAAAAAAAAAAAAAAAAACGAAAAACAAACCACTATGCAGTACCATACATTTCCATACTGAATCTGAGTGAAAAAAAACCTAAATATTTCATTTTTCTTTTAAATAGGCTTCATGGACCTTATACCATACATCTTGTACTTTCCTAATAAGGAGAATACAGGGTTTAATATTAATTGTAAGATTTTGTCCTTCAGTAATATACTCTACCTGAAAAATGTATGTCAATACATTTAATGACTTATGTTAACAACTCTTATTAGATAATTACTTTCCATCATTATCATGATTGATTCCAACTCATCATTGAAACCTAATTTCTATTTTTTTCAATGAAAGCTAAAGGGCAAAATGGTTTCTTATCAGTCACCCTGATATTTATTGCTAACAATACAGACTGGAAAATTATGCAAATAATGAAAGAGGTATTTTCATGAATACCTAGAAAAAGCATTTTTACTGAAAAGTCATAGGTTTGCTTAATGGAAAACTGAGACATACAGGAGCTTCCTGCAATCTTATTCTTCTCATTAACAATTTGCATTTGTTTCATGAAAAATATTTTGCAAGTTAGGTAGCAAAGGTAAAATAAATGAGTCAGTATCTAATACTTAGTTGCAACTGCAAAGATCCTTTGTACAGGTCTCATTTCATTTACCTAACAAACAGGGTCTTATTTTCTTAATAGCTTGTCATGGAATCTTTTATCTTCTTTTTTAAAGGTCACGCACAAATAAAATTGTATGTTCTGTTACTCATCAGTACTCTTTTACAACATGAACAAATTCTTAAGTGCAACTAACTAACCATCTTTTTTCTTTGGAAAAATAAAATCTATTTTAGAGATTATTTTAAAAATTAACTACTGTTACTGCCTACTGTTACCTGAAATAGTTTGTCTTTTCAACATAAACAATGTTTATTCAGTGCTAAGTGTGATGGCATTTTGGCTGTTTCATAGCTAAGGAGCTGCAAATCTGCATCTGACAGCCTCTTTTTCCAGGGTAAAACACTGGGGAACCTCAGTCCATAGGATGTGCACAGACTAGACTGGCAGAATGCAGTCCTTCCAGACTTCATATGGAAAGAAGAATTTTCAGGGGAAAGGGGGTGCTGTGGGAAGGCTGTCACAAGGTGTGACAGAGTCTGGGTGGGTCTACTTTTTTCTAGAAATTTCCTCCATGGTAAGACACCAGGGTTGGTATTGTCTTTTTCAAGTTCCATAGAATAGCTGAATTTTATCTCACTGGATAGCTTCATATTTTCACAAACATTTTCATCTGGTTTCATAAGCAAAGGTGAAAGAAAGAAATCTTGTATTTAGCACAGACTCCCATGAGTTGAGACACAAGTCTCCATAAGGATTAAGGATGTGCTGAGAGGAGCTGTTATTCTCTAGTTCAGTATTTACTTTTCTACTTTCTGTCAAATGTCAGGAAGAGATTGAAATCTTTCAAAAAACTAAACTGAAATGATTTTAAATTCTTCACACAAAAAAAAGGGACATTGCAATTCTGAAGTCTTATCAAAGCATGACATGATAAAGTATGCATAGGGGAGGACCTACAGAATAATGCCTGGTACATTATCTTGTTCAATGATGGAAATAATTCCATTCCACAGTTAACGCTATATAGTTTTTTTATGCATTTTAGGATTTTAACTACACTGCAGGCAGTAAAAGTACATACTATCTTGTTCTTCCTCCAAATGCTTAGTAAAATAACAAATGTTCACAGATATTCTTGTTTCTAATTGGATTCCTTCTAGGCCACCTACACAGAAAAACACAATTGCTGGTGCCTGCAGCAGCCACATTTTTCTGTATTACATAAATAGCTCTGGGAGTTCAATAAAGAGCCAAATCGTACAACAGGTTTCACAAACAGGAGCCTTCATCTGATAAAGGTGAAAAGGTTAATCCCCCAATTTCCAAATTGTTTTTGCCTTTGAAACACTAAGAGAGGATCAGGGATTGAGATGGGGAAAGAAGGGAGGAGGCCAATTTTTGCCTTTTCTTTTGCAGTTATCTACGTATGGGCTCTAAAACATGTTAAATAAATGTAACAATACAAATTATAGATTATTATATGCAATACTCACAGTAAATAATATAACAGACAGTGAGTATAAAATGGACTGGAATGAAACACAAAATATATTGCTGCAGTAAAAAAATGTCCAGTCATACAGTGAAAAGGCTCTGAAATCAAAAGTCCTTTGATAGCATGATGTTGTTTGAACAGCTAAAATGGATTATGATTCCACTGGGTAGGTGTGTACTTTAGCATCCCACATTGTATTAAAGAAGATAAAAATTCAGGAAGCAACTGCCATCAAGAGAAAACCTTCAAATAGATTTTCTCTGCTGGTAAAATTACCACTTACATTTTCCACTTTACAAAGAACTACAAAGCTGTGGATTTGTGTTAGAATAGATTTTATTCATGCCAAGAGATAACTAGATAGCTAGATAAATAGATATTAGCAGACAAACACACAAATATTCTGTGTACATGCACATATGTCTTAGATGCAAGAAAGCTCAAAAAAAAGGCTACAGTGTGAGGCATCTAAAAGTTTATAAAAGTCAAAATTAAGGTTTTCTGTCAAATTGGCATCCTTCACTGTTTGCCGTGGGAAGTGGTGCTATCTGGAGGCGTATGCTGATTACCCTAGCACTTTAAAATCTCTCAGATCCCTGCTTGATATAGCTTCCTCAGATGCTTCATGTTAAATCAATCACCTGATTTGCAACCTGGAAGGACTAGTCTGAGCTAGTTCATGGCTTCTCAGAAATACAAACAAATTGAATTTTGCTAACCCTCCCAAAAGAGAAACAGGAAGCAGAGGGATAGAGGGGCACACAAAGGGGTGAGGGGAGCAGGGGAAAAGACAAGGGAAGAGATATTTTAGATTCAGTATTTACAGATCCTTCAGTGTCGTTCCTTGAGGAACACTTCTAGAAAGGAGTTACCTCCTTCCCAGTCAGTAGCACAAACTACCAGCCTGTATAATCACTAAGTGGAAGTAGCTGTAGTCAGCCTTGCTTACCAGGTCTTCCTATATGTACATGAACCAGCATGTGTATTTTGAGATTTTCTGTTATGCATAATTTCATCAATCATGGGCTTATTTTTCCAAATAAAAGGCAATGCCCTGATTTAAAAACAAATCCCACAAGAATTTTGCTTCCAAGCATGGAAGTGCTGGTTCTTCTCAGTGAAACACTTAAGATCTTTTTAAAGGGCAAATGTACTTTCCCCCTATTTACATTCTGGGAAATGAGCTAACCATGTAGTTGTATCTCTTACAGAAAAAAAAAAAATAGAACACCCAGCATGGGCATTTTCACTGTGAAATCTTCTAAGAAACCGAAAACAGGATCATAAAAAGAAAAGGGACAGGATTTAGATGCAGACCCTGCCTATATATGCCATGGAGGGGGAATTGCCCTGGCTTTATGTTGCTGCTCAATACCTGAGCAAAGGTTTTGCTCCAGGGAGTACCAAATTGGGGCTACATAAGGAACATCAGCGTCTCCGACATGCTGCACTGCACGATACTGCAGGGGAGATACACCAGGCTCCCACAGTCCGTGTCTTCTGCAGTCCTACTGCCTCATATCAGCACTGAGGAGGAAGGAGAGGGCAAGGATATTTCTTTCAGTCCACTGGCTTCAGTAGCGACTTGCTAGAGTTATGCTGCCAGCCTGCCTCTCACATTCATGGTCTGCAGTAAGGTACCATATTTGTGCATATACTTTCACTCACTGAGAATAAAAACCTCCTAAAAAAATCTGTCCTGACAACTGCAATTGTAACGGGTATCCTTAGCATCCAAGGCAGATTGGCTCCGTTAGGCCTAAGCAGTGAGGCCCCACAGACTCCTAGGATGCTACTTGCAATGACACTTCCTACCTTGGCTCTATCAGTCCACCCTTGCAAATGTCTCTTGTGCAGTTCTTTCCTCTGCTTTATTAAGCAGTGCAATACATTCTTTTCTGCATGCCCCTCTAAAATTCATCTTCTTGCTAATCTTTCCAACACAAAACTCCTGTCATATTCCCTTCTCTTTCACATGAGCATTGTTTCCCTCCAATTTTCATTCTTCTCTGCACCACCTAAGTAATCTTTTTGTGCAGTCTCTGATGACATACTGGACACATGCTGTCTCTCTAATGGGACCTCGGTCTCACACAGTGAACAAAGCAGAAAGACAGGGAGCATCCACAACCACAGGGAAAGGTCTGCTCATTCCATGGAGCCCAGGAGGGCTTGTGCACAAATTACTCTGTGGGATGTTGTATGCATCCACATACATAGGAAAAATCTGTGAAGTAGTTAGAGCAGGTTTAGGCAAGAAGACTCACCAAATAATTAAATTGTCAAACTCTTAACAGAGTTCTGATAAGTGCTTGTAAATTGATAATCCTCTAGCTAATCATTTGGTCAAATTTAAGCCACTTTCCTAGTGACAGTAAAAATTGTTGATCCCAAGAGATTCTCTTCCAAGTTTCAACCCTTCTTCGAAGCACAGATATGCTAGTGGTGCTTCATAAATAGCTGGGTTTTATATATATATATATATATATGGGGGGTGGGGGGGTGTTAAACTCATTTTGCTTTGCTGAAACATTCCAAAATTGTTTACACATGTCAAGTTGCAGGCAACATTCTGTCTCTGCATTACCTCTAGGTGAGACCCTGATAGCACTGCACCTGGCATACATTCCTTCAGTAGCACAAAAATTACAGTACTCTCTCATTAACTCAGTTAAGGAGCTGGTTACATTTTTAGTTTTTTTCAGAATTCTAATGTGAAGAATAGATTGGGAGAGGTTTGCCAGTCCATTAGTACTTTTTAACATCATGAATATGATCAAGGAAAAAAAATAATATCCTAAACAGTTGAAAATATGATGGAGATACAATTTATTTTCTAAATAAGGAAATTATTATGGAATTGGATGTTAGAAGTGGCTCATTCTTCCACTAGTACAACACTTTAGCATTTAATGTTGCTATTGCATTTACTCTGGATTTTGGCATACATAATAAGTTACTTGCTGTTGAACTGAGCTGGCTTTTAAAACCATCAAAACTATGTAAATTGCAATGCAATACAAGAAAAGTAGGAAAAATACAATGGAAAGGCTGTGAAAAGAAACTGACATGTGGTGCTCCTGCCATCTTGTGGCTCTTCTGCACAAAGTCATATGAACATTAACTCATTCATTTATATACTTAAACTAAGTTTCAGTATTAATTCTCCTAGTGCCTACCTGTGGCACAGATCTGCCAATAGTACTGTTCAGATATGGCATACCCATATGTTGAAATAAAAACACTATGTACCAGGAAAAATATCTGGAAAAAGAAAGATATTTTTACTTTGTAGACATCTTTTATTCCCCTCTGGGCTCCACTCATGTTTTCCCAGAGGAAAGAAAAATGCATTTTATTACATATATATAAATACAAGTATAATAAATATATACACATACCTATATATAAAAGTATTTTAATGGATTTTTCACCTGGAAATGCATACATTTATAAATATACATACATGCACACAAACACAGACACCATTCAAAATGTATGCATTTAAATATCTGTGATTTTAAATTGGGTCTGAAGACGTCAGTAGATAAAGTACATGATCAGCCTTACGTATTTCAGTTTCACTTCTTCCTGAGAGAATCAAGACATATGATTACTTGCCCCACAACTGCAGCTTCCAGGAGCTACCACATCAACTCAGACAATCTGACCTGAATTTAAACCATTCAACTCAATTCAACAAACCATCATGTTTCCGTTCAGATAGATTCAGTCTGAAATGAAATATTGAGGTTGTTTTCCCAATTGGAAAGCAAAACATTGCAGCAGAATTGAAAGTTAAGCACTGAAAATTTCAATTCTGCAGACTCTGTTTTGTTCCGTTCATCGCGGCCAAATATGGTTTGCATTAGAAAGCCTTAATCAGATCTAATCAAAATCCACTAGCCGATCCATCAGTATGAACAGAAACTGCTGGCTTTCTTCATTTCACCTTTGGAGCCCAAACACAGAAACTAGCAGTGTTTCTCTGTCCTGAGAACTTCAAACCTGACCATATATGATTAAGGCTTTCAGAGTTCATCTGCCACCAGTTCCATAGTGCTAGCACACCCTCTCCAAAACAAAGAAATTAGAGTGTGAGCAATGGGTGGTCAGGTTCTTGGGGCCCCAAGATGACTTCTTGAAAACAGGCTAGGATATGGGATTTTAACAGATTGTATCCTGAAAAGAAGGCACATGCAATTCCTACTGCAGAGGAGGAGTAAAGTGTTTACCATTCCATTCTGGCCATATACTATGACAATATATTAAATATGCTTAATTTTTATATGGACGGACTAACACATAAGAGCACTATAAACCACTCACCAGTAGCCCTCTTTCTGATGCATGAGGAAAACTAGACACTGCAAACTATAATTGGAGAGAAGAGATTGAATTTGCATCTTCAGGAAAGTATAACTGTTAATACCATCCAAGAATTTTTACCATGGTGAAGAAATCTCAGCTGTTCACTGAGGGAAAGTAGCTGCTGATTCACAGAAAATTGTTGGATGCCAAGTGGCACAAATAGTTAGCAATTGTAGTAATTTGTCATACACAGCTGGGATGAATGGTTAAGATGGAAATTGAGTAACCCATTTAACGACTCTGCACAGGAGTGCTTTACCATCAGTCAAAGCAGTCCCAGCACTTAAATTATTTGAAAATATGAATATATATTTGAATATATATAATATAATATATAATAATATATAATATATTATATATAATATATATTTGAATATATATATTCTTTGAAAAGAATCTCATTCCACCATCAGTGTAACAAAGCAGCTGCCTGGGACTGGAAGACTTTACTCACTTTTTAAAAAGCACTGTAACTGTGACTCAAAGGTGTGCTACCCCAGAAAAAAGTGACTGTGACACATGGTATCAGCAGTGCTTTGCACTAGGAAGTGATCAGTGTATGAATGCTTCTCAGTTTGGTCACTGAAAGCTTTATCGTAGACAGACAACCATGTTCACAATATTGTAACCCTCACTACCCACAGATGGTCATCACTGGATGTAAGTAAAAAAAATATTGATGAGTTTTAATTTGAAAGTTTGTCTTTCCCAGGAAAACAGTTTTTTTTCAGAATTATAGATTTATATATCTTGTAAAAGACCTCTGGAGGCCATCTGTCCAACACCCTGCTCAAGCAGGGTGAACTCAGAGCAGGTTGTTTAGCTGAATTATGAACACCTGCAAGGATGAAGATTTCACAGCCTCTTTAGGCCACCTGCTCCAGTATTTGAATATCCTTATTGCAGGAAAAAAAAACCCTAATATCTAATTGGAATTTCCTGTATTGCTGCTTGTGCCCTTTATCTCTCATACCTTCACTTTCAACTGCAAGAAGAGTCTGGGCCCATCCTCCTCATGAAGCAGCTGAAGGCAGCAATGAAAATCCCCCCATCTCCCCAGCCTTCTATCTCAACACAAAACAACCCAGCTCTCAGCTTCAGCTCATACACTACATGCTCCAGCCCACTCATTTCAATTGCCCTCCAGTGAGTTTTCTCCAGTATGCGCGCATCTTTCTTGTACTGCAGAAGCCCCAAACTAGACACAGTAGTCCAGCACAAATGCTGAACACAGGGGAATAATCATAGTCATTTCCCTCAACCTGCTGATTACACTTTTGCTAATACAGCCTGGGATATGGTTGGCCATTTTCTTGATTGCACTCTGCTCACTCATGTTCAACCTGTGTTTACCTGGACTCCTTTCTTACCAGTCAGGACCCAGCCTCAGGTCCAGGTTTCTGCACTCACCTTTGTTGAACTTCATGATGCCCCTGTCAGTCCATTTCCCCAGCCTGACAAGGCTCACTCTGGTTCCATCTACCCTATAGTCTACCTATCCAATCCATACTTCACTAGTTTGGCTACAAGGATACCATGGGTATACAGCAGATATTATTTGGTGTCTAATGATCCTGAAGTTGAGCAGAGTGTAAACAATTTTTGTGCAGCCTTTCTATCTCTGGAATATTAGTTCAGATAGGAATTATATCTTGAAACTTGATATTGATACTATAAACTATTCGTTGCATATGCTGAAGGAAAAATAACATGATTTTCAGACGGGTGCAGTTTTAAAGTTAGTTATTGCTCAAAAGTATTTAGATGGTTAGTATCGGACATCTTCAGGTATCTAAAGAATAACTCACCTAACATATTTGATAAGTAACAACAAGGTCAACTGAAGATGAGAGTTTTCAGGTGCTCTGAGAAACAGACTGATAATGATTTCCCCACTATAGAGTTATGTTTCCAGTCACTTTTATTTTTCTGGAGAATTTTTTTCTAACTGACAACTTCTGTCTCCTCTTGTCCTGTTTGTTCATAAATTATTGCAGAAAATCTGAACAATTTCAAGTGAGAGGTTGGTAAAAATGAACTAACTTCCTTGGTTATAACAAAATAATTACTTTTTACCTTTATTTGAATCAGATATGCTGGAGAAAAAAAGCTTTAACTATGAGTAAATACATCCTGTGGATGAGCTGGAATTGGATGAACTATGATAATTGAAAACTGAATGTATAATACATTACACAGTGTTAGATCTCAGGCTCCAACACTCTTCACTGGTAGATGACCAGGCCTAATTTTCAGAATGAAGGGTGGATATATGTGTTTATCTGTATTGCAATAGCATGTACCACAATTGCAACCACGCACCAGGATGCACCATCACCAGAATCCCATTGCATTAGTACCATATACACAAGACAAAGACCTTCTCTGCCTCAAATAACTAGCACTTAGGAGCAAGACAAAAGAAAACAGAGACAAGAATTAAACAATTTCTAAGACCTCTAAGCTGAAAAAAAAACCCAAAATTAATAACATATATTAAAACAGACTAGGTTCCCTATCAAAGAATCAAATTTCCAAGGTCAAGTTTCTTTGATACTAGATAGTAAGCTTGAAATCCACTAGCCAAATAAAAGTTTTAACACCACTGTAGTACCAGTCCACACAGAGAATGACTGTCAGTCTTATCAGTTCCTTTTAGCTTAAATGCCAGAAGTATGCGTTACTGATTTAAGAATAGCAACCCTGCTGACAGTTATGTGTTGCTATAGGGTCTAATTTCCTTTTCTTAGCTCCTTGTCCTGTGTTTTAAGACCTTGAAAATTATGCATAACTGGATATTTTTAAAGTGACTGCTGTAAAATTAATCACGCTAAAATTAAGAAGCATGAGGATTAAAGTGGTATCCATCACCTTAATTTTGCACCCCTGCTTGAATGCATTGTAATAGTATTAAGTGTATCACCACATGTTGTACAGATTTCTACCTCTTTCAGTATATAGTATGAATTGTCTCTGGGAACAAGTCACTGATTCACAGCAAAAGAAGCAGTTGTCCATAACACCTTGGTTTCACTTGTCATTGACACTGGAAGATGTAGACTGAAATAGGAAACAAGATGGCCTTTTGAGTAAGACAGGTGAAATCTGTCCCACTAAATTACATTTTATCCCTGCCTCTGTCACAGAGACTCTCATCAGCAAAGCAGAAAAGCTTTTAAATTATTTCCTCAGGTGTCTACTAATTATGAGTTTCTCATTAAATGCTTGACTTGCAACTCTGCTCTGGGGTCAAAGCTGGTTATTCACAGGGGAAACTAAAGTCAGCAAAAGTTATGCCTTCAACCTGAAAATTGCTAATAGTAAGCATTCTGATAAAAAAAATCAAGCTCCAGACACATTGAAGTAGTTTCCCCTCTGTAAAAACAAGCCAATATTTCTCTAGAGTTGAATAATCAAGATCATGTGAGTTAGTATTCTGTCTTTAAGGAAGGCCAATTAGAGTAAATATTGTATTGACTCACACCATGATATTAATAAAATATATTAAATAGCTTCTCACTGAGTAAACATAAATTGGGAACAATAAAAATACCTCAAAGAATGTATGCATAAGGGTCTTGCTCAGCAATAAGGTTGCACATGCACAGAAAACCTTAATTTTGGCATTTTTTACACTTGAGGTACTTGATCTTGCAGCAGGTATGTTCCTTTTTACACAAGACAGATTAAATTTTTAGTATTTAAATTTCAGGTGATCCCATTCAATCTAGTCACTGAGTGAATCACAAATACAGAATAATTTCTACAGCTCTGCAATAATCAACTTATTTATACTGTTACATTGCCATCAGATTCAAATCTGGCTTTTTCCTTCTCTCTAGAATGGGACAAACTCATAACTGCAGCTTATCAGTAACAGCTGGTACCCATAAGACTTCCAAATAAATCACTTCATTTGATTCATCAGTATTTTTTGTCTCACAAGATTATTACTTTTCAAAGCTCTTATCACTGGGTTAGACTGCAGATATCAATCAGCCGATAAACAAAGCATATCATTTTATTTTCATAGAAAACTTAGCTGTTATTAATGTCTATTTAAGCAGACAAAAATAATCACTATGAGATCCAAAGATGATTGCACTAGGTAAACCAAAAGTACGAATTTGTATTTACATGTCTGTGCCTACACTGAGTAACAAGAAAGCCTGTAGCTTTGTGGTAAAGGGAAGTTTTGTGCATTAATAACATTAGAAGTTGATTTTTTAGAGACTGAATTTCCATCAACTTATGAAAAATGCAAAAGACTGTCAAGTTCAAAAATAGTCTTTCACATACCAAAACTATTTGTGGTGTGCTTGTCTATGGTAGATTGGCTTCAATCCAGCTCACCATGCTGCCTTTCAGTGATACTCTACTTATGATTAAGCCTTTACCCACTTGTTGTGCAGACTGTTTAACATTTAAAATGAAATTTTATTGAAAAGGTTGCTTCTGTGGTTCAGATATCTTTTTCTTTTTTCAAATTACTAATTACTATAGGGGAAATCCTTCCTACACTGATAACTGAATGTAAAAGAGAACAGTTGAAGACTAACCAGAAATATTCATCTTATTCCAAAGTTAATCTAGCCCTGTAATTCAAATGTAAACTTTCAGACCTAGCTGTCACAGGTTAAGCCGCTAAATCTTGTGCTTGAATACAACTGATGCATCTTCATGGCCACTTATTACCAGAAATAATTAAAACAAAACTTTTGGATGGAAGATGGCTGACTTGCAAAGTTTTGGTTCTACTGATTGTAGACTGGCAAAATTATAAGAAAATAAACCAAAGTTTTATGATTAAAATTGTGAGGCTTTTCTGATAATAGGTGATGACTTAATATATTGAACAAAACTGTCAACATGGAAGGTATTTTTGCTAAAAGGGTGGTCCATTTTTAAATTACGAAAAAGCAGTATTTTTCTACTTGAAGGATTTCTTAGTGAGAAAACTCATCAAAATTGAATCTATTCAAATTTTCTGAGGAAAGGATAAACCATTGACTTTCAAGAGAGAATCACCTAAGCAAGGGAATTCTATTTTAACAGCTAGATGGTAAAGAGGAAGGCTAAGCTTGGGAAGAAAAGGTGCTGCTGAAGTCTCAAAGGGGAGGATGAAGATAAATCACAATATGTGGAAAGGAGCATCCTAAGAGGGGTTGGAAAGTAATCCTTCACAGGCAAGAAGGAGCTTTTTATGCTCAAAAAGTTTTTAAAGCAATTTAGCTAATTGCATTTGCACAATCATCAGTAATGTATACAGGTGAAAAGCACTGGTGGTTTCAGGACAGAGAGAAAAACAAATCCCTGGGGTTTAGAGAATATCAGAATACTGAATATTAGGGATGCAGGCCACAGAACTCATAGAATCACAGATTTAACTGGGCACGAGATAGACGTACCTGGGAATGGATAGGGAGAAATGGAGCAGCTACTTGTAATTTGTAGAATACCAGGGAAAGAGGGAGGAAATATTTGGAATACTGTGTAGCTGGGGTGCAGGTCCAACAAAGGCTGCTGAGCTTTGCAGAACACCAAAGGCAGGCATTGAAGATGGACTTCACTGAGTGAAAGGGAAGTAACTTAGTATAAATTTTGCAGAGATTGCCATAAGACCTTTTAACTTGGTGAGATAGGTATTAAAAGGGGTGGTAGAACCTCAAATCTTTCACTGTCAAATAGGAACTTTTTTGACATCCAAGAAGTGTGGAAAGGAGACTACTCTTAGCTGCCTGCTTCACCAACATCACCACAGCATCCAATAGCAACAGCCTTCTATTTTAGCCCAAAACTAACAACTAGTTGAATGGGCGGCTACTAGATATGGATGCTATTGCTCACACCAGGTCATGAGATCCAAGCTACTTGGAAATCCCCAGTGGAAGCATTGAGAGTTCATTCTGCAAATGCAAGAGACTTTACTGTACCTCCTTCGACAAACTGTTATTGAAGAAGCATGGTTATCATTTGTGTGGTATCGCTGTCCACTGTTACAAGACTGGGTATTCAGCATGGCCTGCCATCTTATTCAAGCTGCCAAATGGAAATCACCAGTAGGACCAAGTTTCCTTTTTATTGTCTTAAAAGAGGAGGAAAGCAATGCAGATGAAAAATTTTTCAGTGATAGTTGTCCAAAACCCCACTGAGTATTTGTAGATCGCAAATCTGCAATAGTTGCAGAACAATTCAGACCAGAAACCTAAATTTGTCTCCTGCAGAAAGGAATTCAGAACATGTCTATTAGCCCTATCAAGAAAGTCTACAGCCAAGAAAGCCTATATTCCTAGACTAAACCAGTCATCTAGACTTCTACAGCCAATGGAGACAGCCACACCCAGAAGGTAATTAATTCCATCTTAAAATAAGTCAGTAAGAAAGTAAGGTTGAATCAAGAACTGATAGGACCTATCTTTGTCTATTATTTACAGAAAAACTCCACATTAGCAAATTAGATAAAATAAGTCTTACTCAGAGCAACCAGCTATCTTTGTTAGGCAGCCACACTTGGTAAAAACTAACATATTTCCTCACTGAGCAGAACTTTTCCATTTGTCTGTTGCTGTTTCTCAGTCATCAGTGTGATCTCCTTGAACATCACTTCTACTGCTGTATTGCATCGTTATAAGACATGTTATTCCTTCTGCAATATCAAAAAATGTGTCTGCAACCTATTACTATAAATGGATTGTAAATGAACAGTTTGATACAAGGTGCCAGATTTCTCTGGAGGCGTGGCTCTGGCAAGTGCCAGATGCTTTTTAATTCTCCACTTTTAGTTATTTCAGGACAATCAAAAATTCAACAAACTCTAATAAGTAGTTTGCCACTAAAATGTACCTAAAAATGCAAATATTCCCAGTTTCTTTCTTGATAAAGATTGATATAGCTTTGTTTGGAAATCCCTTAAAGACATAATTTTTCACTAGATTCTCCATTGTTTCCTCATTCTTTGAAGCAGAACTAGTAAAGCTCCAGTGTTTTTTCTTCAATTCATGCGAGTATTCAGTTTCTCTTCCAGTCAGGAGGTTGAAAGTGCAAAACAAAAAATTATAGAGAGGAGGAAAACAACTCAAGTAATATTTTCCAAGACTGACAGGGGAAGGGAACATTTGGGTATAGATAGGGGGTTTTTTTTTTAGAATTTCTCTTCTCACTTTCTCCAAGGCTTTTTTAAAAAAAAAAAATCGTGTATATACATTATATGTTTACTACATGTCAGCATTCATTATTTTACTTTCAGCACAAACAAGATTTAAAGAGTAAAAAATACTAAGCATATACTTCCAAGTTAAAGGACCTTGGAAGTGACTACACTAAAATTCACAATACAACTATGTTGCTGAATTTGTGATCTGCAGTTTTTCTATTTTCCCTCAGGAATTTAATGGAGATTATTTTAAATTAGAATGTAAGTCTCTTCCTTATATATGTAACCTGTTATTTCATCTTGTAGTTCAAAGTTTTTCACTTTGTCTGTACTACCAAGGGTATGCATAACAGAAGTGAAAATTCTGATTAATACTACTATCAGGAGTGTGTGCTAATCTCTTATATCCAGAAAAGTTGTAGGTTATTTCCAAGCTGATGTCATTTGTAGAAAAAAAGTATTTTTTAAATGCCTGACATGATTGGGAAATTTATAATCTAAAATACATCCTCCCTGTTAATGTTTTTTTACACAGATTATTCTATCTGGCCCTTTTTGCCCCTTTCATTCTGTGAAATACTTCAGGACCCTGATGATAGGCATGGCATAAATGAAAGGTCAAAATCGTATTATCAAAATGAGACATATAAAAATAGTACTTAAGACATGCATACTTAGAAGACATAAATCAAAATTATTCATGCGCATTGCCTATCTAAACAGAAATTACTGCTGTCCTGACAGTCATCCACAATATTTATTTGTGCTATGAAAAAATTACCTTTCACAGCATGTGGCGGGCCCCAGGACATCCTTTCCAGCCTTCAAGCTTCTGGATGGGTGTCTGGGAGCCGGCATGGGGATGCACAGCCTGGGCCAGGGGTGTACCAGGGGCTGGCAGGGCCTGTCCCACCACGCCAGCCAGGAGCAGGGCAGTCAGGAGGCACCAGGACAGCCCCAACCCCAGGCACCTCCCTCAGAATGGGACAGGAGCCTGCAGGCAGGCCCAGCTCAGTGGGGCCTACAGCTAGGCAGGACTGCAGGGAGCTGGAGACTGGCCTTGCTGCAACATTGCTGAGACAGGGCCCGACAGCCCCAGGTGGCTCACATGGGGTCCTGGGCAGGGACAGTTGGACCCATAAGCACCCTTGGGGCCCAGACAGAGGCCTCTCCTACCAGCAAGGTCTGTCCTCACAGCTTGCAGAAGTTTGGGTTCAGACACAGGCCAGCCTGCCTGTACCCAAGCAGGACAGAGACAGAGGTGGCAGCCAGGTCCACCCAAGAAGCCAGACCATAAGACTGATGGCGATGAGGCAGGTCTGGAATCAAGCTGGGAAGTCAGCCCACAGGTCACGGCCAGGATCAGGTCCTGCAATCACTGGACAAGCCTGAGCTAGGCCAGGGAGCCAGCCCAGAGATTGAAGCCTGACTCAAAGGGCTCTGTAGAGAGGCAGAGGCAAGGCTGACTCAGCTGAGCTGAGGATCAACACCACCACCACAGCTCAGACAGAATATGAAGGCCTGGGGCTGAGCTTATATAGAGCTCCTGGACCCACAGGTGTGGGTGGAGGCCCCAGGTGAGGCTGGTCAGGGTCTTTATGGCTTATTAGTGCACTCAGTGCCCTGATAATGGGAATCGTGAGTCAGAATGAATACAGCTGCGCTAGGCTACAGGTTCTTGGTTTTACAGGTACATATGTACAAACTAAATATTGGCGTGACTGTCCCTAACTAGAGCAAGACAGAAGCACAGTCATTCCTAACTGAAGAGGCATTCACAGGAAGCATGAAAGACAGCTCTTGAATTCAAGGCTAATACTTCTATAGGTAGCAATGTCTGATTTCTCTATCAAAAGCTGTGTCACAGAACCAGAGAAGCCAGGAGGGGAATGGACTTAAAGACACCATCTAGTCCATTCACCTGCCTCAAAGGCTGTAGAATTGCAGCTATATCATTCCTAACAGCTGTTCTTAAAAATCTCCAGTAATGGCTTTATATAAGGCATATGCCTAAGGTACATGCCCTGCTGGAAAATACTTGGGGTTTGGGGCGGGGGAGGGGGTAATTCTAATAGTTTACCTCAAACTTTTTGACTTCAAAGTCTATTATTTCTTGTCCTGTCTGTCAAGAACACAGAAAACAGATCATTTCTTTCCTCTTTCTGTTAGTTTTTTCTGGTTTTTAGGACTGACCAACTGCTACCTCTGTCTTTTCCTTTGTTGACTAAATAACTCCAGATCTTTCAAGCTTTGCTCATAAATCGCATGTTTTAAGAGGTGGACTGCTCTTGCTGTTCAGTTCTGAGTTTTCTTCAATTGTTCTGTATTGTTCATGAAGCATGAAGATTGAAATAGTTTGCTTGCTAAAATAAGTTGATTTTCAAGGCACAACTTTGAAAGATTTTTTCCAGATTTTTTTCTCAAGTTTACCAGGAGCCCTTTGAATTGTAATGCTATCTTCTAGTGTAGTTGGTGTCACCTGCAAATCTAAGTGTCATACTCCCTATTCCTTCATCATGGACACTAATGAAAACAGTGAATAGTAGCCTACTAAAACCCCACTTGATATATTCTCCTCTTCTAATGCTGAATCACTAATTAATACTCTGTAAGAACAGTTTTCCAACCAGCTTTGCACTCTATAGCAGTTTCATCTAGACCATTTTTCTACAGTTTTTTTATGACAATGTCATGTGAGAAAGTGTCAAAAGAGGTAAAATCAAGCATCTTTCCTAGCACAAAGCCATGTTGCCTTCATAAATGAAACTACTTGACACAATTTGTTCTCAATGAATCTATACATCTAGGTGTTTAAAAACTATTTGTTTCATTATTTGTTTCAGTATTTTTTGTAATAAAATATAAGAGTCTATAACTCCCTAGATTCCGTTTGTGATGTGCTTACCCTCCTGCAGACTTTTTTGGTATCACCTGTTTTCTAAAAGTTTACAAAGATAACTGCGAATGACTTTAAGGCCATATCAAGCTTGTTCTCTAAGTGTTTAGTGAGGAATTCCACTGAGCCAAGATGATTTGAAAAAAACGTGTTTTAGTAGCCCTCAACCCCACATTCCCTCAGAGGTAACCTATTTGATGCTGGTATTAATTGTGTTGGCCTTCTGTAAGATGTCTCTCATCAGTCACTAAGGTCACCCTCCCCCACAAAAGTCCTCAGTCTCATCCCCACCAACCTCAAAGAACAATTTAATTCTATATCTGAAACTCCCTGACCATGGCTCCCACCAAACCACACTGCCACTGGCCCAGGCTAAGGCACAACCCCTGCAGCCACTGGCTGTGGAGGGAAGAAGGAGAGCTGTCCCCCATTATCATACTTCACCATAGTGTTTCTCCTCCTGTAGGCAAGCAGTGATTCAGCCCTCCTGTGTGATCCTCCTCACTCACACAGATCAAAACCAGGGCAGTGGCAACTGATGGATTTGGCCCTCCCATCCCTCACACTGGTGCATGGGGAGCAAAACTGTTTCTAGGGAGGGTCTTCTTCCCTATGAGGGATGGCTGCCACAGGCCCAAACCAGCCTCCTGCATGGCTACAAAGCCTACCTATAGTCCTCATCGCTCTTCTCTGCCATCAGCTGCACTTTCAGGGGAGCAGAGTAAGAGGTGACCCCAGCATGGTTAGTCCTGTAGACCACACAGTGACACTTCCCCAGACATTAATGTCCATGGATACTTGACTGAAGACAAAGGCAACAGTTCATAAAGAACAGTGCCCTTAAAACAATACTATGGAGTTATGCTTCTTCCCACAGAAGTTATATACCAAGCCATTTTTGTGTTATTACCTCATTCCTGTTTGACTCTTCCCCAACACAGTTGGGTGTGGCAGATCTAGCAGCTGCTGTCAGAAGCATCTCATCCACTGTCTTCAGGCCCACTTCAAGACTTCAAGTTAAAGGAAGTCAGTAATCTTCCCTATTGTATTCATCAAATTCATTGAAATGCTTTCCTTCTTGAATGAAATGCATTCCCTGCAGGGAATGACAACAGCCTGCCATGAGGTAGCATAAACTTGGTCCCATAACCCAACATCTCCTTCCATTATTTAAATAGGTTAAACACATCTGCCGTGCTTTTAGATATCTGTTGTCTAGGCAAGGATTTGTTTTGGGGGAGCAAAATAAAGCAATAACTTCAATAACCTAAAACCAAGTTTTATATCCTATATAAAAGTCATTTGAAAGCCAAGGACACACAATAAATTTCATTGTTTTTCCATTCCCAGCAGAGAGGCTAACATGCCTGCCCATGCTCTAGAGGAAAGAAAGTTAAAAACTTCTCAAGACAAACTGAGAAACCTGATGC
This sequence comes from Haliaeetus albicilla, assembly GCF_947461875.1. NCBI lineage: Eukaryota > Metazoa > Chordata > Aves > Accipitriformes > Accipitridae > Haliaeetus > Haliaeetus albicilla. Next base: position 19,970,323 of record NC_091488.1, on the reverse strand, counting down.
TTTTCTTTCTGCTGTAAACTGAAACATCATTAACAAATTTCCATCTCCAGGTCTGAATAGTCACCCTGAAGCAAAGGCTGAGTTGAAATGAGTGCCTGGAATACTTTCCCAGGACAAACACCTGTTTATTAGCTATGTCTACCCTAAGAGCTTCCACATACAAAGAGTCACTCTAGAGGTGTTTCAGCTGCACTTCAGGATGAGACCCAGGGGTTTTTTGGAGGAAAAGTAGATACATAGAAAAGTCAGGAAACAAATGTGCTCTAGCATGCTTCGGTTCACTCCTGATGATCCAGATCTTCGGTCTGGTTTATCAATACACTAAGATTGCAGCACATGACTTGGAGTTCCTCTGCTCAGATTCAGCCTTTCAATGCAATTTGATCTGGTCTGCTTTTAAGAGACACATTTTCTTCATCTACTTTTAGCTTTTAGAGCTAATGTCCTACAGCACTTCTTGGAACCAAAAAACAGCTCCATCTTCTTAGAAGTGCCAGAATGGCACAAAGACTGCTTTAAACAGCACTATTTTGATTCCTCTTTCTACTTCTCTCCTCCATGTGTCCTCTGCAGCATTCACACCTGATTGTTGGATTCTGAAAATTCTTCAGAAGCCACATCTCCAGAGACAGTTTCGACAGTCTTCATAGTCACTGAAATGTTGATAGGAGAGGGGACTAAACAGAATCATAGAATCATTTAGGTTGGAAAAGATCTTTAAGATCATTGAGTCCAACTGTTAACCTAACACTGCCAAATCCACCACTAAACAATGTTCCTAAGCGCCACATCTACACGTTTCAAATACCTCCAGGGATGGTGACTCAACCACTTCCCTGGGCAGCCTGTTCCAATGCTTGACAACCCTCTCAGTAAAGAAATCTTTCCTAATATCCAACCTAAACCTCCCCTGGTGCGACTTGAGGCCATTTCCTCTCGTCCTATCACTTGTTGCTTGGGAAAAGAGACCAACACCCACCTCACTACAACCTTCTTTCAGGTAGTTGTTCAGAGCAATAAGGCCTCCCCTCAGCCTCCTTTTCTCCAGGCTAAACAACCCCAGTTCCCTCAGCTGCTCCTCATAAGACTTGTGCTCTAGACCCTTCACCAGCTTTGTTGCCCTTCTTTGGACATGCTCCAGCACCTCAATGTCTTTCTTGTAGCGAGGGAGCAAAACTGAACACAATACTCAAGGTGCGGCCTCACCAGTGCCAAGTACAGGGGGAAAATCACTTCCCTAGTCCTGCTGGCCACGCTATTTCTGATACAGGCCAGGATGCTGTTGGCCTTCTTGGCCACCTGGGCACACTGCTGGCTCATATTCAGCTGGCTATCGACCAACACCCCCAGGTCCTTTTCTGCTGGGCAGCTTTCCAGCCACTCTTCCCCAAGCCTGTAGCGTTGCATGGGGTTGTTGTGACCCAAGTGCAGGACCTGGCACTTGGCCTTGTTGAATCTCATATAACTGGCCTTGGCCCATCAATCCAGCCTGTCCAGATCCCTCTGTAGAGCCTTCCTACCCTCAAGCAGATCAACCGTCCCACTCAACTTGGTGTCATCTGCAAACTTACTGAGGGTGTGCTCAATCCCCTCATCCAGATCATTGATAAAGATATTAAACAGAACTGGCGCCAATACTGAGCCCTGGGGAATACCACTTGTGACGGGCAACCAACTGGATTTAAGTCCATTCACCACCACCCTTTGGGCCTGGCCATCCAGCCAGTTTTTTACCCAGTGAAGATACACCCATCCAAGCCATGAGCAGCAGTTTCTCCAGCAGAATGCTGTGGGAAATGGTGCCAAAAGCTTTACTAAAGTCCAGGTAAACTACATCCACAGCCTTTCCCTCATCCACTAAGCGAGTCACCTTGTCATAGAAGGAGATCAGGTTAGTCAAGAAGGACCTGCTTTTCATAAACCCATGCTGACTGGGCCTGATCGCCTGGTTGTCCTGTACATGCCATGTGATGGCACTCAAGATGACCTTCTCCATAACCTTCCCTGGCACCGACATCAGACTGACAGGTCTGTAGCTCCCCAGATCCTCCTTTTGGCCCTTCTTGTAGATGGGCATCACATTTTCTAACCTCCAGTCAACTGGGACCTCCCCAGTTAGCCAGGACTGCTGATAAATGATTGAAAGTGACCTGGATAAATAAGTCAAGGAGCCAAGAGAGGTGAGATCATAAAGGATTTAATCTACTTTGTTTCTGATGAAGAGAGAGAGGTTTGAAATAGAAGGAAAAAAGGTGGGTAGGGGCAATGAGGAAAGCAGTGTTAAAGTAAGAAGTCAAGGATTACATGTAAATGGTATCTCTGGCCATTAAATCCAGTAGAGGACTGTTATTCTTTGTCCTGGAAGATGAAAAAGCTGATGGAAGAGGGAACATGCTGTACAGAAGGAAGTGCTGGATTTCCTTCAAAAATGCTCAGCAGCAAAAGAAGAAGTGTGGAGGAACTGAGCACTAAGGACTCAGTCAAGGCTCAGGATTAATGGGATAGTATCTTACACTGAGAGGAAGGCATGGAAATAAGAGAGAAAGGGAAAAGGAAAAGGTGAAAGGAATGAACATTTCTTCTACTGAAAGGATGTAAGAGCTAGCATGGGGAAACTAAGGATGACAGAAAAGTCCTCCACGTCCCTTGCTGGAGATTTTGGAAAAATTGAGAGAAAAATATATATGATACAAGATGAACAAACATGCAGCTTTGGCTTTTGGACAGATATGCAGACATTGGTATTATCCAGAATAAGAGTAAAAGCTGGAGAAGAAGTGAAAGTGTTCAAAATGTTTCTCACCATTAAATAAAACCTATATATTTTGAAACAAGTGTCTTAGTGACACAACAAGATGGACTCCCCCATAACCAAAAATAAGGCATGGTCTGTGAAATAGGAGTCCATATTAAGAGAACTGCAGAAATAACAGCTGAAGTGGAAACTTTTTCCTTTTCTTGTGTGTGACAGTTTAGAGGTGAATGCCACAGAAGATGAGTATTGTCATTCAAGAAAGAGAAGGAAACAAGTTATAAACAGAGGCAAAGCAATGATTACAACAAAGGTTGGAGGAATTTGTAGAACCTGCAGAGCTGGATGAATGGCTAGGAAAGTGAATGGTGGTGATGAAGATAACAAAAAGGGAGTATGAGCTGAGAGTGATATAATCCAATCCATGAGGTAGAAGTAAAAGTGACAGCATAATATGAAAGAACTGGAGAAAAGTAAGGGAGAGAAGGAAGCTCAGAAGAAAAAAAAAATTATGTTAGGAGAAGAGGAAGCTGGGAAATCAGCACAGGTTACTGTAATGAGAAGGGAAGTCAGAGGGAATTGCTTGTAGTGCAGTCTCTGTTTTTCTGTCTGTATGAAGACATCATTCCCACACATTGTGCGGTGCAGCACTCCCACAGATTTGGGCAGAGGGAACATGAATGAGGAGCAGAGTGAACACATCAGCAGACGCACATTTAGGATGATAAAATCCTGATCTTCACAACTGGGCTGAGATCAGAAATACGCTGAGATGCAGAAATTCACTTACAAGCACTCTTTTAGAATTACCCTTGTTCAGTGGGAATCCCCATTCAATGTACAAAATCAACTGAGAATTGCCAGGATGAATCACAGCAGTGGTCCAACATGCCCTAGCCAATACCAGAGATGTTAGGTTCCAGACATCTTGGGTGTAAGATCACTAAAAAATACATTGCTCTTTAAGTCACAGCCCTCATTTTCAGTTATTTCTATATGTATGTCGTGGTTTAACCCCAGCCAGCAACTAAGCACCACGCAGCCGCTCACTCACTCCCCGCCATCCAGTGGGATGGGGGAGAAAATCGGGAAAAGAAGTAAAACTTGTGGGTTGAGATAAGAACGGTTTAATAGAACAGAAAAGAAGAAACTAATAATGGTAATGATAACACTAATAAAATGACAACAGTAGTAATAAAAGGATTGAAATGTACAAATGATGCGCAGGGCAATTGCTCACCACCCGCCGACCGACACCCAGCCAGTGTCCGAGCGGCGAATCCCTGCCCCCCCACTTCCCAGTTCCTAAACTAGATGGGACGTCACATGGTATGGAATACACTGTTGGCCAGTTTGGGTCAGGTGCCCTGGCTCTGTCCTGTGCCAACTTCTTGTGCCCTGGCTGGACATGAGAAGCTGAAAAATCCTTGACTATAGTCTAAACACTACTGAGCAACAACTGAAAACATCAGTGTTATCAACATTCTTCACATACTGAACTCAAAACATAGCACTGTACCAGCTACTAGGAAGACAGTTAACTCTATCCCAGCTGAAACCAGGACAATGTATTTTAATTAAAAGTCCTCTCTGTGTAAGCCATGTTACTTCATCATAACTCTAAGATTGCAGTAAAAGCAAAGGAATACATTTATTTATAAATATATACCAAATTAATAATTATTTTTAAATTGTTGCCTGTAGTCTGGTGGCAAACTTGATTCTGTTTTTTTTTTCTTCTTTGTGGGAAAAGCACAAAAGTTCACAAAAATTAACATAGCAAATGTCAAGAGATGAAAGAGCGAAAAAGTACGATGAATCAGTATGACCACTGAACTGTACTCACATGCATCAAACAGTAAAACATCTCCACCCTAGGACACAAGAAACAGCTGGAAGTATCAGGAAACTTAATGGCATGTAGGCATCCAGAGAAAATAATGGTTCTCTTATGGCCACCACCTTCTCTCTCTGCCTGTGATTTAGTGGCCTTAAAATACCAAAAAATGACTCATTACAAGTGTAGGTCCCAAGAAGGAGACAGATTATTAAACCAAAAATGAGATGCAAATGTTCTTTAGGTAATGGCATTTCTCAAGTGTGTGTTACAAGGGATCTAAAAAATTATTTCACTGTCTTCTGCACACCACAGTGATCTCCATGAATCCTGCAGAAATTCAGGCTCTGATCCTGCAAACAGATATACTCCACTTTAAACTTCTGAGTGGTCTTGTTAGCTTTGCTGGAGTTACTCTTTCACATGAAGTCAAGCACTGTTATCAGCATTTCTATCATTAGAGAAAAGTTTCCAAAGCTCATTAAAGTATTTGTCAAAGCAGCAGGTCACTGAGTAAGATTCTGCCAGGGTACTAGGAATAAAAGTGAAATGTAGGCCACAAACAACTTAATGTCCTGTTGAGGAGTACTCCACAAACACTGAATGTTGCTGAAATACCTCATATTTTATCTGGACATGCTCCTGGAATAAGATAATTTGAAGTGTATTTGAGGAATTAAAAATGAACTAATAAAAAAAAGTCATGAGAACACAGACAAGCAAGTATGATTACTTTCACTACACTCAGTGCTTCACAAACAGAGAATAGATGCACTCTCCTCTGACCTATTAAACAGATCAGTTCCCACTTTTGTGTGCACAACCATTCACACTTCTGTTCTGCCAGGAAATACTGAAGGTTTAGGTCTCTGGTCATGCCTTACAATTTGCCTGCATACAAAACTGCCCAGTGAGTAGTAAGAAGTATGCTTTAAAAATTGCTTTGGTTAAACCACTGTGAACGCTCATGGGAACCCAGCCGGGTTTCTTATGCTAGAAACATAAAGTCTGCTTTAAGTAAAATACGAGTATAACTATTACATTATCCAAAAGACAATTTCTTAAATTACACATTGGTCATCCCACAACTCCACCGTATGTATTTAGATCAGTATTGTTTTGAAGGCCCTAAGTCAACACGGTGAAATATCATGGGCCTATAGCCACAGCAAAAATGAAGGGAGGGCATCACTTTTTGTCCTCTGTGAGAGCAGAAGACAAGTTTGGGAGCTCACTGCTCCCCTGTAGTTGGTAAGAACCCTGAGTAATTTCATGTGAGTACATGAAGTTTCAGGATGAAGGTGTAAAAGTGAGAGGAGTTTTAGATTTCCCTTGTAACGTTCCCGAGAGATATATCAAACAAACCCCACACCAATTTGTTTAATGAGATTTTCAGCAAAATGACTGCAGGCCACTGCAAAAATCAGATTCATTTCTTGAACAGAAACATGGAGAATGGACATTTGTGTAAGACTCCATATCCTTGCAACTCAAAATAGTTTGTCATTCTGGTACCTGATTTTCAATTTTGAATATACGATATTACCTAAGTGTCAAGTTTAATTAAAAAAAAAAAGAAAAGAAAATATGAGATTTTCTACTTCAAATAGAGAAATCCGTTTCCAAATCATTTATCTAGCTGTTGAGTCACCGGCTCATCGAAAATAAATAATAGTTGTATGCAAGAAAAAATAAGGTTACACAAGACTTTCTATTGAATTTAACAGTAAGTTTTCACAATGTCTCTGAGTAAGTGCATATATCTTACAAAGGTATGTATATGATATATATTTCTTTATCTGAGAAGTAATTGGGATTTTCTGTCTTCATACACTGGATCCAGCTTTCACTGAAGTAAATTCACACTGAAGCAAGTGGGAGTCTTCCACAGATACAAGATTAGGATATATATGTGGGACCAGCATGAATAAATTCATTAATTCTCTCCAGTGAATCTTTATTAATTTTACGTAATAGTCAAACAAAATAAATACTTGCTATTTCTATGGTACGTGCCCTATTGGCTTCCTACTCCATCGGTGTTCCATCTAATTATATATTCCAGATGATATTATAGAATTTTCTTCTATTTAACTTTATTTTATATATTTTCTAAGCAAATCTGCTCCAAATGAAAACTCTGGAACACTCGTACTGCTTTTAAAAAATCAGTGAGAGCATGTCCACCATCCAGGCAGTTTTATTGTTGTGTTTTTAAATTAAATATTACACCTGTGTTTGGTATTTAATTGACAAATTAACTTAACTAGTACCCTGCCCCCCAGCAGGAACTGAACATCCCAAATTTCCAGTAAAGCCATGATATAATTGACTGGAATGAAACATCTTTTATTTTCACTGAGCTCACATACAAAATCTTCTCACTGCACCAAGCCCTTATATGTCACCTCAATTCCCAAGTTTTGCTGAAATCCAAGTAAGAGCTTTTTTTTAAAAGTAATTACTCTTTATTTCCCTGTGCATGTGCATGTGTCAGAAGTCAGTCAGAATATAGTAATCTTGTTTCACATTGCAAATGTTGTGGTTAAAACACAGTCCTGTTTTCAAAAATCTGACAAATTAAGTGGCATTTCCTGTCTGAAAGAGGGGAGCAACAGAATTTTTCAGGAGCATGCAATACCGCTGACATTCGAGTGAGGCAACTGCTTTCATGGCACGGCGCTCTGAGCCTAGCGTAGGGGGTGACTCTAGCCTGTAAGAATGTAAGAAAAAGTATTCCCTGCACTCGAAATAATACAAATGTGTTCATGCAGACATTCAAATCAAATATCAGTGGGCTCACGAATGAATTCAGTTCTCCTGCAAGAACCTCCTTTGTTGCCATAACAGAAACATCCAGGCAGCCAAAAATCTTGTGTGGTCAAGCAACTTGCAGTGTTGCTGAAGATGATGTCTATGGAGCGCTGTTCAGGTGACACCCTCCTTTGGCTGAATCCTAAATTGAAAACTTTTGCCTTACCTATTTACCAGGAGGTAGGAATGCAACATTAGAGTAGGTCCTTAGATGCACATCTAAAGAAAGGTATAAAGTGTATTTCTGCAAAGCTGTGACTAGACTCCTTCCCTGTCAGCCCTTTTTACTCTGTGGCTTTGCTAGATCAGGGGAGCAGACATGTAGGCAGTAAATCCAGTCTACTAACTTTAAACAGAACTGATCATCTGAACATGACAAGCCTTTAAGAACTCAAATATGGTTACCAAAATTTGGACTTCTGCATATAAATATCCACAGAAAGCTTTGATGTTTAGATCAAGATAAATTTTTGTACATTGCACTCCATAAATAAGAAACTCATCAGTTAGCTATAATCACTGCCTGCCAAGAATGCCCTCACAGTGACAGAAGGTGTCGAGCCTCTCTCCTTATTTACAGTCTTTGGCAAATAGAGATCATTACAGGTACATTTAGTCAGATGATGTATTCGGACCAGTTGTAAATAAAACTGCAAATTGATAAATTCCATTTAATAGCTTTGATGAATGGATTTCAGACATTTTCTCCTGAGATTTTTATTTTTTATTCATGGAATCTTATAGCCGTGTTCAGGTCATGTCACAGTAAATTCAAGTATTCATCTGTAACATCATATGTTAAAAATAAAGCCAAATGAAAATTGAAACGACAATTTTGTAAAATAAATAGACACCCTAAATCTTGTAGAATAACTCCACAAAATCAGTACTGGATTTCGATCACTATAGCTATATCACACCCTGCTTGAGGAGGATGCTGAGGTTAGTGCACTTCATTATGCTTTTCTGGTTAACCTTTGACTCTGCCTGGGCCCTGTGAATAGGATTCACCTGAAAAAATGTAGTGTCTAGCATAAGTAGACCTCATCATCTGAGATAAAAGTATAGATTTTCTGTACAGTCATGGAGTTAAATAGGTCTTCTAGGGTACAAATCATCTCCATCTAAAGTAGAAATCTAAAACAGGCCAGATGAACTGTGTCCAAAAAAGTCTGTTTCTTCCTACGTACAGACCTTACAGAGAGTCCAGGGTAACTAACAGAGACACAAATGTCAATACCATGAAAGTCCATATTACATGTGGTGAATCCCCTGTCAAAGGTCTAAACCTGCTTGCATTCAAGCCCAAAGGGACTTCAGAATTGTCCTCCTCCTGCAGAAAGACCCAAGTCCATTAAAATGATTGTCCTTGGAACGAGCCTGGCAACAAAGGATTCCACTAACAGACTTGTGCACCTGCACATGCAGCAAGTCTTGAACAAGGACTGACCTTTCTCATGCATCGAAACCTCCTCAGGTCTAGTTTTCATATGAAATAGTTATACCCTTCCCTATCCCTGGAATCTCTTATCAGGATTTTCAGATATCCAGTAGCCTGTGCTAGCAAACATCTGGAAATCTGGTAGATCGCCACCTGCAGCAGCAGTGCAAATTAGTTACTCTAAAAATTACTATCAGTCACCCAAATCAGTAAAATTAGATCAGCAGTAAATATAAGATAAAGCCATCCACCTCTAGTATGACATGCAGGAGATAAAAACACATGTATCTTGACAAGCTGATTTTTAGAATTCTTTTTTGAATGTCTGTTTTTTTCTAAGGTAAAGCATCCAAGTGCCCAGGCAACAAATGTTATACACAAATTCTATGCAATATGATAAATGGTGTTTCTGTGAGTAAATGAACATACTTCCTTATACAGGAATTAAATAGAATCTAAATCAAGAATGAGTGTGTAAATTTATGAATAAGTGAAAGTACACAAAGTAAGGCATATGTAAACTTATCTTGTGTTATATGAATCATTCTTGACATACGACTATAACGGCAGCCTTCATTAGAAAGGGGAACAGCAAAAACTTCTAAGAAATGAAGTAGGAATGCTTCCTAACATTCAGTGGTTTGGCATTCTTTGTTAAAAAGGTGAAGAAAGCATAAACAGAGCCTGCATGCATTTCATGAGTCACTTCAGAAATTAAATGTTTTGCCTATGAAGCTATGTCACTTGGAAAAGAGGATATGACATGTATGTGGTGGGCATGAAAACACTAGATACATTTCTTGTTAGTTGTGGGCTCTACTTTATAAATGCTCATCTTTCAAAGGATGAAATTTCAGAGAAACAGGTAATATTTGATACCTTAAAGTTTTCATCTTATGATAGAGTGCAGATACATCCTATAGTAAGGAAGTTGTCATTGGAGTTTTAGGGACTCAGGAAATAAAAGTGTGAGTGAGTGTGTCTGTGTGTGTGTGTTGTAATCATGTATGTCTTCTTGGATCATAAATTAATTTACAAATCTACTGATCCTCCAGCTGAAGTTATTCATAGGTATGTTTAGTATTCTGAGAAGTGCCCATATGGCACACAGTCATCTGATAGCCTACTGCAAACACTGCCATGGGCTGGGGTGGAGAGGGGAGGCATATATCCATATGCATGTACACACTTATAATGACGTAATTCAAACCTCCAGTGGCAGACTAAGCTACATCTTTATAGTGAAAGTCCTAGAAGAAATGGACTGTTATTTTCAAACCAGCTTCCTCATCCCAAAATAACTTCCCTCAGGTTGAGGGGTTTTACAGGTACTGGTCTGTCTCATCTCCTCTAACTAGATCATCCCTTTTCATCTCATCAGCACTGCTTTGGCAGCAAACTCTCTAGCCAGATGAGTGCTGTTGTGCATGCTGAAAAGAACTGGAAAAATATGAACTGGTCTTTCAACATCTCAGATAAATATGCTACTTTGAGATCCCCAAAGACATGAAAGTGTTATTCCAAAATGGTTTCTTTCACTGAGAAACATTTTTGAAATTTTTTTTTCATTTTTGGAACATTGGAAACATGACTGATCATTCATAGCAATTTATCTCTTTGTGAGCATCAAATACACAGCAACATCATTGTTTGATTTTTTAAATGATTAGAAGGGAATATTTCCCTCCTAAGTTTCAGTTTGTGCTCAGTTGTCACCTACCACATGGAGCTGAAGTGACAGAGGGAACTGTTTGGGCTGACACCAAATCTTTCTTGCTCTACTCTGCCACCTGTTCTTCCTGCAGGATAAGAGAATGCAGGGAAAGGGAGGACAAGCTGAAAGAATGAAGTTGTGCAAGTGGCTATGTTTTGCTGGGCAGAGTGCAGCACAGAAGTGTTGGGATATCTTAGCAAACTCAGACTCAAGAATTCTGCAGTAACATCCTACTTCCAGTTTTCAATCAGGGAAGCTTGCAAGCCCTCACAGTTACACACAAACACACTGAAAACATGATCCTAAAATGCAGAATGCATGAAGGAACAAGAAAACCTGGTTTACCACTTCTAAATCAATGTACTGACATTTTGCTTCTGACTTCAGGTCTTTGCACTTGGAGACATCACATAGAGTTGGTAAACAATTCTACAACATAGTGTAATTTTATGATGACCATAAGCCTAGTGGAAACACTTCTGTTTTGGAAGACTTTCACTAAACAGCGAGCAGCATCGCCCCTGGTTTCCTGCCAGCTCATGTCTCCGCTGTGAGCTCTGATCACTGAGGCTTGTGGCCCCAGAGTACCCCTTCCTTCCCACTAGGACTGCCTCAGAACCAATCTGCCCCAAATTAAAGTAGGACTTTTACAATGCCTTAGCAAAAGCTCCAGCAGCTCTGGAGGGCAGCAGAACCTTCATCGCAAAGGGTTTTCACATTCCCCACTATGCAGAGATGTATGAAGTTTTTGCTGAAGCTGGACTTTCTCTGGCTCCTGGGCTTTGCACTTCATAGCAGGAGTGTGCCCTGAGGGGCTTTCCAACTACCCCTGTGTGTCAGAGACTCCCTGGGAGTCCAAATACCCACCCGCAGTCTGCCAGCTGCTGGGAGCAGCCCCTGATTAACCCAGACCTCCAACTGCATTGCACTTGCCAAATCTCAACTCCAGCTTCACTTTGCAGGGGGGGCAATTGTGTGTGCCTGCATTAGCCACGCTCAGGCTGATGAGTTAGCTTGAAAATATAACAGATCATTCACAGAACCAAGACCTACATGGATACAGATATACTCTGCTGCATTGTCTCACTGTTAGCCCATTTGTTAAATATAATGCTACTTCCCTGTTCATGTGTGTGCTGTTAAGTCAGGCTCTGGTCTGAGGTATTTTTCTTTGTCTATCTCCAGTTCCGGAAATGGAGGAGGAGGAAGAGATAGTCCAGACCCAACAGTTAACAGACACAAGTGTAATCTTATTTAACCCAACAACAGAATTGGCCATGTGAGGAAGTGCTCCTCACCTGAGAAAAACCACAGGTTATCCAGTCCTCAGTACTACCTTGTCCTTTAAAAACAGAACATGCTGTTACAAATGCAGCTGTAACTTTTTCTCGGTGCAGGATTGTGTTGCTCTCTTTCAAACAAGACAGATATATTCCTTCATGCCTCCCTTTAACTGAGAAGAAATCAGTTGAGGCTGTGACTCAAAGTAAAACTGTTGGCCCCATTGAAGACCACAGCCTCTCCTTTGAAAGCTGTGTTAGATGTGACTTAATAACATGATTTTTAGCATATAACTACTAGTCAGTTTCTCAAGACGACCTGATGCTGGTAACACATGCTGTCAGACCCTCGAGGCTTGATTATTCTAATTGTCCCATTGCCACTTACAGAAAGTTGTGAGTAGGAGCCCTAGGGATCCTAAGTTGCACTGAAACACCATCATATATAGCCTTCTCTGCAGCCGCTAGCTTTCAGGGTGTCAACCTGAAAACCTGTAGACTCCATTTTTTCTTTTTTCTAAAAAGCTAGATAGAAGTATAGTTATAGTGACACTGGTTATAGTGAGATCTTCCCTAGCCAATGAGTTTCTGCTCCCAGCTACAACTTAGTTTTAAGTGTGACACTGTCCCACCTAAAGTCCTTTCCCAGAGTTGTGTTACCTCACTGAAACCAGCCCTCTCCACTTGTTTTATTTATGTGTTGCTTTTGTTTTACTTACCTATTCATACATTTCTTGAATGGACAGTGCTTATAATTAATGAGAATTTTTAATTACTGTTATTCAGTAAATGAGTTATGTATTAAATTATTAATTTTTGCTACTATTGTTACCGTTGCTGCTGTTATTAATAAACCTTATTGACATTTATTAATAACCCTTACTGACATTTAAAGAGAAAATGCAGTTGTGTAGCCATGCTTACAAGAAGTTTAACAGATTTATATGTATAAAGTTATTCAGTTTTCCTAGGAACATACAAGAGCATAGAAGACATCCAAACATGTAATTTTTCAGTCAACATCTCTCTTTCTGTGACATAAAGATATTTATTACTATATTACCAGGCAATCTTTTTTCCTTTTTTTAATCCCATGTCTCTGTACTAACAACCAGTGTTGTCATTAAGGGGATTCTAGGGAGGAAATGTTCATCACTGAAAAAAGCACAAAATCCCACGTACTTTACAGAAAGAAAGATCATTGATTGAAGACTGACTTCTTCAGAAATTTCTGAACTTGTGCGTAGCTTGTAAAAATTCCCCACCCACATCATTCTCTTTGAAGCACACTCTCACAGAGCTGCTCCTTCCATTTCTTGCCATAAAACTGTCAGCTGAGTGTTTCATGTTGTGATACAGCTCTCTATGTTACAGGAAATCTACTTAAGTAGTTTTCCTGTGAGTATAAAAGAAGCAGATAAAATCCATTAACCCTTTCAATACATGGTATATTTACACACTTGTAAACTTATGGGTCTTAGGACAAAGAAAAACAGTCTCAATGGGAAACAGCAATGGTTGTGGGGAGGGTTTTTTTCTTTAAGAACATTTTTTCTACTCATTGGGTAATTTTTTTAATATATATCCACAAAAGATATTTGTGGGTGTTTTCATGAGTGATCCTTCTTTACAACATTGCTGTTTCTAACAGCTGCAAAATATTTTTTTTCATACTAAACATTAGCATGTTCTTTCAGCCTAGATAATAAACATCTGATTTGACAGCCCAGTAAGTTGCTGAAACAGACTTGTGCCATGAGCTCAGATCCAGCTCTAAATTTTCAACTTGTGGTAGATATTTCTGATTTAGTTCTTGCTGAAACCTCTTGCTGGATTGTTAGAAATGTGCAGACTGCAAGAGATTAGGAGCTTTGAATGAGGCTATACAAATTCATAATCCTTATCTAAATTTCTCTAGACATCCAAACAAATTCTGGAACTGTAATAAGGATATCTTTCACCATGGAATTCTTAGTAATTTTTAATGTCCTGCAGAGGATGGTTTATCAAAACACACACTCACTTCAAAGTATCCTAATATTTTACATGAATAAAATTTACTTTGCAGTCCAAACTTGGAGAAGAGAGCACAGAGGCCCTCAGCTTAAACCATAATAAGAGGTGAGAAGGGATCTTAAACTCAAGATCCAAAACCCAAAATGTATACCATTAACTCCATCTATCAGAATTTTTTGTCTACTACCTATGAATTTTGCATTCTTCTCCAAGAAATCCTTTATCTATGCTATATTCTACAGTGAGCTGAACTCTCCTGTCAGAACCACTGAATAATATCAGGTTGGAAGGAACTTCATGCTACAAGACCACCTTATCTCACTGCATTTGACTATACTGCAAAGCGACTAAACAAAATCATTGAACAGGTACACAGACACAGCTCAGAAAGGAACAGCATGAGAACCATCTTCAAAAGCAAAATAGGTCATATTTCAGGGAAAGGATTTTTGACCTTCAAGTGGCACTCACAAATAGCTGCAGAGAGACCCTAATTCAGATAGATAGAATATTGCCAAATCTTCTCTTGTGAGGAAACATGAGGCTCACCTAGCCTTTCTTTTGCTTTGTACTGAGTCTTATATTCTCATAAATTCTGAACTGCAACTTCTTGATGTTCTACTCTCTTGCTGAGGATATGTCCCCATGTACTTTTGGTATATCGTAATTTTTCAGTAAGTTCAAACTTATAATAATGGTTATTGTTGAAGTCAGCTGTCCCTTAGTCCAATTTCACATCTAAAACTATTAATCTTGGGAAAAGCAGGAATAAGAGAATACACAATTTCTTTCACAGCACCAACCTGGCTTATGCTGAAAAAAAATGTTTACCACCCTCAGAAATACAACAAAACTTCTGAAATAATAAATTCCACAGACTGGCAGTTTGCTTCAGCCTCAGTGATCAATAAGCTATAAAAATGTTCTTCTGATTCCCAAAAATGTAATTCTGATTTTTCAGGAGGAAATAAGAACTGAAGTATTTGATATCTCATCTGTGCTTGGGGGCACTTATGTGTGTATGATCTACAGATTTTTCTGTGTAGCTTATATAAAAATCATGCAAATATTGCACTGACTATTCAGGATACTTATAATAAGGAATACAGTAGTTCTCAAATGTCATGTAAGGAAGTCATACAGCATATAACCTGCAGGTAGAAGAACGTTCCACAACACTGAAGGCAGTCAGAGTTTTCTGCATGGCTCTGATTTCTTCTCCCCTTCTCTGTGAAAGTGCAAGTGCAACAGTTGGGTTAGGATGGGAGAAAATTTTCTCCTTTAGGTTTAGGTCTAAGCTTATCTCTGCCTCTCAACTAAGACACCTATGGGATGCTTTAGCTTATTGAGGGACCTGAGTAATTTGTGAATAACATTTCTCCAAGCAGGAGTCATGTTAGTCCCTTCAGCCCATGCCTACCAAGACTGAGGGGAAAAAAAGTAAAAACATAAAACTTTCCTACATAAGGTTACATAGGTCTTTCTGTAGACCCAGCTTAAACATAGACTAAACACACTTCTGTGGTGATTAACATCCTCAGACATATTTTCAATGGCTACCCGTCGCTAATGTAATTGCGGACTATATTACATAGCCAAACAGGTAAGCTCCAAGAAGTTCTTAAGAAGCCATGAGGAGATACATGTGAGTTCAATTTTTCTGAACTCTGCTACAAAAGCATCTTTTATTATTTTATTATTTAGTGAATGCTCCCCTCCCCCCATTCCCTTTTCCTCCTGCCAAACCCAGCAGAGATTTCTCTTCTACCTGTCACATACTGTCCCTTAACTGGTACCTCCTAAGAAAGAGAGGCTGAAGAGGTTCATGGATGCCGCGCTGGCAGGGAGCATTGCCAGCGACCATGCCATGCCCCTGCTCTCCTTACCAGCTCCCCCCCCAGCGCAGAGACCCGGGGGGACTGCCCCTGGCCCCTGGCCATGGCAAGGCCCTGCGGGGACCACAGGGGCTGCACTATAAAGCACCTATGCATGTCCAGGGCTGCTCTCCATCAAGTAGTGGCTCTGAGCACCAGGCGTGCTGCCTGGCACCACCTGTGGTGTGAGGAACTAGTCTGCCTGAAGAAAAAGAATATTCCTAGAGGAGATTTCCATAAACCAGAACAGTGGACAGAACCCAATTAAGCAAAAGGCTAGCAGAAATCCAACCAGCTGCTGTTCATACACAGAAATCACATATAAAAGTAATCAGCAAAAAATGTTGCATTCCCCCACAATGTTAGTGAGATTTGAGAATTACAGAAGCGCACTGGATGGAAGAACATGGGCGTCAGACTAGCTTGTCTTCTGGCCCTGTGGTTTGCAGCAATATTCATATTCTCTCTGGTTTTCCATATTTGAAAGGATGACGGCAGTTTTTACCACCAACAAAGTAATGGGAAGGGACTTCCAGTATGTCAAAATTATTTGAAATTCATGTTTTATTGCCTGCCTTCCTGGAATGAAAGTGGACAAAGCATGGTTGCTAAACATAATAAAAAATAAAGGACTATCTCACAGACTGCTAGAAATTAAAATTACTGAAAGTCTGGGAATAAAAGGTATCAGTTCTCCCCAAGAATAAAAGGCTATAATAAAGAAAATACCCAGAAACTATGAGAGCTGCAACTCTAAGTTGAGAACACTCTTAGAAGAAATGCCATTGGGATACAAATCCAAATGTTACTCTTTAATGTCTGCATACAACTCAAAGCACTTCGAAATTACACACAGTATTTTGGCATTATTACACATACTTTTAATTAAACCTGAGTTCTATTCAGTCACACTTAGACTTATCCAGGATGCATTAAAATGTGTATTATATAAACATAGCCCATTCTGCCATGTAAAGATAATCTCAAAGGCAGTTCACAATAACATCTATTCCCTTTCTGTATACAAGTCCTCCTTACTAGTTCCAGTTTTCGTTGCTTTCCAGGACCTCATCTTTTCCTTTCCTTAAAGAAGTAGAAGGAACTTGATTTCCCTAGGATGTAGCTTTTAAAGCACCTTTCTCCATCAGTGCTGCCTTCTTCCAGGACCTTGAGCATGGGGGCTCTGGAGTTCATGTTCAAAGCCTGATCTCCAACTTTTTCACTGGAATGGCCTCCAAGCTGCACTCAAACATCTGTCCAGCCTATTGCACTCTCATGTCGTCCTGGATTTCTCACTTTCAGTTTTGACACGAGCAGAGGAGAACCACAAGCAGCTTATGTGCTTTTCCTGAGCCTCCCCACTTCCTGGGGTACTGGCTTTAGCCCTGGTTCCTCAGGTAAGGCCACGAGTTCCACTGGAACGTAGGTCCCCCAGAACATCTTGCTTGCGTGGCAGCTTTAGAAAGCAACATCTCCACTGCATGGACAAGAGAGACTGTAAAGAATGGGAAGGCACTCTTCATCAGTGTTTAAAGCTGCACCTAGGACTTACGACCTTTGAATCAGAAAAGGAAGATAGATCTGAGCAATCGCATTCTGGCTCCTCTGTGGCTCGCCAGTAGGATTTCAGTATCACAGAAGAAGTGATAGGCACTTAAAGAGTAACATGGGCAGAATTTTGGTGCCCACCAGAAAAAAACTGTTTTCCTGTAAAAGCAACTCAGTTGTTGTTAACACCCAGGACTGCACAAGTTGAAGTGCCAGAGGCTGTTGCAAAGGGATAGAGGAGAACAGGAAGATATGGTGTCCTGGTTTCAGCTTCAAACGTCCATCTCAAACTATGTTTTACACACTGTACTAGGCAGTGTGACAAGAACTGATAAACCATATAGAATAGTTTTTGCCTAATTGAAATGTTATCTTTTAAAGAACTTTTGTTCAAAAATATCTTGTCTAATCAATGTCACAATTTCCATAGAAGTATTAAAAGTGTACTCAAAATAAAAATTTACAGTCAGCTTTTATTGCAAAGCCTAATTTTAGCAATTTTGGAATTTTCAAGTCAAAACACTCATTAGAAGAATAAAACAATTTATTTCAAAAAGGAGAAGATGAGTTTGGAAAGGCTGAAGAAAATTGCAGTTAATTAAAAGAGAAGTTTGCTGCCTCTAGATTCTTATTACCTTTTCCAGTGACCCATATTTTAAATCCTTGCAGTTATTCATCAACAAGCTCTATTTGAAGATGGTATGTCTGTCATTAGACAGTTTTAATTAAATCTGACGTTTCCACCTTTTTCATTGTTTATTTTCTACTAGAGCTCAAGTTGTGATCTGCTTCTGTCTCTGATAGATGTCATTAGAAGTCTAAACCACTATCTATCATCTCAAGTGAAACTAGTATTGAGTATTACGGGTCTGACCAGTGTCATACTAAGCTTAAGCTCTCCTTGATTTCCATAAGTTTTGGACTGGAGTCTATTGCTTGTATGAATGTATTGCCCTCTGTTGGTCAGGCATATCTCAGAGAGCATCACAGAAGACAGGAAACCTAACCATCTTTACCACGTCAGTTAGTTAGGAAATTTATGTTTCTATGTATGCTGGACAACTAGAAAGGCTCCAGGAATTTAAAAATATATGGCATACTATTAAAGACTGATTTTTTTTTTTAAATAACCCTAAATTCCTTTTTGACATTCTTGCAAGGCATTATTGCTTTGCATCTCTTGGTGTAGCCACTGAAATCATATTTACAGACTTGAAAATGTAAAGGGAATTTACACATCTTCCAGGAAATTATGCTATGGTTCTGTGCCATACTTGAGTGCAGAACCACAGTGATAATCGGTGTAAGGTGCAAAAAAGACTATAGGGAGTGAAACTCAAAGGAGCAGGAAGGGAGCATGGGACAGCCTCAGCAGTGCCCTGGACCATGGCAATGCCGCCAGACCACCTCACAGCACCCATTGGTCTGGGCATTGAAGTTGATTGACTGCCTGCCTTCAGTCACAAATGCACACACATAACCCTAATCAGGCTACCCCTAATTAGGCCTCAACGCCTAACTGACAGCTTTCCTGCTAAATTGCCCATGTATATTGTTCTTAGCAACATTAGGATTTTATTTGCTTTTTAACCCAAAAATCATCTATTGATTGATACATTAACTGGTGTTTTCATGCATTTAACATAATCCCTTACAAACCAGGCCATTTTGTGAGTGGCAAAATGAACAAAATTTGGTTGCCTATGGATTTGTAATTGAGTTCCCATGTGGACTCTGTAGTATTTAATGAGTTGAACTCCAATTACCGTCCTTTCCACAAGTGGGAGTTTTAATAAGGTCTTTCCTAATGCTCACTTGTTTTCACAAAAATCATAGGAGCTTCATATCCTCGAGATAACCCTCTGTCACTGTGGGTTCAGATTAACCCATGATTTCAAGTCATTAGAGAGGAGAGCAACAGATACGCAGAGATACACCTGCCAAGTGTGATTCCGTAGTCTTATCTCCCTAGCAATATAGGTTTCCAACTTATACTGAAATAAAGTAAAAATGCAACTTAAAAAAAGAATTTGAGGTAAAAAATAAGATTTTTGGGTTGTAGTATAATCAAGCTGGAGACAGTGCCAGGGTCTAATGTCACTGAAATGGAGCTTCCTTCTTCTTCCCCATAAAAGTGGGCCCCAAGTTTTGGCCCCACATCAAGTACTAAGACATTTGGGGGAGAGGACCAAGTACCTCAGTGTTTTTTCTTTTTCCTGGGTAAGGGTCCAAGAGAAATCCAGTCTCCTTCCCACCCACAGGCATAGGAAGAAAACAGAAAGGTGACTGCCATAACCTCCCCACCCATCCAGATGCATGAGCATTAAGAGCACAGCCAGGCTTATTGCCCTCTTCTCCTCCAGCAACGTGGGTGGTGGCAATGTCCCCAGGGTGGGGAACCTTGGAGATAAAATTAATTGTTTGTGTTTCTCAGAGCTGCTTCGCCTGGGATGTGTCAAAGAAACATCACTGCTCCAGCCACAGCTTCAAACTTTTCTCTATAACCATGGGAGCCAAAATCCATCATACTGTTAATGAGGTGCGAGGGTCTGATGTAATCATGTAAGTGCAGATCTGTGGACAAGCACCCAAAACTCATATTGGCTCAATGGGGAAAATGATGACATTTCTAATTATACACCTAAAACAAAGAGAAGAACAGTGTGTAAGATGGAATTTGACAGAATTTTTTTATTTCCTTGTATTTTGATGGCTGGCACACAGAACTATTGTCTTTCAGCCATCTTAATGAGTTCTGAAATGAAAATATTTTTTTTAAAACACCACTGAACTTCCAAAGTGTGAGGCAACAGAAATTCTGTTATTCATAGTGAAAATGTAGTATTTTGAGAGCATACAACCCTCAGTGTCTGATGAAAATCAGAGGGTAGCAGCCACAACTTTCCTTGCTGGAAATTCACATAAACTGGATTTTTCTGGAAATATGTTCAGAACCTAAGAACTGTATAAATTTATATCTCCTGTACATTTAGACCAACCCATCTTTCCAGTCATCTGCAGTGGTCTTTCAAGAATGTTAAAAATGCCATATAATTTTAATAACAGACGTCCACAATCCACTGTTTTACAGTCTTCCATGTACACCCTTATTTGGCTAGAACTTGTCCCTGGTTTTAGTGGTCTGCAACTGTTCCAGCTACAGCTGTCAGGTGTCTCCACACATTTCTTAAGGAGAGGGAGAATTTTATCCATCTCTGATTATTTCTTTCTGCCTGGATCTGCCAGGGTTAATGGTAATAAGAAAAGTCCGTGCAGGACAGCTCTGGATGTAAAAGTAATACAGAGAAAAGTAAGAAACACCTCACCATAGAGAACTCCCTCTCCAGTTAGATCTCTAAAGATACTGGCATGAACTCTCTCACACGACATACCCCTAGCTGGTTTAAGTGTACCATCACTACCAAACAATCATTTGCATTTTTTATTATTACTTAATTCAAAGGCTGATGCCAAGCTGTCTGAGGGAAGGAAAGTACATGGTGTATTTTTAAAAAATCCTCAGTTTGATTGGAGTTTTCTGTTTTCCTTGGGTTTTCTCTTTTTTCTTTTTTTTTTTTTTTTTTGAAGCTCTGTTCTTAGAAAAGGAAAGCAGGGGATTTACTAAAGGCAAGGCAAGTCGGTTAGTTATGAGTCACCTTCATGACTTATAAAGGGTCTCAAGTTGTTTGGAGCAGGCTTTCTTCACCTAACTTGTGCTGCAGGGTTATCAGGCAACCAGCCGGACCAACAGACCTCTGTGGCAACTGCTCCTGCCTCAGTTGCTTTTTTTCATTTTTCATTTGCCTTATTTCTCTCTCCGTCTCTCCCTCTCCCTCTCTCTCTTTAGAAGAAAAAAAACCACAACCTAAGCTCAGTGATCACGGTTAACCTGTGAGATGGAACAAAGGAAGTCTGTGGCCTTCTTGCTGCATTGGTTTTGCTTGCATCTCTGTGTAAAGAAACTGCCTCATAGCAGGTAGGTTTTTGGTTCTTTGGGGTTTTTTGTTTATTTTTTTGTGTGCTCTTTTTTTTAAGTGAGAAGTTCGTATGTTACAGGAGATGGGAGCAGGCCAAGGGAAGGGGCCCTAGGGCAGGGTTTAGAAGCCCAAGAGTCAGAGACGCTAAACTTCAGACATTTGCACACATGCAGAAATACTCAGGCAGCCATCCTTATGGAAATATGCCTTCAGCCATCCAGAATCACACACAGACGACCAGTCTCGAGTGAATACAAACCCAATCCCCTTGCTGTCTTTGCATTCACCTTTGTAGGTGACTTCACATAACTGATGGGACAGCACACACGAGAAAGGTGTCTGCAGAGAGCTAAGAGGACATGGGGGATGCATGCTGCTTGTTAACTCCTGCGACCCTTTTTTTTTGTTTTGAGATGCATGGTTTAGAAGACCATGCAATATGGACTATAATTTCAGTTATCTATTTGGAAGAGGTTTATGACTTACCTGCACTCGTTCTCTTGCCTACAGTTTGCCAGATACATTTTGAGGTGAGGAAAAGTAACTGTACAGACTAGTTTGACTTATTTAAGTTTGGCCATACAAGTAGTTTTGGACATGGGACAAGTTCTGGTCCTCATTTCATAAATAAGCAACAGAGAAATGCCTTCTTTTAAGTATACCCGTTAGACTTGCATCATTTAGTTATGGTTTGGTTTAATTCTTTTTAAAATGAAGATGTTTAAAATGCCCATATAAGAACTTTATATAACTTTCTTGAAATGCATATCCATACAGACAAAACAGGAGCTCCATGCTCTGCACTAATACCAGTCTGGTGAAAACTCTTAAGGTTTAATTTAGTCATAAAAATTTGTTCTGAACTCAAATTTGGCAGCCAATATCTAAGATTAATAATTTATTTTTTTTTAGCTTTTTAATATGGTGGGTTTTAATTTACAAAGGCACAAGTAAAATAGCTGAAAATAGTATTAAAAAAAATAAAATCCAGCTACTTGAGCCACAAAGTGAAATAGAGGTACATTTTATTTTAGAGGGAAGTTTTCAGCAGAGAAAAGCCTCTTCTATCCACATACACATTTTTGGAGCCCTTCCAGTATCTTAAGTAAGAGACTTGAATTCAATATTTTTCTAAGTGTTTTAAAAATAATAGTTTTACTTTCTGAGAAATTAGAGAACAGAGGACTTAAAATCCTCCTGAAAATGTAAATAGGGTACCTGAAAATGGATGTCTGGTGTACTGTTTATGTGTAATGGCCTTTTGTAGGTGATTAAAAGAATTATAGAAAGTACTAATTATATTAACCCTAATTTTTTTTCAGTCAAAATTAGATTTCTGCTATCCAAGGGTAAAAACATCTCTGAAACTGGTACATTTCATTTTGGTCTTATTTTTTACAAAAAGGATTTTTTCATGACTGCAGAGGAAAACAGATTCAAAAGCCACTCTTGTATACTATACCAAATTTTAGTTTTGACAAATAAAAGGGAATAGGCATCTCCAGGGGACAATCTGCAACATTGTAAGAAAGATATAAAATAGGTGAAGCATGTTACCCTTTGGCCAGTGCCCACTTCTCTCTCTCTCTGGTGAATGTTAAGGGAGGATATGTGGATAGACAGCATAGACTGAAGACTTAATTCTTCTATAGCTGCAGTTGGGTGATGTGAGTCCCACCTCACGTTCCCTACAAAGCTATTCATACAATCTGCTTGCTGGCACATCTTTTTCAAAATCCTGAAGCTCTTTCAAGTATTTTCTCCCAGAATCAGGCCTTTAGTTATTTTCAACAGGTAATCTGACATTGTGCTTGTAAGCTATCTCTTGTTTATATGCAGGTAAATGGAAATAAAAGACTGGGGCTTACTAGGTCTGTTTCAAAGCCTGTTGCAGTCAGTGTGGGTCTCTATTCTTTAACTTGAAAGCATCAGGCGTGGGGTCTATCACAGTCTGATTCCTCCAACATGATTGTGAGTGTACATTCTCACGTGCATGAGCGCTGCAGATTTCTGGCCTTGGTGAATTGCCTTTTCTCCCTCGCACCCTCCCACTGAAAAGGGCCTTTGTAACAGAGGTGATTGCACAACCCTAAGTACCTTCAGATGAGGCTCCCCAAAAGGCAGGTTCTCAGGTTTTTTTGCTGTTTGGAGAACACCTTTTATCTTTTCTAAATTGACTACCAAATTTTGCAGAGTTGGAGTTACTTTACTAAACTGCATGTGGTTTTCATAAAAAATTTATATTGGGAAGTACTATCAAAGTTGGCATGTCCTCTTGCTAGCAATCCAAAGACCAAAGGCTGAGTTTTACTCCAGATTCATGACAAAGGATCCCCTCTAGTTGACCAATAGGTTAATAAGAATATGGTCGTTTGGACTGGAGAGGCAAAACTGGCTAATAATCACATAACTAGACTAACAAGCTGGATGCTTCTAGTCCATCAGTGGACCAGCGTAAGTCCACTCAAACCCTTGAGGTACTGTACAATAATGTACAAATGTACAAGTGGGGAAACGAGCACTTGTCGCATTTAAACTAAGTAGTTTGAACTGTACTTGTGGTACTCTTTCTGAAGGGAATCTAAATATAGACTATGTATGAATGAACTGATTAACCACTGATATTTCACTGACCAAAGAAAATCCTAGGTTACAGAACAATGAGCTACCTACACTTGAGCGGACTTAAGTGCCTCAATAACTTATAGATTTTTTTTTTAATATATGAAATACAGAAATAGCTATGAATATGATGTCCATTCTCACACATTCTGGAAGACAGATTGCAAAGTAAAATTACTGTAGTCTGTAAAATTACTCATCAACATTTATTTTTCAGTAATGCCATATGTCTCAGTAAGGTCTCGATCAGTTGCATTAATATTGCAACAGAAATTAAGATAAACATCACATACTGAGGAAATTACAAAGAGAAGAAATTAAATATATGTGCATATGTGTATAAAAGAGCAGAAAAATCTTGTCAATGTTTACTAATTTTACTTTGGGGTTTATTGCTTATAGTTCAAACTAAGTCATCCAGCCTCTCAGATTATCCCAACTGCCTCACAGGCTCTTCGGAAAGCACTAGCAGATTTCTTGAAGCTGTCATAGCAGAAGTTGACCTTTAGGAGGTATTTGAAATAGGAGAAAGGAGCTGTGGAGAAAAAGTGTTTGTCTGAAGGAGAGTGATCTGTAAAAAGGACAAGTAGAATAGAATAGGATATTTCAGTTGGAAGGGACCTACAATGATCATCTAGTCCAACTGCCTGACCACTTCAGGGCTGACCAAAAGTTAAAGCATGTAATGAAGGGCATTGCCCAAATGCCTCTTAAACACTGACAGTAATGGGGCATCAACCACCTCTTTAGGAAGCTTCTTCCAAGTAGATGAAGTACAGTAAGGAACATGGCTGGTGGAATAGATCACTTCTGTGTAGTACTCACAGAAAACACTGTGGTAAGAATTGAATCTGAATGGAAAATAACTGAAGCAGAGATGACACTGGAGGGAAAATTGCATGTTGCAGTTTATATGTCTTAAGTCAAATGTTGCTACTAAGAAATCCAGAGGGACATCTAGAAAGAACAGGCAAAGTCAACGATTAAATGGAGGTTAAAAATACAGAGACGGGTCTGTGGCCGCAGAGGCGGGAGGAGAACCAAGAAATAAGAGTCACAGAAAGGCAAGGTGGGACAACATTTTCATTTATGTCTGACTGTCAAACAGGGATAAAATAATCAAAGGGTAGAACATCTAGCCTATAAGACCAAATCTGATATGGGCAGCTTCTGTGGAGGCAACAACAATGAAAGCAGATATTAAGTTTGAAAATGAAATTAAAACACACACCTATCTGAGGTCACTACAACAGATGAAGGAAGAGAAAAGCAGATGAGTGGGTGGGACCTGATGACCAGAGATCAGTAGATAAGATAGAAAGAATAAATGTGTTATTCTGATGTTAGTGACTGAATGAAGAAAGTGCTGGAAAGAGGAACAGGGAAGGTCTTATGAGCTTTCTCTTTTTTAATGTTGCAAGGGAAATAATAGGGGATTTTATTATATTCAAGCATGAGTAGATGGTCATCATTTCCACTGAAGGCAAGGCCCCATTTTTAGAGCTATGTGAGAAGACAGGCAGCAGTATATGTATTTGTTCATGTAATGGAAATCTGACAGCTGTACAAAAGGCTGTTACAAAGGTTCAGCAAGAGGAAACACATGTCGTTTCTCACCACTTCCTGATAAAGCATGATTCTTTTTTTTGCCTTTAGCACACAGAAGCAAAACAGTTTGCAGCATTGGAGATGCTATGCAGGTTTTAAACCCCAAATTAAAATGCTAGGGTGCCATGCTAGGCAAAACTATTCCATTACATAAATCCAAGGCCATGGGAGTAGAAAAGCACCAAAGACAAAGGCTTGTCTGTGGTTATGGCTACCCGCTTAACCGCTTTTGCCTAGAAGGGCTGGCTCTGGAGTAAAGCTGCAGACACCAAATTATGCCTGAGGTCTCTCGCTTCCCTCCCTGCTCAGCAGTAATGTTGGAAGTAGGCATGTGCAAGTACAGCACTCATTCAGCTTCTTTAGAGAAACAATTATTAGCTCTATTTAAGTGATTGATTTCAAAAACATCCCTTCTCCAAGACTGAATGCAGGAGAAGGCAGACTGAAGAGGAAAGTATCGTCAACCACAAATGGCTGCTGCAAACCACAGACAAAAATATTCTCTTTTTTAGCAAAACTCATAGGAGTCTCTGACAAACCCTAAAAAGATATGAAAGAATTAGGGTTTGGGAAGCATAGTGTAAAGAATAGCAACCTGGAATACCTTTAAGAGAGTGCAAATTTACTAAGATGTTCTACAAATATTCTTGGGGCAACAGACTCAGAGGTGACAGAAGCTTCTTGTAGCAAAGCTCTTGTCCTACTGCCAAGGGTGATCCTTATCCAAAGCTTAATGAAGCCAAATCTACTGTTCCCACAAGAGGAACAGACACTTTGCATCAAGCCTTTCATAAATATGTATGCCCACTGGGTGACAGCAAGTGAATAAGGAGTCAGGGACTTAGAGACATTGAAAGCACAATAACTGAATCAGAGAATAATTTAGGTTGGGAGGGATCTCTGAAGGCTGTCAAATCCAAATCCCTGCTCAAAGCAGGTTCAATCCACAAAAAAATCAGATAAGACAATGCCTTTTATTGACAGAATTAATTTGTTTGCTTTCTTCCTATAAAAAAGAAAATTAATACCTTAACTTGCATCTCTCATCCTCCTCCCTGACCTGCACCCCTCACCTTCCACACACATACTACATATGCACACACAACATTTAGGAGTATTGATGTATAGGTTTAGAAACTGTTCACTTCATTGCCCACAAATGCAAATGTTACACCACAGGTCTCAATGCCTGACTTCAGTAGGAGTTTAGCCTGAACACTCAACAGAGCTCTGAATCATCATTTTAAATTTGAGGTTTGGAAATTTCTAAACCACTTTTTTCTGCCTACCAAAATTTTATATTCATCTTGGAATTTTTGTTTGCCACTTACATATCACAACCGTGTACTTGGCTGGTTTCATTTAGAGTGGCACAAAGTGAAAGGTAATTTC
The DNA here is from genome assembly GCF_947461875.1 of Haliaeetus albicilla. Taxonomy (NCBI): domain Eukaryota; kingdom Metazoa; phylum Chordata; class Aves; order Accipitriformes; family Accipitridae; genus Haliaeetus; species Haliaeetus albicilla. The sequence goes on along the minus strand of NC_091488.1, from coordinate 19,943,448 downwards.
CCTAAAATCTCTAAATTAGATCACAGTCTTACTATGACATTTTAACTTCCTCTTAAAACATGTGTTAGTAAGAGTAGGGAAGTTATAAAAGTACATAAGTTTCTTTAAATTTACATACAAAAATGATCTCCAGAATTGTGTCTTATATATAATGTCTCGTTCCCCATACTATTTTTCTTGCTACTTTTTTCTTAAACAACAGTAAATATTTTTTTTTAAAGTGGTTACTGGGAGACCAAACAGAAAGCAAACAAGATTGAACCATTTCTGAACTCTGCCCAGGAGCTGATATTTTATGTTAGAAGGATGGAGAAAGAAAAATATATTTCAATCAAGACATACTTAGCTGAGAACTAACTGGGCATTACTTAGGCCTTTTTAAACCTGCTTGGAATGACTGTCTCAACTATTCCATCCTTATTACCAATGTAAGTAACTGAAAATTGTAAAAAAATTTCAGATAATTCGATATGTAATGAGGATTCTCTAACCTTTCTTTTACTGAATGCATTTCTACTTCATTATGCTATTTCTTTGCAGATTTTTGAAATATTTTATAGAATTACTGATTTCTAAAACTATGTTTTCTTTGTTAGTTTTCAGGAGAGAGCTCATAATAGGCTGAAAGAAGTAAAAAAAGAAATGTTTAAATTTGTTCCAAAAAATTCAGCACATTACTTTTATGGTCAAAGCATCAGTGACTGGTTAATATTAAGAAGCAATTAGCAAACAATGTACTGTTCAACACAGACAATTATAATCATAAATCTCATTCTAGCCTGCTGGAACAAGGGTGTAGGAGCCCTGTATATGGATCCTAGACCAGCAACTAAATCTGTCCAACAGGTTTTCTCTCTGCTCAGTGGTCATTTATTCCAGAATCCAAAGGAATATTTGTTGCTTAATCACAAACACTGCACACTGATGAAACTATGATTATTTCTTAGCTCTGTTTCTCACATCCTGTTAAACAGTCAGACCTCCTGATAGGCATTTTGTCTTAAGTAAAAATAAACTTTTGTTTATCTTGGGTTCTTAACATTTTGAGGAACTTGGCTGATATTAGAAGTCTTCATTAACTGATATCTAAAGGCATACAAAATTAGGCAAGACTATGCTACAATCTGTATTCCTTCTGCTCAATGCAAGTAAAGCAGCACAAAAAAATGCAATAAGCAGAAAGATGGAAGTCCTTCAGAGAAGAATAATAGTGAACGTACTCTAGTTCTCTTATAAAAGTAACTAAAACAACTGCAGCTTTGACTGTTTTTAAATGTACAGCAGATGGTTCCTGTGTATTTAACTAACTACAATCCTTTTTCCTCTGATGTATGTCCTTTCTCTGACATAATGTTTTTACATGTATTTCTGTCTTTTTTTGTCTTTTTTTCTTCTTTTTTTTTTTTTTTTTTTTTAGGTATATCAAGGGGAAAAACCAGTGGTTTCAGTTCTTTATGTCTCATACTCCAGTCTCTGGAGTTCTTCTGTAGGCTGTATGTTGTTAATGCTAATCGTGATAGGGGTTTTTACCTCTGACTGACTCCTACATATTAGCATTAACACTGTATCATGCCTCTTACCAGAATTCACATGGAACAAACTGCTGCTGTGGGAGGAGAACAGAAATCGTGAATCAGTCAGTGCTATGCTGGGAAAACCTCTGTTCTACGTGTAAAAAGACGAGTTGTTCTGCATACAGGCATGCTTGCTAGAATGTTTGCTAGGTTTAGAGTCACTGGAAAAAGCAGGGAAAAAAGCAGCTTTGTGTATCAGTAAGTCCTTACTAGATTTCGGACGTGTAACATTTTGAGTGCAACAACCTCTTTTTTATTTTGGTTTATTGCTTTTCAGCTCTTCTGGCTTTACTTCCCACACAAATATTTCATTTCTTCATTTTATTTAGGAAAGAAAAATGATGAATTAAACTTTTGGCATGTATAACTGTGCATTCTATTCATTTCTATAGAATCTTATTACATGCAAGAGAAAAACTGACAGAAAATGTTTCTCTGAGATTTTATTGTCAGTTCACTAGAAGAAATGGGTCAATGGGAGAAAATGAAAATATACTTATTTTACTTTAGAATTACCAGTGCATTCCAAACTTTTAGAAGAAGTCTTAAAAAATTCCAGAGAAATAGGAAAGTGTTGTTATATTTATTTTGTGGAAGGTCAAAATAGGTTCTGAATACTCACAGTCACAAAAACTGAGTGAAAGAGCCAGTCTTTAAAACTCTATATCTTATGCTCTAACTAAATCTGCTTAATGAATAGTTTAGTTATGAAACATTAATTTGACAGGGGAGCAGAAGGGGAAACAAAAAACCTCAAAGTACTCACCATTAAGAAAGAAAGTTAATGTTTGTGCTGTATAAGTACGTATAACCTTTTCTGTTTGCAGTGTTTTGACTGCGAACCCCCAGGATGAGGTATGATTACAGAGCACCTCAACACCACAGACACTTATGAATCAATGGTCTCACATATAAAACAGTCTCACATATGAACAGTCTCACTGAATGTGATTTTTCCACTCAGACAGAACTGCTGCAGGGTGTAAATATTTTCCAAATCAGGCTCTAAGTTCAGTGGCTCCCCTGGGGATGCATACAGCCACAGGCCACGACCACCAAAAAACAAAAGCCAGCTTCATCCCTTCCAAAGTCAGAGCCATAGCTCTAAGAGGGGATTCTCAATGTGGTGAAGCACATTTCGTTAAATAAAAGCATATTCCTATTCACTTTGCAGGAAAAAAAGCCTTGAAAGTGGGGAGGAAACTGTGGCAAAAGACAGGAGAGTCGATAGGAATTCTCATTTCTTGGGACTAGGGTGAAACAGTGAAGAGCAGTTTGATCTTCCTCTCTATTTAAGGCAAGGTTTGGCGGTATCAGTTCTCTTACTGAAGCCAAGGTGGTCCCCGAGTCCCTAGGAGCAGGGGAGTCCCAGGCTCACAGGTTACTGCTGCTCATCTTCTCTGTGGTGCAGTTACCAGCAAACTGGCAGCAAGCCTGGCGCTGCCCTGAAGTGGCTGCAGTACTTACAGAGCACCTAGCTGCATGACTGACATAGAAAGGCAATTTTAAAGCTAAGATTTCTGTGAAACGCAGAAATCTGGAGATGCTGTTGAGCTTGTCTCCATAACTTAAATTCCCCCATGGGATGTATAGATTAAAGTGAAGTATTAAGTGATTACATTTATTATGTCAATTGTGCTCACAAAAGGAAGACGTTACATGGTATTTTCCTTGGTTTTTCATTGCATTCACAGAAGTCCCATTCACTGCACAGCATCCCAAACCTGCAACCAGTAAGAGATTTTTTCTCTCCTTCAAAGGCTTTAACTAGCATCAGAGCAGTGTACCTGGAGTACATTAGCATCCTCAGTGCTTGTGAATGACACAGTACTGAAACAATGACCAGCTGTGACTTCCTTACTTCACCCCATCTTTCCACCCCCCCCACCTGGACTTCCCATTTCTCTCCTATTTAGACACATGCCAATAGAAGGTATATTAAGGAAGAAAACCGGTCTTGCCACTCACCATTCTGATTCATAGGCATGCTATAAAAATCAAATGTATGTTCCCTTACATTTTCTCTCTTAAAAATGTAAGTTGAGTATCCTGCAAATTAAGAAATAGATAGCAAATATAAATATGGTCATTAGACCATTTATATGTATTTTTTCTGCATAGCTGATTCCCCAGAAAAGCAGGCATATTAAGTTGTAGATATTATATTAGCAGATATTAAAAAACACAGGTTTTCTTTTTACTCTGAAAAAATGTTAATGCTGTCCATGACTGGGGTTAAAACTTGTGAAAGACCACAGCATGATAGCATTACCATTTTCAGATGGTTGGTGTTCTTCAAGAAATATCCACTGCCAACTCTTCCCATCGAACGCCTCCAAGATACTGAGTTCCTGTGGCTGGATTCCTTAAAAACTAATAAAATAAATGTAGCTGCGCTAGCAATTTCACTGGCTTCAAATATAACAAAGTATTGCGATAAGCTGAGTGGTATAGCATTAGATAACTTACCAAACAGCAGGAAAAGATTCCTTCTTGCCAGAGGTTAAAATAGAAAGGGAAGCTCCTTCTGGCTGCTGTCATAAAAGGACTTGATGTCTACTGATGATTTAGCGTTTTCATCACTCGCATGTGTTCAGCTTCCCAGGGAAGAGTTTCACTTCCTTGGTAAGAAAAAAATAACTCTCTCTTGACATTTAATTCCTTCTGTTATGAAGGAAGTCAGACTACATCACAATTGCCTTTTCTATCTCCAAAATCCATGATAACATGAATTACAGAATACTACTTTGGAAAAAAAAATCTCAGTTGGTCAGATAATGTGTATATAAAGATGGAACTGACTCAGCTCAACCTTCCTATTGCCACCTCTAAGGATCAAGACACCATGTAGCTTTAACCTTGGTACGAAGTTTCCCTTTTGGATAAAACCAATAAATAAAAGGGAAGGCTCAAGAGTCCTAAGCTCAGAGCAAAAATTCTGCAATTTGGAAAAGTTTCAACTCTCTTTCAAACAAGAGGTAGAAGGGAGGAATAACTTGAACTTGAGAAGCCATGGAGCTACTACTGAGACATGTGACAAGAAAGAAGGCTTCATTTCCTGCCTTTTCTGCTGTCATCATAGATTCATAGAATGGTTTGGGTTGGAAGCGACCTTTAAAGATCATCTAGTTCCAACCCCCCGCCATGGGCAGGGACACCTTCCACTAGACCAGGTTGCTTAAAGCCCCATCCAACCTGGCCTTGAACACTCCCAGGGATGAGGCATCCACAGCTTCTCTGGGCAACCTGCTCCAGTGTTTCACCACCTTCATCAAAAAAAATCTTCTTCCTTATTTATTCCTTAGAATCTGGCCAGTGTAGTCTTCTGCTCATGTATGCTGGCCTAAATCACCCCACCCTCCCCTTTCTCCACCATCTGTATTTTGCAGTATAGTGTCTTCCTAGATTCTTCCTTACCTTTACTGGATCTGCATTTCTTTTACTGAATGGATGCAGTAAAAACTGCCTCTTTACACCTGAGAAGCAATTTAATAAAGAGGAGAAATAGCCAAGGAGGGGACTTGGCTTAATCCTGCAGTCTCTTTTGTCCATCTACCGTCCCCTAATCCCTGTAGTTTCTGGGATCTATAGCCTTCAGTACAGAGAAATAACAGTATCTACTTTGTTGTCACTTTTTGAACTGACCTACCCTGGTCTCTTTTCGCTACTTACAGTGGAGATTGGGCCGGGCCCCATGGTAGGCAGAACAGTGCACACACATGTAGGATCCAAACCCAGCCAGAGCTTTGCCATACCCAAGCTCATTTTGGTATTTTGTATTACCCCGTAGCTTTAAGTTTGGTGTATAGCTATAGTTCCAGGTGTATGTCAGGGCACAGCCCCAAACAGCCAGCCAGGCTGGTACCACCCTGCAGTTCAGCTAAAGCTCTGAAATACTTAAGCCAAAAAGAGAAAGGAAGCATTACTCTAGCCTAGCTGCTGCAACATTCCTCTTGGTAGACAATTTCAGCATTTTATATGCCAATTAATGGTAAAATACAGAAATGGCCCTGAGCTCGGGGACCAGATCTCCCTGTTGCCCCGTGGCTGCCATGAGCACTGAGCACTGTCTCCATTTGTTCTCATGCTCATCCAAGAAACGTTCAGGACTTTTTTCTAGTAGTGGCATCACTTCATACAGATCAGGTAGTGAGTAAAGCACCTTATGATCCACCCCACCCCCCCCCAAAAAAAAAAAAAACACAGATGTTTCCCCTGCAGGTGTGGCTCCGAATCCCTCTCTGCCAGAATAGGGAATTGAATCTCCACCTCCTACTTGGAAAAGCGCTCTCACCGCCGTACCGGCAGTAGAAAGGAGCGGGCGCTACCTTCTATCACCCAGTTCTCTTTTAACTGCTACCGCCCTCCCTGAGAATCCTGGCGCTCTTCAGAGACGCCCTTCGGCTCCGCCTTCCCCAGGGACGGACCTGCCTCCCGAAGGAGCACCACCTCCAGCAGAAGTCTGAGCTCCCGCCTTTTTACCCAAAGACCTTCGGGGAAGGGGGGGGTAATCTCGCGTCAGCTTCAGCTGCCAGCCCCCAGCAGCGCTCTCGGTGAGGCCGTTCCGCACCGGCAGAGGTCCCCTCCGTGGGGACCCACCCGCGCCCCTGAGCGGCTCCCTGGCCCGCCGCCTCCGGCGGGGCGGCACCGCCCCCCCCCCCTCCCCGCTCCCCGCTCCCCGCTCCCGCTTCCCCGAGCCGCTGCTCCCGCCTCGCGGCCGGCGCCCCGACCCCCGGGCCCGGGCTCTGCCCGTCCCGCACCCGCTTGTCGTAGGCCCAGAAGAGGCCGGGAAAGTCCCTCTCCAGACTTCAGCCCAGCTCTCCGCCTTCCAAACCGTTTCTTGCATGGCACGCTGTAAAAGACGGGTTCCCTCTCCCTCCACAAAAGCAAGCGCACGCACAAAAAAAACCCCAGAAGAGCTCCGAAAATCCAGATAAGGTCAAAAAATTTCCTCAAGGGAAGCAGCAGTCTTGCCTTCCTCTGCAGGGGCTGGAATCCAGGAGAATTCTAAGCTGGATTCCCAAAACACAGAGCAGACATCAGGAGACTGTGTGGGCTGGTGATAGAACTGGCTTAAGAGTCAAAACAGACCGACCAGACCAGATCCCACTGCCATAATTGCACTGTGGTCTTGGGTTAATCAGACGGCAGGTACCTCAAAAAACAACCCCCCAAAAAAAAAAAAAAAAAAAACAAACCCCAAACAAAAAAAACAGCAAATTTTGTGTTCCTCAAGACAGGAACCAATGCCCGCTTTTTCGGTAGCACCAGAGCAACAGGTTCAAAGCCAAAGTACACTCCCAAAGGTTAGGTTTAAAAGAAAAACAAGTATTTTAAGGTCAGTGCAAGGATCATTTAAAGTCTTAAGAAAATGTATAGAATGCGTGTGTGTGTACTCTTAAGGTAAACCTTGAATCAAGAATCTTAATTAAAAAAATAAGCTTCTGATACCATTATTAGAACTCCTCTGCAACATTAATCAAGAGAAAAAAAAATCAGTTTTTCAAGTACTCTGAGAAGGCATGGGCTATACTTTAAAGATGTGTTGTATTTAACAGGAAGCTAAACCAGAGGTCATAGGCTGTTAGCATATTGGTGGACTTCAAACTTCACTCGATGCCAGTAAATCTGAATAGCTAAAGATTGCACTACGCACAGAAACGCACAGGAGCAATACCTTAAGCACATTTCTGCCATTTCACCAAAAGCTACTTTAACCATTTGCATTTCTTCTTCTGTGCTCTGACACATTCAGCATTTACTCACTTATTATTTAGTCTGATTAAGCTGGGTAAGATTTCCTTAGCTAAATGTATTTTACTGAACTAGTACCTTTCTCTTACAGAACTACAGCATCAATTGATTAGAAAGCAATTGATGCAGCTAATGTTATTATGCAACTAGTTATTGGGATAAAATTCAGAGAAAATATTTGCACTTCAAAAAGTACTAAAAATCTCTTCTTGTATAATGAGAACAGCTCTAATGAGCTAGGGATAAAAACACAAAATGTCAGAAAACATCATCTAACAAAAACCCCTTGTGAAATTTAATTGAAGTCACCATATTTAAATATCAAAGAACGAAAATGCATAATAAATCTTACTACACTGGGGATCCAAGTGACAGACTACATTCCTGGTACTATTGCTGGAAAATGATCTTTAACTGCACTTGTACAGCAGAAAATTATTAAAGAACTTTACAGCTTTTACATTCTGCTACTTTTGTATTAGTAAAGCAATGGCAATTACACAGTGGTATACTGAATGCAGTCTTCTGAACCAGACACATAGCAGAATATCTAATTTCAATTCTGACAGGAAATCAAAATTAGTAAAATAATGTCTTGTAACCCTTTAAGGGCTTCTGAAAGGGTGCTTTTTTTTTTCTTTTTTTCTTTTTAAAGAAACTATTTGTCTCAACTTTCTATTGCAGTAGGCAAAGAACTCGGTGAAATTTCATCAGCAAGTTCCAGCAAGAAACAGACACATCAGGTCAGAAATTAGAAAGAAATACTTTCTTCATGGAAGAGCAAACAAGGGGTCTTGAAATTATATCAAGATAAAGTGGATGGCCTTTCCAGCTGCCAGTTCAACTACAGTCTGTAGGCCAAACTGCATGAATCACAGATGTCCTGGTTTCAGCTGGGATAGAGTTAACTGTCTTCCTAGTAGCTGGTACAGTGCTATGGTTTGAGTTCAGTATGCGAAGAATGTTGATAACACTGATGTTTGCAGTTGTTGCTCAGTAGTGTTTAGTCTAAAGTCAAGGATTTTTCAGCTTCTCATGCCCAGCCAGTGAGAAAGCTGGAGGGGCACAAGAAGTTGGCACAGGATACAGCTGACCTAAACTGGCCAACTGGTGTCACATGTAGTTTAGGAACTGGGAAGTGGGGGCAGGGAATTGCCACCGGGGGACTAGCTGGGTGTAGATCGGTGGGTGGTGAGCAATTGCCCTGTGCATCATTTGTACATTCCAATCCTTTTATCATTGCTGTTGTCATTTTATTAGTGTTATCATTATTAGTTTCTTCTTCTCTGTTCTATTAAACCGTTCTTATCTCAACCCATGAGTTTTACTTCTTTTCCCAATTTTCTCCCCCATTCCACTGCGGGGGGGGTGGAAATGAGTGAGCAGCTGCATGGTGCTTAGTTGCTGGCTGGGGTTAAACCACGACAACAGAGGACAACATATGGACACATACAATTGTTGTTGAGATAAGGAAAAGGGTAACTTACAAGATGAGTTATCACAAATAAAACATTACCTTTCCCCCCTGTCCCCCCCTTTTTTTTTTTTAAAGTGAAATCTTTAAAGTGGACTGAAACATCTGATAATGCCTTTATATCTATCTTGATTTAGGTCCAGAGAATTCAGATTAATTACCGAAGACATTTTTTATATGCAGCACAAATGTAAAAATACACATTTTATTATGTACATTTAGAGGTTACAGTTAATTTAAATTGATACAGTTTTTCCTTCTTCAGTTCTATCTTTTGGTTCATGACATTCTGCTGCTGCTTCCAAATATTTTTCTTCAGTGACCTGCTAAAACACATCAATTTTGTTATATTTTTTTAAATTATTTAATTCTCCTTGATCCTGGAAATCCTCCCTCATCCTGTCACTGTAACAAGAAAGGACAACCTACAAAGGCAATTATTGTCGCCAAAATTAAACAACCTGAATGACAAGCATCTTCAAACTAATTTCATAGAAAAATAGCATGGGCTAGGCTCTGAACACATCCGTGGCTAACAAGTTGCAGTAGACATACAGCACTTTTTTTCTTTCTCTTGCCACACAACTAAGTAAAATACTTGATCTGAAGGCTCCAGAATATCTGCTGTTTAATTCTTATGAAGATTTCCTACATTTAAGCATGCCTTGATAGTGAGTCTCTCATTATATGTGGCTTATGATATTTTATAGTTCCATTTATCTTAAAAACTTGCCTTTTGCATTTACTCAGTCATTGTAAAGCTTCTCTTGGATAAGTATACTTCAACTTTGAAATACTGGTTGTTTAACAGAAGAAAGTTTGCAAGAAGCTGTTATTTTCCACATAGGTTTTAAACAGGCAAAAAATACTCAAACTAGTGCATTTATGCAGTTTACTGAAATAGCATTCCCTTTTATCTCCACTAAATTCCACCTAGGTTCACTCAGTGGTATTACATTTTATCCCTGCATTTACTTATAAGAAACATGTTCACATGTGTTGTCTCAAACCTGTGGTAGAAAACTTATTACCTACAGTCTAGGTAAGTGTAAAGACATTGTTCCAATTTTTAGTTTTCTTATTTCTTGTTCACAATTAAAAAATGAAAAAATATTTAAATTTTACACACATGATACTAATATTAATTCTAAAAACGAATTTGAAAAATACTAATATAGATTAAAGTGATAATTAACAACAGCTTAGAGATATTATAAAAAGCATGGGGGATTCTCAGAAGCAGACAGCTTCAAAGCCATACGTTGACAGTCTGATATAATTTGCTCCAGTTTTTGTTAATAGTACAAATTATATCAATTGAAAAGTATATGTTTTTTTAAACAGTATAATGCATTTTAATAACCAGGCTTCAGAAACAGTACTAGCACATCCTCTACTACACAACAGTTAGATTTCCTATGCATCCAATTTTTCTTCACCTGTGAACATTTCCACTCTTAAAGCTATGTTCTTGAATATATTACACATCTCTAATCATTGAAATTCTACTCTGTCACAACATATCTTGATATTTGGTAAGCTGTACTTCACCACTAATGAGACTTACCAGCCTCTTCGATCTTTCCAGCAGTTTGTGCCACACGGTGTGGTGAGCCTGTATTAAATGTCATTAAATGATGTTAGTGGAGGTAAAAAAAATCTTATCATAGAATAGATTCTGACAAATGTACAGAAATGCTGGCACAAAACCATAACAATCCCTAATTCAGATGTTACAGCTTATGATTTCAGTGTCCCATTTGCCCATATCCCTTTGGGGGACTTGAATAAATGTCTGCTGATCACATCCATTCATTGTGTGGAATCATTAAGTGGGTAATGGCCAAAAATGGGAATTAAAATCTTATGATGAGGAAGGGAACACAGAGATGAGGTAAGGAAACCAGTGCCCACTTGTCCCTTGAAAACTTCGGCAACTGAGACAACAGCACATGTGCTAGACCACAGGTCAAAAACATGAAAGTCAACAGGAATGGGAAGAAAGACTCCTGCCTCCACCTATAGTTCTGCAAAGCCTTTGTTTAAGACTGATTAGTGCTAGGACTTTTTTGTTATTGTTGTTAAGTTTTACTCTGGTGTCATGAAAGACTTTGAAATGGTATCCTTTCTCAAGAGTATAAATTCAAACTTCTGCTCTTTCCTGAATCTGAATAAACACTGTCAGCAGCCTCAATTTCAGAAGATCAGCAAACACAACTAAGGCAAGGTGAATGAAATATCCATGCAGAAATTGCACAACCAAAACAACACTTTCAGTTTCTGATTTCACATCCACAATAGTTCCAGGAAAATGAATCCCAAATATCTAGCATAGTCATCATCATGGGCTTTCCCTTCCTGCTACTGTTCTCACCTCTGAATTACATTCAGCTAACAGCACAGCATATAATAAACATCGGAATGTAAGCCAAGCGCCCTAACTCAAAGAAGGATAAACCTGTACAAAAATGCATGTTACCTTCAAATGGATTGGTAGGGACACACCCTGGAACCGCCTTATCAATTCAGATTGGTTAGTCTGAAGATTATGGGCTGCCGTTATCTCATACTGAAAACAGAAACTTGTCCTTGGAATATGAGGGCCTTCACTAACATCTACAAAGTCACCAAACCTGATGGGAGAAAAAAAACCAAACAAAACAACTTGATGTCAAATATATTCAGAGAGAAGTACAAGCCTATTTGTTTTTATTTTTGATTAGCAAATTCCTATCTACCAAACAGATGAAAGAAAATCCACAAAAATCCCAAACCAAATCTAAAAAAATCCGCAGTTCAGCAATTGTGTTTCCTGAAGCAAAAGTACAGGTCACACAATTTCCTAAAATGAACTTATGAAATTTAAAGCTCAAGTCTAGAAAGAGAATTCTAGGTTTAACAAATCTTTGAAGCCATGTTGGCTTTAGAAGTGAGTAACTGTCATTCACCAGAAAAAGATTGGTCTCCAAGATCACATACTTTCCACAGTACAGTGTTTACAACCTGCACAGGCATTTCCCTTTCAGGTCTTGGAAAACTGCAAATCAATTAAGAAAAATGAGAGACAAAAAGATGTACAGCAAAAGAATACTCAGAACAAACCTCTCCCAGAAATCAAAAGGTAAGCCCATTTTCCCTCTTATTGAGCAAACTATACAGTTGGAGGAAAGAGAGAACAGACAAACTTCATATTAAAATTTCAAGAACCATCACTGCAAAGACATCTGTTCCTTTAGAGAGACATGGACTCCAAAATCAAATGCAGAACGATTTAGATGTCTAGAAAACTGAATATCCTACACTAGCCTAAGCTAGTCACAAATTATTTTATATGCCTGAGATACAATACAAGCTTCCTGCCTTCAGCCTAAGAACTTTGTATCTTACACTGTATCCCAGGAGCCAGCTCCATTCTCACCTCCGCCACTACAGGGCAGTAGCGTGCCAGTTAGGAAGATCTTGAAAACTTTGGAAGAAAAATCCACTAGAAAATGCTAACTCTTGTTTTCAAACAAGTATTTGGTTTGTATTTTATTTAACCTGTCAAGCTCCAGAGATTTATTTAGATTTTATTTAAAAGTATTTAAAACAGTAAGACTTCTCTGCCACTTACCACCTTTAACATAACAAGAAATAGAAATGTAGCAAGATCCACCAAGCACTAAGTACCACAAAACAGTGGTTGTATAAAAAAAAAACACCCACCCAAACAACTTAAGACACAGACAGCAATGAATACAAGTGATTTCTATATTGAAAACCATCACAAGTAACTTACTCTTCTCACTCGCAGAGAGTACTTGCAATACAATCAAATCTTTCAGTGAATCATTACAGAATGAGTTCAGTTTTGCTCACCTATGTAACGTTACAATTCCTTCCATATTCTGAGATGCTTTTTGTTCTATCATCTCCATTTTGTATCTGAACATGACAAAAAAAAGATTAAAAAAATCCTCACCTTTAACACCTAGTTCTTGTAGGAATACATAAGAGATCAATTTAAGGATCATGCTTAAAAATTATGCTCATATTTATGTGAGCTTTGAAACAGGTTTTAAATTCTTAATTTTATATGACAACACATATTGCCATGTTTCATAAAGCATGTCATACAGACCTGTTAGTCTAACCTCAGTTCCTGGAAAAATTATGGAGAAGATTATACTGAGGACTGTTGAAAGGTATTTAAAGAATAATACAATCATCAGGCACAGTTAACACGAATTCACAAAGGCAAAGTCCTGTTTAACTAATTTGATATCCTTCTATGATAAGGTCACCCACCTAGTGGATGAAGGTAAGGCGGTGGATGTAGTTTTTCTGGATTTTAGTAAGGCTTTTGATACTGTCCCTCACAGCATCCTTCTGGACATGTTGTCCGACTGTGAGATGAGCGGGTTCACGGTGCACTGGGTGAAGAACTGACTGAAGGGCAGAGCTCAAAGGGTTGTAGTGAATGGGGCTACATCTGGCTGGTGACTGGTCACCAGTGGTGTTAGTCAGGGCTCAATTCTAAGGCCAGTTCTGTTCAATATATTTATCAACAATCTGGATGCAGGAGTTGAATGCTCCATTAGCAAGTTTGCTGATGATACCAAACTGGGAGGTGCTGTTGTCTCTCTTGAGGGACAAGGGGCCTTGTAGAGGTATGTAGATAGATTGGAGCATTGGGCAATCATCAACTGGATGAAATTTAACAAGTCCAAATGCCAAATTCTGCACCTAGCACAGAGTAATGCTGGGCACAAGTACAAATTGGGAGAGGAGTGGCTGGAGAGCAGCCCTGCAGAAAGGGATCTGGGGTGCTGGTCGACAGCCAGCTCAACAGGAGTCAGCAGAGTGCCCTGACAGGCAAAGAGGGCAAACTGTATCCTGTATACAGTATACAGTATCTGTACCTGTATACAGTATCCTGTATCCTGTATACAGTATAATCAGCCGGGAAAAAAAGGCTATTTTCCTGCTGTATTCAGCATTGGTGCTGCCTCACCTTGAGTACTGTGTGCAGTTCTGAGCCCCACAATTTAAGAAGGATGTCAAGGTCCTTGAATGCATCCGGAGGAGGGCAAAAAAGCTGGTGAAAGGGCTGGAAGGCATGTCCTATGAGGAGCAGCTAAGGACTTTGGGCTTGTCTAGTTTGGAGACAAGGAGGGTGAGGGACAACCTCATTGCTCTCTACAGCTTCCGGAGGAGGGGAAGTGGAGAGGGAGGTGCCGACCCCTTCTCCCTGGTATCCAGTGATAGGATGCCTGGGAATGGTTCAAAGCTGTACCAGAGGAGGTTTAGACTGGACATTAGGAAGCACTTCTTTACTGAGAGGGTGTCAAACACTGGAACAGGCTTCCTCGAGAGGTGGTCAATGCCCCAAGCCTATCGGTGTTTAAATGGCATTTGGACAATGCCCTTAACATGCTTTAACTTGGTCAGCCCTGAATTGGTCAGTCAGGCAGCTGGACTAGATGATTGTTGCAGGTCCCTTTCTACTGAAATAGTCTATTCTAGTCTATTCTATTCTACGTGTATGTTATAGGAGGGCCACACTCTCTCAGCGGAGTTTTATTCAGAAAGATAAAATGAACCTACTACTTCAAATAAAAATCAGTTTTTCAAGTCACATGTAAGACTAGAAGACACTATTAGATCACCTAAACTGATTTTATGCAATGTGTGGTCCTCAACAGCTGGTCATCTGCAAGACAGCAAAGTTTTCTCCGTTCTTTCTACACACATACAAATACACATACAATGTCTAAAGCTATTACCAAGTCAGCTCCCACCTGCTGTCAATATTTGCCAGCCAACATGGCAAAGAGATGATAGTAATGTGACATAGGGACTAGCATCTTCATTATTAAGCTAAAAAACTAGTTATTTTTGCAACTTTAGCTTTATCATAATTTTATTTTGGTTCACAAAATGATAAATTATTTAACATTTCCCCCCCACCTCTCTCCAACCACCAAAAAGCTGTGGACCAGAGAATTTTTTTCCCAAAACATTGCTTAAGTGTTTTTTTCAGCAAAGAAGACTGGAGTGTTTTGAACAAGCCTTCTTTTATATCACAGGCCAGAGTATTTTATTCATTTTCCCCCTGCAGAGCTCAGAAACAGCATTTCATCAGATCTTCATTTGAAGATACCAAGATATGAAAAACCTACATTTCCCTGAATAGGAAAGCCTTTCAGCAAAGTAACTAGCATGCCAAGTCTAACCACCAGAGCTTCAATTTAAAAGTAGTGAAATCCTGAAGCTCACTATTAAAGTAGTCTACAGTCTTTCCATTTGTCACAAAACTACATCCAGTAAAGGTGCGTGGTGTTGGCCCCTGGAGAGAACATTAAAAATGGAATAAGGTAGGGTGACAAATAGAATGGAGGCATGTTCATTCAGAGTAGTGGGAGAAGTACCTTCTTACTTCACCTGTTCTGTCTTACTTTAGATTTACAAAACCAAGCAGAGATTTAAATGAACTTCTAATTGCCTTTCTAAAAGAAAGGCAAATTCAGACACTTACCTGTTATGCTGAAACATTTCACGTGCTACTTTTACTTCTACATGCAGTGTTTCAAATGGCAGGTCTTTATCAATTAGCTTTCTGGCATCCCTTGTAAGAGAACGGAAGTTGTCCTAAAAAACAGTTCATACCTATAAAACTGTCACCACTGTTTCACAGCTGTTTTCACAGCATAGACAAAGCATAGGAAACACTACATATTAGTCAAAACAAGAAGGTTCCTCTACTAGAAAACCTAAATATAAGAATATTGCTGTAGGACTGTAACTCTATTGATCAGCAACAGATTGCTACAGATCATCAATGTTTCAATGGACTGATTCAGTGCCCAGTCAAATCAATAGGCATTTTTCCATCAGAAACAACATATATTAATTGGAGTTAAACTTCTTGGGTTTTCCCAACATGATATATACACATACAGTCTACATCTTGTTTCCCAAAGTTGTGACTCCACTTATAAATGACCTCTATCGTGATGGAAACGAAGGAAAAAAAGGTACTGAATAATTAATAAATAGAAATTCATCACCTTGGTCCAGAATCCAAAGCTCTGCATACTCAAATTTATTGATAAATAAGAAATTGTTATTAGGAGAAATTACATTTATAATGTCATGTAGAAAATATTTCAGACTAAGTTACTTCAACTACAACATCATGTTGAAGAGAAATTCTGCATTGT
Organism: Haliaeetus albicilla; assembly: GCF_947461875.1. NCBI lineage: Eukaryota > Metazoa > Chordata > Aves > Accipitriformes > Accipitridae > Haliaeetus > Haliaeetus albicilla. The sequence goes on along the minus strand of NC_091488.1, from coordinate 19,927,444 downwards.
ACCAATATTGCTTTGCTAGCCATACATGCCTCTGCTGATATTCAGGCATGAGAACAAGAATAGGCACCAGATGAGCAAAACATTCCTGTTCACACCAGCAACCAAATGGTTATGAGACTTTGAGGTTTTAGATCATTAGATTTACTGAAGAGCATGAAATATAAGCAAGCTATTAAGGAGAGCTTCAGCTGAGTTTGCTCACAGTTCTTTTACAACAATAAGCTGATTATGCTGTAAACCACTAGGTGAAAATATACATATTGCACACATTTTTATTTTCAGAGGGCTCTACTCACACAAAAACTATGGTTGCATCTACATTACTAGGCAAGAGTGGCTGAGTAGGAGCAGATCTGCATGGTAATAAAGATGGCACTGAGGTCCCAACAGCCACATCAACTATTTTTGGAATTGTAGTTCAGACTAGAACTTACTCTAGCCCCACAGACCTAAAACCTGTAAGCATCTGGAGGACAGGTCAAGGTTTAATTTCATCTGAAATGAACCCAGTCCGTGTGCTCTGAGAGCACTCTGCAATGAGAGCCAGTATGTGGAAGATGTGGAGATTAGTTTCCAAAGAGTAATCCTGACCTAAAAAAAAAAAATACTAGTGTAGATATACCCAAGAAAAAGAAAAAAAAACCTCAGTGCCTCCTCTCCCCCATTAAAAAAAGAACCATTGGGCAAGGATGCAAGCTATATAGCTTTTCAGGCAAGAAGTTATTGTGCTTACGTTTGTTGGTTTCCAGTCATTCAGCTTATTGTCCAAAATTACATCATAACAGAAAGCTCCAGAGATCACTGCAATTCCAATAGAAAAATACTCATGTTTGTAACAAAGTATGTATTTAATTGTCAAAAAACATTCTTATATCAAAATGAGAAGAAAATCAGAATGATCTCAAGAAATCCATCATAAATTTTCAGCTGCAATTATACAGTCAAGTGGCAGATAAAACCTCTATCATTTTCATTTTATTTCACTGAATGAGAAAGTAATTTGAAATGAGTTTTAATGCAATGTCAGTATAATACAACCCCATTAGAGAGAAAAAAAAATACTGCTTCCCAAAACTGCATCTAACTTTGAAAGGGAAAAAAAAAACCAAAACAAAACACACTTTGAAAACATTTCACATTTTTTCCTTTGTATGCATCATATACTAGAAGTAAATCTGCACTATTAACTTGTAAAGAGGAATTTACTGCACAGAGAAATCTGACAATATTAAAGCTGAAGTAAAATGTTTATCCATGACACAGGCATGGCACAAATTTCTGATAAAGGTAACACAAATTTCTGTGATAATCATTAGAACACTCTTTGTGTATATTTATTCAGCTATTACCATCTTAGAAATCAAGCTTATGACCCCAGTAAGTGCATGCTATTTCTATACATACAGTATAATGACATAGCTTAGTGTATGAAAGATTATTGCAAATCCCGGTAGAACTGAAATACCCACTCTACTCTTACCAAACAAGACAAATGCTGAAATTGCTAAAAAGCGAACCAATTGTAGGAGGACTCCACATGACCAGCAACCAACCTTCTTATACATCAAATGCATAATCACACAGGTTTTGTTATCTAAATAACCTCCTCTCTTGTGCATTTTCTCACTTTTGTAAATCTTAAATCAGGTCACAGATGAGCAAAAGTTGTTACTAAGCCTGTTTGTACTTCAGTAATCTTCCAACTTGATGTACACATCGTAATTTTTAGTAACTCAACTGCTCACAAGGTTATGTAGTTATTAGAGCAAATTTCAAAGAAACACATCACATCTTCTAAACATCTTACTCATGTAACTTCTCAATAAAAAGGTTATGTACTTAAGTTACTAACTTAACCTATGAAATCCTAAGTGGCCTGAAACCCAGTTGCCACACAGACCAATTTTCTGTACTTAGATAACAAAATTGTTTTCAGCATGATTACTATAAATTAAAGGCTACAACAACAGCATGTAATACACATATCAATACTAAGTACCGTCAATCATTGGAAAAGAAGCCTCTGGTTCTTTGGTAACACCATTAGACACTCACTTAAGAAGCAGCAAAAGACAAGACAATTAACGTAAAACAGTTCTATCACCTGGCACTTCTGGAGCTTTAATCAGATTGACTGAGTACTCATCTTTGAATGCCCGCTTTAACACACATGCCATGATCATGGCACAGGAACGCCAATAGGCCTATAAAGAAAATTTTAAAACACAGATTTATTATCTAGAAGCTAACAACCCACACCAGATGAAGATCAGCTACTTATTCCAAAAGAATACCAACATTTAACTGAATGACACACAAACCTAGCTGTTAACCCAAGCATTGCTTTCTTTAATATTTAAACTTCTATTTGGAGATGATTCTCCATATAGAATCAATCAAAAAGATCAAAACTGCACTTAAAATGCAAGCCAGATGTCTCCCTGGAGATATTTAAATCTGAAATCATAGAATACAAGAATATAGGTTGAAAGGGATGCCCGCACATCACCTAGCCCACACCCTGGTCCAACTAATGATAACCATTATGTGCCAACCAACTATTAAAAATATCTGAACTTTCACAAAAACAAAGTTCAAGAGAGCAGATGGACATGGAACTGAAAGGGGCATACAGAATCAAGTGGTCATAATCAGGGTCACCTACAATGGGATACGATGCAGACTTACCTTGTTTACTTCCTCTGGATCGTCATCTTTGAAAGTAAGGAACTGAATTTCACATGATTTGGTCAAGGGTCTGTACATATCCCAGACTTGACCATCCACAAGAGCTAGAACGGATTTCTTGCAATGCCACTCACTTAAGTCTGAAGAGAGTAAAGAACGTATTACACAGTTATTAACCATATTCTTCAGAGTCAGCAGTTTAGACTCCTGCATTTATAACAACAAACTGCAAATTTCACTTTCATAAATCACTTGGAAGGATGAGCTGTTAACAGTCTCCAAAAATTAGCTCAGTTTCTACTGATGTGTTTTAGTACAAATGTATTTTAAACTTATCAAACACAAGTATTCTGAATGCATGACTGTTAATTTGGTCATTAAAATGTCAATAGTATTAACACCTCAAATTGTGATGACAAGTACTTCAATTGGCAGCACAATTTTCACCATCAGTGACACAATGTTAGTTTAAGAGTCCATTCACTTACGCATGGCACAATTGTATGGAGTAGACAAAGCTTTGTTCATTACAAACACACTGCCAGGGTGCGATTTCCCAGTGTATTTTACTTCGATTTTCTCAATTCGTGGATGAAGAGACAACTGTCTCTCTTTCTCTTTGGTGAAGAGCTCATTACGCATGTGAATCACTTCATCTGATGTCAGTCGAGAAACAGTTGGTGTGGAGACGAACCCTGGTAAAAGGAATGATCTAAAATAAGCAATAAGGAGTTTTCAAAGCCTCTTTATAAGATGTTGGTTTCTAAAGAAAGGAAGACATGCCACTGCACTGCTGATCCATGTGTCAGTCTCAATACGCCTAAGGTGAGCACTCCAGCAGCTCTTACTGCCCGCCCATTCATTCTCGGTCCCTGCAAAGCCAGCATGAAGTCACAGCACGAAGCGCTGAAGCGACGAGTGCTTAATGACATTCTCCGGCTGCAGCGGCCCTTCCCTCAGACCGACCAACTGCCCCCGCGGACCGCGCCCGCTCCGCGCCGCTGCCACCGCGCCCCGGCCCGCGCCCACAGCCGCCTCCTCCGCCCCGGGCGGGCCGGGCACCCGAGCCGCCCCGCACGGCCAGGCCAGGCCCGGCCCGGCCGGGCCGTCCCAGGCCGGGCCCCTCAAAGCACCGGCGCGGGACGAGCCCGAAGCCGGCCCGGCCCGGCCCAGCCCCGCGCACCCCCGGCGTCCCGCTGCGCCCGCGCCTGGCCCGCCGCCACTCACGGCGGCCCTCCCACCCGGCCCGCAGGCAGCGAGCGGCCCAGCGCGCCGCCATGTTCCGGCCGAGTCCGACCGCCCCGGTGCCTCCTCCCCCGGCTCGGCCGGAAATGGCGGCGGCAGCGCCGCTCCGCCCGCCGCTCCGCCCGCGGCCGCCGGGGGTTGGGGCCGGGGCTGGAGGGGTGGTGGCTCGGGGCCGGTCGGCGGGGACGGCGGGCAGGTGCCCGCGGCCTGGCGGCCCCTCCTCGCCCTCAGCTTTTAGCTCTCCTCGGAGGCCCCGTTACGTACATATGAGTTCCGCTAGGCTGTGGGCGTAATGCGTTGCCCCCTGCCCTCCCTTTGCCTCAACAGGCCTCGTTACCCCGGGCGGTAACGTCATCCCCAGAACCGGCATCTCCTGGATGGCATTAAGGCGTGCGTTCAGCCGACTGGTACACAAATATGTAGTACTGAGGTTACAGAACTAACATTAACAGCTTGGTGGCTGGTGGAAATGGTCTTTGCTGCCAGGCTCCCTGCTGTGGCAGAGCCGCAGGCTGGCGCACGCCATGTACAAGCCGCCAAGTTTCTGTGTAACTCCAGCTCCTCACTGCCAGCTCCCCTTCGCCGTCAGTGACCTGTATTGGGTTTGTGTGGCAAGGTTTTGGTAGCAGGGTGGCTTCTGTGAGAAGCTGCCAGAAGCTTCCCCTATAGTCTGACAGAGCTAATGCCAGCCAGCTCCAAGATGGACCCACCAGTGGCCAAGGCCAAGCCCATCAGTGACGGTGGTAGTGCCTCTGGAAGAACACATTTAAGGGCAGGGGAAGGGAGGGGGGGAGGCGGCAGAAACTGCACAATTGCAGCCAGAGAGAGGAGTGAGAACATGTGAGAGAAACAACCTTGCAGACCCCCAGGTCAGTGAAGAAGGAGGCAGGAGGAGATGCTCCGGGCGCCAGAGCAGAGATTCCCCTGCAGCCCGTGGGGAAGACCATGGTGAGGCAGGCTGTCCCCCTGCAGCCCAGGGAGGTCCACGGTGGAGCAGATATCCACCTGCAGCCCAGGGAGGACCCCACACTGGAGCAGGTGGGTGCCCAAAGGAGGCCGTGACCCCGTGGGAACCCCACGCTGGAGCAGGCTCCTGGCAGGACCTGTGGACCCGTGGAGAGAGGACCCCACGCTGGAGCAGGCTCCTGGCAGGACCTGTGGACCCATGGAGAGAGGATCCCACGCTGGAGCAGGTTTTCTGGCAGGACTTGTGACCTCGCGGGGGACCCACGCTGGAGCAGTCTGTGCCTGAAGGACTGCAGCCCGGGGAAAGGACCCATGCTGGAGCAGTTAATGAAGGACTGCAGCCTGTAGGAAGGACCCATGTTGGAGAAGTTCATGGAGGACTGTCTCCTGTGGGAGGCACCCCATGCTGGAGCAGGGGAAGAGTTTCCCTTGTGATGAACTGACCACAACCCCCATTGCCCGTCCCCCTGGGCCGCTGGTGGGGAGGAGCTAGAGAAACTCATGAGTGAAGTTGTGCCTGGGAAGAAGGGAGGGGTGGAGGGAAGGTGTTTTAAGATTTGGTTTTATTTCTCATTTTTCTTATTCTGATTTGATTTGTAATAAATTAAACTAATTTCCCCAAGCTGAGTCTGTTTTGTCTATGATGGTAATTGCCGAGTGATGTCCCTGTCCTTATCTCAATCCATGAGCCTTTTGTCATATTTTTCTCCCTCTGTCCAACTGAGGACAGGAGTGATAGAGCGGCTTTGGTGGCCTGGCATCCAGTCCTTCTTCCCCAAAAGATTGAAGCCAAGCAGAAACTAGCTACTGTCCATGTAGGAAAACCATGGCTTGCATTAAAATTTATTAAAATTTGTGAAATAACTCAAGACTTTGTTTCAATGCTTTACAGGTTAGCTGGTGGTGGTCTTCATCCCAATCCCCAGTTGTCAAAGATATAACAACAGCCAGCAAGAATGCCATTGTAAAACAGTTTCACTGAGTTAGTGCCATTAAGAGCTAAAGGATGTAACTAAACTCAGCGTCAAAAAAATAAATGTGTTAATACTGGCAAGGGCTGGTAACAGACAGAGAATTTTCCACTGTGGAAACACATCTGCAGAGCAGCGGGACAGCTGGCTCCTCCTGATTCAGTACCTGGCACTGGCTTCCCTGCTCACCTGGGCCTCATCCAGAAAACCAGGTGTGCAAGTACAGTAGCTATTCATGCTCTTCATTACATTATTTTCTGGATTAAGAATTTCAGCAAATCATCCTGCTTTCTCATTTTTTAAAACAAATTAAATCCAAGTTATTTTTTAGCACACCAGTGTCCTGGTTTTAGCTGGAATAAAGTTAATTTTCTTCCTAGTAGCTGGTATAAAGGTGTGTTTTGGATTTAGTATGAGAATAATGTTGATAACACACTGATGCTTTAGTTGTTGCTAAGTATTTATACTAAGTCAAGGACTTCTGAGCTTTTCATACTGCTCTGCCAGCAGAGGTTGGGAGTGCACAAGAAGCTGGGAGGGGACACAGCAAGGACAGCTGACCTAAATGAGCCAAAGGGGTATTCCATACTGTATGATGTCATGCCCAGTATATAAACTGGGGGGAGCTGGCCAGGGGACACCATGGCTTGGGGATTGGCTGGGCATCGGTCAGTGGGTGGTGAGCAATTGTATTGTGCATCACTTGTTTTGTATATTCCATTTATTATTGTTGTTGTTATTTTCCCTTCCTTTTCTGTCCTATTAAACTGTCTTTATCTCAACCCAGGAGTTTTAATTTTTTTTTCCCGATTTTCTCTACCATCCCACTGGTGGGGGGAGGAGTGAGCAAGCAGCTGTGTGGTGCTGAGTTGCCAGCTGGGGTTAAACCACGACAGCCAGGCTTACTGTAGCCTACATACTTGCGTGTGTAAAAGAGTTTATAGCCTTGAGGTGAAAGCTCCTGAGAAAACACAAAGATGTTATTATTATTCATGTCATTATAGCTCAGCTACACCATTTCTTCTATTAACTTTTTATGGCTTGAGGAATCATATGTGGTGAATGATCACATCACATAATTGTTTTGGTTTAAATAGTAAAAAAACCCCAAACAACACAAAGTTCATAATGTAGGGCATAAAAAGAACATTTTTACTCTATGAGGAGATAAATTCAAAATGTTTGGAGAATGAAAGACAGAAACAAACTCTATTTTGTCACTCTGAGGAAGTCTTGAATGACAGGAGTAAAATCCTATTTGATACTGCACACTTCATTATATGTCTCTGTTTTAAATTGCCACTTCCTAATCTGTAAATCTTCTTTTGTACAAGTATTTGCAACTTTTTGTTCAGCTTAATCTTCAGAAAAATGGTGGTAGAATTTCTGGTCCCTTCTTCCACTTGTTTGCTGTTGCTCTGGAAGCACAAGGCAGACAAAAAGCCATCTGGGACTTGTAACGCTGAAGACTGCAGGAGGAGCATGGTCATAGCCCTCTGCCTTTTGGTAATCCTCGGCCAACAGAGTGACAGTGCAAAGCTTTACCCCCCCAGTGGAAATCGAAAGATATCCAAAGCTGCTGGAAATTTCACCCAGGGTTCAGGTGGCATCTCTACAGGCCCTGGACAAAAGCAAAAAAGAGAAACAACATTAGCATAGATTTGGGTTTAATTAAAAAGATCAGTCTTCAAGCTTATTTTTGATTCATGCTGGTAGAGCTGGCTCACATCTGTAATATCATTTCTCTGTTTACTACAGTATATTTACTTGAGGCTTCTGTGAGAGGGTAAAAACCCCAGGTCCACTCGAACCCATGGACTGAGGAGAGGGCCAGCTGGGGGTGACTCTCAGCTGCCAAACGTGACCCTGTCAGCAGCCTCGGGGGACATACAGGCCTGCTGCAACCCCCCAGCGAGTGATCCCTCAACGTCAAAAGACAAGAGCCTTCCAACTGAGAAGTACTCTGGGAAGGGTTTGGCTGAAGTCCAGCAGCTTTTAGCGTGTCACAACACTGAGCACGTTTGTGGTATGGAGAAGAGGTGATTAACAAAACTGTCCAAGAATAATTACAAGGTATCAGTCTTCATAAAGCCCTCTGACTTTCAGGAAAAATGTGGATGTTATTTTGTAATGGGCAGAAAATGAGAGGTTGCTCTATGAGGCAACGGGAACCCCATAATTGCTCTTATGCCATAGTATGTGACCCAACAGTAATGCGTAACTGACAAACCATGATGGTTTATTGCCCTCATAAGCCCCAAAGCCAGCTCTGAGCTCATTTACAGATTGCTTCAAAAGCAAAACCGGCTTAAAAATTCCTGCCCCTCCCTTTGTCATTCTTGGCTGTTTCTCACTGCTTACCCTCTAGGTAGGCAACTGTAGCAGCACTGTACAAAGTGCTGAACACTAGATCACTGAAGTGATATGAATTGCAGGACCAGCATTGCTGAAGAATTATGTTTTATTCACGTTATTTCAGTGACCTGGCTTAAAGTACAGCTTCGTATACTCGTTTCTGTGCACAAGTGAAGTGGTAGCAGTAATCCATGGCCAGAGGCAGCAATTGCCTTAGAAGACAAGATGGTGTGTAACTGTGTCCTAAGAGCTGTACTCTTCATGCCACCATGGAGCAGCAAAGCATTTTAAACACTGTGGCAAAATAATTCTGAATCTACCACCAGCAGCATCGTGGTTAACGCATTGTCCACTGTTGCTTAGGTTGAATGGGGAAGTGTCCTACAATGCCATCCAATTTGGTGGATCTTTTTTAGAAATGTAGCTTTGATTGCTACTGAGCTGTCTACTCAGTGGCAGTAATCTTGCAAATTCAGTTGAAAAAAAAAGGCATTAATACTGTACTTTGCAAGTCAAAGATAAAATTATACAAGACATTCCAGAAAATGGAGGGGGGGATTCACAGAAAAAAGCTGCTGAGAACAAGTAATCTGTATTACTATTATATTGTTCTACCCTCACATTTTGTGGCTTTCCTGGTTCAAGTTTGGCCGACACATTAGATATGAAATATTTTAACAGTCTAATAGAGATACAGTGTTCTATCACAGCGCTCTAGTCCATTTCATTATAGCAAGGCAACTATTCTATGGCATACTTTGTCTTTAAACAGCCATCAACAACAGCTTGGTGGAAAAAAAGAATATCTGAAATTTTTTTTGCTTCTTTTCTCAAAACTCTACTCGCTCACAGATTTCTGTTTCAAAGCACAAAACAAGCAGATAATCTGCTAGCTAAATCAGATTTTTTTTCCCAAGTGGCAGTTAAAGCAATTAACATGAAGCAGTGAAACAAAATAACAAGATGCCACAGAAGTAGAAAGGAGACAAGGCCTACTCTAACTAGGGGAGTGGATAGCCATGAAAGCAATAAGCCAGAACATTATACAAACCTAGGTGTGATGATAGTTAAAATTGCAAAAGAAAAATATTATCCATTAAATTGTAGATATCAGCCTCTCCACACACTTACACATGGCTGCTGATAATTCTTCACAATAAAGAGCAAGACTTTCAAGCTGATAGATTCAATATACTGCAGGCTATTGGTATGGGCCTAACAAAAAATACATAGCACATTGATCAATGAGTTTCAGAAAAAAGATTTGTGACATGGAGCATGAAATATGTATTTTGGTGATTAAACTAGTTAATTAAATGGAGTCTGTTTTAGCAGTTTTACGAAATAGATTTCCATCAACTTGTCCCATTGCCGTGCCCAGAATCACACCAGAACAGTCACTCTACAGCTGTGTGCTCCCGTCTTCAGCACTTACTAGAACAAACATATGTGACAGCAATTTAGTGTGCCTGGAAAAAAGATGTGTACAGAGATTTAACCCACAGGCTATGGCACTGAGTCTCAAATGGCATCTCTGACCACCTCAAACATAACATTTCTCTTTTTAGAAAAATGAAAAAATCTGTTTCTTCTTCTTTAAATATGGAAAAATATTCAAAGATGTCTTCTTGATCAAAACCTAAACAATATAAATTCTAATAAGAATCAGCCCTCCAAGTCTCCATATAAATAAAGATACAAGTATGCTTATGCACAGGTGTGCTTTTTTCATATGTCTTTCACTTTCTCCCTCAGTGGCTCCAGGTTCTAAATCTTTCCCCCTGCTCCTCTCATCATAACCAGGCACAGTTATCAGCAACCTTGCTGGGCTACATGCTATTATAGATCAGCTAAGACACACTAAAAAGTTTAAAGAACAATTAACTTAGGAAAGCACAGGATGAAAAGGGAAAAGTAGTGCAGAACTGTTATCTTCAATGCTTTCACTAATGTTTGACTCTGCAAACAAGATATGAGCTGCTCACAGATCATCACACATCCATACTACCTACTTATCAACAGAACAAAAAATATATACTTGCTTACATGAAATTAGGGTTACACTACTTGATCTACTTAAATTCAACAAGTAAACTTGAGATATGTCAGGTTTATACTTTTTTTTTTTTTCCCATGGCGCTGCAAGGATGAACATTCATTAGCTCTCCCATAACTGTCTTCTAGTTTGGTATGTGTAAGCCATGACAGATGAGTGATTACATAGGAATTAACATCTTGCTCTTCTAAGTGTTAATTAAACAGTTCTCTTCTCATAGCGCAGTACTTTTCCCCCTATCCTATGCATGTGTTTGAGAAGAGGAATCCTAATCATCTTCCTATCTTACCTAGCTGTAATGTATTCGAGTATTTACATTGCAACACCTTTGTAATGAAATTTAGCAGTTCTGATTTGTTGTACTGATTTTTTTATTATTATACTCAAAGTTATTCTAGAAATCAGCATGCAAGGTACAGAAAAATAAATCTAGGGCTATTTGGTTTTGTTCCCCCTGCAAAAAAAACCCTATTTTGAGTGGAGAAATCACCAAAAGGAATATTTTCTTAATATAGGTGAACTTCTCTATATTCTTTTTTATCAACCTATAGCTAAAAAAATGAAATGTTCCCAAAGTGAAGAGTCAGAGTTTCAGCTTATAGTGTTTCACAAAATTTTTGCAAATTATTTTTCAAAACTGTTTTTTCACAGAACTCTTTAAAAGAGTGATGGTACCATAATAAAAGAAGTAAACTTGTATTGCTAGAACACATTATTATCAGTACTCCACATTTGCAATAGCAAGTTTAATTAAAAGGAGGAAGAATTCCACTGCAATGTAAGAATGTAGATTTATCTAAAATATCACCTAAAGAAATGAGGGTAATCTTTTGGTTTATGAATTACTGAGACCGTTAAGAAGCATCCAATACTTCTGCACAATTCTTAAAGGCTTTTCTATACAAAGAACTTGACTAGAATAGCTATTACAAAATAAGATAGGTATTCTTGACCAGCATTCTTTGTGCAGATGTTAATTATAGACTATTTTTATTATTCTAAATAGGAGTCTCTATGGAAAGCTCTCCAAGAATAACTGTTAAACTGAGCACCTCGAACAAATTCTTCCATGTGCGCTCTGTGTGCCATTTAATGAAAATATTTTTATTACGTTTGACTTAAAAAGATTAAAAAAAGAAGAGCAGCCTTGTGCTCTTCTAACAAAGTACTTAACAGTACTTTCAAGAATACCATTGTTCGGCAAAGTACATACAGAAGAAGTATATATATTAAATGAACTATATGCATTACAACTACTTTTCCAATAATTCTGTAAATGCATTCAGAATACTTACTTCTAATTGCTGCCGTTTCCTGCAGTTGTATAAAGCAACCAGAGAAACTGTGGTCTCGTCGTTGCTGAAATAAAAGAGGGGAATGTAAAGAAATGGTGAAAGTACTGCGATACCATCCTAGAAAAGTCAGAGAAATGTGGGGGGGGACAACCCTGTATACCTGCAAGAGAAACGGAACAGTGAACAGAAAAAAAAAGGAACTTTGCTATGACCTCATGCTTATAGAAACCCTACACATTTAAGAGGATTTACTGTGGTGTAACATGTTAATGAAATCCAAATTAAACCCTGTATGTGAGTCTATGTATTTGGGCAATTAGAAACGAATGCTTACTGTGGTGGAAAAGCCACTGTACTAATCCAAACTTCATCTCATCATCTAATGGGATACCTTCTCCTCACGATTAATCTCTTCATTCCCCTCATCAATTAATTGTCATTACATCAGCTTTAGTAGTCATCCTATGAGCTATCCCTTAATTTAATTCCATACTGCCATTTCTTAACATTCCCCATCTCTATACTTTTTCCACCAGGCTCCTCCCATATATTTAAATTTTATGTCAACACAGTGTTTCTATCACAGTGTGGCTTTAAACAGTAAAGCAGTCCTACTGAAATCAATGAAACTTTGTATATGCTTAAAGTTATGATGTGCTGGGCCACACAAAATAAAGAACTTTTCTGTTGCCTATGGAATAGTTTTGATTTTATGAAATGCATGTCATCATTATACTGGTAATATAAACTGGACCTGTATATGTATGTATATTTTTGCAGAAATATTACTTGTATTCTGTATACATTTTTGCATGTGAAAAATAAGCTAAGAAGATTTTGACATAAAGAGCATCATGGCATCCTACTTCTTTGGTCTCCATTAAAACAGCTGTTAGAGATTTTATTTATAAATAATCTTTCCTCATTTTGCTACAGTCTAACAAAGTATAGCCAACGTTGCTGTTCTGATTATCAAAGAAATACTTGTGATACTCTTCTTGTTATAGAACCGTATTACATCAGTGGTAATGTATTTTTAGGATGTCGTTAGAAACTATTCGGATGCACTACTATCTGTCACGATGAGTAATTTTCCTTGATTCATAAATTAAAGGGCCATTACACCTCCCGTACATTAAATCAAGAATCTCCCAGACTGGTATAAAGTAATAATAAAAGAGGCTTTGGAAGTCACCGTGTCGTCCGTCTTCTTTCTGCTGGTTAGCGGACGTGCCCTGCGGTCGGTGGGATTTTGTCCGCTCCAGCCGCACAGGCACAAGGAGTCACGGTGACTTTGTCCAAAGTCCGCAGCTTAAAACAGCGCCTCATCGTCACGCTGCTCTTTTCATCCGGAACACCTAAATTTTTGTTTCGTGATTTCACCGGGTTATTCCTACTTCCAGCCCAGGTGGGTTTGGCTTCGAGAAACGCACCAACAGGGACTACGGTCTCCTTTGGGAAGTTTAAGCTTTTCGTAGTGAAAAGTTTATTCTGCTGCAACAAATGTCCTTGAGTTTAAAAATAAATAAATAAATCGGAGGGAAGAGCTGCCGCGTACAATACAGAACGCAATGCAATACAGCCCGGGGATGCGCGGGGGCATGGCGCTGGCGGAGGAGCAGGAGGAGGAGAGCCGTGCGCCCGCAGCGGGCGCGGAGCTGCTGCCCGCCGGGGAGCTGCTGCCCGGTGAAGGGGGGGCGGCAGGCCGGGCGCAGCCCCGCCGCCGTTCCCTGCGCTCGGAGCCAGCGCGGGGCGGGGAGGCGTCTCCTCGGACACGTTAAAAGTTTCGGGGCGGCGGAGGGCTGGCGGGGAGGCAGAGCCCAGCGGGCGCTGCCGCAGCCCCTGCCCGAGCTGCTGCACCTGCTTCGCGGCCGCCTCCGCGGGCGCCCCCGGCCCGCCAGGCGCCGCCCCGCTCCCCCGGCCGAGGCGAGGCGAGGCCGGACCGGGCCGGGCCGCCCCCCCGGCCGCGCCTTACGTCCCGCCGCCGGCGTCGCCCGGCGGTTATTAGCCGCTGCCGCCGGTGGGGAGCGGCCGTTGCCGGGAAGATGGCGAGCCGCAGCCTCCGCCTGCTGCTCTTCGGTTACTTGGGGGTCCTGAGCTGTAAGTGGCCGCGTCCCATCCCCGCGGAGCGGGCGGGCGGGCTATCGCGTACCGCTCCCTCGGGGAGCGCCCCGGCCGCCGGGGACACGGTCCCGCCGAAGCGTGCGTGCGTGTTGAGGGGGGAGGGCTCGGCCCGGGGGCGCCCGGCTCCACCGGCCCCTGGCCCGGCCGCCGCCCGGGCCCGGCCCTGCCGCGCCCCGCCGGGAGCCGCGCCCGCCCCCGCGGCGGTGCAGCCTGGCCCGGGGAGCCCCCGGGCAGGGCGAGGGGAGCGGCGGCGGGATGTCGCTTCCCCTCCCTCGCCCCCGGAGCGAGAGCAGCCAAGTCGCGTCTCCAACAGCGAAATAAAAGCGAACCGGGGGAGTGCGCGCTGATTATTTCCATGTGTCTCTTGTTTTCACACAGATGTAACCTGTTTAAGCCGGGCCTGTTTCAGCGCAAGCCAGTGGCTTTCTGCAGTGGCACAAACTTTGGGATGCGGGCTGCGTAGTGTGCTTTTATGATGGCCTTTACAAGATGAATGAGCGAGTGATGGGAGCATCATTTTTTCTTTTGCCAGCACTGGATGCTGCAGCTCCAGAACAGACTTACGTTTCCAATGTTTTTATGGTCCTATTGTCTAACTTGTTAGAAACAAAAGGGGGGGGGGAGGGTGTTAAAATAAGTTGGTGAAAGCAGCCCCACCCACCCAGAAAGCACATGGAAATGAGTAAAAAAAAACCAAACAAAACCAAACCAGATCATGGGGCCAAGTACCTGCAAAGCAGCAGCAAATTAATATACAGTGTTAACAGTGCCAGTTGTGTGATAAGGCTGTCACTTTCAGATCACATCTTACTGTGCTCCTGTTTTATGCTTTTTGTGTCTTGCTGGTATTTTAGGGAAAGAGGCTGTACGTGGAAATAATGTTTTGAAAAGAATTGTGGCACAGTCTTGCAATGGAGTGACCACCTGGGACCAAACTGGGACAGATTCTCAGCCTGTCATTCCTCCTCACCTAACAGAAACTTGTGTGTGTGTAAACTACTTTTTTGCAGAGGAGGGATGAGTCCTGCCAAGGAGAGACTTGAAGTGACGCATGTTTATTCGGTCTTTGGTTTGCTGGCAGTTTTTCTTTTCCTCTCTTTGCTTCTATGAGACCTTATGGAAATTGGGGGCTATCAGATGAGCAGCTAGCACAGACTTTCATATAGGAAATAGTAATAAAAATTATTTTCTTTGATCTTTTCTCCTTTTTTTGTTGTTAATTGCATGGGTATATCTGAGCAGATAAGGCTGCTGAGGTTTTTTTGGTGGCAGGTTTCAGTGTGTTGAGGCTGCTCAGCTTTCTGGTTAGTTGTGTCTGTTGGCAATGCTGGCTTTGACCAGTGAGGAAATGATAGAGGGTGGTTTGGAAGCAGTGCAGTAGATCAAAGTCTGGTGCCTATATTGTTGTCAGACTTGCATTTTTTTTTTTCCTCTTCCTGTCCCAATTCCCAAGAAACACCAGGTGGGGGGAAAGTTTACCAGCAAGGTGCTGATAAGAAGTCCCTGAATGAAGAAAGTGACTGTAGATGGGTGTGCAAATGCCGATTGTTTGTGTGAGCCAGAGGAAATCCAGGCAGAAATCCAGGCAGTCAGGAGCCTGCTGCTGCTCCTGTGGCTGGAGTATGTTCACATGAACAATAAGACTGAGTAATACTGGCGCCCAAGTCAGACATATGGGCTAGGTGGTCTCTTATGTGGGACCCTCATGCTTTGGAGATAGTGGGGAATGGGCAGAAACTAATGAGGAAAAGAAAGCAGCGGTTAATACCTGAAGTGTGTGAGCATTATATTGTGGAGCAGGTGCAGAGAACTTGTTTGGTAGTTCAGCTGCAGAAATTAAGAGCTGTATAAGTTGGTCACAGGATGTCAGCATAGCCAAGAACAGTGCTGAGATTGCTTTTTAGCGAGAACCTACTAAGAAATACTGATGACCCACAGAAATGGTGGTTTATCTGAGTTAAAGCTTTTCTTTCACCTTTAATTTAGGGGAAAGTAAGGGAGTTGGAGGTCTTCAATCATATTCTCCATCAGCATGAGCTCCTGAAACTGAGGTTATCTGGAAAGTTTTAAAAGGTACCACGGAGTAAGACTTGTGAGCTCTGTTGGCAAGACAGAAAATGTACAGAAACGATTGTTATTAATCGTCATGGCTACTCTGGATGAGATAGTACGTACTGATGAACTGGCCTTTTTGTGAAGCTTCTAGGTGTGATTTTTCTTGCATTAGTGTACATTAGAAATTAAACTTGAGCTGGTGATGCCTGAAGCAAATCCAGTACAATCTATCTGTGTGAGGACAATGCAGAGGCAATAAATAGTAGTCTTACGGAAACATCTGATAGAGCTCACTGGGGTAGTTTGAACAATAAATAAGGTGAGGCTTTGTTTGTTTATTTTTGGCTTTAAAATAAACACTCCTTAGTGCTCAGGAATCTTTCAACCAGATACAGAGGTTCTGGACCAAAAAAGCATTTTGTGCCTTCCCCTCCACCCCCAACAAGAAATCATAAAGCATGACTGCAATGGCTGTAGGAATTGACAGTGGAAGTCTTTAAACAATGCTTTCCTGATTGTATGTGATGTACAACTGATGTACTCAAAATTGAAAATATTGTTAACCCCCAGTCTTCTGTTGAACCCTCTTTGCTGGATTAACTTGGTAGGGACTTACTCTGATTTCTAAATCAGAGTCCATATTCAGGTGAGATGGGATTTCTTAAATCTGTAAGACTGCATACTTCTCTAGTAATATCTGTACAACATAATACTATAAACCAGAATACCTATTCTTTGAAGAGGAAGTGGGGGAAGAGACATCAAAGGAAGGTTCCTTCTCTTGCTGTTTTAGCTGAGAAGTAGTCTTTCTTTGCTGTAGGCTGCTAGTGGTCTATAAAGCTGCACAGACTCTTAAGACACCGTAACATAGGCTGTGAGATGAGAGTAAGCTTCTTAAATATAAACAAACAAATGAAAATTAACTGCAGAAAAGCAATGCTTATTTCTAACGTTTGGCCTAACTTTTTTGTTTATGACTGTGGTGATACTGCACAAGATATCCAAATACTTCTAAAACAGATAAAAATTGAGGACTTGGTTGGAAGACCTTCCTGTCTTTAAAAGGGAGACATGCTCCTCTCTCTAGCTTATGTTATAACCTTCACAGTTTCACCCTCTCGGTTAGATCCTCAGGGCTCACAAGAAACTTTGGCTGTGAGTTATTGGCATGTCTCTCAGAAATCACGGCCTTTGCTGCATTTGAGCAAGTCACACTATTGCCCTTAAAGCTAGGTGTGCTACTTGGAAGCATCTCTTTGAGAGGTCTTAGCCAGAAGCAATGCTCTTCTGTGGTAAGGGCTTTGTCTCTCTTCTTTCTCTCTCCAGCAGAGAGGAGGAAGAGAGAACTGGTCCTTTGCTGGCCCTGCGGTATCCTTAGTTCAGGTTAGTGGCCCCACAGCCCGCTATTGGATGTGCAAAACTAAAAATGAGGGTGGCTGTCTTCCCTGACTGCATACAGGAGGCAGGAAGTGTAGCTGGAAATGTCACAAGACAATCACAATTCCTCTTGTTTTCTTCTGTTTAAGGTGGATGTATGCAAGTGGAGGACTTGCTTTTGCTGTCGCTTGGCCTCTGAGGTCCTGTTTTCTCAGCTTTAATGTTGCAACAATTCTTTGTTCAAGTCATTGGACATGTATTTCTGGTATTGTGAATACCATAGGGCATCTGGCATTAATAATGGAGTTAAAACTACCACTGTGATTAGCAGATCTAATTGAGCCTGGATGAGGTCTTCTCATTGGCTATTTAACTGAATTACACAAAGATATTTTTGTGATTGTTTCCTGTATTATACCTGTATTTCCTACTGCAGTCTGTTTTGGCTGCAACATGGTAGCTGCCAGGTTCTGCTGCAGAAACTGACTGATGACATCACATGATTAGGTAAGAACTCGGAAGTAGTTGAACTTTGATTTCATCTCTTCTCTTTAGCTGACTGACTTAAGAAAACATGTGGGATCATCTTTTGTGACCTAGAGCTACCAAACTTGTCTGCCTCCACTGACTAACCCCAATGTTATTGGGAGTGTGTGCAGACCTATTTTTAAAGAAGTGAGCTAAAAATGGTAGAGAAGGCTTTTAGCCTTCCTCAGAGGGTGCCCCAAGTGCTTCAGCTTCTGTCTCGTGACCACCAGCACTTGAAGTCCTCTTCTTAAGTATGGGAGAATCTTCTTGTACAACTGATATTAAAAAATTCCAGTTTTCTCATAATTTCACATGAGTAAAATAATAGTGATATTTCTTCACTAAAGGTGGACAGTGACATGCATGTGAATCTTCTGCAGTAGCAGTAAGCAAGCTTCCCTTGTTGTGGGGGGTGTAGGTTTGGGTTGTCAGTGCTTTTGGAGGGGTAGAACAACTAGTAATTTAGTTCTGAAATTGGGATTTAAAAGTTTATGTATGGTATGATCTACTAAGAGTCCTTCAACACTCAAAATGTCATCTTTCTGTTGGAGCACTTCTGAAGACAGTCTGTTTATCATCGGTTCCCTTCAGTTGGCAATCCCTTTTAGGAATACTTTTCTCAAAGTAAGTCTTACTGTCCTACTTTCTGTCAGCAGTGCTAGAGGTGACTCCAGTGTAAATGCTTACGTAAAGGAAGATTACTAAGAAATGTTACACAGCCAGAAATGTCCACATTGCAATATAAATATCTTGTATATCAAAACAATTGAAGCACAAGGTGGACATTTGTATTTGTCATATTTGCCAGGGCCATATGGAATGGCTAAATCAAGGTTCCCTTGAAGTTATACAATGATGTCAAACAAAAAAAATTGCTTATTATAGTGTCCCTGTGGATGTATACAACATTTTTGTACATCTTATTGCTGTTTTTTCTCGTTTGGATGGTTGGGGTTTTTTTCTCCACCATAACTTTGTGGCACTATTGCATGTATGTGGGAAAACATATGGTTTGCAAGTTCTTACTTTCTGGTTTAGTGGCTAATTTACAATGGGGTGAGCACTTTCATGGAAACTGAGGGAAATGTTATGTGGAAGCTGAAAGCAATTAATTTACCAGTAATTAATTCTATTCCTGTTAGCTCACCTTCCTCCTCCTACACTCCCCCCGGCCCCCAGTTTTGTAAAGCTAGCTTTGTTACAGTTTTACTTTCTGGCATGTCTTTTCCAATTCCAAGTACTTTTCAAAGAACTAACAGTTTTAACAAAACATTTGTGCGGAAAAGCCTGTCATCTTCCTGAAAGTGGTGTGCATGATTGTGCTGTAGTTCCACCACAGGAAGCTTAAAGCAAATATTATGATGTCTTGTAATCAAGACAAATGATTTGTTTCCTTCATCTAAATATTGTGGGTTTTTTTAGGGAAATGAATATGTATTTCAAAGAATGAGACAGCAAATGAAGCTGGAGGAGCATTTGGATGATTGCCAGGGCTTGCACTCAGCTGTATTTCCAAAGCTGCGTTTTATCTGGAGGGCTCCAATGAGTTATGTCACCCCTATGCTCACAGTGTATCGTTGAGCACTCAAATGCTTATATAAAATTCCTTAAACCAGGCAGAAGGTGAGCTTGACAGCTGAACATCTGGTCCTGTTCACTTGTCGGTTTCTAACATATTCTGGGAGGTGAAGGAGCTTTTGGAGAAGGAAGAAGGGGAAAATAGCCATTTCTGAACAACAGCAAGTAATACAACAGCGGTAGTTGTTGAACCACCAGTAAGTCTGAAACCCCTCCTGCTTAATAGGAATTAAAGCAGGCATCCAGTTTCTCTCAAAGATTATTTGCCAGGGAAGACATGATAGAAAAATCTGGTAATAAGCCTTTTTGAATGCTTGCTTTTTACAAGTTCAAAACTTAGGAGTTTTCAGTAAGAGATGGGAAGATCAAACTTGCATTGAAATAGCTACAACTTGATCCTGGCCGTTTAAAAAAGTAAGACATGGTCAGACTTGAGCTGGAAAGGACAGACCCTATGGGTATGAAGTTTCAATAGATATATTTACATAACTTTTGTTTGGATTAACTTCTTAAGGGTTGAACATGCTCTCAAGCCTGTCCAAACCACTGGATCAGACTCAAAAGGAAACAAAACATATTATCATCTGGATGGAAAGCGATGTATTTATAGGGTTGTTTTGGTACCAGATAATGTTGACAATAGGGGCTTTATTTGCTGTTCACAAACTGCTAGCATAGTACTTGGAGGTGATGATGGAACATGCATTCTTGAGAAGTGACTTTTGCTCAAATTCCTATAATAAAGAAACCAAAATGATTATGTATTATATCTCAGCCTGCAGCAAGTGCCCAGTATGAATTGAGAGAAATTCTTGGGGGTGGTATGCTAAGGACTTGTGTGTATTGGCTAGAGCTGGGTTAGAGTTGGAGAATTGTTTGTGCTTAGCATACTCGTAAACATACGAGGACACAATATGCAGAAAACCAGAGTTTGAATACATATTATGTGAGTTAGACAGCAGTTTACCACTTGAATGTATAGACAGTACCTATCCCTGGGAGGCCCTGGTTCATAACTGAAGCCTTCTAGTAGCTGTACTGACAAAAATGAGTAAAAATATCTGTAGAATGTGTGTGTGTTTAGGTGCATGTTATGGCTAGCTTTTGTGCTCCAGTACCATTTCTGTTTCTATAAAATGGTCTTAAAAAGTAAATATTGGTTCTTTGCCTGTAGACTGTTGGGCCACCTAAACTGATTTTTTTTACCCCTCCTCCAGTCTATCAGCTAGTCAACCACAAAGGTGAGAAATTCTCTCTCAAACATCTGGCTTGTTGTTTGTGGCTTTTGTTCTTTGTACCCTTGTGCCATATTGACTGGGATTTCGGGGAGTGTGGCAGGGCTTTGTTGCAGCTTTGACACCATTCAAACTGGTGGTGGTGAGCACTTCTGAAACTGGGTTTCAAGCAAGCTGTCCCATGTATTTAATAATGAATTGCTATACTTCTGTGTTTGGGGAGGCTGCTTCCCTGCCTAAAGACAGAAAACCCAGAGAGGGCACAGTGGCTTTGGTGTGCCAAGACCTGTGGAGGAGGGCTGCTGGCTGGGAGCCCCTGCAGGTCTGGCTTGAGGCGTTGCTCGGTGGTGTTGGCTGCGGCGTTCCGAGCTGCTGTTTTCACGCTGCAGAGCTTTGCTGGGTCTACTTGACTGGTGTTGATTAAGGTGTTAAGCTTGCTTGAGAGCCCGAACATTTTTAAAATGTAGATTGGGGGAAAGTCAGGCCCTGCTGAGAATAAAGCACTTAGCTGACCCATGCTATATGAAAGGTATGTGCGTTAATTAAGTTAACTCAAGTTGTGCAAGTTAATTCTAAACAGAATATATGCTTTCTGTAATAAATGTGACATGACTGAAGACTCTTTAAATGCTGCTGCTCAATTAAACAAATTTTAACAAGATGTCTGGCCAATTAAGAGGTTATATGTCAAGATCTGGAAAAGGGTATAAATTTCAGTAACTTCTAACAGATAAATGCATATATTTCGTTGCCTGAGATTTAGGAGATTATAATTAATCAGTGACTTACGCTGCAAATAAACAACTACAGCTTGTTTTGGATGTTTGCAACTCCTAACTGTAGGAGTCATTAAATGAAGGAGGATTATCTCTAAAACCAAAGTAGTAGAATATCAAAGGAAGACATAACTGGTATCTGCTTAGCACTGTTCAGAAACAAAAATGCATGCTAAACGTTGCTGGGTTGAGTTCTTTTGTTGTGTGTTGTTGGTTTGTTGGTTGGGTGGGGTTTTTTTGTGTCTCTGTTCATCCCCCCTGCTTTTCTTTAAAGAACAAACATGTATCACAAGGTTCTCCTTGGAAGGTAGGGAAGGGATCTGTCTCTTTTTTTTTTTTTCCTCCTCTAATGTCCACATAAAGTCCAAGTAAAAAGATCATTAATAGTAATGCTTAGATGTTGGAAGAGTTTGTGTGGAAAAGGTCTTTATCCTCTGAGAAGACTTAGTAGCTTTCCATTTAAATGTCAGTAAATATTTTTATGTAAAAGGTAAATGTTTTATTTTTAGCCAGTATTTGAGTATTCTTTGTATCTTGCAATGAATGCTGCTGGTGCCTTCTGTTCACCAACATAACAGTCCTCCCTGATGTAATGTGATTCACTGATGTCATAATCACTTGAGAGGCTCCTGAAAGGAAAAGCAATATTTCAATATTGAAATAGAGCAATACAGCATCTGAAAATGTAAAAGAGAGGGAGGGTTGGGACAGCCAGGTGGTAGTAAGGGCTCATGAGATTTTTATGATACTGTTGTAATATTGGAGTGACTAGTAAAGCAAAGAAATTCAGACACTCCAAATTCACTGGTAACATCAAAGTTGGTGCCTGGGAGAGGAGGTAGAGAGAAGTCACCAGATGCATCCATAGTGGAAGTATGCTTAGGCATCAAGAATCAACCCTTTGGGCTTTGTTAGTGTATGGTTTTGCTACTTGCCATACAGTCTAAGAGGTCTACATAATTCCATTTGTAAGTCAGTTGCTTTTTTTTTTTTTTTTTTTTTCCCTTTTCTAAGTAAGGCATACGTCCTGGACCTCAACTACTGCTGTTTGAATTAAGTGATACAGAAGTCTTCTGAAATGTATTAGATAAAAAGTAAAAGTGATTCTTCTTTTTCTATGTGCTCAGTTTAAATGTTGTTGAAATGATGGCTCAGGGGTACTTCCCGAAGTTAATGTATTTCTGGCGCTCATCTTCGGAGCCTTTCAATAAATAATGTTCTAGGGGATAAAAGTCATCTGGGAAAGCTGTTTATCAACAGGGAATCAGCACCATATGTAGAGAGACTAACTAAAATACTGTTTTCAGCTCTACTTTTCCCCTGTCACCGCATACTTTATTTCTTATTTCATTCATGTTCCAGTTGTATCTCTAGCTGAGTCCTCAAGACTGTAGCAATCCATACACAGATGCTGTTAGCTTTCCAGCTGTATTCAAATTCTTAGCCCCCCTTTTTTTAGGGGGGGAGAAGGGCGGGAAAACAGCTACAAAGGTTTTGCCCAGTTGCCAAGGAGTGCAGTGGCTTTCTAACACAAACAGCTGTTGGGAGAATGCACTGATTTTTGTGAGAGAAGAATGAAGTGATGTCTCTTTATAAGCATTTGAACTTATTTAAAGGTTATTGAAAGCTTTTGAAAGCTCTGTAAACAGGGAAAGAGAAGGGGGATGGCCAGTTCTTGTATGTACAGACTTTCAGGTGCAGAACATTTTTCTTGAGTTAAAGCAAACTTAATGTCTTCTAAGGAATATCAAAGCTGTGCAGAAGGTTTTTTTCTAACCTTTTTAAGCTAGTCTTCTGTCCAACAAAAAAGTCATAGAAAACTTATATTTCCTTATGAAAATGTTGTAAAACTTTGACAGATACTTTGTCTTCTAGTAAAATAATAGAACTGAAAAGAACAGAATATCTATATCACAATCTACTAAACCCAAAAGATTGTTTTACACTTCACTTTGGAAAGCTGGGAATAAGTCAGTATTTAGGATCAGCCTAGCATGTGATAAACTCTGAACATAACTGGTTTTAACTTGATGTAATTGGGGGGGGGGAGCAAGTTGAACTTGGATCTTATTGGCATCTTAACAATTGATTGTATACATCACTGTATGTTCCCTCCACCCCCAAAGCAAAAGAGGAGCTTGAGGGTGGAACAGGATGGGCAAGGAACAGAGCTGCTGTTCGTTACTGAATCGATGCTGTACCTATGGATTCCAGCAGAAATGAAACGTTGCAAGCAGTTAACGAAATACTGGGAGGGGGTAAGGAGGAATTTGCCTTTCTTTTGAGGATGAATTAGCTCACATTGCATGAATACAAAGAGAAGGAGAGGGACAAATTGTAACTAGAGAGAATATCAATCAAACTAACAGTGTAGCTTGTGTGTCCAATATGTACATAAAGAAGTTGACTGGAGTCCTAGTAACCCTGTTTACAGGCATACTATTTTAAAATAGTATGTCCAGTATAGGTGTGTTAGTAACTTAAACACCTTCAGGTTTGGGGTGGGACTAATCATCTGAAAACTAGAAAAATTAGCTACTGCATCATGTTGCTGTTAAGGCTGCAATCCTGCACCATTGTGCTGCATTTGAATCCCTTATAACTTTATGGAGCCCTGCTGAAATCTTGTACATAAAAATGTGGTATGAAATCTGATTATTTTAGATGGTCAATTGTGGTGACGAAAGGGTAGACAGTCCATGTTCTTTAGCTGCCTCTGCCTTGGGATGGGAAACGTGCTGGCTGGGCAGGTTGTATCCAAGGAAGTTGCTATGGCTAAATGTGGCACGGAGCTTAGTTAAGAAATCAGTCTATTTAAGTAGAAGATATGTGTAGACTTGGCTATGAAGAGTTGCATATCTGTAAGGTCTGAAGTGGATACTCTTTCTTGTGAAAGAGTAATTAATTTTGTCTTAACCTGTTCCTTATCTGGCCTAAACCAATACCTGGCACTTGTAAACATAAACCATAAAAGCTTATGGGCTTATTTTACAAAGGCACTTTCAGCAGAACTGTTGAACTTTTACTTACTTGGTGACGAGTTCCTCTTCTAGAAGAGAAATGCTGGTAGCAGTCTATTATTCAACAAGCGATCTTATTCCCTTTCTTGGTTTCTTGACCACTCAGCTCTGCTGATGCTAGCTCTGTACCATCCAGGCTCATTGCAAGAAGGTCAGCCTTGCAACAACAGTGCGAATAAATATATAAATGTGCCAAGATCCTCTTATTACTAAAATACATTGTTCTGTGAATTTAGAGCTGAACTCTGAAGACCTTGTTTTGTGTTTGGGTTCCATGTGATCACAGTGCTTAGGCTGATGTGCGTCTGCCTGTATAATCTGTTTGCCAGCGTAGTCCTTAGCCTGTTCTTCAGTCATCTTTCTTAAAAAGAGATCCTTAAACTGAAATTAGTTGACCTGAGTTGAAGGAGCACAAACACCTTCAAAGTGATATTATTTAGTCTTATTTCTAAAGGAAACTTCAGTTTAAGCAATAATAGTGTCACACAAGTTTCTAGAGCATCAGTATCTCATGAGCAGTTGGTTATAAAAGGAATATGGGCAGAAGCAGGCAAAGCAGATGGCAAAACAGTAGTTTAAAGCAGCATATATGCCTATCTGGGAGTCATGGTTTCATGAAATGTGTTGATCTATTGACTCTAACAAGGATTCTAGAAATGTAATGCGTGGTTTTGGATGATATCATATCTTATCTGCACTGCAGAGTATTCCAGATATAGCCATTTTAACCACCAGACTTTTAAGCACAAAGTTGCACTTCAGAAGGTAGTGACCCAGGGGGCTGAATCCTTAATCAGATATGGTTCATTAAAAACAAACAAAAAAAAACCACCCAAAAAAACAACTGATGGATTTAAAAAAAAAAATAATTAAAGAATTCCCAGCTCTACATGTTCCTGGTACTATTTCTGCCTCTGAACTGTAACTAGATTGACTATGTAATTCTGACCGGATTATTTGTCTTCCATACAAATCATTCTGTCTCCTGGATTATTTTTTTGTTGTAGTTTTACAGCATTACAAAATTGCTGACTTTGTTTCATTTTTGTGAGAGTGAAACAGCTGATACTTTCTTAGTTCAAGTACCTGCAGACAAGATCATCAAATCTTATAACATGAAGCAGCAAAACAGTGAATTGTGAATGTTAGCTCACATACTGAGCTTTCCCTTCTGATGCAGAGCAGCAGTGTGTTTCATTAGTGATCCTTACCCAAATATTCTTGAGGATGTGGCTCCTAACACATCTCTTCTGTTGAAAAGCTGTGATGATCACCAAGTTAATATTTACACTTGATTTAAAAATAAATAAAGCACAGAGTTCATCTATTATGTTTATTCCTGTTTCCTGTGTAACTTTCCAGTGTTGTTGTTCTCATGTTTTCTAATCTGAATACCCATATGTTGTTTCGCTTGTGTAGCTTTTAATGTGATGAAGAATGTAGTGCGGTTGTTTTGTTTTTTGTTGGTTTTTTTTTTAAACCTTCTTCATCCCCTTTAAGGAAAACTTGGCACCTATTATACTGTGACCTATTGTTCTAGCTCTACCTTCCGGAGGATTTCTTCTAATCCCCCTTCTCCTTTAAGCCTGCAAAACATCTCTTTGTTCTAGCTCCTCTTGATATGTATCAGCCTTAATTGAGTTGAGGGAGTGGCTTCAGTCTTGTTCAAATGTGCCAGAAGGTGCTTCTATAAAATCTGATATTAAAGAACTAAATTATCTATTAAAGGCCTGTAGAATTAAAGCTAAAGATATGCATTTGTACTGTAAACTATGATGTTGATTGAAAGTAATAGTCATCAAACATGACTGTTAGCTACTTCTGGCAGGAAGAGACTATTGAGCAAACTTGGCAGTGCAAGAGATCATGTGTGAATGAAAATGGGATGAGCTAATTTGGCAATTGCATTTGGATTATTAGGAAGGGTTCACCAAATTCTTTTGGCCTGGAGAGAAGTGGTCATCATGTTCCCAGCTCATATTGGCAGAGAATCTGGTCTGTAGTCCGGAGGAAGAAAGTTAAAAAGCTAAGTTCAAGTGAAAATACTGCCACCACCCCCAGTTATTGGAAACATCTCAGAAATCCCAAATTCACAAAGCATTGCACAAGGCTCTTGCTGAGTATTTGTATTTAAAGAGCGTCCTCCTGTTTTTGGAAAGACTGACTTTTGGTTTTTTAATGGACATGCTAGCTAGAATGACATCACGGTATGTCCCAAAATCAGCAAAAATTGAATGGGAGAAAGCCTGTGTGACACCCTTTTTAAAAACTCACCAG
Source organism: Haliaeetus albicilla (assembly GCF_947461875.1). Classification (NCBI taxonomy): domain Eukaryota; kingdom Metazoa; phylum Chordata; class Aves; order Accipitriformes; family Accipitridae; genus Haliaeetus; species Haliaeetus albicilla. The sequence continues at coordinate 19,900,898 of NC_091488.1, read as the reverse complement.
GAGGAGTTATTCTTACATCCACTGCGTATTAGTATAGAAGTATATTCTAGGTCAATGTGTGCTTCAGAGAGAACAATTTTTTTTTTTTTTTAAATTAATGTATTTCAGATGTATCATCTGCTTCAGTGGGGGACATAAGACGACAATGCTGACTTGGCTTTGATCATTACACTTTGCTGAAAATGGGACAGTTGGGCATAGTTGGTCAAATTAGCTACCCTACCTGCTACTTAGGATCTGTTTGCAATGCACAAATCTGGTTAGTTAGGTACTCCTATACCTTTAGAAGCCAGAACTTAATACATACTCATATGTACTCATCCTCTGCAGTGAAAGCACTTTGTAGAAATGCTGAAATTGGAGCACATTGATGTTCTTCCTAGCATCTGGAAACATGATCCTACAGTGAGAGAGCTTGAAAGACTTCACTGGTTCTGAATGAGCAGGGACTCCAGTTTCATATGGTGTTTACTGGAATTGTATCTAATGCTGGTTGGCACAGTTGGAAAGGAAACTAAATTTGTTTTCAGGCTTTTTTAGCTAAGTCGTATGTGTATTTGTAGGTATATAAATGATGTGACTTCTTGAAAGTGTTTATCCTTTTCAGATTGCTTGGCAATTCCAGCAAAAGTCATGTAAATGTTGTAGGAGATTTCAGAGATCTTTATCTTGAATTGTGGGCCAGAATGGTTGTGGGGGGCCTTGGGGGGGTGGGGGGAACGCTTGTTTCTTCTAGTTTCCGAACTTGCTTGTGTTTCAGGGCTGACTTTATGGTTCATGTGAATCAGTCTAGTACTGTGGACTTCAGAGGAACATGCCAGTTTGCGCTGGGTACCTAGATTTGGGTTGTAAATTTAATAATCATTTTACGACAATTTCTCTAGGTATTTGCACAGGCAAGTGTTTTGCTGAATTGTTACACCCAGTAATGCAACTGCAAATATGTTTCTTCAGATGACTGCTGTAGTGTGTGATATGAGGTGGGTGGGACAGCAGTGTCAAGGGGCTTCTACTTCCATAGCCTATTCTCATGGTCTTTTGAAACGCGATGGTACTAGACACAAATTGTCAGCATCCTGATGCATCTTAAAATAAGCAACAGCTGAAGCAGCTATAGGCTTGCACTGCATTTACAAGCTGTTTGTGAGCCGCCGCTGAGTTGCTGTGGAAACCAATGTTGAGCAGGACTGGGAGAGGGCTGGAAAATAGACTTTTTTGTGAGAGCCTGACTAGTTTAAAACCCCATCCCCCATTTTCAGGAGCTCCCTCTGAATTGCCACGGAGACAAGAAGAGTAGCGGAGTTTTGAGTCTTGTAAAAGTGTGAGCTATAAATATTTATTTGGTTAATAGCATATGCTTTCTGGATTGTCTCTGTTGGAATGAACTGTATGCTACACTGAACCTTTGCAAACTGTGAATTGAAACTGTTCCTCTCTTCTGTGTGAGTAGAAAAAGAGGAGGCACCCCCCCCCCCCCAAACTTCGAAGGGAATTGAATTTTACATTTTGATTATTAATTATATAAAAATTAATTATAAATTTATTTTTCCCCAGAATTTCCCACACCGTCTCATGCAGTAATCTTTTGTTGGGACTGCTGAAAGCACTTGGGAGGCTGTTCCATTTATCTGGAGTTGTGTTTTGGTGTTCAGTTTCTTCAGAAAGGCTGACCTAAATAATCTCTTCCTTTCTTGTCCCATGCCACTTTGATTTTTATTCCCTACTTTCTCCTCTACAAGCACTTCCAGTTTTGTGTTTCCAGGGCCAACTGTCCTTGGGGCTCTGCTCTGAAAGGAATCATTAACATGATCTTAAACTCTTAGGACTACTACTGATAACTTTAGATAATCGGTTCTGAAAACTTCAGTCTTTCATTACTTTTTCTTTCAAGATTTTTTTTTTTTTTGCTTAATTTGAAAGTTAAGAATAAAGCCACCATTAGCTGGTGTGCTAGCCTTACAGATTGCACTAAACAGTATACACAAAGCTGAGAATTAACTCATTCTTAGGTTAGCAGTATAAATGAAAACGTCTTTGCCAGTCTGCTCTGTAGTTGAGGCATTTAACCCAAGAACTTCGTTCCCCTGTGAGACTGAGAGCTCCTCCGATCATCCAATACCAGATTTTAATACAGGTAGAAATCCTGCTCTTAAAGTCACTTTCTGGCAAAGCTTCTGTTCCCCTGTTTAAATAACTACTGGCTGGATGAAAATGCAGTTCTGCATTCTGTTTCTCATGTGATTTCCATCATGAAGTTAGAGTTACTGAAGCTGATGAAAACCTACTTTCAGCAACAGATGAGTGTGAAGGATTGTTTTTATTTTTATGCTACATCTAAATAAAATAGCAGGTTTTTGTATTAGGCTCTAGACCTCTGGATATGTAATAAGTAGTAAATCCAAGAAAAACTATTGAACTTGAGCAGCTTGGCCATTTAAACTCTTGTCATTTTAGCCTAAGTTTTGGGTTTGTTTTGTTTTTTTGTTGTTTGTTTTCTTCTGAATCAACCTACTGCTAGTCAGGTTTTTCTGTTTGGAGGAACCACCCTAAAGTACACTTTAAGGTGACACCTTGCTTTGGTGCAGTAGAGGTCCTGCAGGCAAGATACCTTAAAATTTAACTGGTTTGTCTTACTTGAGTGTCTGTAGATGATTTTTTATTATTATTATTAAACTGCTTTTGCTCTTAATTTGAGATCTTTTAATAAAAGAAGGTGGAGAGAGTATCTGCTGACTTCCCAGCAAGACACTTAATGTGTATGTTATATATCTAACCAGTCTACCATCTGGATGCTGGCTGTGTTATCAGCTTCAAATGTATAGCTCTGCTCAGGAGAGCAAACAGAGTGGAAGCTGACTCCATTGTGTATGGCTCTGAGTCTGGGCTGGAAGGGGTGAAAATGCCTTTGGGTTTTGGGGAAGTTATTTTGGTTTCACTGGGGGTGGGGGGAAGGTCAATTTTGTGTGTGTCAGATAGTCAACTGCAGAGATGGAATTTAAATTTTGTAATAGCTGCTCTTCCAAAAGAGAAGCCAAACTAAATACGGGATTTAGCTTTTTTCTTCCCCCCACCACCCCAGCTCTTCCTTTGCTCCAAAAACCTAGTCCGTTTCTCCATGAATAAAAGATCTGTCAGGAGTTAGGAGAGGGCTTATATAAAAGGAGGGGAGGGACAGGTAGCAGGTATCTATGCGCACAAATTGTGGTTCATTACAAGGCTTTTCATGAGATTATTAATAAATCTCCTTATGGAAGAGGCACTGCCTATAGAAGTTAAGCTGTGTTACACTGCCAGTGAGCTTTTATTCCCTGCATCCCCCTATTCTTTGAACCTTCTGAGTATCTAAAAGCCTGCTTCTTCTGCTGTATCTCTGTCATTCTCAAGAGTCAAGACGAAGATACTGCATTTCTAGTACTGTCTAAGGAGTGAAAATAACTAGCCATATGTTTTTTTTTCCTGATGCTTGAAAAACACTACCGGTATAGATACACTAGAACAACTTCTTTGTAGTGCTGGGAAACCAGCAGTGCATCTGCTCATATTGAGGAACAGTTTTCCTTATAGTTGTAAGGACTAAAAACTTAACTTCCTTGTTAAAAGCAGTTTCTTCAAGCTGCTGGAAAAGCTTTTCCCGTTTGCCACTGATGTAGGGTAGCACATGTGTACATAGTGTAGGATCCCTAGGTTTTCTTCCTTGATTAAAAACATCTGCAAGGTCTATGTCCTAATTAGCCAGTAAGAGTGCTAAAAATCTTGCCACATATTTCACAGCATGTTAAGCTACTCTCAAGAGCTGTATGTGTTACCACCAGGTCTCAGAGACCTGCAGCAGCTCCGGGGTCTGAACACTAAAACTTGCTGTGTTTAAGTCTAGCAGTTTCCAAAAACACAACAGAAGTGCTTCTGACAGCTACCACATAAGTAAAGGGGCGTGGCTGAGAAGTTCCTTTTGTGTTTTAGATCCCTTTAGCTGGTCAGCCAGAAAACGTGCCTTCTCTCTTAGCTTACCATCCTTTATGCAGTCAGACTATGCCTATTAAAATACAAACTTGCTCTCCACATCTGGGCTTAGATGGATTTATTATTCTGACCCTGCAGACCCCCCCCTTCAGACTAGTCCCTTATTTGTTTTCTGTGGCTGAAGATATGCAGGGTTGTTTTTTTGTGAATCGGATAAACTCTAGCCAAAGTAAATCCTGTTCTATTATTATTCTTTAAGATTCAAGAAATTTTGTAACTCAAGATAACTGAAAGACTGAAGTTGAACTTTTTTTTCCTTTTTTTTCCCACGATGTGGGATAATTTCTTCTAGCCCTTGTCCAAAATTTGAAGTCTTAATGCCATGTTTATGTTAATGTTTCCTTAATGTAGCTGGGTTTACTCCAGTTACTTCAGGCTACATTTTGGTGCTTAAATCACCAGTTTCGGAGATTGGTTAAGGACTCTGGCCAGCACAGGAGACTCCTGCAGAGGCTGTGAATACTCCCAGTCTCTCTCCAGCATGTTTGCTGGAGGTTAGCATTTACCAAGCAGAACTGATGGAAGATGAAGGCTGCTTAAACACTGACCACTGACAGCAACGTGGCTGGGAAGAGTGGTGGGTCTGAGCTCTGGCTGCCTGTTGTTAACTGTTGGAGTTAATGTAGTCTAGCGTGCCAGTTCCATCATGACCAACGCTGGTAGCCTTTCGGTTTTAGCAACCACATCTTAGACTACTAAGAAGAATGGGAGTTAGTGATGTGTGGTTTGTTTTTTTTGTTTGTTTTGGGGTTTTTTTTTAAGATGTTTCACAACTAATTCTGTCCAAAGGTAGATAGCTTCTCCTCCTCCTTCCCCATTTGTGGACTATGTAATCTATGGAGTACTTCTCTTAGAAAAAAATATGGCAACAAGAGAGCCAAAACAGACATGAGTGTTTAGATGATGGGACTGTGGCAAAACTTTAGGTATCGTTTAAGTACCTCATGGTAGGTAGTTACATAGCTGAGAAGTCTGCATCAGCATCTAAGCATGTCGCCGATGATTTATCCTGAGGTGGTCACATGTTTGAAGGATGCTAACGCCAAACAGATGTCTGGTTTCCTATTCTCTTTCAAGGATTTCAGTAAGAGAACTGGCTTCATTATTGCTTTATTCTTGGGACATCAAACTTCCTAAACTTACAGTATCCTCTGAAATCCTTTGTTAGGCTTTGCTCTAGACCACCTGCTATTTAGAACTTGGCAAAACAAATACCACAAGACTGCTTTTTCTCTTGTACTTATAACTTTGTTTTGATTCTGTTCTCATGTAATTTCCTCCAGGCACACTGTTTCCTTTGATTTGGTTTGACTAATACGCTTTTCCTTAATGATTCCTCCAGCTAGTAGTATCAGTTTACAGCTGTGTGAGTGATTATCAAATGGAAAGTGTGTATTTTTGGGGTTTACTTCTAAACGAATGAAGTTACTGACATGTAAGAGTAGGGTTTTTTTTCAGTCTATATAAAAGCATTTGATGAACAGAACGTTTACTAGTACAGTAATAGGTAATCTTTTCACTATTGCTCTTTATATGGTGAATTAAAATCCAAAGCTTAAATCTTGAACTCTGAGTAATTGGCAGAGGCAGTTCTAAAAGGACATTTTAAGGAAAAGATGCTCTAGCTTTAAAGACCTCTTCTGTCTTTGATTGATTGGAATATATAATGGTTTTAATTTGGTCAGCTATCTCTGCACTACCTTAAGTTACTGTTCAGACTCTACTGCTTCTTGAAGAGGGTCATCTATGTGTGTGTTTTGTGTGTGTGAGGATGAGGGCTGTGTGTATGTTGAACTTCTTTCTTTTTCTCTGATTTATTTTGTACTTATTGCATAACAGGATATTTGTGTATTCTGTAAATCCCTTGATGCAAGGGGAAATATGGAAACTGCAATTGCAAGCTCCCAATACAAAGTATGCAATGTAATTTTGTGATAACTTCCATAGTGAGAAGTAAGTACCACGATCCTGTCCTGGAAGTCATAAAACATGTTTACTTATTGTGGCTTCTAGCTTATGAATACCTAGACCATGACAGTGAGCTGCGTGACAACTGTATTAAAGAGAAGGAGAGAAATTTCCAGGTCCATGAAACAATGAATGTAATACAGTGGTGAATTGCATGCATTTGACGTGTTTTGTGTCCAGACAGAGAAGGTTGATGTGCCAATAATTTATAAATTGCTTTACCCACACACTGGAGTCTTAGAAATGCTTCCTACTTATCAACTGTTAGCTGCTGTCAGAGCCTCAGAACAAAATGTTCCTCCCCATCGTGAACACATGAAGGAAGATGTTATTTCAGTAGATAAACATGATTTGTTACCTATTGGCATATAGGATATGGGGGTGGTTTCTGGTTCTAGAAACAATGTGGTTTGGGTAAAAGTCAAAAGGTAATTTTCTTTCCATAAATCTAAATAGGGCTTAATACATTAAAAAGAAAATGACTTAATGACTTCAGGCTTTATTCTAGACCAAGCTTGGACAAAAACAAGGAGATGGGCTCTGTATGGATACGCAGGAGTGTTGCAAAAATGAGTGGTTTAAACCGCTTAAATAATCACCGTCAAGGGTGTTAACAAAAATGATTTAATAGGAATTTATAAAAGCACGACTTCAAGTTTGATGGCAAGATTCACTCTATTACTTAATACATGGATGAAACAAAATCAAGTTAGAATAAAACTAGAATTATTTATACAGAGACCGAAGACGCAAAAGGGTAAGAGAGAAACATACAAGAAAAAATCAAGTTAGAATTGATTTTTCATGACTTGCGCAGAGATCGGGGATGTGAAAGGATAGGGGAGACCCTTCTGTTGAGTCATGAGGTTCAGAGAAGACCCCCTTGCTTTCTAAACTCCTGATGGAGCTTAGGGGTGGCTGGATCCACTCCTAGTCCCAGACTTGGTCAACAGTTTACGTCTAAGAGAATTATGTGTGTAAGAGTAGTCTGAGGTTCATTCACAGTTTGAGGTGAATCATAGGATTTAGAAAAGGCAATATTTATACTATACTTGCTATAGGATACCCGGGTTAATTCACACACGCATGCACACAGATACTAAGAGGGAGATAGATACATATATATAAATGAAGCAAAGGTATACCTGTTAAAAATTCCCCTTGAGTTCAGTGAACATATTCACATCAATTGTCTCAGCATTTTTCTCAATGGGCAAAGGGTTGAGCCTCAGGGAGCAAAGGATATCAGCCTAGGTGCCATCATCAGCTTCTGGTGATGGTCGTCTGATTTTCGCAAACTCTTGAGTTTGCAAGCTCTGAGAGGCGTCCCCCCCAGAGGGAGATGCTGGTTGCAGCCTGCTGCAGTCCCGGAGAGCTCAAAGGGCCTCACTTAGGACAGCTGTTTACAGGTTCACGAGATGATTTGCTTTAGTCTTCAGCAAATTACTGGAATTCCAGTTGCACTGGTACCATTTTCACATGAGCTGTGATCCAGATAAGGAAGGCTCCAAGGCTGTCAGGGAATAACCAAAACCAGATAAGGGATGCTCCAAGGCTGTCAGGAGATGACTAATATTCCTACTCCCATATCCCCACCTCTGCCAGGTAACAGGGGTCCTTGGTACGGTCAGTGCTGCTCCCCGCCTTAGCCATGCAAAAGTTCCTGGTACAGTCAAGGGATGCTTAACCACCCAACTCATTACACAAATGCTAAGGCCTAATGGGATTTCCTGAGATCATAGAACAGCCCAGGAGGGGGAATGTACCACCACAAGGAGTAATGGTTACTTTGGGAGGTTCTGGAGAAGTGGTTCCTTCCTCTGGTTTCAATGGCAGGGGGGTCATTTGGGTTTTTTTTAATTTCTTTTTTAAAAGTTCAGCAGGAAAGTTTCCTTTCTTGATGGGGTAGAAAAAAATTTCCAAGCACTATTTGTAATGCAAATATTTTTTGCTATTTCAGTATTCTAAGGGTACGTAAATGGCATTGCTGGAATTGTCATCTTCACTTGTTACTTATTTTCATATTATAAATTTCTGCTCTAACTATTTTAGGGTAACGCAAAGGTGATGATAAAACATATGAAGGACAGGATAATTGCACACAAATTTGGTAATGTGCATATATGAAAATTCACTTTACATTGCCAGGTGTGAAGCTGTATGCTCTTAGAAACAAGAAATGTTGGACATACATTTGGAAGCGGGCAAGGGGATGGTGAGGCATCTAGAAAGCAGCAACTCTGAAGAGTAATAGAGGGGTATGGGGTGCAGGTGCCCAGGCCCTGGCAAGGGGGGCTGCAGGGTGGCCTCTGTGAGGAGAGGCTGGGGCTGCCTCGAGCTGGACTGTCGTGGTTTAACCCCAGCCAGCAACTAAGCACCACGCAGCTGCTCACTCACTCCCCCCCCATCCAGTGGGATGGGGGAGAAAATCGGGAAAAGAAGCAAAACCTGTAGGTTGAGATAAGAACGGTTTAATAGAACAGAAAAGAAGAAACTAATAATGATAACACTAATAAAATGACAACAGCAGTAATAAAAGGATTGGAATGTACAAATGATGTGCAGGGCAATTGCTCACCACCTGCCAATCGACACCCAGTTAGTCCCCAAGCAGCGATCCCCCACCCCCACTCCCCCCAGTTCCTATACTGGATGTGACGTCCCATGGTATGGAATACACCGTTGGCCACTTTGGGTCAGGTGCCCTGGCTGTGTCCTGTGCCAGCTTCTTGTGCCCCTCCAGCCTTCTTGCTGGCTGGGCATGAGAAGCTGAAAAATCCTTGACTATAGTCTAAACACTACTGAGCAACAACTGAAAACATCAGTGTTATCAACATTCTTCACATACTGAACTCAAAACATAGCGCTGTACCAGCTACTAGGAAGACAATTAACTCTATCCCAGCTGAAACCAGGACACGGACACAGCCGGTTCCAGCCGGCTCCGACCGACCCCCCGCGGAGCACGGCTCAGCCCCGCAGCCACCACGGCGGAGCCTCCAAAAAGCCTGTGTAAGAAAGGGCAAAACGCTGCCCGGCTGTGAGGGGAAAAGGGTGAGAAACAGCCCTGTGGGCACCGAGGGGAGATGGGGAGGATCCCCTGCAGCCTGTGGAGAAACCACTGTGGAGTGGGTATTGTCCTGCAGCGCATAGAGGACCACGCTGGAGCAGATGTCCACACTGCAGCCTGTGGAGAATCCCACACCAGAGCAAGTGGATATGCTTTGAAGGAAGGTGAAGTGCATGGAGGATCCACGTTGGAGCAGGGTCCTGACAGTAATTGTGGCCCACAGAGAGGAGCCCACACTGGAGCATGGGAAAAGTGTGCAGAGGAAGAAGCAGCAGAGGGGAGCTGTTATGGACTGACCACAACCTTTATTCCTCACAACTGCTGCACTTATTATATTTTTAATTGGCAATAAATTTAATTAATTTTCCTGAAGTTGAGTCTGTTTTGCCTGTGGTGGTAATCGCTAAGTGATCTCCCTGTCTTTCTCTTGACTCATGAGCTTTTTAATTTTATTTTCTTCCCTGTCACTTTAGAGGAGGGGAAGTGAGAGAGTGGCTGGCTGGGTGTCTGACAGTTGGCCAAGGTCAACCCATCACAACAGGATGCAGTGAATGAGTAACTGAACTTTTGCTACAGTGCCAGGGACTCAAATACCTATTCTGACTGTTGCTCCATGACTCAAGGCAATGGTTACAGATACCAATAGAACTGCAATCTGTATTTTTAAAGAATGCTGAAAAAAACTAGACAATTACGGATGGTAAGGGTTGTAGGAGCAGTTTGGATGGAGAATTCCCTCTGTAGTGCCAGACTTGAACAATAAGGAATGATCTTTAATTGAGAAGACAGCCATGATGGTGTATGGGATGAGTACTGTTTAAGATCTTCATCAACGATATAGACAGTGGGATTGAGTCCACCCTCAGCAAGTTTGCAGACGACACCAAGCTGAGTGGTGCGGTTGACACAGGGTTGATGAAGGGATTGAGAGCAGCCCTGAGGAGAAGGACTTTGAGGTACTGTTGGATGAAAAGCTGGACATGAGTAGACAATGTGTGCTTGCAGCCCAGAAAGCCAACTGTATCATGGGCCACAGTTAAAGAACAGTGGCCAGCAGGTCACGGGAGGTGATTCTGTCCCTCTACTCTGCTCTGGTGAGACCCCACCTGGAGTACTGCATCCAGCTTTGGGGTCCTCCGCACAAGAAAGACATGGACCTGTTGGAGCAGGTCCAGAGGAGGGCCACAAAAATAATCAGAGGGCTGGAGCACTTCTCCTATGAAGACAGGCTGAAAGAGTTGGGGATGTTCAGCCTGGAGAAGAGAAGGCTCCAGGGAGACCTTATTGTGACATTTTAGTACTTAAAGGGGGCTTACAAGAAAGATGGGGACAAACATTTTAGTACGGCCTGTTGCAATAGGACAAGGGATAACGGTTTTAAACTAAAAGAGGCCAGATTTAGACTAGATATAAGGAAGAAATTTTTTACAATGAGGATGGCATAACACTGGAACAGGTTGCCCAGAGAGGTTGTAGATGCCCTATCCCTGGAAATATTCAAGGTCAGGTTGGATGGGGCTTTGAACAACCTGATCTAGTTGAAGATGACCCTGCTCATTGCAGGGGAGTTCAACCACATGACCTTTAAAGGTCCGTTCCAACCCAAACCATTCTATGATGGTACCTTCATACAAAGAAAACAGCATGCTGACTCAGAGCTGTGAGAACCCATAGCTGAAAGCCCAAATGGACTCACTCAAGTGAGAAATGAGGCACACACTTCAATAGAAGTAATCAGCTGTCAAAAGAAAACAATAAGAAGCAAAAGATTCTTGGTCTGTTCATATCTTCAGATCAAGACTGGACATCCATCTGCTAGGCTGTGTGCAACTCTTCCCCCTTTAGGCAGGGGAAAGGGAAATTAATTCTTTAGGGATGAACAAAGGAGGTCTGTGTACGTGAGAGAGGTAAATAGCAGGATTAGACTAAAAGGAGTGAAGCAAGACTAGTTCCTATCATTCAGAAGAACATTATGCTTTTAAACAAGCCGTGTTTCTAAATATTGTTGATAGGGAGAGGCGCTCAGTTCTTGTTCATGCCCTCTGTAGCAATTGTTCTGTTGGTTGCTGCGGGTGGAGGAAATGGCTGCACTAGAAGTGTCCATGCTGTCTTCAAAACTGGTCCTAAACCAAAGGGAACTTGAGATGCTTTTGGAAAAAAAAAAGTTAATGTAAACAAACCAGTGTAAACAACAGTATTTAGCTGTTCTTAAGCACTTGGTAGTCTTGTAGCCCACCATGAAGTAATCGGAATAACTGTGACCGACTCTTGGGCCTTGCAGGAATGCTTCTGAATCATGAGGGAACACAGCGGAGTCCTTTCCTGGGAGTAGAGCAGCTCTTAAGAGAGGATGTGTAGTGATGTGCGATGAGGGAGGAGGTAGCTGGGTGGGGGTTGATATAGGGCTAGTGGTTACTTCACTTGTTCTCTCTGGAATTTCAGTATTCCCAATACAAGAGATATCCAAGAATGTATGGGGTTTTTTTCTCTTTGATACAAAACTATAGAAATGTTGACTAATGTTTTCCCTCTCATTTCAACCAGAATTTGAGGTAACCGCCAATTACTGCACGCATTTTTTTACCTTGTAGAAGCTGTACATGGTATTCTCCAGTAAACATGCCTGCCTTGTAATAGGAATACAATGGAAAATACACTTAGGGATTAATACAAGTCTCCCAAATTAGAAACAGGCTGAGACATTACCCTAGTGTAAAACAACGCCTACTGTTTATATAGAACTTCTCACATGTAAATATTATCATGCTATTGTAAAAGAGAAAGATTACTATTTTTTACAGGTGCCAGGGCATGGAGAGGAAAAGATGAATTGTTCAAGGCCACCTACATGGCCAGCCCTGGTCTAGCTCTTAGTACCGTGCGTGCTCTGTCTAGCAGACAATATCTAATCTGTCCAGTGTAAGGAGGTCTTGAAAATGTTGCTTGTAGCTGCGAAGCACATATGGAATTACAGGTGTTTATTGCTGAATTGTCTTTTTTTTTTCTGTCCCCTTGCAGATCGTAGAGCATCTGGAATTTCCATTGAAACGGATAACAAAAACGTAAAAGCAGAGGAGTTTAAGGGTACTGTATGGGCATTGCTGTGATTGTTTTTAATATATACACAATACATGCAAACTATGTATACAGAAGCTGTGCAGCTGTTAAGATTGTCCTCCTCTTTCCTGAAGGGTCCTGCTTCTACTCTCTCCATTGAGTCTCTGTGTAATCTTGGTCTTGTCCCCTTTTTCTCTTAGCTGATGTGGGCTTAGACTAGACGCTCCCCAGAGGTCCATTTCAACCTCACCTATTCTGTGATTCTCTGACTTCTTTGTCAGTCCTGGTAGCTCACTCTGTAATTTCTGCCTGGTTTTCTTGGACCCAAAATGATGGGAACTGATAG